>NC_073231.2:109928750-110539375 GCF_029281585.2 Gorilla gorilla gorilla
ACAGTATCGATCAGGATGGGATCCTCATAGAGGGGCAGATAATGTTTCTACTAAATCTTCGGACAGTGATGTAAGTGATATATCTGCGGTTTCAAGGACTAGTAGTGCTTCTCGTTTCAGCAGCACAAGCTACATGTCTGTCCAGTCAGAACGCCCAGGAGGAAACAAGAAAATCAGGTAAGGGGATTTCAACAACAAACTTCTCTAAATATGTTTTAGAAGGTCTTTATGTTTCCTGGATGAACATAAAATTATTTATTTCTAACAGGTTAATATATATTTTAAAGCCAGGGGAGCTTAACTTCAGTACATACTACTTTTTAATATATTTTAATCCACATTTCAGACTTCCTGCACAGAAGAAAATGTTATGAAACTATGGATAATTTTGCTTACTACATCACTGGAAATAATATCTTTTTTCATGTTTGTAATTTAAAAATTAAGACCTCATATCTTTATTGAAATAAAAGTGATGGCTGAGACTTGAATTTTTCACGTTCCAAGGAATATGAAAAAGAATATATTTTGTTATTAGAAAACATAAGAATATTACTTTTTCAGTAGGATGCTTTCCTATCCTCTTGAAATTTTTATATATGCATAGAAAAAGTCCTCATCTTCTCAAGAAAACTTATACATATAGTATATAAGTTAGTATAATTTGCATTTCTTACTTGTCCTATAGATTTTATAGATGCCTAAGCTAAATTTTGTTTTACTCTTATTGGATTAAAAATTTTATAATAGGGAGATCACAACTTTTACCTTTTTTCATGTAATTTTGTAAAAGGAAAATATGATTTAAAAAACCATTACAATTAAGTGCTATTTATACAGTGCTTCTCTAGTATACACTGCAGTAAGTTTTCAACATTTAAAAGATATAATTTTTACTTATGTTTTGATAGTTTTTATTACCTTTCTGTTTAATTTCATAAGTGTTTTTTCTTGACTTACTTTCTTTTTTTGTGTGTTTATTTGCACGCCTTCAATTTCTGTTGCTTTCAAAAGACCAAAGGGAATAGAAGAGGGAGGGAAAGAAGGGGATAAGCATGAAGAGATAGTTCATGAGAAGGAAGAGGTAAAGGAAGAAAGAATTAATGAGAATGAGAAAGGGAAAGAGATTGCCAAAACGTGTAATAAGGAGAAAAACAGAGAATCAGGAGACGAGGAAAAAACACAAGATATACACGAGCAAGGGAAAGAAAAAGAACAGTGGAATAAAGAGGATTTGCAAAGGAGATTCTCACAAGATGATACCAGGTAAAATATGTTATTTGTAGGCATTTCCCATTAGTAATGTAGTCTTTTTTACCATTCCTAAAAATTATTTTGCCATTTACATTTGCTTTATTTTCTTGTGTTTTATCTATTTAGCTTCTAATATTACTAATTAATATGTTGGCAAACTATTATCAAATAGATTGATTTATTAAACAGTCTTGAATTTGTATCCACTAGCTCTGAGAGTCTGATTTATTTGGTTACCAAGTTCGTTATGAGTAGCTGAATCCAATGTAAATTTCCCTGTGTCTCTTTTAACATGAATTACTGTATATCTTCTTTATCTGTAAGGTCTAATAAAGATCATTGAAAAGAGAAACTTGAAAATTCTTTACCAATATTGAAAACTGCTTCAGACAAAAATAAGGCAGAGTTCTTTAAAATTAACTTCTGAAGTGGCTGAAAAAAATTGAGCTTACTTTACAAGAAATATTATTTCCTAGAAACAAACTTCAAAAATGAATGAGAAAACAGGTAGCAAATAGTAGACTTTATTCTGGCTCTGGTTCCCTTGCTTCTTCTTAGTTTTCTGGTAGGTTCTAGTGCAGTTTGAGTCCTGCAGAAGATTACAAAGCAGGAGCAATGTTTTTTAATACTCTGAAAAGAAAGAATAGATGCCTTAGGGTTTATTAGAAGGCAAGTGTTGGTTATGTCTTTCTTAAACTCAATCCATTAGATAAACAACTTTGAACAGGGAGAAGGGCAGGGAAAAAATACAGGCAGCATGGCATAAAAACAAGTATATTTTAATTTTCATAGCACAAGTCAGTAAGTAAGTATGAAGCTATCTTTACAGTATTATATGTATTACATACAGTCAAATTAGCACAAATGTGCAGTCAGACTTTATACTTCTGCTTGAGGATATGAGGTTGTTCTAATTACATTTATATGAGATTGAAAATTGTAAATTATGTACATTTTGGAGGGATGGAGTTTTCTAGTAGTCCAGAATTTGATTTTGTGTTAGTACAAAGCCTGCTCAATAAAAGCACGCCTTATTTATAAGCAAGATTTTGCCTTATTATATCTAAGCCCAATCTAAAATTGTGCTTTTCTCACTTTTCTCACAGTGAGACAGATATTCGGGATAGAACTCTACCCATTGAGTATACAATTCAGTGATTTAGCCAATGTCCCTTCCCTTGTTATCTTAGATATATTTAACTGTATTTGTGCTCTATGAAAGTTTCTGTATAACAGGCATTAAACATAAAAATGAATCTTAAGGCATATTTTATTATTTGAATCTAAATTAGTAATTTCAAATCTGTCTTTGGTATTTAACTTTTGATAATTACATTGGTTTACTAATAAAGATGACCATTTTTCTGATTTGTTGGGCATAGGATAATTTCATCACTAATTCACAAAGAAAAGCTTTCCAAGGTGTCCTTGGAAAGATACGTAGAGTTTCCTTTCTTCCAGGAGCAAAGAAAAGAATGAGTCTCTAATGTGTTTTCTACATGCTGTATACATGAGAACACATGAGCCCATTGGTGTTTGCCTGGAGCCCAGATCCCACACTGCCATACCTGGCTTGCTGGGCAGAGATTCAGAGAAGACTATAACCTTAAGTTTCTGGTTTTTAAATAGTACTTGCTTCATTATTTCTTCAAAAAAAGAGCACATTATTTTTCAAGGAAAAGGGAAAGATGGTACATTCTAGAAATGTGGTTGATCAAAGCACTACACTTAGCTTAAGTAACTGTGTAATACTTCTGGAACTGTAAACTAGAGGAGGCCAGGTTGATCTCTGTAGGGAACATATATCCTGGAACATGGCAAGAAGTATCAACGGCAATTGCTTATAAGAAAATGTTGGGGCCAGGTGCGATGGCTCACACCTGTAGTCCCAGCACTTTGGGAGGCTGAGGTGGGAGGATCACAAGGTCAGGAGATCAAGACCATCCTGGCCAACGTGGTGAAACCCCATCTCTACTAAAAGTACAAAAATTAGCTGGGCATGGTGGTGTGCGCCCATAGTTCCAGCTACTCGGGAGGCTGAGGTGGGAGAATCGCTTGAACCCAGGAGGTGGAGGTTGCAGTGAGCCGAGATCTTGCCACTGCAATCCAGCCTGGTGACAGAGCGAGACTCCATCCCCCTCCCCCCCCAAAAAAAGAGAAAGAAAAAGAAAATGTTGGTAGCACTCATTAATCATTTCAACATAGGCTTTTGAATTTGCTTTTACTTCTTAGAATAAATCTCAGTCTTTATTGTGAGAGAAAATATGTCTGAGTATTCCAAGCATCATTTTGTTTTTGTAGTTGATAAACACAATCACAGATTGTTTAAACATTAATAACAACTTATGTTCTTATACAACATTATTGGAAATAATCTTATTCTATACTACAGGCTGAATATTCCATATCTGAAATGTTTGAGACCAGAAGTGTTTCAGAGTTTGGATTTTTTTCAGATTTTGGAATTTGTACATATATATAATGAGATATATTGAGGATAGGACCCACGTGTAAACACTAAATTCATTTATGTTTTATAGACACCTTATACACATAGCCTGAAGGTAATTTTATCCCATATTTTTAATAATTTTGTGAATGAAACAAAGTTTGTCTGCATTGAATGATCAGAAGCAAGCAAAGACATCTGTCTCAGTCACTCATGTGGACAGTCTGTGGTTGTTTGGCATCATACCATTTCTGACTCTGAATTTCTATGCTCCCAACCAGTAGTCACTTTCTTGCACTTATTAACACATAAGTATTTAACAGTAAAAAATATGACAAACTATTAATACAGTGAAAAAGTAATGTGTTCAGGGAACTAAGCAGCATAGTAGCATCACCAGAACACCTATATCAGCAGTTAAGCAATAGCAAAAAAAAAACAATGAAAGGCTTTCAGTCTCTCCGTACAATGTTGTGTTTTGATTTAAAGGTTACTGTGCATTGTGGAACTCAGAAAGTTTTGGATTTTGGAGCAGTTAGGATTTTGGATTTTCAAATTAGGGAATGCTCAACCTATATATGATTGACGTTTTATATGAAATCTAAGTTTTATGAAGCGTGGTCCAAAAGTAATTGTGGCTTTTGCCATTACTTTTAATGGCCATTACTTTTAATGACATTAATTTTAATGGCAGAAGCCACAACTACTTTTACACCAACCTAATATGAAGGAAAAAAAAATTTACCTCAGAGTTTAACATCTATAGCAATGCTAGTACTTACAATTAACACAGTAACTAAAATAAACAGAAGCCATTATAATTGCTATTTTCGTTAATTAGATCTAATTGTATGATACAGATCTTACTGCATGATTATGTTCATTTTATAGTAAGTCACATTTAGTAAGTCTACTGAATGTAAAAGTAGAAATGAATAGCAAAAAGTAAGTTCAAAAATAGTTTGTTAAATGTTTGAATATAATATTTTTCGTAAGTTAATTAATGAGTAATATATTTATACTTAGCTATATTTACACACACATCAAAAATAAAAATATAAAAAGTTTAATGAAATTAAACATGTTAAAATTTCTAAGCCTGAGAGTGATGCAGTTTCTTAGCCATGTGTGGATGGATGTTTGAGGATAGTTCCATATTAAAATGTCATCGGGATCGCCTGAACAAATTCATAAGAATATTTGATGAAATATTCAGAGAGAGGCAATCTTAAGTAATTTGTAATGGAAGATAGAAAAAACAAATACTGAAAGGCATAGTATTGTCAAAAGCAACAATGTTGGTAATTTTGTGTTCAAACTAAAAATCAAGAAATTATTTCTCTATACACTTATGGTTCTCAGGCATATCTATAAATGCTATGGAATTATCATTGCTCTTTTTTAAGAGAATTGCTCTTTTTGAGATAGAGACTTTTTTAAGGAAAAATTTGGGGCATCAGTTCAAATTTTCATGAATAACTGATTTTAAGAGACTTAGCCATTTCAATTATCTAGCAAAAGATCTCATAATCTTTAGAAGGATAAGCAGAATAATTGTTAATGAAACATTTATTCAAAGTCACTGCTGCTAACATATTCTAGATCAGAGTTAGTGTGAAAACAGATTACATAGCTATGTGATATAACTTGATATATACAGTCTATTTATGCCTATATTATGGAATTTTAAAGGGGAAGCAGAGGTCTTTTAAAAATAGTTGTGATTAGGACTCTAAAATACCAGGATTGTCATCCTGACTGTTGTGTACACCTATCTATTTTGTCTATCTAGGCTTTTTAGCTTGTTAAACAGAGGAATGGATTTTTCAATGATTCACACACCTTTCCATAGCTTAGATGATAGTATACAACAAACAGGAAAGTGAGCATTGCCTGTTATACTGATGATTTGCCTTTATTATCATAAATTCAAGAGGTAATTGGTTCTGTGACTGACCACTGGTACAACAAACAGCTGAACATAAGTTTCTACTATTTGGCAGATGTTTCCAGACAGTATTTAATATTCCGTTCCAATATTCCATCAAGCTTAGTTTTTTGTTTTGTTTTGTTTTTAATTTTCTGGAAGTGTGTTTCAGTGCCAACTCATCACAGAGGGTATGATGGGCTGTGCTCTTCCACCAAGTATTACCTGTGGCTTGTATTTTCTTTTTTGTTGTTGTTTTCTTCTTTATCACTAAGGCTATCTTCTATTTATTACCAGTGAAAACCTTATAAGCCCAAATAACTTCTACTCTGTTTTATGATTGTGCATAACACTCAACTGGGAACTTTTTGAAAGTACTTGAACATCACTCCTGAAGTTGTGATTCTGCATTTTTAAAACACCACAGGTGATTATGATGCCAGTAGTGTGTAGGTGCTATTCCTCCTCTCTTTTGGGTTGCTTGTATTTCCTACTGAAATTTCAGTTCAGCTTGTCAATTCAGGGGGAAAATTTCTGGGATTTTGATAGAGATTGTGTTCAGTTAGATCAATTTGAAGATTGTTGCCATTTTAAGAATATTAAGTCTTCTAATCCATGAGCACAAAATGTTGTTCCATTTATTTTTTCTTTATTTTTCTGCCCCATATGATCGGCAGAAAACATTTATTTTTTCTTTACTTTCTTTTTTTTTTTTTTTTTTTGAGACAGCATCTCACTGTGTTGCCCAGGCTGGAGTACAGTGGTGCAATCATGGCTCACTGCAGCCTCTATCTCCCCAGGCTCAGGTGATCCTCCCACCTCAGCCTCCTGAATAGTTGTGACTACAGGGTCATGCCATCACACCCAGCTAATTTTTTAAAAATTTTTTGTAGCGACGGGGTTTGGCCGTGTTGTCTGGGCTGGTTTCAAACCCCTGGGCTTAAGCAATCCTCCCTACTCAGCCTCCCAAAGGGCTGGGATTATGGGTGTAAGCCACCATACCCAGCTTCTTTACTTTCTTGCAATGATGTTTTGTGGTTTTCAGTATATACATCTTTTACTTCTTTTGTTAAATTTATTCTAAGTATTTTGTTTAGATGCTATTGTAATGGAATTGTTTCATTACTTTCATTTTTAATTGTTCATTGCTAGTGTATAGAAATACAATTAATTTTTGTATGTTGATCTTATATCCTTGCTGTACTCATTTTTTAGCTGTAATAGTTTTTTGTTGATTCCTTAGAATTTTCTATATAGGAGATCATGTCACCTGCATTTAAAGATAGTTTTACTTTCTCTTTTTCAATCTGAATCCCTTTTATTTCTTTTTTTGCCTCATGAATCTCCTCTGCTATGTTGGTTAACTTATGGCTAGAACCTCCTCTACTATGTTGAGTAGAAGAGGCTCATGGAAAGTTCTTAAAGAAACAGCAATAGCCATATAGAATTACTTTTACATTAGCTATCCAAGCATTTTTGAGGATATTGTTTCTTATGCTACTCATCCATTTTAGAATAGTCTGGGTAAAACTTTAAGATTTTATTATTATCTCTCTTAAAGAACGGATATAGCTGCCTTACTGATAAGAAAACAATGTAGCCCATTGTATTTTCTTTTTTATCTAGTCTGTTGGCAAGTTCAAGTGAAATGCCAAAAACATACTAATCCCATTCAATTTCCTGTTATATATATATTATATATTATATATGTAATATATAATATTATATGTATTATATGTAATATATAATATATGTAATATATATCATATTATATATGTTATATATTATATATGTAATATATTATATATGTGTTATATATTATATATGTAATATATGTTATATATTATATAATATATGTAATATATTATATGTTATATATTATATAATATATGTAATATATTATATGTTATATATTATATTGCATATATTATATATGTAATATATATTTTATATATATATATATTTGAGACAGGGTCTCACTCTGCTGCCCATGCTGGAGTGCAGTGGCACAATCTCGGCTCGCTGCAACTTCCGTCACCCGGGTTCAAACAGTTCTCCTGCCTCAGCCTCCCAAGTAGCTGGGTTTACAGGCATGTGCCACCATGCCCAGCTAATTTTTATATTTTTAGTAGAGACACCATTTTGCCATGTTGCCCAGGGGCTGGTCTCAAACTCCTGACCTCAAGTGATCCACCCACCTCGGCCTCCCAAAGTGCTGAGCCACCGTGCCCGGCCTTCTTGGACTATATTAATTCTACTATATTAGACATAATAATTGAAATTTTTTACCATTGTTTATTTTTTATTGTACACATTTGAGGTGTAAAATGTGATGTTTTGACATGCTTATTTTGAGATATATATAGATACACACACACACATATATATACACACACATAGCATTTACTGTAGTCAAGCAACTTAACATACCCATTGTCTCATATAGTTACCTTTCTTTCTTTCTTTTATTTTGTGTGTGTTAGGAGTATCTAAAATCTACTCTCTTGTTTGCCTCCTTTTTGAGGATTTGTTTTTCTACTTCTATTTTATTACAACTACAAGTTATGTAACTTTTTGTTACGTAACTGAAATTATGTATGCTGCTAAATTTAGTTAGCAGTTTTTATATTTTATCAGGCAAACTTTATTTAGAATTTGATCTCATTGCCAATCTCTTCTTGAAACATTTTGTCTGCCCTCTTGGCTTTTATGATTGTCTCTTAGTTCTCCATACACTCTGGCCACCTCTGTCTTCTTTGTGAGCTTTCTATATGTCCTCCATGTTGACATTTTCCAGGATCCCATCCTGGGCCCTCTTTTCTTCACTATCTACACGTATTATCTTAATGCTTCATGGCTTCAATGCTTCATGGCTTCAAGTAGCATGTATGTATTGATAACTTCCAAATCTATACTTCCAGCCCAGATCTCCCTCCTAAGTATCTGCCAGATCTGTCCACCTGGGTTCTGCACATCTTCCTGTATGTCCCAGGGGCATGCTAAGCTCAGCATGTAAAATTAAATTCATTATACCCCTCACCAAACCAGCAGCCAAAATAAATAACTTACTCCTCCTTCTATACACTCAGTCTCAGTGCATGGCCTGTTATCTTTGCACCTGCTCAAACCAGAAACATGGGCATCACTCTTGATTAGTTCTTCTCCACTGGGCACAGTTTCTTCCCTCCATTCACCAAGTCTTGTTGATTCTAATGCTTAATTGCCTCTGAAATGTTTATTTCTCCATAACCCCATTTCTCCTTCCATAACTTGAGATATTATCTCTCACGGAGATTAGTTTAATAGGAAATTCTTATCTTAAAAAATAACTTATAAATATAAACTGTATTAGTCCATTTTCATACTGCTATGAAGAAATACCTGAGACTGGATAATTTATAAAGAAAAAGAGGTTTAATTGACTCATAGTTCCACATGCCTGGGGAGGCCTCACAATCATGGAGGAAGGTGAAGGAGGAGAAAGGCACATCTTACACGGCAGCAGGCAAGAGACCATGTGCAAGGGAAATGCCCTTTATAAAACCATCAGATCTCATGAGATTTATTCACTATCACGAGAGCAGCATGGGAAAAACCCATCCCCATGATTCAATTACCTCCCACCCAGTCCCTCCAATGACACATGGGGATTATGGGAGCTATGATTCAAAATGAGGTTTGGGTGGTGACACAGCCAAACCATATAACAAGCTCATTAGGATAATAGCATAAAATATGAGTAGTCAGTTTCTCTGAAGTAGTTAATTTGTGAAAACATCAGAGAAAAAGATCTCTGCTTTGGTAAATAGGTAAACAATGTGGTATATCCATACAATGGAATATTATTCAGCTGTAAAAAGGATTGAACCACTGATTCATACTACAACATGGATGAAGCTTGCAAAACTTACACTAAGTAAAAGAAGAAAGGCACAAAAGGCCATATATTGTATTATTTCATTTATATGAAATGTCCAGAATAGGAAAATCCTTTAAAAAAAAAAGTAGATTACTTGTTGCCAGGGGTTAAGGGGAAAGGAGACTGGAGAATGACTACTAATAGATACAGAGTTCATTTTTGGGGTGATGAAATGTTGTCAAAATAGATAGTGGTAATAGTCACACAACTTTGTGAATGTTCTAAAAGCTACTGAATCATATATTTTAAAAGGGTGTGTTTTATCACCTGTGAATTATATGATTTTAAATGCCAAAAAAAGTCTCCAAAAAAAAGTGAGGGAAGGAGAATCTATAGTCTATGTTGCTTCTTCTATAAATATGACTTTAGAGGTGATAATATGCAAACAATATTTTGTTTAGGGTTTAGTTTGTCAAGCATATTTTCTTTCATTCTAATACTCCTTCCAAGCCACCTTTCCCTAAAGTATTCATCTTTTTTATATTTTTTTATCTGTGCATATATTTTTAAATTTCCAGAGTGCTGAAGATGAATAAAACACAGACCTTATGCTCAAGAAAAGGTGATTTTTTTTTCCTTTCCGTTACTGTCCAAAATTTATTCTTTGGACATAAATATAATCATTGGCCTAAAACTGTGAACTGGCTACATATTGAAGATTCTCAATTAATAATTAAATATATTATTCTCAAAAATTTAGGAAAATTACTAGGTTAAATGTTGATACGCCATCATATTATTTTCCTGTGTGGTAAACTTGAGTGTACTCATGACTTCACAGTCACTATATGGGACCCTGCAAGTGACAAATTTGAGGCTAGGTAACATACATGGTCTGAAGAGAAGGTCTATCTGAAGGTAGAGGACTGAGAAGGCAAATCTACTAGAGTAAGAACCTGAAGATGGAGGAGGAGATGGGATCAGAAACATAGCTGGATAAACTGGCTTGAAAAAGGAAAAACAAATATGGAAATAGATAAGTTATTAGATAAGGAGTTGGGAAGTTGGCTAATACTGCCTGATGGCCTTAATTTTCTCAATCACATAAGAAGTAAGAATATAAGAGTTTAAAAGGTGAGTTGGGGGTTTGAAGATTTGGAATAACTACTGAAGAAAATATGAGAAGTAGCTTACAATGGACAAATTAAAGGGTTGTTGAATAGTTCTGCAGGTTGGAGACAAACAGTTTCAAGAGACACCAGCATGAGAGAGCAGTGTGATCTTTCTCACTAGCACTGAGATAGGTAAAGTGTAGAAACAGTTAAGTCACACTATAGCATTTATTGAGGAGTGGGAGTTTTGATGGATGGGGTTGTTGGAAAAATAGCAGTAGAAAGAAACTGAGAGTGCTTGTATAAATGTCAGTGCTAAATAAGAAGGAAGACAAGTTCATGTGGGAACTGATGAAGTAGGATAAAACAGATGAAATCCAAGAATTGGAAAATTATATGATACAGTAAAAATAGGGTTCGGGGAGGTAAGAGATTTTAGTTATAATATGTCTTTGAGGCCTGTATGATGGCTCATGCCTGTAATCCGAGCACTTTGGAAGGCCAAGGCAGTTAAATAGCTTGACTGCAGGAATTTGAGACCAGCCTCTTCAAAAAATACAAAAATTAGCCAAGCACAGTGGTGCACACCTGTGGTCTGCTACTTGGGAGGCTGAGATGGGAGGATCCCTTTGGCTAGTGAGGCAAAGGCTGCAGTGAGCTGAGATCGCACCACTGCACTCCAGCCTGGTTGACAGAGTGAGACCCTGTCTCAAGAAAAAAAAAAAAAAGAGAGAACATGTTTTTGAAATGTAAGGTTTTATGTAGATGCTATTCTATTAGTTGAAATATTATATGACACAGCATTGGAGTGAATAGAGTGTAATGGAAGAGAAGATAAATATGAAGATAACTGGATTTATGTAAGTTTGGGATAATTGGGCGGTTGGTTAGGTTTTTGTAACAGCTATTTAAATCCTTTAGGATTGTGGTAAAATTGAGAATTGAAGAAAAGTCTAAGCCAGCTCTCAAGGACTTCAGTAAATGAAGGAGTGACCATTAGATACCAGAAAGGGAATAAAAGGGGTTGGGTGTCGGGAGGGGCAGAGGTATAAGTTAGCATAGCCAGTTGTCATAAACTGCAAAGAAATTTAAACTTCTAAATAAAAGTGGAAGGTAAATATTCAGGAAAAAGTATCAACTAGCCAGAAATATTACAACCTAGGAAGAAGGATAAGTATTTGTTACTAGAAAGAAACTCAGGGGAAACAGCGTGTTCAAGAAAGTACCAGGTTTT
Organism: Gorilla gorilla gorilla; assembly: GCF_029281585.2. Lineage (NCBI taxonomy): Eukaryota > Metazoa > Chordata > Mammalia > Primates > Hominidae > Gorilla > Gorilla gorilla. The sequence continues at coordinate 109,940,586 of NC_073231.2, forward strand.
AGTTAAGACAAGATAAAGGTTGGTATTGCATTGTGCATAGTGAAAAGGGTTCCACTTGCTATTGGTGTCACCACACTTTCAGGGTGATCATTTCTACTAACTGATATTATTTCTAATTCAATACCATATCTCTCTTCATTGATATGAAATTGGACATCAGTGTTAATTAAAAAAAAAAGTTTTAGGACAGAGTCTCATTTTGTCATCCAGGCTAAAGTGTAATGGTGCTATCATAGCTCACTTCAACCTTGACCTTCTGGGCTCAAGCAATCCTCCTACCTCAGTCTCCCAAGTAACTGGTACTATACAGGTACATGCCACCATGCCTGGCTAATTTTTTTAAAAAAATTTAGAAGGCTGGGCATGGTGGCTCACACCTGTAATCCCAGCACTTTGGGAGGCCGAGGTGGGCAGATCATGAGGTCAGGAGATCGAGACCATCCTGGCTAACATGGTGAAACCCCATCTCCACTAAAAATACAAAAAAATTTAGCTGGGCATGGTGGCACGCACCAGTAGTCCCAGCTACTCGGGAGGCTGAGGCAGGAGAATCGCTTGAACTGGGAGGCGGAGGTTGCAGTGAGCCAAGATTGCACCACTGCACTCCAGCCTGGGTGACAGAGAAGACTCCGTCACAAAAAAAAAAAAAAAAAAAAAAAAAAAAAAAGAGAAAGAGAAAAGAAATGAAATGAAAAGAAATGAAAAAATTTTAGTAGAGACAATGTCTCACTATGTTACATACCCAGACTTGTCTTGAACTCCTGGCCACAGACAATCCTCTCACTGAAGCCTCCCAGAGTGTTGGGATTATAGGCATGAGCCCCCAGCCTAAAATTCATTCTCATGTCTTACATAAGTTTTAAGAGACTTTTACAGTTTTACTTTGTAATATAGTTAGTTAGTAACTTCTACTTATTTGTATTTCTGTGATAACTGGTTATTCTATCCTGATTCAGAGATGCCTGCACAGATTAATTTTTACTGATTAATTTCATTATAGATAAAATAATAATTTAGAGTTATATACATTAAAAATGTTCATTATCATTGATTAATATATTCAACTTTTGTTTTATGGCATTACTACTATTGATTAATTTGCAGGTAAATATTATTTCTATTAACTTGTCTGCTATAGGGATAAAATGCATTTCTATGCTCTTTTCACATTTAATTTCTAACATTTTTCCCACTGATTATACATTAAGGAGTAAAATGAATTTAGTATGAAAGTAGAGAAATCATGAAATTGGAATAAATTCTACTGTATGCAATAATTACAGTAGAAAAAATGCTGCAGTAGCTTCCATCACATTCAATATTTATTTTTAAAAGCAAATAAGGACAATTAATCTATAGCTGTTATTCAAACTAAATGCAGTATTCTGACCAGTGATTCCCTCATAATCATGTTTATCCCTCATGATAAGCAAATTTAACATACAGAAGTTCGAATTTTATAGATACAGTAAAAGAAAAAGTTTGAAATAAAATAACTTTCATGCATGAGTATTATTGTTAGATGCCATAACATCAGTATAGTGTGGTACTATAGCATGACTTTATTTTCAAATTCTGATTCTCCATACAGAAAAAATGGAATCTAATCTTCAGGATACAAAAGTGAAAAAAAAAATCCAAGAACACCTGGCCTGAGACTTTAGGATTTTAAGGAAGAAACAATTCCAGTCTTTATTTTTTAGCCATATCTTGACTTCAACCCTTTGCACTTCTCCTTGACCCTTCTCTTTCCAGGATCTTGTCTTTGTTCCTTGCACGTATGTTCACGTTGACTCTTCTACCTGAAATGTGGCTTCTGGTTTCTTTATGAGTAAAGTACCTACTCATCCTTCACCATTCAACTCACATGTGAATTCTTCCATGACATACCTTCTCTTCTCTTCACAGCTTATATATAATGTTCTTTTAAAATAATAGTTTCTCTTGTGATACCCATTTTCTCCCCTGTGATGGTTATTTAAGTATATATTTAATCTATCATGGTTGATTAGTTGAGTATAGTATATCTATCATTTTTATCTTTTTATTTTTCTTCCTCCCAGTATCTACAATATTTCATACATAGTAGGGACTCAATAAAACTTTGTATAAGAATAAATTAGATTGCAACAAAACAGTGAAAGTTTACACATGTGAAGAGCTCCAAAGGAATAGAGCTTCCAACATAGTACTTCTAACATAATGCAATATCCAATATGCTAGTCACAGTCTTCTTTGACAAAAGTTTTTAAATAGTCCAGGACAGGCTGGTATTGGTGGCTCACGCATGTAATCCTAGCTCTTTGGGAGGCCAAGGCAAGAGGATTGCTTGAGCCCAGCAGTTCAAGACCATCCTGGGCAACACAGCAAGACTCCATCTCTACAAAAACTTTAAAAAAATTACCCTGTGATGGCACATGCCAAGGCTGAGGGAGGAGGATAGCTTGAGCTCAGAAGTTCAAGCCTGCAGTTAACCATGATCAAACCGTTGCATTCCAGTTTGGGCAACAGAGAGAGATCCTGTCTCAATAAATAATAAATAAATAGTCCAGGTGGTCTTTCCCCTGCCCCCCCACAATGGAAATAAACTTCTATTTCAGAAATCAGTGGAAATTACTTCATAATAATGTATTTCATGGCTTATATGTATTCCATTTAGGAACAATTTGGTTGGTTGGTTGGTTGATTTACTGATATATGATGAATAGTCATTTCCCTCATCTTTTCATCTTTCAAAAGAATTCTCTTTACACTTTTCTTTTGGGGCATAGTCAAAGATTGGCATGAGTTTGCTTAATGTTTAAATTCTAATGGTATCTTTTGTTATTTTTTCTTTTTTTTATTTAAGAGACAAGGGTCTTGTTTTATCATCCAGGCTGTAGTACAGTGGCATGATCATATCTCACTGCAGCCTCCAACTTCTTGGCTCAAGCGATCTTCCTGCCTCAGCCTCCCAAGTAGCTAGGACTACAGGCATGCACCACCACGCCTGGCTATTTTTTTAATTTTCATTTCTGTAGAGATGGGATTTTGCTGCGTGCCCAGGCTGGTCTCAAACTCCTGTCCTCAAATGATCCTTCCACCTTGGCCCCCCAGAGTGCTTGGATTACAGGCATAAGCCACCATACCCAGCCTTTTGTTACCTTTTCTTATGGTTTTCTCCCACTCTTGTTAGATTTCATGCAGGATTTTTAGATATAATGTAATTATCATTTGGAGATGGCAAAAATAAGAAAATTTGTAGAATTAGTCTTCTGGGACTTTCTATGAAAATATTTTGAGTAGATATATAGTTGTCTGAAGACCACTATGTATTTTCTAGATAGTCTATTATTTACTCAGCTTTCTTTTACTATTTCTGTATACCACAGAGTATGAATTGCTACCTTATATGGTACACCTGTCATATATAGAGACTTAGAGTTCTGATCTGGCACCTTGAGGATTAGACTGGCTTGCTTTGCTAAGCTGTGAATGAGAACTTGATGCCATGAACACTGACTCATAGTAAGCATACAATGAGTCTTCATCACTTTTCATCATCCAAATTTTTAGTATAAGAAATAATGCTGCCTGTAATCCCAGCACTTTGGGAGGCCGAGGCGGGCAGATCAATAGGTCAGGAGATCGAGACCATCTTGGCTAACATGGTGAAACCCTGTCTCTACTAAAAATACAAAAAATTAGCCGGGCGTGGTGGTGAGCACCAGTAGACCCAGCTACTCCGGAGGCCGAGGCAGGAGAATGGCGTGAACCCGGGAGGTGGAGCTTGCAGTGAGCCGAGATCGCACCATTGCACTCCAGCCTGGGCGACAGAGTGAGACTCCGTCTCAAAAAAAACAAAAAAGAAATAATGCTCTAAGTCCCCCAAAAACATGCATGAGAGGTAATATAGCATAATGATTAAAAGTTAGCTCTGGATTCAGACAGAACTCGATTGAGTCCTTGTTCTGCCAGTTTCTAACAATATAAACTTGGGAAAATAAAAGCCACTCTCTTCATATACTGGGGATAATAATAGTAATTTTTTTAGAGGATTGTCATGAGAACTCAACGCAGTAATGCCCTCAAGGCACTTAACACTTTCTGGCACATGACAAGCATTTCATAAATAGTAGAGATGGGTTTAAAAAAAGAAAGGAATCAGAAAGAGGAAAAGTAAATTTATAAAATTATCACATTTTTTAGCTTTTTAGAACTGCATATTCCATAGAAACTTTCTTCACACTTTTCCACATGACAATTCAGAATAGGATAGATCCATTTTGCATTTCATACAAGATAAAATATTTTCTGAAGTACCAAAAGATTTCATTATAATTTCACAAAGTAATAGGGTAGAGATTGTGGACAATGTTTATAAGGTTTTTTTCATAGTTTGATATGGTTGACCTTTAGTGGTTATGGAATTAAAATTATTTTATTTCTTAAATTGCCTTCATTTTATTCAGCAAATAATTTTTAACATCTATGTGCTAGACCCTGTGCCAAAATAGGGAAAATAGTTGTTAACAAAACCTATCCCTTTCCTCAAAGAGCTTATTTTCTAGAGGGGAGATGGATAAGTGAACAAATGATTACAATATAGAATAAAAAGTATAAAAAGTAATTAGATTGATTTGAAAATAATAGTTCCCATTGGTAAAGCATTTTATAAGCCACATAAATTTCACTTAAAGCTCTCTTTGAAGCTCAGATTGATGGAAAACTGATGTTATAAGAGGTGATCTAAATTGCCCAGTATTACATAAGTGTCAAAGTAGTGATAAAAATCATACCATTTGTAACCAAAGTTCAGGGTTCCTTCCACTTCACTGCAGAATACCTTTTGAAGACATAAACTGTGACAAGAAAAGATAAGTGAAACTCTTTCAGCCTTATATAAGGCAGAAAAACATTCTCAAAAGAAAATCTATAATTTCTTGCTGACTCTATTAAAAAGTCTTTTTCTGAATTAATAGCTTAAGAACATATTTGAGAAGCTTAAACAGTTTTTCTTATCCTTGATCCAAACCAAGCATAAGGTTTTTAAACTATAAAAAATACACTAATTAAAACATTACATATTATTTTGCACATGAGTCCCATGGGTTCTCTTGTTAAGTCTTTTTAAAATATTCCAGCTATGTGAATCTGAGAGGACCTTTAGCTAAAATCAGTCAACAAGATAAGAATATGAGTTATGAATACTTAGAAATATAAAATTGAATCTTTTAAATCAGTGCTTTTCAAGTGTATTTTCAGAAAGTTAATCCCCTGCACTGATGCTTTAAAAAATTATTCCACTATCAAATAAATTTGGGAACTACTACACATACAGTCCTTCTCATCAAGATTCACGGCACACCTGAACACTCTGAGACGCGCTATAATAAAGTTGTATTTAAACCAGCATTTTCCAAACTTTGTTTATGGTGGAACTATTTTAGTGTAATACTTTCAGAGTCATTCAGGGAATGTGCTTGAAACTCATTGACATGCTTTAATTTTCCATTTCAAACTTTGGCCTCTATTCTTTCAGTAAAATAAATATTTTTATTCTTGTTGAGTTTAAGCATAAAATTATGGTACAAAATATGGGGTTGTCTAGAAAAAACTCACTGTAGGGATTGATATTATCTCTAAAAAAGCTGACAGATGGAACTAGGAAATGAATTGTAAAATCAAGTAAGGATTAACAAATCCAGTAAAGAGGAAAAATGTTATCCAAGGAATACAAGATGAGATTTATCTCTCAAGCAATGACATTAATAGAGGGAATATAAAAATAGTTTCTATAGTTCAATAAATATTATGAGAATTGATCGTTTTTGCTGACTTCCCAAATATATTTTAAAAATTCAGTCTGTCTGTTGTTTGGGGAATCACTTCAAACAAAGCAGTTAAGCCACAGTATAAAGAGATGGAATTGACAAGTGGCCCATTTTCTTTTTGTGTGTTTGTTTGTTTGTTTTTGCGACAGAGTCTCACTCTGTCGCCCAGGCTGGAGTGCAGTGGTGTGATCTCAGCTCACTGCAACCTCTGCCTCACAGGTTCAAGTGATTCTCCTGCCTCAGCCTCTCCAGTAGCTGGGACTACAGGTGCCTGCCACCACGTCCGGCTACTTTTTGTATTTTTAGTAGAGATGGGGTTTCACCGTGTTGGCCAGGATGGTCTCCATCTCTTGACCGCGTGATCCACCTGCCTCAGCCTACCAAACTGCTGGGATTACAGGCATGAGCCACCGCACCCGGCCTCCCATTGGCTATCTGTCTGTCTTTTTCTATGCTTCCAACAATACGTTGGCTTGGAACCATTAGCTGTAATAAAGGAGGTTACAGCTCTAGAACTCCCTTTTATGTCATATATACATGTGTGCATGCACGCATATGTGTGTCTATGTATACATGTGTATATACCATGCTCTAATCTAGCACATGCTTAGAAGACTCTCTCCCAGTTTCCCTCTTTATGAATTGCTCTATCCTATTCTTGCCATAATGTCTGTTTATTTCTCTCCTCCTCATTTTCATTTCCAGGTTGGTTTTACATTGTTATTTAATGATTATGAGTCCATTATTCCCATATCTAATATTTCAACACATCATTAAAGTTTCCTATTTCTACTATTAATTGGAATATACCCTCTTCATTAAAAGAATTAATTTTACATATTACACAAAATGAGCAAATTCTCTTATATTTGTCAAATAAAATATTCAAGGTCAATCAATGTAATAATGAGTGAATGTTATAAGGAGATATTTAGAGACTTCTGTTAAGATAAAATATTGCTACCTCATTTCCTGTTATACTTTCAGAGTCTTCACCATTTTATTTTAATCATGATTTTAACAAATAATAATGTTGATATCTCATTTGTAGGGTGCTTTTCTGGCTAAAAACTGATTTTATAGCTCATGCATATGTAATATATGTATATATTTATGTATAACATATGGCATTCCTATACTATATAGATATATTTCTATATAATACCTACATACATATATGATATATACATACATACATGATATATGTATGTGTCATGGGATGTTAACCGTAAACTTGAGAGACTGACAGACCAGATTTTATTATTTACATTCTGAGATGAGGATTCTCCTGGTTTAAGATTCTGTTGCTGCTCTAACTAAATAAATTTAGAATTTAGGTTCAATCTGTATAAATGATTATAACTACAAAAGAAAAAGAACTTGTGTTTCAGGCATGCTTCTTTCAGAGGACAATATTTAGGGCATACTGAAATTTTAGGTTCATGGGAGCAAAGTCTTCATCTGTTGTGAGCACTGCTGTATCCCCAGTGCCTAGAACACTGCCTAGCACAGCATAGGTCCTCAGCAAATACCTGTTGAAGGATGAATGAGTCCCTATTTCAGTCGTTTTTAAAACTGCAGTTTTTCATTAAAACTACTGAACTCAGACAATAAATGAGAAAGATAATTCTAAAAATCAAATTTTAAATATCAAAGTATTAGGTAAAATTTAGTGCCCTTTTCATTAATCCTTTAACTGTTATGAAATATAATCATGTTCCTTTTGTTCATACTTTTCTGCTAATGATTCATTCTTAAAATTGTAACATAGTACTTCTCTTTCATAATTAGATTATAATATCCAGAAAACCATAGGCCATCATTGGAAAGGACTTTAGAAGTTAACTATCTAGTACCCTGAACTAAACTAGGACTCTTCCTATATCAGTGGTTCTCAAATCAGGCTCATAAACAAAACACTGGGGGAGCTTTTTAAAAACATAAATTTTCTGGCCTTGACATGAGAATTCTATTCCAGTTTGTATCTAAATGTGATGAATGCTCTAACGCTATACGATATCACTAATAGTTGATTGTCCAATCTGCTTGAACAGTTGAGAGCCCTCTACCTTATGAGGCAGTTCATATTCTTGGACATTTGTAATTATTATAAAGATTTTTCCCAATTGGGCCAAATCCTATCTGCCTATAACTTCTTTAAAGGAGCCTACTCTTTACTTGGGAAATGATTACAAAGATATTAATTTTAAAATTATCTTTTGATTGAGCATATATCTTACGCATTTCTGTATTTATGATATGTTTCACAGTTTTTAAAACATGAAAACAGGACTGGAAGAAAGAATTGCATCAGGGACTATCATTTTGGAATTGACTCTAGTTATGCTTTAACCCACTGACTATATATACAAAGTAACTAGTGGATTACATACATATATATATCATATATATACATATAATATGTACATATAGTTCTACTTTTATTAGTATAATTCTTCATTTTTTCATAGAGCTTTTATGCTCCAGCCCTAGACTGCTGATCCCAAATTATGTTTTTTTTCAAATAGAACAGGCTACTCTCCCTATCAAATTTTGCTGAGTGCCACAAGAAGATATGTAAACAATTCAGTTATTTTTTTAAATCCAGTTTTCAGTCTTTCTACCACATTATAAGGTTAGATAATGGATTAATGGCATACAAAAAAATAACCACAAATAAGGAAACTGTCTTTTCATAATCTATTTTGTAGATATTTTCTTTTAATTTGGCTTGAATAGTTAAATTGAATACATTTAGATAATTAAAGACCTGAATTTGTCTCTGACAAATAAATTGTTCTGATATTAGAATTCCTAATTTTTGTCAATGTTATTTGAACTGAAAAGTAATTTTCATGTTCTCCAAATGTGTTTAAAATACTTTTACTGTTATTTTAAAATTATTATTTACCTTTAAGATAAAAACAACACCTAAGAGAAATTCTATTTTGGCATTTTAAATAATATTCATTTCTGCATTAAGGGTTTGTCATGTTCCATTTTTATCTGCATTTCACTTGCTATATACTAGTTGTTTCTCGATTTGTGGTTATTACACAATTTGGTATTAAATCAGTACATCATGCATTCATCTTGTATTGAAAGATTGGTTTGCCTTTAGTGCAATTTAAAAACATTGTCAGTTTGTTGTTACTATATGGAAACACAGAAAAAAGGAAGATGACAGTTAAAGAAGAGAACAAAAAGATGTTGAAAGGGTTAGGTACTATTATTTCCCTTAAGGAATATATAAATTATACTATAAAGCATTTTATTAATCTTTTCATTGTATTAAATAACAGTAGTATTTAAACCCATTAGAAATTTGTTCGTAAATGTTAATCATTAATATTCCTGTTAGCCAAAGTAAGATTCTAGGAACTACATCACTGACTTTGAAAAATCTGGCAATTGCCTTTTTTTTTGTATTGATGGATTAGATATTCATGTCTTCATTATTAGCATAGTTGCTGCAGAAATGACAGATTAAAATATCAATATGCTTACAGTATTTTTATTCAATTTTTATAATCATTTAAGTTTTTCATCTACATTAATGTATAAGCTTTAATAACTAAATTTTTAATTTTTAAGCTTTAATAACTTTTCAAGCTTACATTGAAGGATTGCAAATATTTAACTCTAATAGATATAAGAACACGTGCAAGTCAATATTTCTTTGTAAATTGAAAATAACTAGATGCATTGTCTCAGAATATTACTGCATAATAGTTTATAATAATTATTCTGTAGTAACAAAATGTAAGAGTACTGATCTGAAGCTTAAGATTATAAATGTATTTCAATTTGCACTCAATTTATTATAAACCCTAAAATGAAATGTTAATAATGTTGATTAAATTCTTAAACTTTCAGCAAAATAAATTGCATAGGAATAACAGCTGCCTTTCGCTTTTTTAAATTTCAGAAATAGTTGTTTATTCAATGAGGCGTTTTGTTCATTAAGTATAGTTTCTTCAGTGCTAGCTTGACAATAGCATGCTTGATGTCTTTACTGAATAATTAAATATTTATGGTTCTAGTATTTGCATACTTATAATGAGAATTACATGCAGTAAAACGATCTTTGAAATGGTTCAGTGAGGAGGGAAGGATTTTTTTTTTACCATTTATTATAAACTAAATCTTTAATTATTTTTAACAATATGGGAACACTTACTTAGTAAATCTGGCATTAGCCAACTAGAAGTAAACTGACTAGAATTTTTATTAACCATGTTTTACCAGAAATAGGAAAGTGAACATAGAAACTGCCTACATCAAGATAACGGATTTCTTCTTAAGGCAACTTTCACAGAATTTTCTCCAGACCATATTACATTTAATTTCCTGGGACTCCTACAGTTACAGTGATATAGTAGTGGACTGGGGAACTCAAACTTAAAGACCTAAAGGGGCCAAGCAGGTAATATAAGTGATTGAAGTAAGTCAGGCTTAAGAACTTGGTAGTGTTGGGAATGGTGGTGAGCTGGAGAATGTGTGCACCCATTAAAGGGGGAAAGTGCTGTTCCCCTTAAGCTAGTTATTGACATGCAGCAGTATTGACAGATCTGCTGTTTCAGGAGATCAGAAACCCTAATTCTTATGTTATCTTTGTAAACAACTCTTTTGGCCAAAGAGAGTATATCAGTGGGCCAGATCTAATGGATGGGCCACCAGTTTGCAGCTACAGTAGTAATTGTTGGAATGATGATCCTCAATGACAAAAATTTCCGAACAATCAAAAAGGGAATAAATCATGTTCTTCATTTTGTTATTACTAAGTCAGAAACTGCTCATATGTTTTAGAACAGTCTTTAGTAATATGAATAAAAGTTAACCAGAAGATTGCATTTCTAAGGTATTCCTGTTAATGAAGGTTTGGTGGTTATAGTTTCACTGTACTCATGTGTGTACATGTATGTGTTAAAAGCAAATTAAACTCTGGCTCTGCCTCATTTTTCTCAGATAACAAGCAAAATAATAGGATGTTCTATAAATTGTGTAGAATACTATTAATCCATAGTATTTCACAGGTATGGAAAGAAATATTGTAATCGATTTTAAGTCTCCAGAAGTAGAGCTAATTATAGAAATGTTAAATATGTATAAATAAATTATCTTGCCCCATGTGGAAATTATATTTCCTATTTTTTATAATATGACCACCTAGATTAAGGAGAAATTAAATTAAGCTTTATTGATATTGCTAGAAAATGGAAAACAGTTAAATCTGTTCTGAAAGGGTTTTAATAAAAGCAGCTCTTTAAAATGCAAAATTATATTATTGATTGATTTAGGATTTACATTTGTATGAAGTGAGTTAGGCTGAGTTTTGTACCTTCAGCTAGTAGTTTTAAAACTTGGGAGATACTATAAAATTTACCATGAAAGATGATGGTTTCAATTTTGTTTTTAAACCTGATAAAATGTGTCTGAAACCAAAAGAGGATGACATGATTATATTTATAAGAATAATTTGGAAAGGTAGATAAGATGTCCTTAAAAAAACATATTTCTTTCAGTCTAACTTAAGTATAAATGGTAATTATAATATACTTCTCAGATTTGTTTTTTAATGATAAAGAGCTTTTCTTATCACTCTAAGTATAATAAAGTACATATTGCATGAATTTGGAATAATTCTGCATACACTGAGTAACATCAATAACTATTCATTGGAAATCTGTTGACAGTTTTGTCATTCTTTTTTTCTAATCTAGTAGCTCGTAAATTTATTTGTATAAGATTAATTCAGTTTTGTTTAAAATTCATCACACTTGGTGGGCCCAGTGACACTCACCTATAATCCCAGCCAATCAGGAAACTGAGGCAGGAGGATCACTGGAACCCAAGAGTTTGAGTCCAGTGTGGGCAACACAGCAAAATCCCCATCTCAAAATAAAACAAAACAAAATGTATCACTTTGCATATATTAATAGTTTTAATTACGTCAATAATATAGCTGAGCACAGTGTGTATTTTAGCATGTACTTCTGTAAGTTTTGGATATCTTATAATCTAATATATTCACACAGGACTATAGTTTTAAGGTAATGGACTTTAAAATTCATATAAGAATATATACCTTTGAAATAAATTTCCTTTTTTTTTAAATAGAAGCAAGGTCTTGCTCTGCCAGCCAGGCTGTAGCACAGTAGCACCACCATAGCTCACTGCAGCCTCAAACTCCTGTGCTTGTGCCACCATGCCTGGCTAACTTTTAAATATTTTATAGTGATGGTATCTCTCTCTGTTTTCCAGGCTGGTCTTGAAATCCTGGCCTCAAGCAATCCCCCCTTCCTGGGCCTCCCAAAGTGCTGGGATTACAGGCATGACCTACCACACCTAGCCAAAAATTTATCTTTAAAATTTTCCAGGGAATGTAATTGTGGGCAAAATAATCTTTACATTTTCTATTTGTTTATATGGAGTATTGTCTTCTGCTTTATTTTATCAAAGAAACCCTAATATCTTAATGTATATATTTGGGAAGTGCTGTCTTATTTCTTCTAGTACTTAGTTCTGACATGATATCTACATAGCCTTGTTAAAAATGTAGTTGTCCTTGGGCTGCCTAATATCTGTATATATTTAAGTATTTAGATGAATAACTTAAGGAAATTCTTAAGCGTTGAATTGATTTCTTATTAGTGAGATTTATGTTATGATTACACAGATTGTTTAGAATCATATCAAGAACTTAAATAGAACTGGACAACAGTTCTGGACAGAATATGAACTTCTATTGGCATTGACAACTGAATATTTCAGCATTGCAAACAAATTATGAGAAGGGAGTAAAAATACTTCCAATAAGTAACAAAGTTCCTCATGATGATACAGGAGTTTACTTTTTTAACCCTATTTTACCTGTTTATTATAATAGATAAAATATGAAAATTTTAGAATATTTTATATAGTGTGAGATATTCTTATTACATAAAGGAAGAACTTATAAGAAGTATATAAGAATTTCTTAGGCAAAAACTCAATACCAAAGATTCTCCCAACTTCCAGTTGATAATTACCAAAATTATTGGGGTTTTTTGTTTGTTTGTTTTTTGTTTTTTTGGTTTTTTTTTTTTTTTTTTTTTTTTGAGACAGGGTCTTGTTCTGTCGCCCAAGCTGGAGTGTAGTGGCGCAATCTCAGCTCACTGCAGCCTCCGTCTCCCAGGTTCAAGCAATTATCTTGCCTCCCAGGATTACAAGTCCAAGTGCTTCAGCCTCCCAGGATTACAGGCATGTGCCAGTTTGTATTTTTAGTGGAGATGGGGTTTCACCATGTTGGCCAGGCTGGTCTCGAACTCCTGGCCTCAGGTGATCTGCCTGCCTCGGCCTCCCAAAGTGCTGGGATTATAGCCATGAGCCACCGGGCCCGACCAAAATTCTTAAGTTTTCATGGTGTTTTAGTCACCTCAGGCTGCTATAACAAATTGACTGGGTGGTTTAAAAAAGAGAAATTTATTTTTCACGGTTCTGGGAGGCTTGTGCCAGTATTGTGGGATTCTGGTGAAAGCACTCTTTCTAGTTTGCAGACGGCTGTCTTTTCGTTGTGTCTTCACGTGGCAGAAATCAGAGAAAGGGAAAGCAAGGTCTTTCTTGCCCCTTCTAATAGGAGCAGTAATCCCATCATGAGGGCTCCACCCTTATGACCTAATTACCTCCCAAAGGGCTCATCTCCAGATACTGTCACATTGGGGATTTATGGTATCAACAGGAATTTTTGAGGGACACAAATGTTCAGCATATGTGTCCGGGCACGGACACGTACGAATTTAGGCCAGGTGTGGTGGCTCAGGCCTGTAATCCCAGCACTTTGAGAGGCCGAGGCGGGCGGATCATGAAGTCAAGAGATCAAGACCATCCTAGCCAACATGGTAAACCCCGTCTCTACTTAAAAAAAAAAAAAAAAAAAAAAAAAATCAAAAATTAGCTGGGCCTGGCGGCATGCACCTGTAGTCCCAGCTACTCAGGAGGCTGAGGCAGGAGAATTGCTTGAACCCGGGTGGCAGAAGTTGGCAGTGAGCCGAGATCGCGCCATTGCACTCCAGTCTGGCAACTGAGCAAGACTCCATCTCAAAAAAAAAAAACAAAAAAAACCCATAATTTATTGTACTTTAGGCTTTAGGCATGCTATAAATCTGGGTTTATATATATGGCAGTTAAGGAAAAATGCTTAGCAAAAGACACATTGCCCATAAGATTGAAGAGTAAACATTTTAAAACTTAAAAATGTCAACGTATTCTCTTATTCATAAGATAAAAGTAAGATTTTCTGAATGTTAAAATTATTATTTTTAAGTCAAAAATATGGTATTTACTTTTGTTTACTTTTAAATTTGGTTTCTGAGTATTCTCTCTGAAATAAAATTATAGTACAAATAAAGCCTGTCTTCTTTAGTAGTGTATTGTCAACTCCTACCCAACAGGGTCTATGAATCAAGTACTACCAGGCTGACGCTCCGTGAGGGCCAATTTACTGTTCTTGCCTATCATATTGCTGCAGTCTCACTCAAAATAAAAGCCATGGTAACTGAAAAATTACACTAGAACCTTCAAAAGGGACACATCTTGTTGCTTGAACAGCAAATGAAAATGCATGTATTAATAAAAGATTATTTTAGAGCTCCATTTGTACTTAAGGACAGTAAGCTACTGTATTTTTAGACAAATGTAGGGCACATTGTGAAAACACAGAGTTACTGTCCAATAAGTTTTTTAGCATATTTCCTTATGCTATAATAGAGACAGCACTGAATTGCATAGATTCTAATTTCATCTTGACTCTTAGCCCTCTGTGAAATCTGGGGCAAGTATTTTCATTTCTTCGGGCTTCAGTTTTCTCACTCATGTAGAGAGCAAACCAGATGATCTTCAAATCTCCTCACTCATAAAATATTTAAAATCATCATAATGTTAACATTTAAGTAGCATTTAATGTAAACATTTAACATTTAAAATCCAAAGCATATGAGCTAGATCATAATTTGTAACATAGAAAAGTGAATACTTAATGCTTTTTATCCAAAAATGATATTATTATTGAATTATATTATTATTTGAACAATCTATTTAATTCCTAACATTAGTCGTTGGCAATTTCTTGAAAAAGTGTCTAGTAACCTTTTCCTCTGTTTTTCTTTCACCGTTGAATAGTTTTCAGGTATATTTCTAGACTGTGATGTTTGTGACTGTATGTTAATAATTTCGGTATCCATCAACCAGAAATAGTAATTCATTCTCCTCAGAAGTGTGTATTACCTTAGATTAAATAAGTAACCTGTTAGCAAAAAAAGTTAAAGGATATATTTATTCATTATTTTGGTTCATTTTATAATACACAGTGTATGATCAAATTAAGTGATGATTTTTAACTAAAACTTCTTAGACAAGTTTTCTGGGAAAAAATGATCTTACAACAGGCAGCAACTTAGAGTATTATAAATTAAGATACAAAGAAGAGGATAAAAAAGGAAAAAAATTAGAAGTATCACATTATTCCCTATCAAGACATAGCCAATTAATTTCATTGTCTTTGGGGTGAGAGCATTGCTTATAGGAATTTTTCTAAAAGATACAGTTCTTTCCCTCTAGTCACCAATCCTGAAAGAAATAAACATGGGGATTAGCTAACTACTCTCTCACCTTAGCAGTATTTTACAAGAAAGTGAGCTAATTAACCTCCTTCTTTCTTTCCTTCCTTCTTCCCACACCATCTCTTCTCTTTCCTTCTTTCTCTCTCTTTTTTTTCTCTAACCATTTTTCCAGCTGCTGCACATAGGCAATTATGGTACTTCGTGGTGCGATACTGAAATACATGAAAACTAGTTGTTGCCTTAAGAAGGTCAAGGCTAGTGGAGGACATGGACATTTAAATAATTATAATACAGTTATAATCACTGCTATTATAAAGATATATTCAATTGTTGAATATTCCAAAGTGATATATATTAAATAACTACTAATTCCATATTTTAATTGAGTAAGGAAGTGCAAATAAATAGGAAAGAATCTGGGGAGATACCACTTAAACCATGGTGGAACAGAGGATTTTTAAATACATTAAGGCAGAAGTTCTGAGACATGAATTTACATCCCTAATTCTGCCATATCCTAGCATGTGGTATATCATCTCAGACCGTTACCTTTTTCTTAATGGTAATATTTTGTCATGATCAGACTGTTACTATTAATCTAAATATTAATTTTAATTTGGTTTCAGTAAGGTTCCAGACTAAAGCAAAAGCAAGAAAGGGATAAGAAAGGAAAAAATACAAGACTATTACAAAGTATGTGTAAATAGGTTTTGGTATTTGATTGAGTTACTTCACTCATTGATTTAATAAATATCTATTGAGTGCCAGGCCCTATTCTTGAGGCTTTTAATAAAATAATGGCTGAGCGAGGTGGCTCTAGCCTGTAATCCCAGCACTTTGGGAGGCCAAGACGGGAGGATCACTTGAGGTCAGGAGTTTGAGACCAGCCTGACCAACATGGTGAAACCTCATCTCTACTAAAAATACAAAAATTAGCCGGGCGTGGTGACACATGCCTGTAATCCCAGCACTTGGGAGACTGAGGCAGGAGAATCACTTGAATCCGGAAGGCGGAGGTTGCAGTGAGCATGGATCACGCCATTGCACTCCAGCCTGGGCAACAAGAGTGAGACTCCATCTCAAAAAATAAATAAAAATAAAATAATATAATAGAATAAAGTAATGAACTAACACACAAAATCCCTGTCATCATGGAGTTTATATTCTGATGGGGGGACTGACAAAGAAGTGCAAAATATTGGGTATAAGATTATAATAGTAGAGAAGGGTGACAGTGTGTGTCAGTCAGAGGAAATGGAAGCATTGCCTCACTTCCCAGAAAGGAGAATGTGGATTTAAATCCCAGAAGTAAATGGAGATTTTTTTTTTGTATGTGGAGATTTAAGAGTTCTGAGCTTTGTGGGTGATTGAAATTAACAGGGATAAAGGGGATATATAATGAGATTTGCACTGGTAATCTGAAGGCTGATATTAGATGTGAAGCTGTAAGTGCTAGGGTTAGGGTAGGAGTTCGTTTTTACCTGGAGCATGCAGAGTTCTAGGGCTTAGTTCCCTCAAACATATAGGGCTGGAGGGGTGATCTTACACAAAGCAGTTCAAATTCAGGCTTCCCTCTTGACCTGAACATAGGAAGCAAAGGGAAAGAAAGAAATAGCAATGACATCAGTGCTCCTATTTTGGGTAACTATGACTATTGAAAGAAAGTTTGGGATGTCAGGAGGGTTAGGAGTTTTGAGTGGATGAAGAGTAAAAGATTTTAGAAATTTTGAATTTTCATGTAAGGCCTGAAATTGGCCTGAAGCTAATTGGAGAATGGATCTGCATATTTCTATTTAGACTCATACTTAATCTGGTGAAAGGAAATGAGAACAATCTATGTTATTACTGAAATAGGTATTAACTTCATGTTTAACTTCAGCTTTTAAAATAATGGTAATTTTAAAAGACATTAATTATTCCACCTTCAGATTATTTTAAACTATTAACTCTTCAAATGTTTACATTTTCTATTACACTATGTACTTTCTGAATAGAGTACTTGACAATCAACAAGTTATCTTTCTTCTCAGAATCCCAAGAAATATGATTCTAAAGAAAGTTTTATTGTATTGCTGAATAAAGAATGTATGATTTACCAAATGATGCTATATTTTAATATCTTAGTTTTCAATGTGCTGAAGTCATTGCATTGTTGCCGTGTTATTTTTATATAATTTCCAAAAAATGCTGAATACATTAGACTGAAGTCAAATGACATTTTTAGACAAAGAAAAATTTGCATTTGAAAATGGAAGTGTGGAGATTTTTGCCATTTTAAGGGAGATATTTAATTATTGTTTATAAAATATGGTATAATGCTAACTTTCACTCAGTATGTATATATTTTTATTTTATTTAATGTATGTGTAGAGGAAATGATCTTACAATATTTAAACAACTCTAAAAAGCATTTCTAATTATTATAGGAAATAATTCTGAAAAGTCTGGTACACAGAAAAATCATCTATATCTTTTATTATGTAGAATGCACTAGTTCATTCTACATAGGCAGGAGTTTCCGCCATTAAAAAAAATTAAAACCTTTAAGTATGAAATTTTACAGTAGTTGTAAGAATCAATGAGTATGACAGGTATTATTTACACTAAATTTTTGATTATGTGCATCATTGGGGACAGGAGGCTAATACAACAGTAGACTTTTTTTAGAAATAGCATTTGATATGCAAAGCAGATTTTTCTGTTATTTCTTAAATATGTTCCATGTAGTAATAGGACATGGTCAAATGTAAAACATTGGTAGATTACAAAAAAAAAAAAACAAATAGTGATTAACTAGTATTTTTAAACCAATTTAAACATAAAGGCCTGATAATGCTTTAAATTATTTTCAAAGCTCAAAATGCAAATGGGCAAATGTTTAAAATGCACTATAGTACAAAATTACTTCAAATCTTGTAGGAAAATAGGAGAATAGTAAAGTCAGAAAGTTAATAAGATGCAGAATAAAGTTAAATCAGCTAATTTCCAAATAAAATTTCTATACACCAACACATGAAAAAATTCTAAAGTGGATTTTCTTATACTGTCTGCCATGTGCAGTAAAGCAAAGCTCAATAAAATAAAGTATGCCTATATGTGGAATCAACAACAAAAGTGGACCTGTGCAATTACACCAACTGCTATACTGAAAATAACATCTTGGTATTTTTTAATTTAAAAGCAGCCAGTGCAAAATTTTTTTTAATTTAAAGATATGCAATCATGTCTATATATGAGAGAAAAACAAAACTTTTTTTCTTAAATACTTAAGTGTATGGTAATCAGAATGACACAAAGAAGCCAATATGGTTCTAGATATACTAAGAACTAACTGAAAATAATGCAGAACATATTTAACCAAAAAGGAAAATGTGAATAGCTGGGGCTGGAGAAATCCAGTATTATCTATTATCTGCTTTCTGCTTGCCAGTGGACTTAGAAATATAACCATAAAATCTTTTCTAAGTACAGGAAAAGCAAAACTAACAAAGTGAGATTAAAAATATATAACTTGGTTAGATGGTGAGTTAGTGAGTTCATTTTGCCTCTTCTCACTCAATGTCACTTTTCGTTAGCCTCTACCAGGGTTCTCAAATGGTTTTTGACACTTGCAATAGAATCGCCAGAGAAATCTCAAAATAAAATATCTGCCCCCATGCCAAAAGTATCTTATTAGAATTCCTGAGGCTAAGACCACAGACTGTATTCTTGAAAAGCTCTTCAAGTGGTTGTGGTGAATACTAAAATTTGAGAACTATTTTTCTAATTAATTTAGAAATTGTATACTTCATATGCTCTTCCAATTGGACCATATAATTCAAGGGCAAAATTTAGTGCTTGGCTTTTTGACCAGATGCCTTGGAGAATGTCCAGCTTTATGGAATTTTCACCAAAAGCTTTGCCAAAAGAGAAGCAGACCTGTCCAACCTGCAATAAAAGGGGCTGAAGACCAATGATGACAATCAGCATTCTGTGATTTGTCAGTTTGCCCTATAGAGAACAAGGAGCACTTTGATTTAATGGTCATGTCTATAAATGTTTTATCATTAAATATGAAAAACAAGAAGACAAAGCAGAAAAAAATAGATCGAATCGTAGTGAGTGGGGAGTAGCTGCAGCAGGAGGCAGTGGAGGTGGTAAGCAGCAGACTACCACCCAGAAAAGAGAATCAGCGGTAGAGGAAAGACTAAAATCCAAACAGTATATAGAATTGTGTTGTGCTGCCCGTGGTAAAGGACTATGTCTGCATACATATAAATCTGGATGTCTAGACCATGTTCTCTCTGAGTTATTGTAGCTGAATAGAAAGTAAGTGTCTGTATGTTCTGGTCAAGTTAAAAGTCTAAACACTTTTAAATGACAATTGACTGAGCAATATGTATTTTAAGAAAGCTTCACTTCAAGAGAGACAGCACAAATGCTAGGGCCATGTTGCTTTTGTTGCAACCCTGATTCCAACATCTTCCTCAAGTTTTATGATTTCTCAGTTTTCTCATCTTTAATCTGGATAATCATAGTACTTATATCAGATTCTTTATGAGGTTTAAATTAGTGCATGTACCTACTTAGAATAATGCCTAGTACATAATAGATGGTTATTGTCATCATTGTTACTATTCAAACTAAGAGACAAAATTAAAGAGCTTGAGTAAAATGTTAGTAAATCATAAAGCTTTAGGAGGGTGCTGTGGCACTATGAATAACATCTCTATTACTACAGCAGATATCTTAAATGATCCTAGAGAATAATTTTTTTAAAATTGATATGTTAATGATGACCAACTTATACCATGATATTATATCAGTAAATCAGGTGTCTCCAGTTTGAAAACAAATAAGAATTGACTACCTGTTCTTAAATGTGTATGGTATTCTTGGTGACAAAAAATTATAATTCTAAAACCTTTCAAAAGGTCACACATATTTAACTACTCAAAAACTGCAAGCTAAATCTAATTTTTATATTTGCGGGGAAAGTTTTCAGAGCCCCAAAATTGTTGATGAATAAATGAATAGCTGTTGATTCCTGAAGGTCTCTTCCAATTTTATGAGAAGTGAAGTTGTAATAAGAGGCTTATCTTTGCTGGCCGCCTTTGTGTTTACAAAGTTTCTCCTTCTCAGAAGCAAAGTTTAGTGCTGGCTGACTTAGGTTTCTTGTGATTGAGGCTAGAAGGTGGACTAGATCAGTGATTCCCCAATCTTTTTGGCACCAGGGACCAGTTTCATGGAAGAAACCGGTTTTATGTCTTACTGTGGTTGAGAAAAAGCAAGTCTAATTTTATTTACTTAATGAAAATTAATAAAAGTTTGGAAGCTGAGAGACTATTGTCAAAATGCAAAATAAAAGGTTGGCCAATCAAAAAACAAGCAAACATGTATAAATGGAAAAATAGTTTTTTTACTGGGTTCTCTTACCTTTTTTGCAACTGTAGTGAAACAATTTTCAAACTCACTTGGGGATATCAAAACTTTTCCATGGCTAGATAATAAATAGTGCCAGCTAAATCAAGTGATAGGTACAATCTGATTTTAAATATGACCTATGGGGTAATAAAATGCATTGGGGTTTTGCTGGTGGGGCCTAAGTCCTCCAATATAGTACAGTACTCAAGCAAATGGTCTCTAGAACCAGGTTAAATTGGCTTTACATTAGAACCACACATTGGCTTGTGACCCTCCCAAATATTCAGTTTCTTCAACAGCAAAATAGGAATAATTACCTAACTTAAAGAATGTTAGAAATGTGAAATGAGATTTTTAAAATATGTGAGTGCTTGTAACACAATGCCTACCATAGGGTAAGCTTTCAATACATGTTAGGCAAAGTTAGAAGCTGTTGTTTTTATGTAGTGGAATCAGCATACTTTGAATGAAACTGAAAAGTAGCACATTGATGGCATTAGTAAAAATTATTTTTTAAAAAGGCAAGAAATAAATTTTTATAAAGCTGCTTTGGTCTTTTATTTCCTTAGTACTTTTCAAGATAGAAAAAATCCCTGCAAATACACTTGCCTCAAGAGGTAAGGGATTAGAGAGGAATGGCAAGTTTTCAAGCTAGTTTTCATCAGTGCTACCTTAAGGCTAGTGCCCATTCAGCTCAAAGTTCTAAATTATCTGAAACTCAGAATAATAAATAATATTTATAATTATTATCCTTTTAGCAAGAAAGAGTTAAATTATTTCAGTGGTTTTTGTAAAATGCAGGAAAATAAATAATACCCTGCTTTTACATTTTAGTTAAGTATTAACTCTCTAGAATATTCACTTTTTTCAGGTTAACTTTTTCCATAAGTATGCCTGCTTTTGGCTATTCTAAAATAAAATACCCTAAATTATCTTATTCTAAAAGAAAACCTTGGCCACTTACAGCTGTACTTGTTTTAATTTAAGTTATAATTACATCAGAAGTGACCTAAGGATTCACAAAAAAGGATAAAACTTGAAGCAAAACCATTAATTCAGCAAACATCTCTTGAGTCTTACCCATCTGGGCTCAATTCCAATCAATGTTCGGCCCAGAGCTGGTTCCTAGTAAGAGTTCACTATATTGGAAAAGTGAATGAATAGGCAAATCAATGAATGAATAGCATGTGTTGTATATAGCATTGTGTTAAGAGTGCAGACTCTGGAACCAGACAGTTGGGTTTGAATCCTGGCTCTCCCACTTACCGTCTTGTGTTAACATGTAACCTTGGATGAGTTACTTAGCCTCACTGTGCCCACTTTTCTCATTTATGTAATTATGATGATAATAATACTTCCTCGTTGGATTGTTTGAGGGTTAAGTTAAAACTAGCAAAGCACTTACAACAATACCACATAGTAAACAGTGATAAATGGTTGCAAAAATAAAAATAAAAAAGAAATAGAAATATAACTTTTGCCCTCAAAGACAAAACTTATACATGAAATGCCAGTACTTACAAAATCATGTACTACTAATTTAACATTACTGGGAATAAATACCAGCTTGGTAACTCATGTTGCCACCTGATACTGACTCTGCCCAAAAGCAGCATCTCATTTCCCAAATGCAGGTCACAGGGGATTTGCATCTAGTCCAGAGTAACACTCAAGAATTGCTTCATCAGAGTATATCTTAACTCATGTAGCCTAAGGTTCTATAAACAACAAATAAATTTTTATCATATTAAATGACATTAAGTCACTCAACTGAAACAGGTGAAACAGGGAGTTTCTTCTGAGGCAATTTGAAATGATAGCTAATTAATTGTACCTAGGGAGATCACCAAATCTGCTAATTTTAGAAGTGGGAATGATCTGGCACTAAATTTAAATTCTTCCCAGTCACTATCTGATCCACAGGGTCATACAGCCAACATGGGCAAGAATGAGTATGTCCAGTTTTGGGATGGTGGGGTATTTATAAATTCCTCTGTGCTGATTAGTTGGATATTTGATCAAACAATTGCCAAAGGCCTTTACAAGAGTAATACATTTTAAATAAATGATGAGTTTTACTTTCTAAACTTTGAGGAATAAAGACACATAAAAATAATCTATCTCAGCCAGGCCCAGTGGCTCACGCCTGTAATCCCAGCACTTTGGGAGGCCGAGGTGGGTGGATCACCTGAGGTCAGGAGTTTGAGACCAGCTTGACCAACATGGAGAAACCCCCATCTCTACTAAAAATACAAAATTAGCTGGGCGTAGTGGCACATGCCTGTAACCCCAGCTACTAGGGAGGCTGAGGCAGGAGAATCGCTTGAACCTGGGAGGCGGAGGTTGCGGTGAGCCAAGATCGCGCCATTGTACTCCAGCCTGGGCAACAAGAGCGAAACTCCATCACAAAAAAATAAAAAATAAAAAATCTATCTCTTACATAACAAAATAAATAGTAATATTTGTTTAACTCCCAGCTGTGCCCCATTTCATTAAATTTTTGTTTTCTTCAGTATGCTAGACTGAATTTAAATTAAAAAATAGTTACACCTGTTTTAAATAGAGTGGCTAAATATCTTTTACATTTGCAGGAGGAAAAAAATATATTTGTTGTTTATAGAATCTTGGGCTCAGTGGGCTAAGGTGTGACCTAATTTGCAATTTCTGAATGTTATTCTAGACTAGATGTAAAAATAATTTCTTCCTTCAATTATGCCTTACATCTTGACTTTAAAAGTGGCTGAAGAATAAAGTGGTACATTTTGACTAAATTGTTTATATGAAGGGACAAAAGTGAGACTTAAGATTTTATGGCCAGGCACAATGGCTTATGCCTGTAATCCCAACATTTTGAGAGTGTGAGGCAGGATAGATCCCTTGAGCCCAGGAGTTCCAGACCAGCCTGGGCAACATAGCGAGACCTTGTCTCTATTAAAAATTAAAAAAAAAAAAAATAGCCACCTGTGGCAGTGCAAGCCTGTAGGTCTAGCTACATAGAGGCTGAGGCAGAAGGATCACTTGAGCAAAGGAGTTTGAGGTTACAATCAGCCCTAGTAATACAACTACATTCCGGCCTGGAAACGAGCAAGACCCTGTCTCAAAGAAATAAATAAGATTTTATAACAAATCAATAAAAACATTTCTTGACATCCCACTGTAGGCGTTAATTGTCTGCACATTGTTGAGAGTATAATCTAAACATAACCTGTGGTTCCTGGAAGATGGAAGGATTAGCTTAAGTGGAAGAAGGAGGAAGCTGTGCCAGATAGGGTGATGCATTCTGTATTATCATAGAAGCAAAAATGGGTTCATCATCAGACGACAGCTTGGCCTACATAGAACTGAGGACTGTTGTGAAACATACAGATGGGCAGATATTTGTGGATTTCTTCATTTCTTACTGGAAATTCTTTATTATTTGATGTCTTTACCATTCACTTAGCACTTGCCATGTTTTACCTTGGGATTGTTTTGTCTTTATGCTTCATCTAGCAATCTAGGTTATAAGTGACTTTGGAACAAATGTTGTGTCTTGTATTTCTTTTTAATTAGCATAGCATTGACTCCAGTGCCTTATACATAGTAGATGTACAAATAATATGTGTTAATTGGTTGACATCTATATATTTCTAAAACATTTATTAGGAAGGTTTACTTTATCATCAGCAAATATTTATTGAATACCTAAATGATTTACAAACGTTTCTAAATGCAGCTTGAATATTAGTATTTAACTATCCTTACATTACTAGGAGTTTTCATTCAAATAGTAAATTTATTGAATTAATTTATTCAATAAATTCTTTCTTTAGAGTTATTAAGTGCCACGTATCAGGTAGTAGGCTGCTGAGGTAACACAGACAAAATATCCAAATGCCATGAGGGCAAACAATTGCAATAGAAGAATTTCCATAATGGATATATAGTAAGATCCTGAGAAAACACTGTAATTTATATCCAAAAATTCATTATGTCAGATGCAGTGTGGAAATACTAGGTTCATGTAATGATCTGGGTGAACCTGTACACCGAGCAGTCCTGCTGCATAACCGCTGCCCAGATTCCAGCTACAATTTGACGCCACCTGGTGGCAGTTTTCTACTCTAGTAAAAATACCCAAAATGAAAATGATTCTGAATCCTGTAGCTGACTGAAACTTTTAGCATAGTGGCAGAAGTCCAGGTACCTCTTTCTTGGTTTCCCAAGCCTATGGAAGAGGATTTCCATCTCCCTGTTTCTCAAAATGGGCTTGGGAGCCTTGCCATCCTCACCACATCCCTCTCTTCGGAGATGAGAATTTTAACCCACCAATTTGCCAACAGGTGCTTAGGCGGAAGATAAGAGCAAATTGGCAAAAGTGTTATCTAATTTCACATTACTGAGGAAAATGTTATTTCAAAGTTTTTCTGTATATACAGTTGGCATAAAAGAAAGCACATCAAAGTTATCCCAGCTAGAGGATGGAGATTAGGTAAGACTTCACAGGGGAACTCTTATTCAAGCAGAGACTTAGTAAACCAAGTGGCCATGTGCAAGAACGGTATTTATGAAAGAGAAAAAAGCAGATGTCAAGGCACATAAAACTGAAATTAGGCAGGTATTTCAGTAACTACATATAGTGGTGTATTTCTAGAGCATTTAGTTTAAAAGGGAAAAGAGAAGGAGGTGAAGTCAATGTTATGCATAGGTCAGAGCATTACTCATTTTGTAGACCATGCAACGGAGCTTCTATTTTATTCTATAGATGAAGGAGTCATTAAAGAAATTCTCTCAATAATTTTATCTATAAAATATTACTATAAACGTATCTTTCTCATCCGTAAAATAGACATCATAGTATAATAGTGCCTACTTCACAGAGTTGTGTAAGTTAAAGAGAAAATGTGTGAAGTATTTTGCATAGAGTCCAGCATAGATTATTATGTAAGTGGTAGCTATTAGCATTGTTATTAATATTACTATAAATAATGATTGGAGTGGGCAAGGCTAGAGGCAGAGATAGGAAACTAAACCAACCTAAACTTGCTGATTGGTTGGATAGAGAGAGCAAGGATAAGAGAACACATATCTTAAATTTCTTGGATTCTGATCTGGGCAGTTAGATGGATAATGTTGTCCCTCAGGTAGTCTGAGGAGAAAATATATATGAATGCATGCATGTGTTAATTAATACATTATTTAAAATAAATATGTTATATTTGATGATACATAGACAACCTGGAATAATCAACTAATCACTTCATCCATTCACATGATATATGAAAATGAAATTGAGTTGGATTTCTTTACCCTTAGAAAAGATGGTAAGTGGTTGGAAGCAATCATGCAGTTATTGCTCTAGGAGGTGAGTAATACATTAAGCTAAAAACAATATTTTAAATTTGTGGAGGAGAGAAAATTGAATCTTTCAAAAAAGGAAAATAATGGTGAATAAAGGGAAAGGCAAGAGAGAAAAACATATGCACAGTGGATGGCAACTAAATTTGACCAAGGCAGGAACTGAGGATTGGGGTTTATTGGGGAATATTCCTGGCAAATACCTTTATGTAAATTGGATTGATTTAAAACCAAAGAGAGTGATTTACATTTAATAATACAAGCACTATAGAATTTTGAAAAGAAGTAAATAATGGGAACGAATTGCCATTTTTGTGTTATTATTGTGATTATGAAAGAATGTGTGAAAGATGAGAGGATAAAAGTAAAGATTCTTTAATTGCATCTAGTAATCCTCTAAATTCATAAAATACATATTTTCTGTTTCTGTTACAATCAAATGCATATACACATTGAAATAATTTTGAAAGTTATTCATTTTCCTTTTCTTATTTTGTATGTTAACATAATTAGAACTAAGATAAATGCATTTTAGAGTGTTTGTTATTTTCGTGGATGGAATATTCATGTTCTTTATTACTCTAAGCTTATTAATCATTATTTTAAAATTCTACTTTGCAGACTTTCTTTTTGGGTCATTTCAGAATTTATCTTTTGTAACAGAATTAGATTATATTCCATAATATCTATTTCATTAAATTTACAGTTGAAGAACTGAGGTCAGAAAAATCAATATCATATGTCTCAGGGTATATGCTGTATATGCTATCTAGAGCTAACGTTGGAACTCCAGTCTCATGAGCCTAGGTACTTATTACCTAAATTTGCTAATATTTAAAAGCATAGAACTACCTTTTAATAGGCCAAATACTTGAATTTCCAACCTTTTTTCTGACCTGCTATATTATAGGAGGGAATGAAAGCGAAAATGTTGACCGGGTAGACAGAGATAAAATAAACCTCTGATGGTAGGTGTTATAAAATTCCTGACTAAGGGATATAGGAGGACAGATAAGCACAATTACCACAGCATATCATACCTGTACGGTAAGGCAGAGTAACAGCTACATGCAGACAGTTTTTACAGCTCTGAAAGAATTGAGCAAAACAAAAGGAGTGACCTGAATGTTGTTTACTAAACATCAAATGAAGACTTAGTATTTTTTCACGTGGCATGTACTTTGTATTATGTAAGTCTCTGCCAGCATTTCTCAAAATGTGCTTGCTGGATCTGCACCATCAGCATCACCTGGGAATTTGTTAGAAATGCAGTTTTCAGGTATCACCCCAGACCTAATGAACCAAAAACTTTGTGTTTTAACAAGCCCTCCAGGTAATTCTGATGCAGGTTAAAGTGTGGCAACCCCTGCTCTAAGCTAAGGGGAATTTGTATTCATCTTATACTACTGGTAAAGTTGGTTACTAAAAACTTAAGTTCTAGTGTCAGACTGCTGGGTTCAAATACTAGCAATGAAACCTTCAGCAAACTTCATAACCTTTCTGCCCTTCATGTTCCACATCTGTATTTGTACCATTTTAAGTGGGGTACGTAACATGTGAGGCTGAGTTGGAGAAGAGCTTGACATTTTTGAGAAATTTAGAAAAGGCCACTGTGGCTAAAGTGTTGTTTACAAAGACAAATGGCTTGACATTTAGGTGAAAGAGAAAGGCAGAGACCAGATCTCCAAAATCTTGTCGGACCCTATTAGAGAAGACAGTGGGATCCTGAGGTCCTGTGGAGGAACTGATTTTTCCAAGGAGAAGGGACACTTTTTGTTATAGGCACAAGAAAGAGAGGATAGGGTGCAGAACAATTAGGTTTATAGACTGGTATTTGGAAGATAAGGGAATTCCTTCTGATATTTTATATTTTATGGATTTTGGATTTTTCTCAAGTACAATGAGAAGACACTGAAGAATTTTAGTAGCAGACTGCCATAAAATGATTTGTATTTTAGAAAAATCAAGTGGCTTCTATGTGGAGAATGAGTTGCAGTTGAAACATAAGCATGTAGGATGCTGTTGCAGTAGAGAGTGGCATGGATTTGAATGGTCAAAATCTGGATGGGGAGAAGTGGAAGGATATGTAATATATTTTAGAGATAGAATCTGTAAGACTTAGTGATAGATTAGGTGTGGGGATGAAGGAAAGGGAGAAATCAAGGGTGCCTCTGGATTTTTACCTTCAGCAACTAGGTAAATAGTTTTACTCTTTACTGAAATAAGGAACACTGAAGAAGGAATATGTTTGAGAGAAAAGATTAAATTCAATTTGGAACAAATCAAATTTGTGATATTCTGTGTAACATCTGAGTGCTTGTTACAACTAGGCAACTGGGTAGATATGAAGTTCAGAAAGAAGCTCAGCCTACTAACTTAAATTTGGAGATTATATATATTTACAAATAATCATTAATATATGATACATATGTATCATATGAGGAGACCTCAAAAAGTTTGTGAAAAAATGGAATTAAAAGATAAAAATTTTAAAAAGTAAATGTTATTTCTCGACATAAGCCCCAGCAAATTCAAGATAGTTTGGGGCCAGGCACGGTGGCTCACGCCTGTAATTCCAGCACTTTGAGAGGCCAAGGCGGGTGGATCATTTGAGGTCAGGAGTTCAAGACCAGCTTGACCAGCATGGTGAGATCTCATCTCTACTAAAAATACAAAAATTAGCCGAGCATGTTGTTGAGCGCCTACAATCCCAGCTACTCTGGAGGCTGAGGTAGGAGAATTGCTTGAACCCGGGAGGCGGAGCTTGCAGTGAGCCGAGATCGTGCCACTGCACTCCAGCCAGGGTGACAGAGCGAGACTTCATCTCAAAAACAAACAAAAAAAATCGATTGAAAGCTCTGCTTTTGTCTGCAGGTAATCTGAATCCAACAGGTTTGGCACCCACTGAGTGCGAAGTTTACTCAACTTTAATTTTTCAGTCAGAATTGTGTAAGCTGAACCAATTGAGATGTCTATGGTGTTGGCTATTGTTTGTGCTATTAATTGTTGATCCTGTTTGATTAGGCACAAATAAGATTAATTTTTTCCTCACAAATTGATGTGGATGGTCTACCACTGGGGGCTTCATCTTGAACATATCATTCTGTCCCTTCTTAAAACAAGTTATCCATTTGTAAACTGCTGATTTCTTTGGGGCATTGTCCCCATAAACTTTTCATAAAATATTAGTGATTTCACCATTCTTCTACCCAAACTTCATCCTAAATGTGTTGTTCTTACTTCAATTTAAGCAGAATTTATATTGCTCTGACAGGGGATCTTTTCAAATGGATGTCTTATCCTTCTTAGTAACTCAAAATAGATCCTGTTCAGACATGTTATAACAAGTTAGTATGAGCTTATTTTTGGTGCAAAAAAAAAATTTGAAATTCATGACGTTTTTTTCATAATATGAATTTTCCATTAATTTTTGAAAACTTCATGTATATGGTATAAGGGAATTTCATCTGATAGCGTCTATTTTCTCTATGAAATGTAAGGAGAAGTCTGCAGAGAGGAAAGCAGGTGAGAGATTTGAATAGCATGAAGAAGGTAGGTATGCACTCCTTATTGTATGAGTGGGGAGAACATATATGCTGTAATTTTGAGGCAATGATAGTGAACTTTAGTGGAGCAACTGTGCTCTACTGAATTTTCTTCAAGAATGCTGATATGGGCCAGGCATGGTGGTTCATGCCTGTAATCCCAGCACTTTGGGAGGCCAAGGCAGGCAGATGGCTCAAGCCCAGAAGTAGTTAAGACCAGCCTGGGGAACTTGGCCAGACTTGATCTCTACAAAAAGGAAAAATAGAAAAAATTAGTCAGGTGTGGTGGTGCATGTCTGTAGTCCCAACTACCTGGGAGGCTGAGGTGGGAGGATCACTTGAGCCCAAGAGGTCAAGGTTACAATGAGTTGTGATCACGCCAGTGCACTCCAGCCTGGGTGACAGAGTGAGACCTTGTCTCCCAACCTCAAAAAAAAAAAAAAAGAAGAACGCTGAAATGTTGAGATGTACACAGAGAAGCAGCATGTGGTAGGATTTATCAAGGAGTTCAGCCAGTTGGATGTCTTATGAGGAGGGATACTCAAAAGTTTAAGGTATTTGCAAAAGAGTGATTGAAATGATGGGCTGTGGAATCTAAGTTGGTTAAGTATAAATGAAGAGGAAGGGGCTGATACTTGGAGAAAAAGTGGAGGGCTCAAGGTTCTCAAAATGTTGAAGAATAGAGATAACTAATTAGTTGAGCTGGAAGGAAAGGAGACAGAAAGCCTTGTAGCAACCTTCTGGATACTGTTGGGGTAACCTTCTGGATAATGTTATCCCCGTTTTATACAATATGGAAACTGAGGCACAAAGACTACTTTGATTATTCAGTTACAACTTGATTAGTGTAGCTGTGTCTCAAATGTGAGTTTTCTAATTAAATTCAGTTGGCTTACCAGTAGAGAATTACTCTGTCTACTCAATATACAAATCATCCATGTACTTTGTTCAACACTTTTGCCATAAGTGTGTTCAGGTTACAGTGGTGACT
Organism: Gorilla gorilla gorilla; assembly: GCF_029281585.2. Lineage (NCBI taxonomy): Eukaryota > Metazoa > Chordata > Mammalia > Primates > Hominidae > Gorilla > Gorilla gorilla. Next base: position 109,971,274 of record NC_073231.2, read on the forward strand.
TTTTTGATGACCCATTTATTGTCTATCTCATGTCTCTACTCTCACTGAGCATTTTTATCCAATTTTAATGAACATTTAGCTAAAAGCAATAATACAGCACTTAAATTGTCATCCTTAACAGACAAAAAAGGGTGTATGGGAAAGTCTACATTTTGGAGTTTTGGAATGTTTTCTAGGGATAATCTAAGGAATAAAGGGAATTTCCAATTTTAAGAATTATTTACCAACAAAAATGAAGAGTAAATTTATTCACGTGGATTGTGTATAGCATTTCATTTAAGCCAAAAGTGTATAACTTTCAATTTAGTGCCAACCATAATATTTGACATTTTGTAGATAATAAATTAGTCTCTTCATAGAATCAACCTAAATGCCCATCAGTGATAGACTGGATAAAGAAAATGTGGTACATATACACCATGGAATGCTATGCAGCCATAAAAATGAATTCAATCATGTCCTTTGCAGGGACATGGATAGAGCTGGAGGCCATTATCCTTAGCAAACTAACACAGGAACAGAAATTTAAATACCACCTGTTCTCACTTATAAGTGGGAGTTAAATGATGAGAACACATGGACACAGAGAGGGGAACAAGACACACTGGAGCCTTTTGGAGGGTGGAGGGTGGGAGGAGGGAGAAAAACAGGAAAAATAACTAATGAGTACTAAGCTTAATACCTGGGTAATGAGATAATCTGTGCGACAAACCCCTATAACACAAGTTTACCTATGTAACAACCTGCACTTGTACCCCGGATTTAAAAGTTAAAAAAAATTCAATTGTACTCATATATTAACAATAAATAATCTGAAAATTAACAAATTAGTCTATGAAATTAAATTTACTTGTATATGCATTATTATCAGTCATCTACATGCCAGGATTATTTTATGAATGGTTTTTATTGAATTACATACTTTTCAAATTTGAAATTACCAAAGGTATGGGGATTATTTGGCTGTAGGAAATCTGAGGGACTGTTTCTTCAAGGCCACAGACCATCTCTGTTTATATAAAATAGCTGCTTCTTCAAATAAATCTAATAAGTTTGTTTATATTTTTACTAAAGCCTTAGTGCCTCCATGTAATTATAAATATACATAATAATTAGAGTCAACGTATCTTAACCATATTCTAGACATTGTGCTAATTGCTATGTATATGTTACTTCATTGAGGTTGCTTCGTTAATTCATGAGGATTACCTCATCACAACGTTGAGAGAGTTACATTTGTTTTAAAGATTAACTCATTTATTCAACATATATTTGCTGAAAACTTACCATGTGGCAAACATTATTTTAAAACCTACAATTTACCAATGAACAAAAGAAGAAAAGTCTTTGTCCCATTTATACATTCATTATATATTACAATCATGTATATAATAAATAGATGGCATATGATAAATAGCAGAAAGGTATATAATCAATAGAAGATACTTAGAAGAGAAGCATAGCTTTATTCTTGACATCCTCACTGAATAGATTGCCTTGTTTATTTGTTCATTTGTAGGTTTGTTTAATGAGATCACAGATGTAACTGCTTCACATATATGTTAGAAATATCTTTCCATTTTTTTGTGTCCTCTTCAATTTCTCCTGTCAGTGTTTTGTAGTTTTATTATAGAGATATTTCACTTCTTTGGTTAAGTTTATCCTAGGCATTTTATGTCATTTGTAGCTATTATACGTGAGATTACTTTCTTGATTTCTTTTTCAGATTGTTTACTGTTGCCATATAGAAATGCTACTGATTTTTGTATGTCAATTTTATGTCCTGCAACTTTCCTGAATTTGTTTATCAATTCTAATAGTTTTTTTGGTGTAGTCTTCAGGTTTTTCCAAATATAAAATCCTATCATCTGCAAACAAAGATAATTTGACTTCTTTCTTTCCAGTTTGGATGCCCTTTGTTTATTTCTCTTGTCTGATTGATCTAGCTAGGACTTCCAGTATGATGTTGAATAATAGTGGTGAAAATGGCCATCTTTGCCATGTTTCAGATCTTGCAGGAAAGGCTTTCAGCTTTTCCCCATTCAATATGATACTAGCTGTGGGTCTATTGTGTATGGCTTTTACTGAGTTTAGGTATGTTCCTTCTATACCCAGTTTTTCGAAGGTTTTCATCCTGAAGGGATATTTAATTTTATCAAATGCTTTTTCAGCATCAGTTGAAATTATCATATGGTTTTTGTCCTTCATTCTGTTGATACAATGTATCACATTGATTGATTTACATATGTTGAACCATCTTCCCATCGCTAGGATCAATCCCACTTGGTCATGATGAAAGTTCTTTTTAATGTATTGTTGAATTCAGTTTGCTATTTTTGAAGATTTTTGCATCTTAAAACCATGATATGTGCATTCTAACCACTGTATTATTTATAATATTCTCTTGAATATTTTTCTCTCTCTACATGTCATAATTTTTACCCACCATTCAAGACCCAAGTTTATAAAGCTTTTCTCCTCTCTGATTCTCAATAGTATCCTTCCCTCCAGTGAAATTTCATAACACTGGGTTTATGTCCCTTTTCTCTGTACTTATAACTTTTGCTAATTTGTATAAGCATTTTCACTCATATTTGTACCCCTAAAGCACATGTCCCTTAGATAATAACTATGTCTCATGTCTTATTTATTGTTCTTATTGACCACAGGGCCAAAGCTACCATTTGCCTAAATGGAGGCTTTGCACAAATTAGAAAAAGTGGTACCTCTAGGTAGATAATTGAAATGGATACTTGCTTTGAACAGAACAATTAGAGAAAATTCCTTCTTTATGTGAAGAAAAAAATGTATTCTTCCTTTTTGTCAATTTCACTCCCCGTATGCCAGAGCATGGAGGGCAGGTACCATTTCAGCCCCCACTTGCTGCCTTGGGACCTAACACCAAGTAGATGCAAGGTAGATGTTTGCTAAAGGAATCAGTCAATTTGTGGCAAGATGTTTACTATGGTTTAAATTAGCTGAGTACAGAAATGTTTGAACTAAAAATTCAAGGGGAAAAAGAAACAAAATGGAAACCAGGTCATCTCTCTGAGGATGATTAAAGATAAAGTAGCTGAAATCATCAGAGAAGAGATACAGTTTTTGTAAGATGCATGTTATAATGAAGACATTTTAAAAATCATAATTTTTGTATACATTTTTATCTTAAATCGACAGAGGAAGCAAGTGACACCTATTTTTGAAACATGTACATTTTAAATGTAGTTTTTGTGCTTAATTGTTTTTAAGGAAGACAAAACATAGCTAGAGAGTGCGGGGACATATAACTAGCATAAAAAAAGATACTGAAAAATTATCATTTGATGATAGACAAATGATTAGGAACCATGAGCATGGTGTGATAAACAGAGAAACATATGATCTATAAAGTAATACGTTTAAAATGTTTTCTTTAAAGTAACTTCCTTCAAACTCATGGTGAAGGGAAAGGTCTATTATTCAATAATTTGGTAGAGAATTTATAAATTCAAGAGATAGTAAAGGTTCAATATATAGACAGACTTAAGAGTTTAAATAAACTTTTTGTGTTCAGTTAATAAAGGAATATTCCTAGTTTCCTTAAAGATTTAGCCTTCATAAATTTATCACTTTTAAGGAAGATAGCCATGATCTCTCCAAAATGCCCTTTGATGTTGTATTTGGAGACATAATACTGAGCTGAATCCCAAGTCTCCTGATACAAGAACCTGTGCAATCTATGTTCTCACAGTCTTAGGACAGCTCTGATGTAATATCTGAATAGGCAGTTAAATACGAGTAAGTTGTGCAGGCTATGCATTTGTCCCCACACATGTAGGCCTTATCCTGTCTACAATGCTCACCTTCACTTCATTCCATTTATATTTAGTTTTGTAAATTTCCTCTAACAAGCATTCTCATTCCTGCCTCAGGATATTTGCACTTGCTCCTCTCTAAGCTTAGAACATGCTTCTTTTATCTGACTGGGTTCATCATTCAGGGCTCAGCTAAATTGTCTCCTCTTCAGAGAGGCCTTCCTTGACAACCTTATTTAATGTTGTCACCAAACTTTTCAGTCCCTTGTTATTTTATTCCATCTTATTTTCTTCAGATCACATATCACTATCTAAAATTATCAATTATTTATATGTTTACTTTCTTTCACTATGACAGTATGAATGAAAGCTCCATGAAACAGGAGCATTCTATACTTTTCTATGCTATACCTCTTAATTTTGAGAATAATGCCTGCTACATAGCCTACTACTTTTAATTTAATTTATTTTTGTTTATTTCAAAGTAAATATCTTCCTTTTTTTTTTTTTTTTTTTTTTTCTTTTTGCGACAGAGTTTCGCTCTTGTTGCCCAGGCTGGAGTGCAATGGCGTGATCTCGGCTCAACCACAACCTCCGCCTCCCGGGTTCAAGCGATTCTCCTGCCTCGGCCTCCTGAATAGCTGGGATTACAGGTGCCCGCCACCACACCCAGCTAATTTTTGTTAGTTTTAGTAGAGATGGGATTTTGCCATGTTGGCCAGGCTGGTTTCAAACTTCTCACCCCAAGTGGTCCACCCGCCTCGGCCTCCCAAAGTGCTGGGATTACAGACGTGAGCCACTGCACCTGGACCAAAGTAAATATCTTTTAAATAAGAATGTCCAAATCCCGGGAATGTGACATGTTAAAAGGGAGCAAACTTTAAGAAACAAATCATTTTTTTTTTAAAGAAATCTTTAGTATATTGGAATTTCTGGCATTAACAAGCTCTTGGGAAAGGAATTTTGGAAATTACAGGCCTCCTGGATGCTCCTTAAGTTATCCCAAGTAAGCAGTGACCTACCTTGTGACCACTGAAATACTGCTTCCTGCCATGAGACCTAAGACTTAAGAACCTTAAACATAGATTAATTACTAATGGCTATAATCAAGGCAGATGTTTTTGACTAAATATACTTTGTAATTAGCCAAATGTTTCTCCCTAACCCTGGACATTTTGTGGCATAGACACACACACACACACACACACACACACACACACACACACACACACGTGCGCCCTCTAATACATTTAGATACTATACTGATACATTCAAGCGTATTAACATAACGTGTTTATATACAGTACTTGCAATAATGTTAAAAATACTAAACTTTAAATTTCTGTCATCTCCAGAAGTCAAAGAATTAGTATGAAAAACTCAGTTTTTACATACTCTTCAAAGAGAGGTTTTCATTTAACTTAATTAGGGTTTCTTGACATTAGAGTTGACCATTGGAATTTCAGTTGTAAACCAAAACCAAGTTCTTATGCAGCCTTATTTGCATTTTATATGCTGATATTTGCCAGCAAATTAATCAGAGACTATGTCATATCATTTTTGTATCCGCATATTTGTCTTAATAGGTGTTCAGTAAATCTTTGTTGAATAAATGATTACTACTTTACTAGCCTAAAATCATAGATGGTAATCTGAGTTTAAGTGAAATAAAGTTTATTTGTAGTAAATTAGGATAATATTAATTTCAGCTACCACATTTTAGGAAAGGAATGGTATTTAATGTAGAGAAGTTTTTATATAAAAGGAGAACTTTAGACAGAAGCCAGATTTTTTTGTTGCTGTTTTTTTTCCTGGAAAGAACATGCAAGAAACGGCACTTTAAAATCCAGACATTTATCCAATGACTGCCAACTGGTGTGATGAAGTATGAGTTATAGTAGTAACAGGTATTCAGTTAATTTGTGGCACCTGGCTCAGGAAGCACAACAGTAGGAAGAAAAAGGAAGTAAGCCTTTCAAGATACCATGTTTAGGAGCTTGACCAGTCCTACTGGGTTTGTTTCTAATCTACCAGGAATGCTATTGTCTTCAAACTCTTGAACACTACAAGCCTTATCACCACTTTCTTGCCAAAGATGTTATAAATAGTTTCACTCCTGGAACTATCTCTGTCTACTTTCTATCCTTCAATGTATTTTCTGTCCCTGTGCCACAGTCCTAATTCTCCATTGTATTAGCTGTTAGGCCTCCATAGAATCACCCCAGTCTTTCATTCCTTGGTAAATTATTTCCAGACTACCTTCTCAGCTCTAATGTGATGAAATATTTGTTTTGGCATGACTATACATTCTTAAGACTCAGAATTTGTCTTCGTCTCATCTTTGCTATTTATTATCTTTAAGCCAAACCACTTACCTCTATTCATTCAAACCTATAAATGAAAACTTTGGCCCTATAGCATATAAACTTCATTTGATTTAATCACATCTTCCAATAATCCCTAATATGCTATTTATGTATTTGGGGAATACTTGTGTTTCACTTGCTTTGCAGTTACTTGTTTTTCTCCTAATGATTGACAATACTAGATTTGCCTTTTTCTTTAACCATTCAGGATACAACTTTTCAACAACTATAATTTTGCCATAAATCAATCTCTGTATTGGCAGTTTTGTATATTTAACTTTGATAATACTAAATATATACAGTTTTTATTGTTTTTCTAAAGCCAAAAATTAGAAATATGCACAAAACAATATTTAGAAATGTAAAAACAGTGTCCTTTTCTAGAACCGAACACCCTATATCAACACTCAATCTATTGTGTAGTAATCTGTTAGGATTAGCTAGAAATCCATACTGTACCTTTAACCCATGACAAAAACTAATGTGGGTTGAGTAATTTGATTTACATAAAAGAAGAAGCGATGTTGGACCTTGATTGCTCTTTTCGTTTGTCTGTTTTAATTTTTTTTAGTTACCAACACTTTTTATGTTTATTCTGGAAAAAACAAAATAGAAAAAGACAAACTTTTTTTAAAACATAGCTATCAACCAGAAAAAATTAAAGTGACTTTTAGCAGACTGGTCACATTATATCCTTTCATATTTTTGGCTACGTACATTTATATTTTTCCCCTAAAAATAAAATTTTTCTGAACACATAATTTTATTTTTCTTCATATCTCTTCATTCTTCTTTTGTGCAGATGACTGGCACATCATCTCATGAATCTAGGCTTCTCAAATTACTTAGTTTAGCACAAAATATTGCTTCTTTTTTTTATAAAACTATTTTTGGATTTCTGTCACTGGAAAAACTCTGGGATTTGAATTTGCCTGTGTCCCCTAGTAGTAGGGTAATTCCATATTTGATACATATGTCGTCCAAAGCTAAGTTACAGATATCTGCTTCTCCTTACCCATCCCCCACCATCAAGAATATCTTTTTATGTCCATAAACATTTATGTATAACAGCATTTTCAAAAGTACGTTGTCTTTTATTGATGAACATAATTTATTTAAACATCCACTGTTGTTGGACATTTGTGGGTTTTTCCCCTTGTCTTATTTTGTTTTGTTTTTGCTATTATAATCAATTGTGCAATAAATATCATTATAGCTAAATCTGTACACATTGCTAAGTTTTCCTTTATGATAAATTGTAAAGTTGAAATGCTAGGTTAAAGGGTAGGCTTGTTTTTTTTTAAAGCTTTTGACATATATTGCCAAGTTGCTCTTTAGAAATCTATCACTGAGATCCCACTAGAAGTGTTGAAATATACTGTATTTCCAAACCCTTATAAAATTTCTCTTTTAAAAAAATTACTAATGTAATACGTCTTTTCGTAACCACATTGAGCATTTTAAAATATTGCCCATAATTACAAATTCTTTACTCCAAAGTATTTCATAAATCAAGACTCCCAAAACTTTAAACACTTTTTCAAAAATCAAGAGTCCCAAAACTTTAAAAATTTTGGTAGCTTGTGGCTGGGCGTGGTGGCTCACGCCTGTAATCCCAGCTCTTTGGGAGACCGAGGCGGGAGCATCACCTGAGGTCAGGAGTTCAAGACCAGCCTGACCAACATGGAGAAACCCCATCTCTACTAAAAATACAATAAATAAATAAATAAATAAATAAATAAATAAATAAATAAATAAATAAGCCGGACATGGTGGTGCATGCCTGCAATCCCAGCTACTTGTGAGGCTGCGACAGGAGAATCGCTTGAACCCGGGAGGCAGAGATTGTGGTTAGCTAGATCGCGCCATTGCACTCCAGCCTGGGCAACAAGAGCGAAACTCCATCTCAAAAAAAAAGAAAAATGGTAGCTTATTTGCTTGCAACATTTTTTGCTTATCGTTTTAGATGATGTCCAGTGAAGAAAGAAAAGGAACCCTAGCTGCAATCTTTCTCTCATCAAAACACACCACTCTAGTGCTACTATTCATAAACTCATCCCTGGTGATCTCTAAGTTTCAAGGAAATAAAAAGAGCATCCATCTTATAAAACTTTTAATAACCCCTTTTGGGCCAGGCTCGGTGGCTCACGCCTGTAATCCCAGGACTTTGAGAGGATCAGGAGAGAGGATCACTTGCGTCCAGGAGTTGAGACCAGCCCGGGCAACACAGTGAGAATCTGTCTCCCCTCCCAAAACAAAAAAAAAAAAAAAGCCAGGTGTGCTGGCATGCACTGTAGTCCTAGCACTTAGGAAGCTAAAGCAGGAAAATCAAAATCACTTGAGCCCAGGGGTTCGAGGTTACGATGAGCTATGATTGCACCACTGCACCCTAGCCTGGGTGACAGAGCAAAACACCATCTCTAAAAAACAAATGAATAAAAATAAATAACTCCTTTTGTAAATAATGCTTTATTAAAGTTGTTAGGTTGAAGAGAAGTGCAGTTGTTTCAAACAAAGTTCTCATTAAAATATTGTTTATCTGCAAAATGATGTATCAGTTCCAGTTAGTATTTTATTGTAGTGTCTTATTTGATTTTGGTCAAGTTCTTTATGGCCTTGATATTCAAACATAAAAATTCAAATGCAAAAATCACAAGATACAATTTTGTGAGTGTATCTTTGACATCCTTGGTAATTAGTAGATTAGGTGGTTCTTTAGAAGAGTATATGTTTTGAATGAAAATTTCTTTTTCTTTTTTCTGAGACAGGATCTAACTCTGTCATCAAGGCTAGAGTGCAGTGGCACCATCTCAGCTCAGTGCAGTCTCAACCTCTCGGGCTCAGGTGATCCTCCTGTGCCTCCGAAGTAGCTGGGACTACAGGCATGTGCCACCATGCCTGGTTAATTTTTTACTTTTTATAAAGATGGGGTCTCACATGTTGCCAGGCTGGTATCAAACTCCTGGGCTTAAGCAGTCGTCATGCCTCAGCCTCCCTAAGTGCTAGGATTACAGATGTGAGCTACTGTGCCCACCCAAAAATTGCTATGTAACAGAAACACTAGGTTATTCTGAGTATGGAACATAGGTTATATAAAAAGCCTTAGTTTCTGTTAAACTTTGGCTCTTTTAAACGATACCAAGCCTTTTCTTTTTACTTTCTATCAAAATAAAACAAACTTGAAAATTATCATTTCAGGATATTACAGAAACATATTCTCATATCTTTTCTCTTCTCTTCTCTTCTTTTCTCTTCTATTCTCTTCTCTCCCCACCCACCTGCGCCTTCTCTCTCTCTCCCTCGCACACACTGACACTAACTCTCTTTGTCCTGTTTCTGACTATGTATGCCACATTTTTTTCTTAAAACAAATGTGAGGGATATAATAGTATACTTCACTATATATTTTTTTAATTTCACACTGGGTCTTTTACTGCCTAAATACTTGGAGAAGATATTACATAGATTAATAAAAGTAATATGTGGTTCTAGCCTTTAACCAGATTTTACTCTAGGATAGAAAACACTTTTTTTTTCTGGAAGACAAAGATATTGAATTAGACATAAGAGTTCACCTCAATAAGTTAGTTTTCTAATTCTCATCCTTTAAATAATGTTTAAAGATATTTCTGTTTCTTGATTTTTATTCTTTTTTATTACTTTATGTATTAAACATTCATTATCAGAACCAAAGTAAAACTTTCTAATACTGAGTCAAAAATTGATGTGTAAATAAGTATCTTCATTCCTGCAAAACAGACTGCTTCCCTCATAGTCCTCCTAGGTTTATGGGGGCTAGCTGGATAGCCTGCTTCCAGATTCTTCTCTTTCTAATCTACCTCTACCATACCCCTGAAATTGTGGAAAAATCCAAAGTCATTTCTTTAATTACTCCCAGTTGCAGTATTAGTCTTGCAGTAGATTATTAATCAGCTCACATGCCTCAGTGATTTATCGATTGCTTTCTGGCGCACTGTCTGGAAAACTGATAATGATTTTTCTTTCTTTCAAAAGAGTGCAAGAAGAAAATCTTTCTTTTCTTTATTTTTGTAATATAGATTTATATCAGTAATGATTAAGTAAAGTGAAATAAAGTATTTTTTAATTCAAAGCTAATGAAAATAGCAAGCCTTTTTAGAAAATTTAACCATTATTAGATAAACCTTATTATGAGAAAACTTACAGGGCCACTCTTGAAATGGATATTACATTATCAGCCTTTTTTTTTTTTTGGTAAAATTTTCCCACTTGTCTAATTACCTTTTGAAGGCAACAGTAAAATAGAGAAGAATGTTTTTGTAAGCTTCTCCCTTATGTCGTATGGCTACCTTTAGGTGCTGCAGGACAGCATAGTGTCTTAAATGAACCCACTGATTTTTCATGAATTTTTTTCCTGTGATCATGCGAATTTGCACCTTGTCTTTGACAGCAGAAATAAAATCATAAATCTGATTTTGCATATTTGCTCTAAGGTTGGCCCAGAGTAGCAAAGCACAATCAAGACCATGGTATTTGAATTTTTTTAACTCCTAAAAATATATTCCATAGATGATATAATTTAATTATACTCCAAATGTTTTATCTAAAATGCATTTTCTGTCTTTTCCTTTTTACTCTTGTCCTCACTTTTAATGATCCATCGGCTGACAGTGTCTTTACATCCAAAATGCAAAGCAGACAAATGGGCATATCAGGGAAGAACATGACAAAAAGCACCAGCATCAGTGGAGACATGTGCTCACTGGAGAAGAATGATGGCAGCCAGTCTGACACTGCAGTGGGCACCTTGGGCACCAGTGGCAAAAAGCGGCGCTCTAGCCTTGGTGCCAAAATGGTAGCTATCGTTGGTCTGTCACGGAAAAGTCGCAGTGCTTCTCAGCTCAGCCAAACGGGTAGGAATTTCAATGTTACTTTTAACTTGATATTTGAGTTGTCATTACAAGATATATTTCTTTTCTCTTACTCATTTTATTGCAGTAATGTGTGGATGATGACATGTTCCAGAGGGAAAGGGCATTTTAAACTAGTTAACCTTTCTGAAATCAACAATGATGTTTTTTCCAGTGATCAATGAGCCTGCTTCCAAGTGAACCTTGGCCAGTGTTCTTAAAATGTAGATAATGTCTTTCCTCCTCAGGGAGGAGTTACGCTGTGACACCCAATTGCCAGCTGCTGATCCTTTGTAAAGATAATCTGAAATGGGGGATATTTGCTTTTCTTTAGGTTCCTCAAGTTGGAACCAGCTAAATTAATTTCCATTCCCAGCAAGATGCTGTGAAGATGACTTCTCATATTTTGTGTGAATACTACAGTTCTTGTTTTGCTGACAACCCAACTTCCTTTTCAGTTTGTAAGCAACATTTACCAGTAGTTATCAATTTTCTCACTGCAATTTTTATTTCCCTGTTAAAACTTCAAACAGCAATATTCTCCAGCAGCAGGGATGGAGGAATTTTCTGCTGACAGTGAAGATATTCAAAGCTTTGCTACTTTAAAATTCAGTTGCTAAATCACATCTGCAAAAATAAATTATATACAACACTCCTACTCAGAAAAGCCACTGTTAGCAATTAAGAAATTTGTGAATCAAAGCAATGTCTTTTTTCAAATGGGTGTAGATAATTAAACATTAAATCCTTGGTATCTTGGAAATAATAGCATATCTTCTACTTGACAAACAAATGCATGTAATATGGTGTTTCTTTTATAGCAAAATAAATTATAGGCAGCTGGATTAAATCTAATTTGTGTTTGACTACTAGGACTCTTGTACATAGAAGTCAGATATAAATCTACAGCACAAAAGAATTTAAGGTTACATTAATTCCTGGACCCGGCTAATCTTGATTTTTACAAACCGTACTTGTGATTCTGGGAATTTAGTCTTATTTAACAATATTATATTGAAATAATTATTTGGTGGTATTTTTATATTCTGATTGTAACTAAAGATATTTAAAGTGATTTTTGTCATAGGATTTTTAATTTGGTGTTGTAAAATACTATTTTGCATTTTAATATATAAATAGAAGTTTAATTTATGGACAGTGCACATACACATCATATTTTAACGATTTTTAAAATTGTTAGTATTTATACCTAATTAACTATGTTGTGCTAATATGATACATGTTGGCCTTTTGAGATTGAGGTTTTTTTATACTTCTCTAATAGAACTTCATTGCGTGTTTTTCTTTAAAACTTACAAACATCTGTCAATCTAAAACTTCTCTAAAAAATAAAGTCTACTAATTTTTTTTAAATTAGGAACCTAAAATGGACGTTAGTAAGACTACAAGTTAGAAAATATATGAAACTAAATAATTAATTCCATTCACTCAGGGTTCTTATTTATAAGTATTGAGCGCTTACCGTGTGCCAGACACATGAAGAAAAAAGATGAATAGGAAATCATTCATAAGCCAAGTTGCTTACAGTCTAATAGAGAACAGATACTTAAACAGATTGCTTCAAGGTCATACGCCAGTGGTGAATCTAGAATTACATAGATGGTACACTGGATGCTCAAAGGAAGGCCACTTGACTCAACCTGGAATTCCAGGAATGAATTCCTGGAGATGATACCTAATCAGAGGTATCATCTTAGTGACTCAAGTGGCTGCTAACTAGGTAAAAGACAATTAGAAAGGTGTTCGAGATAGAAACCATAAGAAACAAGGCATAGATCCATGATATGTGCAGGAATGATAAACAGTTACATAATTTTAACATAAAATATTGGATAAATAGCCAGAGATGAGGCTAGTAGATAAATAGAGACCAGGTCATAGAGCATCTCAGATCATAATTATAGATGATAGGAAGTTTTAAAAGGTTCTCAGTAGAGGATTGATATGGTCATATTTGTATGTACTTTATGTATAGTTTTTAGGCCATTCAGGCTGCCATTTGTTTATGTAACAAATAATTTTTGAGTACCTATCATTTGCCAGGGACTATCCTAAAGAAAACAGAAGACAGAAATCCTTCTTCTCTTGGAGCTTATATTCTAGTGGGGCTGCAATAAAGAGGTAAACTTAAGTCCACACCTGGAAAAGAGCATTTAAGGATGAATTAACAGAGAAGTATGATAATTCAGACAAAAGATAAGATCCTGAGCTAAGCCAGCTGTAATAAAGATAGAGAGGGGATGATAGATTCAGGGAATTTTTAAAGAGCAAAATTAGAAGTCATTTACCTGACTAAGTGACTGATTGGATATGAGGAGGTGAAGGAGAGAAAATTCTAAGATGACTTCCATATTTCTGACTTGCATCACTGAGTGGATGGTAGTGCCATTAATGGATATTGGAAGTATAAGAGGAGTGGTTGTGGCATGGTGACTGATGCCTCTAATCCCAGCACTTTGGGAGGCCAAGGCAGGCAGATCACTTGAGGTCAGGAGTTTGAGACCAGCCTGGGCAACATGGCAAAACCCTATCTCTACAAAAAATACAAAAGTTAGCCCCTCGTGATGACTTATGCCTGTAGTCCCAGCTACACTAGAGGCTGAGGCATGAGAATTGCTTCAACCCGGGAGACAGAGGTTACAGTGAGCCGAGTTTGGCTGCTGCCCTCCAGCCTGGGTGACAGAGCGAGACTCTGTCCTGCACTCCCCCAACTCCAAAAAAAAAAAAAAAGAGATGTTGGGGAAAGAGGAAGAGGGATGAGTCTTTGATTTATGAAATTTTGAATTTGTGATATCTGTGAAAATTTCCAAGTGGAAATGTCTAGAACATTTAAATAAACACTTTTGAAGCTTGTGTCAGAACCAGGGACATAAATCTGAGAGTTACAAAGTTTAGGTAATACTTAAATTCATGAACATGGCTGAAATTGCCCAAGAAGAATGATACAGATAAAACAGCAGTAGGCCAAGACAATGCCCTGTGGAAGATTAGCATTTTAGAATTGCGCGGAGGAAGAGCCCAAGAAGAAGAAGAAGGAACAATCACAAAGAAAAGACCAAAATTATGAGAGGATAGTATCACAGAAATTAAGAGGGTAGAATATTCAAAAACAGAAGGGTCAGTATTTCTCAATAATCAATTTCATGTCTTTACATGTTTGGCACAACTGTCCCATATATCTTTCTTTGATTGTATTTGTATTACAAAATTATAGCTCTATTGACCATACATTGAGATTCTGTAATAACACTGATTTTCATGTATGAGTAGTTATAGGTTTTTATCTCAAAAACATTGTGATGTTGGCAGATTTAAGAAATGTAGTCTTGTTTCTTGTTATATCATAAAGTTCCTTCCTATATATTACATAGCAAATGATAAAATCTCTTTGTCACTGTCTTCATTACTATTCAGTGACATTATAATGGGTACATTTTTAATCGTTCTTAAAATTTGCAGTTATTCATACCTACTCGCCTTAATAGATTTGACCTGCTGACAATAGAATTCAGATTATCTCTCATTTTAAAGCCCAAGTTTAACTGTAGCATAGCCAACAGAGATTGTTTTACAATTACTGGATTTCAAACTTCCAATGGGTTTCTCAGTTCTGTATTTGTGTGCATATGTATATGTGTTCAAAATAAGGTTTTAATTATGCTTTATTTTCTTAAGAAAAAAATGGAATCATAAGCTCCAAAAGTATTTGAAACAAATCTTCAAATTTCAGTATTTGAGCATATGATCTAGTAGCTTAGATATTAAATTATCAAAAGTCATTATCTACAATAATGAACTAGTTTTATAATGCTGGATCTTATAATAGCTTCTTTCTTCAGACATAAATATATAAGATGTATTGAGTAACTTGCCTGAAACAAAGAAATTCTTTGTGTGTTTTCAGCTATATGTTTGTATTTTCAAAGACTTGTTTAGTATTCTCTTTATTTTCCTGGTCTCTATGTGAAGATCTATATGTAATTAAGTTAAAGAGTCATCATGTGATGAATGATGTATCATAATGATTTCAATATTTTGAGATGGTATTTACTATTGTAAAAATAAATGTTATTGTACCACCATGGATTTCAAGATCAGACAAGACAACTTACCTCCCTTCTGAAGAGTAGAAACTCAGCAAAACGGGGTCTTCCTAAAGAATAGTGAAATGATTCTGGATGATATCACAGTAATTATATGTAAATAATAATTGGCAAAGAAGAAACCTTTTATAAAGGTATGTTGACCAACACACATAGAGGCTAAGTTATAACTCTCTTCTGTCACACTATTTGTATGTTCCATTGCCTGTTAATTGGAAACTCATCTTTTAAATCACTGTTTCTAAAGAATTGAGTATGACTTGATAGGCATCATAACCTAGTAGAGAGCATATAGAGGGAATAAGGAGACTTGAATTCTATTGCTTACTCTGGGTTATATATTAAATATGGACTCTTTAAAAACTTATCCAGCAGATCTGAGTCATAGTATGTCTATCTGACTGATGGAATTGACACGTGCTATCCTAACAGCATTTCTATAAAGATAATGTTTTTAAATGTAAGAAAAGTACATTAAAATCACATGGTAGATATAAGACATCAGTAGCCAATTCAGCCTCATAGGGGAATCAAGAGTTCTGTTTTAGACATGATTTTGATTTTGAGATGTCCATTAGACATCTAAGTACAGTTATTACATGATTAAGTGCATAGATGAATTCAGAGCCCAGTAGATCAAAGCTAAGGATGTAATTTAGGAGTAATCCGCGGGTAGCATTTGAAGCCATAGAACTGGATAAGATTATTTATGGTAACTTGAATCAAGAAGAAAACTAAAGACTGAGCCCTAAGACATTCTACCATTGAGAGGTCAGGAAGAAGAAGAAAATTCATCAGAGGCTTAAGAGAAGGCAACCATTAAAGGAAAAACAAAAAAAGGATATCTTAGAAACCAAATGAAGAAAATATTTTAAGAAGCAGGACATGATCAACTGTGTCAGGGGCTCTGACAGGTCAAGTAAGATGAAGACTGATAATTTACCATTGAATTTGGCAAGATGGAGAAATTTGGTAAACCTTGACAAACCTTGCAGTGGTGGACAAAGCCTGATGGGAGCATGTAAAGAAAACGAAGAGGTGAGTTAGAGTCAGTGAGAATAAAAATATGAACACCTAACACTTTTTAAGCACTTATTATGTGCTAGTCACAGTTCAAAGCATTTACATGTAAATCATTTAAACCTCACAACAAAGTTATGAAGGAGGAATGAGTTATTATCTCCATTCGATAGATGCGGGGGAAAAGTAGGGAGACAGGAAATAAATTCCCCAAATTTACCCAGCTAATGTCATGGGTGGAAGTTGGAATTTGAATCCAGACAATCTGGATCTGGATACTTCACTTTTAATTTTTCTATTACAGTCTAGAATAGCACTGTTAAATAGAGCTTTTGGCAGTGATGGCAATCTCCTACGTCTGCCCTGTCCTGTACAATATGGTAGCACTAGTCACATGTGGCCATTGAACACTTGAAATGTGGCTAGGGTAACTAAGTTAACTGGATTTTTAATTCTTTTACATTTTTAATTAAATTATTTTAAATTCAAATAGGCACATGCGACTAGTGATTACTGGATAGCACAGTTAAAAACAATTCTTTCTGGGATTTTTTAAAACAAATAAGAAATAGAAATTTTAAAATAGGACTATAACTTGAGGGAGAGAGAATCAAAGAAGAGCTTTGTTTTTTAAAAACAGGGACTTACTTGTGGAAACAATTGGGTAGGTGAGATCCAGAACTTAAGTAGAGATCATTGGTTGTAACCTGTGGTCACTCAGGCATCTACGCTCTTTTCATCTTGTAATAATTTATAAGCTCACACAGTACTTTAAAGTAACTGTTGTTATAACATTTAGCAACTGTAATCATTTATTCATCTATCTCTTGCCTAAACTGTTTTTCTTGTTTAGTTTATCCTTCTCAGTTTCTAGTATTGTATCACATATAGTGATCCTCAATGAAAGGGCCATGAATTCCATGAGGCTACATGATACACTTCCCTGGGGAATGGAAAGAAATAGTAGAGTTTACTTTTATTTTTTTAATCTAAAAAACAAAAAAGAAATTAAACTTTACAAATATTTAATATATGGCTTCACCTAGTATTCTCAGTCTAAATGCCAGATGGTCTCATGCCTTTCTGGGGGTGTTAGTTTTTTTTGTTTTTTGTTGTTTTTGTTTTGTTTTGTTTTTTGAGATGGAGTCTCGCTCTGTCTCCCAGGCTGGGGTGCAGTAGCGCGATCTCACCTCACCGCAAGCTCCTCCTCCGGGGTTCACGCCATTCTCCTGCCTCAGCCTCCCAAGTAGCTGGGACTACAGGCGCCCACCACCATGCCCAGCTAATTTTTTGTATTTTTAGTAGAGATAGGGTTTCACCGTGTTAGCCAGGGTGGTCTTGATCTCTTGACCTGGTGATCCGCCTGCCTCGGCCTCCCAAAGTGCTGGGATTACAGGCATGAGCCACTGCGCCAGGCCTTGGGGGTGTTAGTTTCAACTACACTAACAATGAGAAAATAGGAAAGTGGCTTAAAAAGATTCTTGCGATGAAACTGTGGTTTGAAGATGATACCAAGTTTGCAACTTTTACTCCTAGTTAAGCTCTTCATCAGCCCCCAATAAAGACACTATGACACTTTAAGATCTGACAAGAAGTTTACCAAAAAATTCTAAGTTATCAAAAAGATGAATAACATATGGATTTACATCTACTATTATTAACAAGAAACCTTACCCTAGGTTTATACTTTACATGGCCTGTGGTGTGTCTTTGTGATGTTTCTTTTTCAACTATGACATAATTAAAACTAACTATGAGAAAACTGAATTTGGAAGCCAACCTTCAAAATACTGTATTTACCTAACATACATTACCTGCTGTAATATATACAAACCCTGAAAACTTAATACAAAAGTTCATTTATTCGTCAAATATCAGTCCAATATAGATATTTCCAGTAGGCAGTGGCCTTTTCTGTAGTCATCCAGGGCTCAAGACTTTTTTCATCTTGTGGGCTTTCCCTCTTAGAAGGCCTTAGAGCCCTCTCTCTTCAGAGCCACTA
This sequence comes from Gorilla gorilla gorilla, assembly GCF_029281585.2. Taxonomy (NCBI): domain Eukaryota; kingdom Metazoa; phylum Chordata; class Mammalia; order Primates; family Hominidae; genus Gorilla; species Gorilla gorilla. The sequence continues at coordinate 109,989,469 of NC_073231.2, forward strand.
CCTGGGAAGTTTTTATGGACAGGAATTGGAAATGGTAACATCACTTCTGCTTCTATTCCATTGGCTGCTTAGTCAGAAGGCTGATACTGGAAAATGGGACATTGGGAAATATAGCCTTAGAGAGTGCCCAGGAAAAAGAGCAAACAGGTTTGATAAGCAAACCACAATCTAATACTGCCACACAGCATTAAGCCACTGTTTTCAGAAATTATAAGGCACTTTACTTCAAATATGTTTCCTGAGAGCATAAGTCTTATTTTATTATTTAAAATAACTATTTGCAAATATTTATTGAATTTTAATCACCTTTTAAAATATCTACGTATATTTTATGTATTGTAAAAGTGTAGTAGAATATGTGTATCATTTATAAATAAATTTTTACAGAACTAGAAGTGAGATTTTTAGAGATTTAAAACTACTGACCTAGTATGTAATAGCGCTAAGTGGATGTTTGCTAAGGAAACATAGAGAAACTCAATTGCTGGCCAACTCACTGTAATCCTGGATCCATCCTTCCTAATGCTTATTTTTTTGGACAGCATTCAGACCAGGCATACAGAAAGTGACTTGATGTATGCCCTATTAATACACAAGCGTACATTAAATACAGTAATATCTGTGGAAACAAGTAATAAGAATAAAAGAGATGTTAAGTAATAGTATTATCTTTTCACATCATCACAAATCTCAAACTAACCCTATAGGATATGGCATGTTAATGTAGGATTCTAACAATGTGCCTTTACCACTAAATTTAGGCATATTTCTTGCCTTTAAAATTATAACAATGTTTTAGCCTTTATAATATTATCATTCATTATTTAAAAATATTGAATCATGCTACTGTATGTTATTTACTACAAGTGACTCAAGTATTATAGATGAGGTAAACAAAACATTTTCTGTAAGTGAAAGCTGGTGTTAATGTATCATAAATTGTGTTAAGGTACTTATATAGCATCTAGGCTCGGCATGTAGCTAAGAAGGATAGTTTTATTGTTCGTGGAAACTAATTTAGCATTTCTTAAATTTGAATTGGATTTCATATTTTTCTTCTAAAAAACATATTTTTAAAATACTTTTAATTGTGGTAAAATACACATGACATAAAGTTTACCTGTTAACCATTTTTAAGTGTACAGTTAAGTGTTTTTAAATATGTTCATTATGTTGTGCAACCATCACCACAATCCATCTCCACAACTCTTTTCAGTTGTAAAACTTAAACTATGTATCCATTAAGCAATAACTCTTCATTCTTCCCTCTTCCCAGCCCTTAGTAACTACCATTTTACTTTGTCTTTGTGAATTTGACTGCTCTAGATATTTCTACTCATCAGAATTTGCTTCTTTTTTAAGGCTGAATAATATTCCATTGTGTGTATGTACATGTATACACCACATTTTGTTTATCCATTCATCTGTCAGTAGGCACTTGGGTTCCTTCACCTTCTGGCTATTGTGAATAATGCTACTATGAATATGGGTGTACAAATATTTCTAACAGGCCCTCCTTTCAATTATTTTGGGGATATACCCAGAAGTGGAATTGCTGGATCATATGATAATTTAATTTTTGTTTTTTGAGGAACTGCCATACTGGTTTTCTAATTATTGTTATTATTATTATTATACTTTAAGTTCTAGGGTACATGTGCACAACGTGCAGGTTTGTTACATAGGTATACATGTGCCATGTTGGTGTGCCGCACCCACCAACTCGTCATTTACGTTAGATATTTCTCCTAACGCTATCCCTCCCCCAAGAGGCCCCAGTGTATGATGTTCCCCTCCTTGTATCCATGTGTTCTCATTGTTCAACTCCCACTTATGAGTGAGAACATGCAGTATTTGGTTTTCTGTCCTTGTGATATTTTGCTGAGAATGATGGTTTCCAGCTTCATCCATGTCCCTGCGAAGGACATGAACTCGTCCTTTTTTATGGCTGCATAGTATTCTGTGGTGTATATGTGCCACATTTTCTTTATCCAGTCTATTATTGATGGACCTTTGGGTTGGTTCCAAGTCTTTGCTATTATGAATAGTGCCGCAATAAACATATGTGTGCGTGTGTCTTTATAGTAGCATGATTTATAATCCTTTGGGTATATACCCAGTAATGGGATTGCTGGGTCAAGAGGTATTTCCAATTCTAGATCCTTGAGGAATCGCCACACTGTCTTCCACAATGGTTGAACTAATTTACACTCCTACCAACAGTGTAAAAGCATTCCTATTTTTCCACATCCTGTCCAGCATCTGATATTTCCTGACTTTTTAATGATTGCCATTTTAACTGGAGTGAGATGGTATCTCTTTGTGGTTTTGATTTGCATTTCTCTGATGACCAGTGATGATGAGCATTTTTTCATGTGTCTGTTGGCTGCATAAATGTCTTCTTTTGAGAGGTGTCTGTTCATATCCTTTGCCCACTTTTTGATGGGGTTGTTTTTTTTCTTGTAAATTTGTTTAAGTTCTTTGTAGATTCTGGATATTAACCCTTTTTCAGATGGATAGATTGCAAAAATTTTCTCCCATTCTGTAGGTTGCCTGTTAACTCTGATGATAGTTTCTTTTGTTGTGCAGAAGCTCTTTAGTTTAATTAGATTCCATTTGTCTATTTTGCCTTTTGTTGCCATTGCTTTTAGTGTTTTAGTCATGAGGTCTTTGCCCATGCCTATATCCTGAATGGTATTGCCTAGGTTTTCTTCTAGGGTTTTTATGGTTTTAGGTCTTACATTTAAGTCTCTAATCCATCTTGAGTTAATTTTTGTATAAGGTGTAAGAGAGGGATCCAGTTTCAGCTTTCTACATATGGCTAGCCAGTTTTCCCAGCACCATTTATTAAATAAGGAATCCTTTCCCCATTGCTTGTTTTTGTCAGGTTTGTCAAAGATGAGATGGTTGTAGATGTGTGTTGTTAATTCTGAGGCCTCTATTCTGTTCCATTGGTCTATATATTTGTTTTGGTACCAGTACCGTGCTGTTTTGGTTACTGTAGCCTTGTAGTATAGTTTGAAGTCAAGTAGCATTATGCCTCCAGCTTTGTTCTTTTTGCTTAGGATTATCGTGGCTATGCAGGCTCTTTTTTGGTTCCATATGAACTTTAAAGTAGTTTTTTCCAATTCTGTGAGGAAAGTCAGTGGTAGCTTGATGGGGATAGCATTGAACCTATAAATTACCTTGGGCAGGCCATACTGGTTTTCATAGCAGCTGTACAAGTTTATATTCCCACCAGTAGTGCACAAGAGTTCCAATTTCTTCAGATCCTTGCCAATACTTAATTTTTTTTGTGGGGGTGGTTTCTGATAATAGCCATTCTAATGAGTATGAGGGTGGTATCTCATTGTGGTTTGGATTTGCATTTCCCTAATGATTAGTGGTATTCAGCATCTTTTCATATGCTCATAGATCATTTGTTTATCTTCTTTAGAACACTGTTTATTGGAGACCTTTGCCCATTTCTTAATCAGGTTTCAGGGGGTTTTTGTTGAGTTAAAAATAAACTTTTTTAAAATAGAAAACTAGAAGCAGGTTTTTTCAATCTTAAGAGTCATCTGACTGGGCACGGGTGGCTCATGCCTGGAATCCCAGCAATTTGGGAGGCCAAGGCTGGCCGATCAACTGAGGTCAGGAGTTCAAGAGCAGTGTAGCCAACATGGTGAAACCCCGTCTCTACTAAAAATACAAAAATTAGGTGGGCATGGTGGCTGGCACCTGTAATCCCAGCTACTTGGGAGGCTGAGGCGGGAGGATTACTTGAACCTGGAAGGCAGAGGTTGCAGTGAGCTGAGATGGTGCCACTGCACTCCAGCTTGGGTGACAGAACATGACTCCATCTCAAAAAAAAAAAAGAGTCATCTGTATATTAATAATAACATATATTATAACTTATTTGCATTTGTCCAAATCCCATCAGACTATAAATTTCTTGAGGGAAGGAGCTATATCTCATTCATTTTTACATCTCTGGTACCTAAGATAATAGTTGATATCCACAAAATACTCAGTATTTGTTAGAATGCATGTATGAATAAATGAGTGAACAAATGAATGAATAACAATTTAATCTCTTTAGAGAAGATAACTTAAAACTGTATTCCCCAAGGTATTAAACTGATATATTGATGTTTTGAAGCTATAAATGATCATATGGATATATGTCAAATGTTTCTTATTTATCATCTCATATTCTAGTGTTTCATTATTGTTTATGGAAATAAGTAGAACTCTTGAAAGCTTTTGTTAAGGAATATTTATATCTACAGCTACAAATGCAAATTATCTTGCATTATCCCTTTCCAAACATGAAGGTTGCAGTCATAATCAAATTATTAATAATTTGCTAATGTATTCTTATGGTATTTTAATCATTTCCCTAAGTCAGTAATATTATTCATACATTTATTCATTAAATAAACATTTTTATCAACTACACTATTTGTAGGAATCATTTTAATGGATGCCATGAAAGACATAACTTGACAAAACATTGTCCCTACTACCTCATAGCTTCTATATTCTTAGGATCTTAAAATCTACTAGAGGAAATGAGTTGTCAGCTTGAGTAAACATAAAACAAGGTGGAACATCATGAGGATTAGCAAGATTCTGTAAGGGAGTGTGGCAGAATGAAGAAAACATAAATTTTAGAGTTCAAGCAGGCCTGAATTCAGGTCCCAATTCTGCCACCTGGGCAAGTTACTTCTCTGAATCTCCATTTTCTCAGCTGTAAAAATTATAGACTCTATCCTCCTACTCCATGAGGTTGTTATGAGCACTTATACTAAGCACTTAAAACTTTGTCTAACATATACTAAGTTTCTATTAAATGACAGCTGTTATTAATATTATTGTTAACATAAGTTTAGCTGTTATCATTAATATTATTATTATATTGTCATTAATGTAATAGTGGAAATGATTCCTTCCAGCATTGTTGCCAGGGTACCAATTGATCTGAACCTTGAAGTATGGATAATGTTTAAATTGTGAAGATGCTGAGAATATGGCCTGGACATTTTGGACATGGGGAATATTAGACTCAGAAATATGGAAAGGTATCTTATGTATGAGCAGACAGAGAGTATTTGACACATAGTGATAAATGAGACTAGCAATAGAGATTGGGGCCAGATTACAAATCATGTTGGTTGAAGGAGTTAGAACCCTAGGGTTGGCAATAGGGATCTGTTGTAGAATTTCAAGCAGAGTCATGACAACGTAAATTAGAAACATTTTGTCAATAAGAAAGACTAGAGATCAAGAATAACAGACAACTTTTTTTAGATTAGAGTAGAAATGATGAGGGCATGATCTATGGTGTATCAGTTTCCTATTGAGGCCGTAACCCATTATCATTAGCTTAGCAACTTAAAACAATGCACATTTACCATGCCATCCTAAGACTAGGTGAGCTCTACTGGCTTCTCTGCTCTGTATCTCACAAGACCAAAATCAAGGTGTCATCCACGCTCGGATTTTATCTTAAGACTCAAGGCAAGACTCCATTTCCAAGGTCATTCAGTTGTTGGCAGAGCTCAGTCCCTTGTGGTTGTGGACCTCAGGTTCCCATTTTCCTGGGCATATGACCTCCTTCATCTTCAAGCTAACAAAGGCACATTGAATCTTTCTTGTGCATTTAATCTCTCTGACTATCCATTCTCCCTTATCCCTTCTGCCTTCCAGTCAGAGAAGTTTCCCTGCTTTTAAGGGCTTATGTAATTAGATTGGGCCCACTCAGGTGATCTAGGAAAATCTCCCTATTTTAAGGTTCATTACCTTAATTACATTTGAAAAGGTCCTTTTGCTATGTAATGTGGCATATTCCCAGAGTCCAGGGTGCAGTGCATGGACATCTTTGGGGGACCATTCTGTCTACCAGAAATGATAGTAATAGATGAAAAGGTAAGGAAATTCAAGAAATACTGTAGACATATTTTTGAAGTTATTGTATGCATCCTGTATGCTTCCTGGGAGTCAATGCAAATAGAAATAAATGTTAATTTTCATAGCTTACCTTCTTTGACCGAAGAACACCCACAGTTATTAAGATTTAAGCTTTTTTTCTAATATAAAATTTAGAAGAATTTATCAGTCATTAAAAAATGTAATTAGCAATAGCATGAATTTGTTGTTTAATTTTCACAACTTGAGATGTAACTATTATCATTACCATTTTACAGAAATCTAAAATCAGAAATCTAAAATGCAGTTTCATGGTTAACAGATAAAGCTCTAAAGCTGGTATTCTTTATATGACCCCCATTATTGCTAACAGTGTATTTTTATAATTAGCTTTTTTCATATTATTAGAGGGGGGAGATCTTTCTTTTCAAAATAAAAATTCCTCAGGAAAGTACTTTTAATTTAGTATAAGCTTTATTTAACTGGACATATTTTAAGATGTAAATAGCCAACAGGCATTGTCCAGGTTAGTAATCAGTAAAGTCCTGGTAACTGTAAATAAACCATAAAGAATTTAATTCTGAGCCAAGAAATACATACAAGAAAAAGAAGTCTTTAATTTCATTAAAATTTATAAGTGCCTTAAGGTTTTTGAGCATCAGAGTTTAAACAGAAATGCAATTTTAAGGCCATTTTAAATGAAATCCCCATACACTCTGAATTGGTATATGGAGCTGCTGAATGCTATTTACTCAATTGAGTCCTGTCCGTGTTACCTACTAGAAAGACTTCCAAAGACACAGTTGCAGTTATTTGATAGAAACATAATAAAATCCTAGCTAATCAGTAATGATACTAGGAGCAATGATATCAGGAGTATGGAAAAAGATAAGACTGTTGGCTCATTGTCCCCTTGGGCTTTGAAAACTGTCTGGCATTGCAGACTTTATAGAATGAAAAACACTAATATGAATCCGTCTTCCCTTTGAGGCAGCTCTAAGTGGACAAATTCTTCTAATATTATTCTGGGATGAAGTATTTTTTTAACTGACACTCTATTATTCACTGCCATATAAACTTTTAGTATAACAGTATATTATTATTCAGTAAATATTTATTGAACTTCCGCTGAGTGACAAACAATATGGTATGTGCCAACTGTTGTCCTCCTCATATGGTATCTCTGTTCCAGTGGGAAAGACAGGCCTTAACAAATAAATAAAGTAATAATTAGTCAACATTACGAAGCTTGCCTTGATGAAAAGTTCCAATGATATACGAGTTTATTGCAGAGGATACTAACCTACTATGGCTCATCTTTCTGTCCACAAAGACAAATGACCTTTTGATTTAAAATCAACCATGTAGGATCTGAATTTGTATACTGTGCATACAATGAGGAAGAGAGGCAGTAGTTTCTAACGTAACCTAGGATATACTTGGGACTGATACAGTGGAAAAGTGGAATCTAGTGTATTTCTCTTAGGCATTAAAGTTTGGTGCTGACATAAGAATGTAATTTTTGTAGCTTTTAATCCAAAGATGTAAAAGGGTGGTTTTGGTTTTGATCTTGTAATGTGAGGAATTTATTGCTTTTTACTTGAAATTTCATAATCGCTTAGAAAGTGAGAATAGGATGAGAGCTAGTACAGAAGTGTGAGTTGAGATGGGGAAAGGTTCTGATAAGGAAACTGATGGTGAGGCAACATGTAGTACAGAAGTATAAGAAAGAATAGGAAGAATACCACAGAGACCCTCCTGGAAAGGCACTGTGCTCATTAACTGAGGTATTGAGGAATTTTACTTCACCACCTTTCAGCCAAATCCTCCTTTCCAAAGGAAATATAGTAGCCCAAAGGTAGGGGAACAGCGGCCACCCACCTTTATCAAATCCTTTCCAGTCCCATTGACATTTGAAGTATCTCAATTTCTTGTCTCTTTTTGTCTTCCTCTTCCTACTGCCAGCAGTCATTTTATCCTGGAATTAGAGCCATCTGTGTGAAAGGAAAGATAAATGACCAAAGTTTTCTGACTTGCCATGAGTCAGAATTCCTCTTCATTTAACCTGTCAGTTGTGAAATTATCTTACTGGAAGCACTAGTTTGATAAAGTTCTGCTTCAACACATTAAAATAGATTTCTGTTTTACAAAAAAACACAGATTATTTAAGAAATCTGCATTCATTTGATTTATTTCATTTGGAAAGTTTTTTCCAAAAAAAATAAGGACAAAAATGTTTTTTACACAAGTGAAAATACTTGTGTTTTAAAAATAAAAATCACAAATTTAGTTAATGAACAATGAAAGATATGCCATTTCAACTATTCACAATGGCAAACACATGAAATCAACCCAAATGTCCATCAATGATAGACTGGATAAAGAAAATGTGGTACATATATACCATGGAATATTATGCAGCCACAAAAAAGAATGAGATTATGTTCTTTTCAGGGATGTGGATGGAGCTGGAGGCCACTATCCTTAGCAAACTAATGCAGGAACAGAAAACCAAATACCACATGTTCTTATAAGTGGAAGGTAAATGATGAGGACTCATGGACACATAGAGGGGAACAACACACACTGGGGTCTGTCAGAGGGCAGAGGTTGGGAGGTGGGAGAGAAGCAGGAAATGTAACTAATGGGTACTAGGCTTAATACCTGGGTGACGAAATAATCTGTACAACCAACCCCCATGACACATGTTTACCTATGTAACAAACCTGCAAATCCTGTACATGTACCCCTGAACTTAAAATACAAGTTAAAAAAAAGAGACGGCATTTCATATAACTAAATACATATGACTATATGTTTGAAAGTTCACTTCTTATTTTTAACTGAAATGGTAAACTGGAGTTTATTTCCTTTCTCAAGGAAGGATAATATTCTTTTCTTCCAAATTTTACAGTACAGTGCACAATTTTAAAGCAATACAGGATCCTCTTTAAACTGTGTTCTAGAATTAATCCCACTAACTGTCGAATCTTTTTGTTTTATGTTTTATTGTGATGAACACCAAGTGGTGTGCATTATTTGTATATTTGAGTACACTTTCATATATTTATGAATTAGCCTTCTTATTCTGAGTTATCCAATCTCAATCACAATAAAATTCCCTCACAGGTTTACATACTGGATTATTCCTCTTTTTAATCATTTTAAGTACATTTATTATTCCTTAGACCTACTCCTTAGATGTGTATTTATTTTGCATTTATCTTAATGTGTAGAAACTTAGCTGGGAAAAATTGTAAAATGTCATATAAATATGCTTTTTTTGTTTTTTTTTTAATGGAATATTCGTGCGTGTCAGTGAAACCTTATGCTGTCTCTGTACCTCATTTTGAATAAGAGAACTATGTAAATTCATTTAGTTTTAATCTGCTGTATCTTTTTGGTCCTTTATGATTGTTCCATCAGTCTTTATCTGTCCTTGCTATCAACTGCTTTTTTTTTTCTTAAAATAGTCCACTTTAAGTTTTATCCTGTTTTCCAGTGAAACATTTAAATATACTAAGGTTAGTTTAGATTCCATTTTTGTCAAATATTGCTTAAAATTTTAAATAGAATATCAGACTAGCACTAAGCACTTAGATTTTTTAAAAGTATACAAATTTCTAAATATCCATTCAATTATGATTAACTGTGTTTCTAATAAAGAAAAATGGTGTTGCGCAGGCACTATGGAAAATTTAAAAATTACACAAATTACATAAAAGTTAAATCATAGACCTACTCTCAGAAAGCTTAAAATCTATTAGGGAAGAGATGTTAGATAGCCTATCAGTGCACAAAATGCTATAAGATTTCAGAAAGATCACTTCTCACTGGAGTGGTATTTTGGATGACTTCTTGAAGGTTTGTAATTTGAGCCAGACTTCAAAGAATAAGTCATATTTCAATGAAATGAGATAGGAATGCACGTCAAGCATAGGGAGCTTCAGAAGTGTAGAGTAAGTTCAGAAAAAACATTTAGTATGCAGCAGAGAAAGATAAATGATCTAATTTGACTAAAGTATTCATTTCCAAACTTTTTATTTAAGCAAATGGAACCCATTTAACTTTTAGAAGCACAGGACAATACAATCTCTAAGGGTGTCCTTAGAGCATACTCAAGGAACTAAAACTATATTCAAGACCTCAAGCATAGAGTACAAGAGATAGAGTTATAAATATAAGGTAGAGTTATACAGTTTTATAACTGTATAAATATTTATATTTATATATAAATATACTATATAAATATATCCCAACCTTCCCTTCTGAATCCCCAAAGTCCATTATATCATTCTTATGCCTTTGCATCCTCATAGCTTAGCTCCCACTTATAAGTGAGAACATACAATATTTGGTTTTCCATTCTTGAGTTACTTCACTTAGAATGATGGCCTCCAGCTCCATTGAAGTTACTGCACAAGACATTATTTCATTCCGTTTTATGGCTGAGCAGTATTCCATGGTGTGTATATGCCACATTTATCTACTCATTGGTTGATGGGCACTTAGATTTGTTCCATATCTTTGCCATTGCAAATTGTGCTGATATAAACACCTGTGCATGTATCTTTTTCATATAATGACTTATTTTCCTTTGGGTGGATACCCAGTAGTGGGATTGCTGGATCAAATGGTAATTCTGCTTTTAGTTCTTTAAGTAATCTCCATACTGTTTTCCATAGTGATTGTAGTAATTTACATTCCCACCAGCAGTGTAAACAGAGTTTCTGTTTCTTCCTGATTTAAACTAGGAGGGTTGCATATTTCCAGGAATTTACCCATCTCCTCCAGCCACATCCATGCCAACATATATTGTTTATTGACTTTTTAATTATGGCCACTCTTGCAGGAGTAAGTGGGTATCTCATTGTGGTTTTAATTTGCATTTTCCTGACAATTAGTGATGTTGAGCATTTTTTCATATGTTTGCTGGCTATTTGTATATCCTTTTTTGATAATTGTCTATGTTTTCTGACCACTTTTTGCTTGGATTATTTGTTTTTTTCTTGCTGATTTGTTTGAGCTCTGTGTAGAGTCTGGATATTAGTCCTTTGTCAGATGCAAAATTCGCGAATATTTTCTCCCATTCTGTGGGTTGTCTATTTACCCTGCTGATTATTTCTTTTGCTATACAGAAGCTTTTTAGTTTAACTAGGTCCCACCTATTTATCTTTGTTTTTGTTGCATTTGCTTTTGGAGTTTTAGTCATGAATTCTTTGCTTAAGCCAATGTCTGGAAGAGTTTTTCCAGTGTTGTGTTCTAGAGTTTTTATGGTTTCAGATCTTAGATTTAAGTCTTTGATCTTGCATTGAGTTTTATATAAGGTGAGAGGACCCAGTTTTATTCTTCTATATGTGGCTTGCCAGTTTTTCCAGCACCATTTATTGAATAGGGTGTTGTTTTCCCAATTTATGTTTTTGTTTGTTTTGTTGAAGATTAGTTGGCTATAAGTATTTGGCTTTATTCCTGGGTTCTCTATTCTATTCCATTGGTTTAGGTGCCTATTTTTATGCCAGTACCATGTTGTTTTGGTAACTATAGCCTTGTAGTATAATTTGAAGTTGTGTAATGTGATGCCTCCAGATTTGTTCTTTTTTCTTAGTATTGCTTTGGCTATGCAGTCTCTTTTTTGGTTCCATATAAATTTTAGGATTTTTTTCTAGCTCTGTGAAGAATGATGATGTTATTTTGATGAGAATTGCATGAAATCTGTAGATTGCTTTGGGCAGTATGGTCATCTTCACAATATTAATTCTACCCATTCATGAGCATGGGTTGTGTTTCCATTTGTTTGTGTCATCTATGATTTTTCAGGAGCGTTTTGTAGTTTTCATTGTAGAGATCTTTCACTTCCTTGGTTAAGTATATTCCTAAGTATTTTATTTTCTTTTTGCAGCTCTTGTAAAAGGGATTGGGTTGTTCATTTGATTTTCAGCTTGGTTGTCATTGGTGTGTAGCAATGTTACTAATTTGAGTACATTGATTTTGTATCCTGAGACTTTCTTGAATTTGTTTATCAGATCTAGGAGCTTTTTGGATGAGTCTTTAGGGTTTTCAGGGTATACGATCATATCAGCGACAGTTTGACTTCCTCTTTTCCAATTTGAATGCCCTTTATTTCTTTCGTCTGCTCTCGCTAGCACTTCCAGTACTATGTTGAATAGAAGTGGTGAAAGTGGGCATCCTTGTCTTGTTCCAGTTCTCAAGGGGAATGCTTTCAACTTTTCCACATTCAGTATGATGTTGGCTGTGGGTTTGTCATAGATGGCTTTTATTATTTTGAGGTATGTCACTTTTATGCCAACTGTGTTGAGGGTTTTTATCATAAAGGGATGTTGGATTTTATCAAATGCTTTTTCTGCATCTATTGAGATGATTGTATAATTTTTGTTTTTAATTATTTTTATGTGATGTGTCACATTTATTGACTTGTGTATGTTAAACCATCCCTGCATCCCTGTTATGAAACCCACTCGATCATAGTGTATTATCTTTTTGATATGCTGTTGGATTTGGTTAGCTAGTATTTTGTTGATGATTTTTGCATTAATTAAATATGTTCATCACGGATATTGGTCTGTAGTTTTCTTTTTTTTTGTTAAGTCCTTTCCTGGTTTTGGTGTTAGGGTGATACTGGCTTCATAGAATTACTTACGGAGGACTTCCTCTTTCTCTGTCTTTTGGAATAGTTTCAGCAGGATTGGTACCAATTTGTCTTTGAATGTCTGATAGAATTCAGCTGTGACTCCATCAGTCCTGGACTTTTTTTGTTGTTGGCCATATATATAACAGATTCAATCTCATTACTTGTTATTAGTCTGTTTAGAGTTTCTGTCTCTTCCTATTTAAACTAGGAGGGTTGCATATTTCCAGGAATTTACCCATCTCCTCCAGATTTTCTAGTTTGTGTGTGGAAAGGTGTTCATAGTAGCCTTCAGTAATCTTTAGTATTTCTGTGGTATCAGCTGTAATATCTCCGGTTTCATTTCTAATTGAGCTTATTTGGATCTTTTCTCTTCTTTTCTTGGTTATTCTCGCTAATGGTCTATCAATTTTATCTTTTCAAAGAACCAGCTTTTTGTTTTATTTATCTTTTGTATTTTTTTGTTTCAGTTTCACTTAGGTCTGCTCTGATTTTTGTTATTTATTTTCTTCTACTGGGTTTGGGTTTAGTTTGTTCTTGTTTCTCTAGTTCCTTGAGGTGTGACATTAGGTTGTCTATTTGTGCTCTTTCAGACTTTTTGAAGTAAGCATTTAACACAATGAACTTTCCTCTTAACGCTGCTTTTGCCAGAGGTTTTGATAAGTTGTGTCATTATTATCATTAATTTCAAGGAATTTTTTAATTTCCATCTTGATTTAATTGTTAACCCCAAAATTATTCAAGAGCAGATTATTTAATTTCCATGTATTTGTATAGTTTTGAGGGTTCCTTTTGGAGTTGATTTCCAGTTTTATTCCACTCTCATCTGAGAAGATACTTGATATGATTTCAATTTTCATAAATGTATTAAGACTTGTTTTGTGGCCTATCATGTTGTCTGTCTTGGAGAATGTTCCATGTACTGATGAGAAGAATGTATATTCTCCAATTGTTGGGAAACATTTTCTGTAAATATCTGTTAAGTTCATTTGTTCTATGGTTTAGTTTAAGTCCATTTTTTTGTTGTTGTTGGCTTTCTGTCTTGAGGATCTGTCTAGTGCTGTCACTGGAGAATTGGAGTGACCGCCTATTATTGTGTTGCTATCTATCTCATTTCCTAGGTCTGGGAGTAATTGTTTGATAAATTTGAGATCTCCAGCATTAGGTGCATATAAATTTAGGATTATAATATCTTCCTGTTGAACTAATCCATTTATCATTATATAACATGGTTCTTGTCTTTTTTTACTATAAGTGTGATTTGTCTGATGTAAGAATACTACACCTGCTCACTTTTGGTTTCCATTCTTGTGAAATATCTTTTTCCACCTCTTTACCTTAAGTTTATGAGAGTCCTTATGTGTTAGGTGAGTTTCTTAAAGATAGCAAGTATTTGGTTGGTGGTTTTTTATCCATTCTACCATTCTGTATCTTTTAAGTAGAGCCTTTAGGCCACTTACATTCAACATTAATACTGAGATATGATGTACTATTCTATTCATCATATTAGCTGTTACCTAGATACTTTTTTTTCATTGTGTTATTGTTTTATAGGTCCTGTGAGATTTATGATTTAAGGAAGTTCTCTTTTGGTGTATGCTGAGGTTTTGTTTCAATGTTTAGAACTCCTTTTAGCATTTCTTGTAGTGCTAGTTTGACAGCAGCAAATCCCCTCAGAATTTGTCTGAAAAAGACTTTATCGCTCCTTCATTAATGAAGCTTAGTTTTGCTGGATAGAAAATTTTTGGCTGACAGTTATTTTGTTTGAGGAGGCCAAAGATAGGACCCCAATCCCTTCTGCCTTGTAAATTTTCTGCTGAGAAGTCTGCTGTTAGTCTGATAGGTTTTCCTTCATAGGTTACCTGATGCTTTTAAAATTATTTCCTTCATCTTAACTTTAGGTAGCCTGATGACTATGTGCCTTGGTGGTGATCTTTTGCAATTAATTTTCCCAGAAGTTCTTGGAGCTTTTTGTATTTAGATGTCCAGATCTCTAGCAAGGCCAAGGAAGTTTTCCTCAACTATTACCTGAAATAAATTTTCCAAACTTTTAGACTTCACTTCTCCCTCAGGAATACTAATTATTCTTAGGCTTAGCTGTTTTACATAATCCCATTTTTTTTGGAGACTTTGTTCATATTTCTATTCTTTTTTCTTTGTCTTTGTCTGATTGGATTAATTCAAAAGCCTTGTCTTTGAGCTCTGGAATTCTTTCTTCTACTAGTTCTATTGCTGAAACTTTCCACTGCATTTTATATTTCCCTAAGTGTGTCTTTTATATCCAGAAGTTCTGATTGATTTTTTTTGTTATATGTATATCTCTCTCTGGAAAATTTTTTATTTGTATCCTGTATTTTTAAAAAATTTCTTTAATTTTGTTTTCACATTTCTGTTATCTCTTTGAGTAGCTTAATCATCAACCTTCTGAATTTTTTATCTGGCATTTCAGAGATTTCATTTTGGTTTGGATCCATTACAGGGGAGCGAGTATGATCTTTTGGTGGTGTTATAAAACCCTGTTTTCTCATATTACCAGAATCACTTTTATGGTTCCCATTCATTTGGGTAAACTATTTCTTGAAATTGTTCTTGAATTTATTTTCTACTGGACTGTGTTTTTTAAATTTCTTTTGTTCCCCTCTTAAGGAAAAGACTTTAATGTTTATTGTTTATTATAGCCTAATTTGATTCTCGGATATTTTATGTGAAGCCTCTGGATGAGTTCCTTAGTTATAGAGTCTTTGTGTGTTGGCTTTCCCAAATGCTGCTTGTAGTAGTTTGGTACTTGTTGTGTGGGCAAGTTCACTGTCTCCCATGGGGTTGGAATGGCAGGAATCTCTTGAAGCTTATCTCATTTTCTCATGGTGTGTACTTTATGTACTTAATTTTTCTTTAATGTTTTATTTACTGAGTTGATGATTCAGGCTTCAGGCCAATAGGGGAGATATCCCTTAGGTAGGCAATCATTGTAGCTAAAGCATGTGGGTAGATGTAATACCCAATGGTAGACAGAGGTCCCAGCCTTGATGAAGGTAGCTGGAGGAGCTCTCAGTTAGGGCATCATCTAATTTAATTCTTAATAAATGTTAGCTTTTAAGATGTGAAGAAGTCTGGATCATCAGGACTTAAAGAGGAAATACATGGTAGAAATGGGAGGTACCAACTGTAAAGAAACAAAGAAAAAGCTCTAGTTTTGGGGCTGGCAAAGTATGGGCTACAAGCCAAACTTAACCTGCTACTTTTATGTTTGGTTGGGATTTTTGCTTGATAAATAATTTTTATTTGATAAATAAAGTTTGTCAGAACACGGCCAAGTTCATTCGTTAATGTATATTGTCTGTGTTTACTTTTGTGCTCCAGTGGCTGAGATGAGTAGTATCTGAGCATCTGTGGATCAGGGAAACCACATGATCCACAAAGCCTAAAATATTTGCCATATGGCCCTTAACAGAAAAAGTTTGCCTATCTATTCTAGTTGATGCTTTTGGATATTCAAACATTTATACCCCAAAATGAGAGAAATCATTTTGTGTTTGAGCATAAATGGAAGAGAATATTGAAGATGTAGAACAGGATATGACTAAGTGTGGAAATAGATTCCCAAACATCTTCTTGGATAATTTTAAAATCTCAAAATATAAGAAAGAACTTTAAATGTCACTTAGTCCAGCCAGTATTCCACCTCATACTTAATTTTCAGTTCTTTCCAAACTCCAAAAGGAGTTCTGTACTCTAGCTACGTGAATTACATGAAGATTGCCCAGTCAAGAAGTTTGGCTCCATTGTTGTGAAAGAGTGGCGTTTTCCACTAAAATAGCCTTGAGATGTTACCAGTGTCCATACATTTGCTATCTAGCACATTTTTTGTAGTCTCTGCATAAAATTACAATTTTCCTGCTTACTACGTCTGCTTTTGGTGCATTTAACAATGCCTCCTCTCATTTTTGGTCTTTTATTTTTTGATCAATGTAAGTGTTTAAGACTATGAAACAAGTGTAACAAATTTAATACTCATACGTTAAAGAAAAATTCTTTAAAATGAGTATTCATTTTCATTTTTCTACTTAATTCAGAATGCTATTGGAAGACTCTTGTTTCATACCTGTTACCTAGAATTAATCTTTCTGGGTTTTGGCATTCTTCAAGAAAAATGACACGAGTAGGCAGTTAGGATGTGCTGTTTCCTGATCTGTGCAGTTTGGGAAGTTCTGCCCTTTGTGGATAATTATAGGATAACAATGACACTATTATTTATTTTAATGAACACCAGATTATTTTATTGAAGTAATCTTTAATTTTTTTACTATGGTTTTGATTATGAGAGTTTCTATAATGTTATGAAACATTTTTTACCAAACAAAGAAAAAAGTTATAAGCTATTGCTTTCTTAAAATATTTACTACCTTAGCTCTTCTGATTTTTTTTTTTTTTTTTTGAGATGGAGTCTCGCTCTGTCGCTCAGGCTGGAGTGCCGTGGCGCGATCCTAGCTCACTGCAAGCTCCACCTCCTGGGTTCACGCCATTCTCCTGCCTCAGCCTCCCGAGTAGCTGGGACTACAGGCACCCGCCACCACGCCTGGCTAATTTTTTGTATTTTTAGTAGAGACGGAGTTTCACAGTGTTAGTCAGGCTCTTCTGATTTTTTAAATTAAATCTGATTCTAGGACTTAAGAGTTTCATGGTCTAGAAGTAATGGGTAACGTTAAAGGATTTATTTATTTATTTATTTATTTATTTATTTATTTATTTATTTATGTAGAGACAGAGTTTCTCTCATCACCCAGGCTGGAGAGCAATGGCATGATCTTGGCCCACTGCAATCTCTGCCTCCTTGGTTCAAGCAATTCTCCTCCCCTAGCCTCCCAAGTAGTTGGGATTACAGGTGCCTGCCACCACGCCCAGCTAATTTTTGTACTTTTAGTAGAGATGGGGTTTCACCATGTTGGCCAGGCTGGTCTGGAACTCCTGACCTCACGTGATCCATCCGCTTCAGCCTCCCAAAGTGCAGGGATTACAGGCTTGAGCCGCTGCACCCCGCCCTAAAGGATCATTTTAACCATTACTAAAGAAGTTTAGGAAAAGGAAATAGAAGTGAAATTTAAATCAGGCCCTTAGACTAGTTAGTAGGTTTCTTGACATATTTTGTTGTTGGGGTGGAGGTTAAATGGCAAGCTGAAAGATTCTGGGCTTAAAAGGCACAAAGATCTAAAAAAAAAAATAAGTTTGGGAGTAATGACAATATATTACCTTCTTAATATTGGTTTACTGGCATATTCATTTAGAAGAAAATGCATTATTTCTTAAGCCAAATAACAAAGAGACAGGAAAAGCAGGAGAAGTGATAGTCATTTATTTGAACATCAGCTGTGTTCTTGGTACCTTGCAAAGCACTTTCTAGTTTATTAACTTTTTTAAACCCCACAGTTGCTCTTTACAGTAGGTATTACGATTCTTGATTTTACTTCTTATATGAGGAAACTAAAGAAGCAACAGAAAGAAAGGTGTTGCGGGGAAGAAGGAAGGAAAAGAAACAATAAATGATTTTGAGTTAAGTCCTGTTCAAAATTGTGAAGCTGGAGAATTTTCTGATATTCTCCACTTTCTGTTCTCTTTGAATAGGGCTCCCTTCCTTTCAATACCTGATCCCTATTAAAGTGTTTTCAGATTCTTTCACCCTTTTTATTTTCTCAGGAACTAATTGGCTAATACATTTCCATTAAGATACAGAATGGTTAAAATGCTTAAGTACTCTCTACAAGTATTTGAAAAGTCTTAAGCCAAAATAGTGAATTTGTAATGGAGATTTTAGTCATTGACAAGTAGAGAGAAAAGTCTGTAGAGACAGAGAGTTTTCCTGTGTCTCCAAAATCACCTCTATGATGAATACATACTCTTCTTTCTTGTACATACACCAAGTGCACCTTTGAAGAGCTGCCATTTTCGTTAAGCCAAAAGATGTGTTATCTGCTAAAATATAATTGTTTTAGCATAAAAACTTTTCAACAAGTTTTTTTTTTTTTCAGAAATATCTGTCATTTATTTCCTACACCTCAGGATCTTTACTTTCTTTCTTTTTTTAAATTTCCTGTTAACTTTAAAAATTTTTATGTGTACATATTTTTACTGTAGGTGTATATATTTGTGGGGTACTCGAGGTATTTATTTTGATACAGGCATATAATATGTAACAATCCTATCAGGGTAAATGGGATCTCTATCCCCTCAAGCATTTATCCTTTTATTGTGTTACAATCAAATTATACTCAGTTATTTTAAAATGTATAATAAATTATTGCTGACTGTAATCATTCTGTTGTGCTAGCAAATACTAGATCTTATTCATTCTGTTTTTGTACCCATTAACTGTCCCCACTTCCCTTTTCAACAGCTTTTAAGTTGCAATAAGAAACACAATGACTTTTCCAGTTACATTACTGAATAATGAATCCCCAAACCACATTGAAACTTACTCATAAAGGTGGATTTTGAAGAACAGAGACTAAAAGAGAAAGAACAAGTAAAGAAAAGTGTATCATGATGAGTCATATAAAGCTTTCACACCTTAGAGGAATTCTTTCTGTAAAAATTGAAGAAGCATCACCAAACGGGCCCAGTAATCTCTAAAGATGCAGGTTGTCAGTTTCTAGAGGTGGCCAGTCACTGATGTATGCTCTCTTCTTGCATTTTTTCTTTTCCTCAAAGACTGAAAAGAACTGAGCCAAGCTGCATAATTCTCTTCATGTTAGGACATGCTATAGTAGGATGTGGCTATGTCCAAAACTAGTCCTACCCAACTTCTCAGGATGGCATATTCATATTCTCATTCTCTCTCTCTGTGTTTCTCTATCTGCAGTGCTGTCTGAAGCAGGAATTATAACAATCTCAAGTTCCTCACACCATTGTTTCACAGTTTTATATCTGTAATTCTAACTTGCTTATACCTGTGCTACCTTTCATTGCCACATATCTGGCAATATGTGCTCCCTTACTTCTTGTTTCTTGGCTAATACTGATACAGCTTTGCCTGTATCTCCAGCTGTGGCTTTTTTCCTGTCTTCCATTTGGACCTCATCAAAATAAGTAAGATAATTGGTAGATTCCCTAAGCATTTCCCTTTTGGTTGTAAAAACAAGCTGAATCGGGAACAACCTAGAAACCTTCTCTGACTGTATTATAAGCTGGACCACCTACCACTATCAACATCATCATACTCCATTACAGCATTACTGGCCTGGCATCAAACCATAGTGGGCATGGTTCCATTCTCTCAGGCTTTAATCCTGGTCCTTAAACTATTGGTTTATTTATTCTGTCCTTGCTGTGAAGTTATAGTAACCATAGTAACAATACAGCATCTTCATAGCTTTGGAGAGTCAAGCTAAGCCTTTTTATAATGAAGAAAAAATATTTAAACATTATATGCTAATGAAAATGATTCATATAATTATATATGAATATATAATCATATATTTTCATATCATTATATATGATAGTGAAAGAAAAAATGAAACATAAATAATTGAATGACAGCCATATTTTTTCCGCGAGGCCTTCTCAATACTTTTGTAAGCTACCGAAGTTATGAACTTGTATCTGAAGGATATAAACAGCACATGGTTTTATGTACTACTCCTATTTTATCATTAGCAGCCTTTCAAAATAGTTGCTGACTAAAAGTAGTATGGTTATTTGACATATGTAAGAAAGTGACAAATTCAACAAGTGAATTTGTATTGAAATACGGAAGGTCAGCAGACACGTGTATAGATCACATCAATGGGTTAATCAACTCATAGATATGTTTAAATATGTTTCATATGTTTATAACTAACTATAATTATGGTTAATAATATAATGTATTTTGTTTGCATATAAAGGAGGTAACCACAGTTCTTAAAACTTGAATTACTTTTCTCTGTGAAATAAGACAGGTAGTAAGAACATTTTGTGGATGTGAAACTGAAGCAACATATTAAGTGACTTTCTCAAGGTTTCAAACTAATATTAATTATGAAATAAAGACAAAAGTTAGTTCATTGTTTAATAGTGTGGTGATGGTGCCTTTGTAGTAGGAAAATTTCTTTTTAAATTTATGGCTATATTCTATATAACTGCTATTTCCATGGGGACTACATTAGGATGGCAAATTTATGTACTTCATATGTAATATTTTTACTTTTTACTGAACTGAGCTGACTGCTTGCTTAATAAGATCTCACACATTTATGCCCAATTTCTAGCTTTTACATGTTAATCAATATGAAGTGCTACTGAAAAACTTTCATAACATAAACAATTACAAAAGTAAAATAAATTTAAATGCTTAAATGTGATCTCTTCAAATCGATCACATAGGCAAAGAAGGAATAATCACACATTGGATTCCTAGATATAAGATAATCTGCTGTTTTCAAATGATCATATAAGAAAAACACAAGTAAACAGATTGTAATTCACTGCTAACTAAGTAGATATAGACTATAAGTAACTCTATTGGCTATATATTGTCCGACTGTAGGCCTCCTGAGGACAGAGACCATATTTATTTTTTTACTGTAAAATGCTGGCCTCAGTGTCTATCATTAAATTAACATTTGCTAATTATATAACCATAACAGATAGAGGAAAAGTGGTATTTGATAATAGTCTCTCCTTAATGCATTTCTCTCTGGGCTTGGTTCTAGACTTGAAAGAAGATGTCAAAGCTTTAATAAGGAACTCTAATGATGGTGTTTACCATATGGAAGCAGACAAGAAATTAGCTAGAGTCTAGGAGACTCTGAGTTTTCTATTGCTACTGTAAAAAATTACTACAAATGTAGAGGCTCAAAACAATGCAAATTTATTATTTCATACTTTCTTAGATCAGAAAGAAGTTCAGACACAGTGTGGCTCAGCTGGTTCTCTACTTAGAATCTCACAAGGCCAAAATCAAGGTGCTGGCAGGACTACATTCCTTTCTGGTGGCTCTAGGGATGAGTCCTCTTCAAACTTGTTTAGGTTGTTGGCAGAATTTCCATTACATGTGGCTGTGGGACTAAAGTCCGCATCTCCTTGCTGCCTGTAAGCTGAGGGTCATTGTCAGCTCCTAGAGCTGGCCTGCATTACTTGGCTCATGGGACCCTTCCATTTTCAAAGCCAGCAATGGTGAGTCAAGTCCCTCTTGTGTTTTCAGCCTCTAATCTTTTCCACCTTGTCTCCCCTTTGTTTCTTTCTTCTGAAAAAACTGTGTAACTGACTCTTCCCGCCTTCCTCTTTTAAGGAGTCAATTATATTAGGCCCACAGGGATAATCTAGGACAAGCTCCCAATGTTAACACCATTACCTAGTCTAGTGTTTGAATAGCCACAGGATGGAATCTTGGGGGAACATCTTTAGAATTCTACCTACCATACAACGTCAGCAACAGTAAGCCATATTATATAAATGAGGTTATTTAGTTTCACATCAAAATCTACATTTTGTTGTTGCTGTTGATACTACATGCTTTAATGAGTTTGTATTTAACTGTTCCAATTTTTCTACTATGCTTCAGGGAATTAAGAAAAAGGTTGTACACCCAATCATGCATACTTAAAACAGATTAGAGGAGGAATATACCAACATCGTGGTAGCAACAGCAGTTAGAAAAATCTCAAAGTAGTTCTTGGATAATAAGAGAAATTATGCTCAGGATGTGCCTCTCTAGGTGGAAATTCTTACACCATTGCTAACTTGGGAAAATCTGAATTTTTATTTCATTAAGGAGAATGAGAGTATCTTTACCATTGCTAAAGAATATCAAGATAATGAGCAATTCCTAGACATTATCTGAACTGATGGGCTTAATTATTGAACCATAGTCCTGGTATAATCAGAGACAGTGGCCTTTATTTTTTGCCTGTAAGTCATTGAACATAGGGAGCCTGGGCATAACAATAAGAATACCTCAGGTTAATCTATAAAAACTTCAAATAGATGTCTCCTATGAATTAAGAATCAGGATTTTCTTGGTTATATTCTTATTTCGAGGACAGCAAAATGGGGATTTTAATAGTTTGGTAATAGCAACTGCATGAAATATCAGTGCAATGAAATAATTAGATTTCTATAACTATAAGCTTCTTGTAATCACTCAATTCTTCATACTTATGCTTACTATCTTATTAAGGATTCTAAGAAAACATTTCCTGGATTTGTACAGAAAAATATGACCTCATTGTTCTGACCAGTCTTTACTAATAATAATGCACAGGAGAATCCATTTTCACTTGATAAAATATGGGATTTTGTGAATAATTTTATATAACCACTAATTATTTACTGCACAAAACTTTCTTCTCTGAAATTTACATAATATCTATTTTGTGCTTAGTAAACTTAGCTACTGAAGTTAAGTGGTTCAGCTAGGAAAATGTAGTAAAATAACAGCAAATTATTTTCGAATTGTAAATCTCTAATGAATATACACCTATTTATAATTATTACCTTGTTTTTTTCCCCAGGAAAACATGCATCAAAAATATTCCCTTTTCTGTGTTTTTAATTTATAAAACCAATATCTGCTTTTATTTTTAAAAAGTCAAAATAATACAAATACCTATAATAGAAAATAAAAGTTGCTTCCTTACTTACCTACCTCCTCTGCTTTTATCTCATCTCCCAAAGATAACCCCTGTTAACATTTTGTTGCATAATCATACAGACTTTATCATACATTCCAGTATGTACCCTCCACATGTTCTACTGCAATTTGCTTTCTGTTTTTCACTTAAAAATATAATTTAGAATCTTTACATGTCAGTACATAAAGATCTATCTCATCTTTCAGGGAACTCTGTTGAATACGCTTCTACTGCATAGATTTAATGTAATGCCCTATTGAAGGGCATTTAGGCTTTTCTATACAATGCTACCGTGAACAAACTTGTACTGACCTAATGATGTATCATTTATCTGTAGGATAATTTCTGCAAATAGAATAACTAACTAAAAGGGCATGCTCATTTTTAATTTTGAAAAATATTGCAAATTACCCTCTAAAAGTATTATACAATTTACATCCTCTCAGAGAGAATATGAGAGAACTTATTTTTGCCCACTCTTGGCCATGCTAGTGTAGTATTTTCTTAGTGAGGTTTTTTTTTTTTTAATCTTTGCCAATCTGGTACAAATTTTCATTTTCATTTTTTTCAGTACTCAACAACAGATTATTAATTGGAGCAGTTGGTTGAAATATGTTCAGAAAAGATATTGCATTTGTTCCCTGCTACTCCAGAAAGTAGATCAATATGACTAGCTGCTTTCTAAAAACGGGAAGGAGGAGAAGAAGCAATTTTTTCCTTCCCAACCCCAAATATGCATTGTATGTTATGTTGTCAAATAAGAAAGCAAAATTAAGCTTTCATTTGTACTGTTGCTTTGTAGTTCTTTGAAGCATAGACTTTAATCTATGACTCATTGCTTTTTAAGGTCATTGCACTATTTAATGTATTAATATGACATTGGATCTTTTGCCAATCTAAAATCTTTTTCCAGCTATCAATATTTTCAAAGGAATAAGAAGTAAATTTTTTAAATGTATTAATAAAGTAACTAGGACAAGGGCAAAAAAGTAATCAGAAGCAATATTTATTAAGGGCTTTTATGCCTGTAGCTTTCTAATTCTTCTCATTTAAATGTGCTACCGATTAAAAGTGGACAATATGAAGCATCATGAAAACAGAAAACCTTTTTACTTAAAGCAGGGTTTCCCAAAGTGTATCCTACAAAACAATAATTCTTTGGAAGCTATTTGGTATTAAGCAGAAAAGTAAGGCTTCATAGTCAAATAAGTATAGAAGAAAATGTGAGTTAAACAGTTTTAATCTGTTTTCTTAATTGCAGGACTTCATAAAGTCCTTTATTATGTTTATGTGCTTTGTGACTCTCCAAAAGCAAAATAGAATAGGTGACTTTTTCCTGACTCACTTTGACCAAATAACCCTTTGTCTATTGAAGCATATCTTGGAATTAATAGTCCTTAGAGTATTTTGGAAAACATCTAAACATCCTTAAATTTAAATTGCAGCATGTGTTTTTATGAAAAGATACACTTAGAAGTAGGTAAAAAAAAATTATGATTAATTCAGCATTCTAAGATATTACTTGTGATCATTGTAGGGTCATAGAGAAAATAAGACTTTTCGCGGTTAAGAATACCATGACCAAATGACTTAAGCAGGTAAAATCTTTAATCTGAGCCGTCAACCCTTTCTGTTGTAATTTCATATTATGTATCCCAAACTTAAACTGTACTACTGAGTCCATTAAAGGAGTTATAATTATGGTAAAAATTTTGGGAAAAATTATGTCAAGATAACAAAAATTCCACAAATGTTTGTTTAATTTCACAATTTTTCTCTTAAAAGTAATTTTATTTTAGATAATTTTGTAGTATTGCTTTTGAACTCTAAGGGGAAAAGAATATAATCCAGGATTTTATGAAAATAATGGCACATTTTACTAAATTTACCAAATTAAAATAGAAAAAATTTGATTTTTATGCAGTAATCTTTGGGTAACATTTGTTGTATATAATTTTTTATGTACTTTGACATTTATAACCATTTATTTCTGAAGGAATATTTATGTTTACATAGCCTTTTATTTCCCCTTAAAAGTTAATGATGCATTTTTTACAAATTAAAGTTACTACTACTCAAGGCAAATGTTAGATGTAGTTTGAGAATGGTAAAATATCCTTTCCTTGAATCCGATCTTAACTGGTAGACTTTTGCTTTTATGTTAGATCCATTTAGGACTTTTTTCCTTATGGAAATATTTTATATGATTTGAGGAATGTCATATTTGAAAGTTATAATATTTGCCCTAGGGGATAAATATTTTAATGTACCATTATTGCAGAAACTTTAAATCCCACAAACTACTGTTAATATTAGGAATATTTTCTTCTAATCCATTAGCATGTTTTTATACAATGGGTTCTGTGTATATTCCAAATAATATTATGACACAAGTATATTCTTAGGTTATCACAGATATTTTGGCTACAAAAATAATCTGTCATGGAAATATAATACAATTTAAATAACATTGTACTTTTAAAAATGTACTGAATTTAGAAAAATATCTTATTTTTAACAGCTTTATTGAGATTAATTCATACAGCACATATCTGCATATTTAAAATGTACAATCCAGTAGTTTTTAGTGTACTCAGAGATATGTACAACCATCTCCACAATTTTAGAACACTTTTATTACCTCAAAAAGAAACCCCATACCCTTTAGCTATTCCTCCCCCTCCTCATTTCACCCATTCATCCCTCCTCCCCTCACCTTAATCAACTACTAATCTACTTTCTGTCTCTATAGCTTTCCCTATTCTGGACTTTCATACAAATGGAGTCATATAGTATGTGGTCTCTTATGACTGGCTTCTTTTGCTTAGCATAATTATTGCACATCTCAATTCACACCAGCAACATTTCAAGTGCTCAGTTGCCACGTGTGACTTCTGGTTGCCATCTTGGACAGTGGAGGTTTAGACTCTATCGGTTTTATAGGTGTGCATTTTCTTCAGCCCTGGTTTTCTCCTCTATGAAGTGAAGATAATATCCATTTCAATAGGCTAAGATCAAGTTATATAATTTGTGTGAAAGTATTTGTGCACTGTTTACAAATATTGATGATTATTTACTTTTAATATAAGCCATGGAACAGCTGCAGCTATTCCAGTGATCCAGCTAAAAGCACACTCTTCCTTTGAGGTTTAGGGGAAAAAAAGAAATAAATGAGCCATTGAAAATGAATCCATAAGGATATAGAAGTGACTAAAACTTTTACCCATATTAAATGTTGCTTGCAGGTCTATATTCTGCTCTTCCTGATAGAGTACAACTTAACAAAATAAATCCAATCACTTAGCCCACTAGCTTTCTAAAGAATTAAATTATCAAAGGGATTGCTTTCTATGGCAGAATTGATATATTTTTTCTAATTATTTAATCTATGTTCTGTATTAACTTTGGCTGTCAAGAAATTCAAAGTTAAATTTGCAATTCAACTATAGCAATTAAGTAGGACTTTATAATCTATGTATTTCTACTAATTTACATAATTATTTTATCTTTTTTACTTTATTTTACCATTGTTTTTTCCATTTTTCTTTATTACATAAATCCATACATTTTGTAAAACCTGGAATATAAGTAGTCAGAGACAGAGATCATGCTATTTTGCAGATATTTAAGGTTAATAAGATTGACATTCAAACTAGACAATTTTGAATACTAAAATACCAGTAACACCATAATGCAGAAGTTCCAGAATACCATGGGGGGGAAAATGAGCATTATTTTGAAAATAAACTTTGACTTTTTTTAGAGAGAAAAATCTGAGTTATTAAGGAATATAGAGATGAAATTGTTAGGAAATACTGCAGGTATTCATTTTTTAAAAATTGAATTCTGAACAGCTCATCAGAGTATAAAATAATATGATTTTATCTTCTGCCCCTAAGATCTACAACTTTTGTCATAACTGTTTGAGGTTAAATAAAATAAACTTTAGAGTTTATTTTTAAACGTCTCGTTAATTTATGTATTATCACCATTAGTAAACTTCGGGGAAAGTGGTAGATAGACTTATCTTTTAAATTCTGGACTAGAGTTTAAAACTGTGAAAGCAACATATTTTGGTAAAACTTCCTATAACACTTAATAGCAGCTTTAGATTATGGAGGTTTTCGAGGAAAAAACTTTTGTTCCTTTAATTGGTACTGAAACATTGTATTTTTTCCTACGGCCATGGTCTATAAACATGAAAGCATGGGAGTTGTCCACACAGCCCACAAAAGGAAAAGAACAATGTGCTATCTATGTCATAACTTGTGCTCTACCACAGTTATGTGGGAAATGTACATAATGTGATTTTTTGTCTTAAACAGGTCATCTATATGACCAGAGACAAACAAAGTAACAATGTTATTACATGAAATGTAAGACATAGTATTTCTGAGACTATATTTTCTCAAGTCATCATATCCACACTCTACTTAGTTTGCTTATACTAAATTGGGTAATATGCCTCTAAAGAACAAAGACCTTGTCTTTTGTGTAAATTACTATTATTCTTAAGGTATCTATACTCAAATTCATGTGTAAACATGTTTCATGTAATTTAATTACTTGTTACCCAGCTAGATTAAAAACTACTAGAGAAAACACTATTTATTATAACTCTTTTACCTACCTCATGATATCTAAACAATTTTTTATTGAAAAGCATAAGAAATATGTCTTGCTTGATTCGCCATAATATCCTTTCTGATAGTATCAAGGTGAAATATTTCACTAACTATAGACCTCATTCTGTAGAATTTCTCTTTAGAACTGCTTCCAAATAGATTAAAGAAATTTCCAAAGGTTATTAGTAGTTGTTAGTGAATGACTTTTATTTTGTTTTGTTTTGTTTTAATACAAAAAGATACAGTAAAAAAATCAAGATAACATGATGGACTTACTAGAAATCCTTAGTAAATCAAAGATTTGTAAATCAAAGATTTTTAGAAGTAATAAAGATCAAGTCAATTGACACTCATCCGCCTCCTTTAAAAAGTACTGTGTTTAGGAAACTTTTTAATACATATGTACATATGTATCATGATAAGAAATTAGATTCTAGCAAAAATTTATAATAGGGAAGAAGAAGATAGAAATTTATGGTCTATGGAATGCTTTTTTGTTTGACTTACATTATTTTGGGTGTACCAATAGTACTAGCTAGCGTCTGTTATGACTGGCGGGTTATAAAATATTTTCAGAGTTAACCCTAGTTTGTATGAAGCATAATTGCCTTGATTATATCTTTTTATTCTTATGAATAAATGAAACTGTTTAAATTTACAGTTACCTTTTCATTTCACACCAGGAACCTAATTTCAACTCAATAAGCCCTGAGAATAAGGCATACAATCTTGCTTAATTAGGCCAGTTATTAATTGCATTTCATAGTAAACAAAAATGATTCTTTTTACTTGTATGTTTCTCCTTCCTGGTAATAGTGGGTTATATGTAGGTTTTTAACTGTCCTAGATCTCTGTAACCTTTCAAAGCTGTCAAATAATGAAGAGCTATTCAACATGCCAGATAATATATAGGTGTTATTTCCAAAGGGCCAAAAGTGTTCACCTTTTCTAGGTTTGCCTGGATCAATGGTATTTGTAGCCAAAAATTCTGACAAGAGGCGCTAATGCAAATAGTAAACATTATACTAAAAGAGGGCCTTTGGCTATGTAGATAGAAATTAAAGAAATTTGTCATTAAAACTTCAAACAATAAAGTGGGCAAAGGACATGAATACACATCTTACAAAAGAAGACATACAAATGGCTAACAGACATATGAGACAATGCTCATTATCATTATCACTAGTAATTAGAGAAATGCAAATTAAAATCACAATGAAATATTATATACACCAGTCAGAATTTCATTAAAAAGACAAAAAATAAGAGATGTTGGCAGGAGAAAAGGGAACCCTTATACACTGTTGGTGGGAATGTAAATTGGTACAATCACTATGAAAAACAGTATGAAGATTTCTGAAATAACTAAAAATCGAATTACCATTCAATCCAACAATCTCACTTCTGGGTATCTACCTAAAGGAGAAGAAATCATTATATCAAAAAGATACCTGTACCCATATGTTTATCATGGCACTATTTACAGTAGAAAAGATATAGAATCAACCTAAGTGTCTGTCAATGGATGATTAGATAAAGAAAATGTGGTGTATATATATATATATATATATGGAGTGGACCACTATTCAGCCATAAAAAAAGAATGAAATCAATTCTTTGCAGCAACATGAATGGAACTGGAGACTATTATCTTAAGTGAAAAAAGTCAGATGCAGAAAGGCAAATACCACATGTTCTCAGTTATAAATGGGAGCTAACTAATATGTACACATGGACGTACAGTGTGGAATTACAGATAATGGAGATTCGGAAGAGTGAAGGGATGGATGATGAGAAATTACCTAATGGGTACAATGTATATTATTTGGGTGATGAATACCCTAAAAGCCATGACTTCACTACTATACAACCTATGCATGTAGCAAAATTACACTTCTACCTGGTAAATTTATACAAAAGAAACCTCTGAATGATGTAATAAACATCTAAAGCTTCAATATAAATTTATTGTTTTATTCCTAACTAAATATTTTCTTAGCTAAAATATTTCTACTACTCTTTACTCTGAGGGGTTTGACTTCTAGCAATGCCAGGGTAGAGGATACAGTGTGCAGTAACAGTTGGGGAGAATTAGTAGCTCCCTTTGTCTATAGGTCTGACTACCATGTCACTTCATTCTCAGAACTCCAGAGGCTCTCCATAGCCCTTCATGTTAATATCCAAGCCAGTCGCTTCCATATTAATGCCTTCCACTAATTAAATCCTTTTGTCCTTTTAGGCCTCACCTACTCATAGATTGCTGGGTTCCGGTCCAGAGACGGTCTCCTTACATAGGCCAGATTTTTTTACTTATCTGTATTAGAGAATATTTGATACTCCATTTCCTTGGCCTTTTGCCTATTCTAGGACCGAGTCAGGATCCAAAAATAACATTTTTAACCTAAAAAGGCCAGACCTCTAGCATGACTGCCACAATCTTCTAGATTTCCTAACGTGCAGGAAAATATATTGTTCAAAGGAAAATATGTCTTGCAGGAAAATAGAGGAAAGAACCTATTTGTACAAATAGGTTTAGGGAAAAAAAGGAAAGAAGATGGGAAAAAATAGTACTGACAGACTGAGAAATGAAACAAAGTCATAGTACTAGTCTCAAATCTCAAGTTATATGATTTTAATATACTTTGTCTTAGAAGCAGTCAACTGGCTGATTTTGGAGACGAAGTAATCTATGCAAAAGTCATTGTATGGTTCTTGCCTTTTCCTTCATGGATTTCATGAGGCAAACTCTTTGTAGAAATATAAATATGGAAACTGTTCTTATAAATTCCAAAATAATTCAGTGTAGGCACTTGGTTTGTTGTTTGAGGTTAATTCCTCTTCACTGTGAGAATTTCAATTCAGTGCTTATAATATGAACAATATAATGATGATAATAGTGTATTTGAGAATAAATCTCAAGCAACATAGTGATGTGACAGGCAAGTGGTGTCCTGCTGCTAGGGAAGTATCAACACAGAATTAAAATAGGCTTAGAAAATAAATCTGTAGGTGAAACTGACACATTTCAAAGCTGACATCTTTTATTCTATCACTACATTCATATCTAGCATAGAAATGTGACTCTATTTTTGTTTAGATCTGTTCCTTCTTGAAAACTAAATCTCTTTCAACATTAAAAACAACACACTTGTATTTCTTAAAGTTTTATTTGGAAGCATGAAATCCATCTTGTTTAACTGAAGTTTTTCCTCATATTCATATTTTTATTGAATTATTTAAATGATTTTATGATTAAGAGAATAAAATATATTTTAGATACATTGTTTACTGTTTAGAAATCATGAGATTGTATAGCGATAAGACCTGCCAAACTCTTTAAGACTTCAGCTTGATAAAATTTTTCAGGCTTGGTATAAAAAAATGTTCCTATTAACAGTGGATACTTTTCAAGATCACACATATTTCTTAGTAATTTTTTTAAGAGAAGAGTTTTTTTAAAACTTCTTTATTGTGAAATAATTTATGGACTCACATGAAGTTGCAAACTTAATAGTGAGAGTCTCATGAACCCTTCACCTAGCTTCCCTCGGGGAGATGGGCTGCAGATATAACATAGGAGATGTAGAAGTAATCACATATAATAGTATTTATAGGATGAGAATGGATGTAGCCTAACACTTTGTTCAATAGGACAATACTTAAATGATTGGTACTAAAGGTATAGAGAGTTCAGCTTGAGGGCCACTTTTATTAGGGAAGGTGAAGTAGGAATGAAGAAGTGGGACTTTTAATGGTTTGTTCAGATAGATGATAGATAGATAGATAGATAGATAGATAGATAGATAGATAGATAGATAGATAGATAGATAGATAGAGTATAAAATCATCTAGGTATAAAGTTGATCTTTCTAATTTTTTATCTATAGCTATCCAGAGCTTAAAAATTTCTCAGTATTCCTGGTATCCATTTCAATAGTGTTTTTCTTTGAATCAGTAGTTTTTAATTGCTATGTATAATTCAAAAAGAGTATAATAAACATATCTAGTATCCATTATATGCTAGGCTTATAGAATTTCCTAGATACCCAACTACAAATAAGATTTGTACATTTCCTGTGGGTGAAACACTCAAAATTTGTCAAATTAGATATATGCCCAATATAAGAGGTATTCAATGGTTTTTGTAGTAGGCATTGTGCAGAGATGTAGTATCCAAATTACAGTTTACTCTAAATGCATGGGAAATGGTTCACAATATGTAAGCTTAAAAATAGGACACAAACTTATAGAGTATGATTCATTTTTATTATATTTAATTACAGGTAGTAAATATAACAAAATGTCATTTCCTTCCTTCAGGCAATAAGAGTGTGGGGGTTTATTTCACTGGACTCTTCAGTATTTTCCAGGCTTTCTATGATAAACATATATTACTTTTAAAATTATACGTCTTTTTCTATTCTGCAAAGAAAGAAGCAGTAGTTGTATGGACTGGGACTGCTAGTGAGCATAACTAGCAGTCTTGAGAATTACAAATATTAGACTTTCATAAGGCTCACCAATGTCTACAAATTGTTCATCCTTCCATAGCTTTAATTGCTCTTCATAAGTTAAATTATGTTTTTTGTATTTCAAAAAGTAAATTGTCAATTTATTTGGTATTTCAAATTATTTTGTGTATTTCAAAAGTAAATTGTAAATTCTTAATAATTATTATTTTAAGAACAATAAGCAGCCAGACTTTTCTGTAAGTTATCCTGCAAGATGGATATTTCTATGGGAATCAAAGAAAGAAAAAGAAGCCCCCAATAAGTTTCGAAACAAGGAATGGGAAGAAGGTGCTGGAAAAGAGCACCTGTTCTCTCCTTAAACCATTTACAGCTTTTGGCACTAGAGACATATTCCACCACCTACAAACACAAGTCTCTGATAGAGAATAAATCATTAGCCCTTTGTCATCAGAACACTAGTCTATCTTCCTGATCCAGGAATGGGACAGAACTGCACTCACTTAGGTGTGTCCCTTCACTTCTGTTACTCTCTTACTGTGTAACTGAACCTAATATTTCTCTAGAGGTCCAAAAGAGTGAAATCACCAAAAGATCCTGGCGTAAACTCTGGAAAGTTTATCTAAACTGGATAGAGAAAGAGAAAGAGATAAATTCCAAATATATACATTTTATATACATATATATTTATGTAAATATATATATATTTCAAATATATGTATACAATCCTAAATATATATTCCAAATGTATATATAGTCTCTCTATATATGCACATTTAAATTATACATAGTTTCCACAAAATGCAGAATAATGGCTACAAAATTATAATTTGAGGTAGTATATATTTTAAGTTAATTATTAAATTACGAAGTAAACCAGTTTTTAATCTGAATCTCTGAAGACAGAAAAATACCAATAATTACTTTGCTTCAGAGATCAAAATAGAATATCAGAGCTGGAAGGACCATCTAATCCAGCTACCTCATTGATTGAATCTTTTCACATCATCTTCAAGGGTCTCACATCATCTTCAAGGGTCTCACATCATCTTCAAGGGTCATTGGCCTCTCCTAAACACCTCCAGTGACTGAGAATTCACTAGTTAAAGATAAGAGTGACAGACATAGATTACAGCATGGTGGCTCATGTCTGTAATCCCAACACTTTGGGAGGCTGAGGGGGAGGATTACTTGAGGCCAGAAGTTCAAGACCAGCCTGACAACATAATGAGACCTTCTCTCTACAAAAAATTAGAACATTAGCTGGATGTGGTGGTACATGGCTGTAGACCTAGCTGTTCAGGAGACTGAGGTGGGAGAATCATTTGAGCCAAAGAGTTCAAGGCTGCAGTGGACCATGATTATGCCATTGCACCCCAGCCTGTGACAGAGTGGGACCCTGTATCTAAAAAATATAAACTAATTAATTAAAAATAAAAAGATAAGGATCCTTACTCCGTCTTTCTAGGAGCGGATCCTTAATCCATCTTTCTAGGAACTTTTAATATGATTTGGATCTGGCTCTCCGTGACTTTCATCCAAAGGTCTAGTTCTACTCTTTGGACTCATTTAGCTCCTATATGATACTTCTTATTTTAAAAGAAAGTTCCGGTGTCTTGCCTGAATTTCCTTTTTAGGCTTTGTCCTTTTTGTCTTTATGATGCAAGTCTCCAAATATTTTGATTTGTCTCCTCCAAATATATTCAAGTTTGCCTGTATTTCTCAAGTTTAGTACTGAAAAGTGAGTGAGGCTCTGGGTGCGCAATGACTGCATTGATGTAGAGTGGGCTATCTCCTCTTTCCCTATAGATGTGAGAGCATGCATTTTTTTTGGCAGCTTATGAGCATATTGACCTTTTGGGTAACTACTTAACAGCCTCACCATTTCATAGATAATTTCAAGCCTTCAAAAATAAGAAAGATATAGTTGCTACTGGCAGACTGAATTATTGATAACAGGTTGCAAATATTTTATAGGCTCATTCCTCCAATCTCACTTTAAGCATTTGAAGAATGATAAATTTAATTCTTCTCTTTTTTTGTTTTTGTTTTTGTTTGCTTCAATCTCTTCTTCTGATGTGGGAAGCAGTAGACAGAGGTGATAAAGATAGAATCAAGCAAATATATGTGGTCATTTCATAAGAAGGGCCAGAGGAGGCAAAGGTGTGTTACCTAAATCATTATACATTTTTGGAGTCTCTCTTTTAGCAGGATCTAGTTTCTCTTATTTCCAACAACAAAAATTTATTTTATTGCAAGCTGTCAATTGAAACATAGTCTCTATTTTGAGGGTATTTACGGTGGGTTTCTCAGCGCAGTGAAAATCAAGCCTATCATTTTAAGTCTTAGTTGTATAAAGATTATGCCATGGATTCTGCTTCTGAAATGGAGACTCTTGCACAAAATATAGCTGTTTTAAATTCCCATGTTTATGAATCAGCATACTCTACCTAATAGGTATTTTTGTGGTGAAAATCATCTTCTAATTCACTAGTTTAATATATATATGAGTGTCAGAACTCTGATTTATCAGATCTGATTTAGTAAAGTGTGACACCAATCATACACATATAGAGTGAGTTCTATGCCTTTCCAAGAAACAATTGAGCTTAAGACCAAAAGATGAAAGAAGTTTAGCAGGAAGTATATTGAAAATAAAACATGATTAGAAAGCCAAAAGAAATATTTAGAAGCTTTAGCCGTTTCAAGGAAATTATTATCTAAGTGCAAATTAGTTTGTATTAACAAGTCTTTAACCCTTATGATATTTGGCTCTTTCTAATTTGCTAATAATAAACAATTAAATAGCACAATGAAAATTTGTTAGTGTAGAGCTGATCAGCGTAACCCCAGAGCAAAATTCTTTTATTATTATTATTACTTTATTAATTTTTAAGATGGGGTCTCACTGTGTTGGCTAGGTTGGTTTCGAATTCCTGGCCTCAGCCGATCCTCCCTCTTTGGCCTCCCAAAGTGCTAGGATTACAGGCAGGAGCCTCCGTGCCCAGTCACAAAATTATATTTAAGTAAATTATCTTATGCCCTGGAATAGAAATTCATTTCCCAAGAAGAGCAGTTATCCTAGAAAAATATTTGTTCCCAGAAGAATTAAGCCTAATGAAAATTTTCACTATACTAGTATGAGCCAAAAAATGTATGGTTTTACTATAAAGAGAAGCTAGGGTATTTATGCAAGTTAATTCATTAGTAAGAGTTCTCTCAACTGCAGGCGGTAGTGATAGGCATTTATAAATTCCAGTAGGAAAAACATATGAAATGCAAATATCAACAGTATCTGCATTGAAAGAATAGGGCCATTTGTTCAGTATAATACAGTATTTAGTGCTGAGTGATATACTTTAAAAACGCATGCTTTGTGAAACTGATAGGTAGAGTGCTAGTCTGAATTATTTTGTAGTAATTATTATAAACTCTGAAAGGAAAGCTCACTGACAGCATTTGTGGCTAAGAAATTCCATTAAAAGAAAGCATGACAATCATATTTTGATGGGAAAGTTCCAATTTTTATACTTTAAATTTCATTTTCAAAATAATATTTCTTGTTATTTGAGCAGTAGTGTTTCTTTATCATTGTGATACAATAAGCTGGAGATAAAAATTTTTATTTTCTCCATTTTAAATGTATTAGCTAATATAGAAGTGGTTCAGCTAGTGCCACAAATGAGTATCATTCAAAACAAAATTGCTGCTGTACTTACTCACTTGAATGAAATGTAAGAACTTGTCTTTCTGGAGATGAAACCCAGAATCTAATGCTGAAGAGATCCATGTGATATTTTTTCAAGATCTTAAATTCAGATTTTGGTTTTCTTTCTTTTAGCATGAGTAAGCCTTGTATAAAGTTGTGCATTCATTCCTTCTTTCAACTAATATTCCTTGAGCACCTAATGTATGCAAGCATCATACCAGTTGTAGAGGATACAGCAGTGAACAAGACAGACACATGGTACCCACTACCACGTGACTTCTAAATTAGCTGAAGAGACATTTAATGTATCATTACGCTATAATGAGATGTGCTGTTGATAAGAAAGGAGTCAGCACAAGGAAACACTTAGAGGAACTAGAGAAACAGGGTGGAGAGAGCTTCACATAGGTCTACACTGAGAGAAAGAGTCTGCTTCTTTTTCTCCTCCCCTCTCTCTTTCTCTCTCTCCCTCCCTCCCTCCTTCCGTTTAATCTCCATTCTCCCTCCATCTGTTAGAATGGTTATTCTAATTTTCTACATGTTTAGTGTGTACCTTCAGTGTGTGTATGTGCTCTTGTAAAATAGTATTGTTTTATATAACTCATAAATGTGTTTGTGTATGCATTTTAATTTAGATTCTCTTTTTACTTTTCTGATTGAGTACTGTGGTTTTCAGATCTTCTTCCTGGTTTTATTCCTATATTTCTAATTGTTGCATTGTACTCCATGGTGTTCATTTACTGCATTTTTCTTCACTGTTCTTCCAATGCTGGATGTCCAGATATGCTCCAGCTCCTGCCATCCTAAATAACATTGAGCTGAATATCTTCATATATCTCTCCTTATGAGCCTGGGTGAGAATGTCTTTTGGATTTATGGAGTCGACCCTTCAATGTGTGTTTAATTAATTTGGGACCAAGTTCTGACAGCTTCTTCATCAGATTGCCTGCTCTCATCTACCTTCCTACCGGCAGTGCATCAGGATCCCTGTATCACAACATTTCTGCCAAAGATGGGCATTACTTCCTAATTTTTAACATGCCAATATCAGTACATCTAATATCAGCATTAGTGATGGCTAGCATGAGTGACAGCAATTAGTGATATCTCATTGTTGTGTTAACTTGTGTTTCTCTGATAACCAATGAATTTGAAAATATTTTCACACAAGTCAATCTTTCAGTGTGATCTAATATAAATTTCCTATTCCTAACCCTTGTTCATTTTTATTGGGGTTTCTATCTTTATCCTTTTGGTTTTCAAATATTTCTGATATTAATACCTTCTTTGAACCGAGACATTATAAAATCTTGCTAGCTGTCATCTGGAAGGTTTTTATTGTTGTTTTTCATTTGGAATGTGATGGGGTAAAATCTGGAAGAATCTAGAATACCTCAAAGCAAGACTCTTCACCATTAGGCAGTATAGGCATAGTGCCAAGAGCCAAAGATCTTCAAATGATCTTTTTCACAATGGCTACATTATTTTTCAGCCTGCTTAGAGTACTTTCCCATGGCAAATAATCAGTATTAGGAGAATTTTTTTCTTTTTTTTTCCAATGAGCAAAATGCTCCTATAGACCCTTTTTGCACTTGAATCTTTGTTGCATATGATTTCTCTGTAATCTTCAGACATTGTGGCCCCAAAATTCATGTGTTGGGGCAAGCTTTCTGCAAATAGTTTACCAAAATTATGAGCAATTAAGGTTTTTGACATTACAAATATTATTGGGCATTATTTACTTTCTGTGCTCTTATAGCATTTCAAAATCTTTAAGGTGATTTATAATCAATGATAATGTTTCTCGAAAACATCTTTAAAGACTGAATGTAAAATTAAAGAAGTTTTTGAGCTATAGTACATATAAAATACGCTTTAGATATAGGGTGGGGACATGAAGGTGAATGGAAATACATTTTTAAAACATAACAATCTTGCTCTTGAAGTTCAATTGGATATATTCAGTCACTCATTAGCAAAAGTCATTTCTTGACCATCTAGTACATGGCACAAAAAATGTCTGACCCAGAGTGGGTGTTCAATAAATACTTGGTGAATCAATGAATAAATAGACATATTATATAACATAGTGTTTAATACTGTTTGGTAGAGGCAGACTCCAGATGGTATGGAATCTCAGAGAAAAGGCATCTACTCTGACCTAGAGAGACTGGGAATTGTTCCCTGAAAGATACCTGAACATATTAGTAGAAAATGTCCAGGTAAAGAGAAAAGGAGCAAAGAGGACATGTCAGGTACCCCACCTTCACAAACATGTGGGATTTAAGAACCTCTGATATGCAAGACAACTCACATAATTCAGTATTACTGAAGCTTGGTGTGAGAAACAAGAAGAAGCAACAGATAAACACGGATAACAGGTGTGCCTTTTAGGTCAAGGAAAGGGAAACTGCTGAAAGCTTTTTAAGCAAAACAGTGACATGGCCTAAGCTGCCTTTTAAATAGCTCATTCTGGCTTCATGAAGGGTGAATTGGAAAGTATTTAGATTGAAGGTGGAACGACAGGATGGTAATATTTTTAATAATAGAAATTAGAGATTGTGAGGCCCTGAATTAGGGATTAAGAAGAATTGATTTTATAGATATTTAGAAGGCATGAATTAGGGCTTGGTGATTGATTAGATATGGATGGGAAGTTGAGGAAGAGGTGGAAGTCAAAGGTGACTCCCAGTTTTCTACCTTGGATGACTGAGTGAATAAATGGTGCTGTCACTGACTAAGTGAGAGAACACAGAATTAGGAGCAAGTTTGACAAAGAAGATAAAGCATTTGGGGATGTTTTGAGGTTTTGATACCTCAGGAACTTTCAAGTAAAGATGTGTAGTGGGCCTCTGAATAAGAAATGGTAAATAATAATGAAGTGTAAGGGTGGCAAAATTTTATCTCCTTTTTTTTTTTTTTTTTGAGAAAGAATCTCTCTCTGTCACCCAGGCTGGAATGCAATGGCACGATCTCGACTCACTGCAACCTCCGCCTCCTGGGTTCAAGCAATTCTCCCGCCTCAGCCTTCCCAGTAGCTGGGACTACAGGCACGCGTCGCCATGCCTGGCTAATTTTTTTGTATTTTAGTAGAGATGGGGATTCACTGTATTGCCCAGGATGGCTCAAACTCCTGAGCTCAGGCAGTCTGCCCACCTCAACCTCCCAAAGTACTGGGATTACAGGCATGAGCCACCGTGCCCCACCTTATCTCCATCTTTTGAGGGTTATGGCTGGGCCCAATAATTAAATTGACATGAGACAGATTAACAGGACAAATGTGTATAAATTTATTTAATACAAGTTTTATATAATTAAAAGACTTTTAAGGCAAATATAGAAACTTACATAGTTGTAGAGATAAAATGCTTAGCTCTTTAAATATTGAGAAGATTTCTTTTTCTTAAGGAATCAAAGACCTAATATGACTATAACATGAAGCACAGAAAATTATTTTTATAAAACATGAAATATTTGGTTTTTAGGTAGATAATTTTAAAGGTAAAGAAAAATCTTTTATAATGTTTTTGTACCAAGAGCAGACCAATACTCCAAAAAACACTTTGTCTTTTTAACAAAGACCAAATTCCAAAGTCTTATAATGAATTTATTCAATTTAGTCTGCTTGGACATGCAAGATTCTCTTCTGTTTTTCCTTTTCAACTTTTTATATCCATTCACTTTTAGTCTTTGATTCACTGATTGATTCTGAAACAACCTTTGAATAACCTTACAAAACAAAAGTACTCTTTCCTTAACAAAAATGTCTTTCCTATGTTTAGCTTTTCTTACCAAAAATATATCTTATTTTCCTTTTAAGCTTTTTATGTAGAGTTATTTTCCCTTATTATTACTAGTAGCTTTAATTACATATATCAATTAGAATTTTTAATTCTTAGTAACCTTAATTTCTAGTGAAAACTAGAAAACTAAGAAGTAATTATGAACTGTTATATAACATCATTCTATATATTAACACCATTTTATAATTTCTAGAAATATGTTTGATGATAGTACAGTTTTTCACTGTGGTACAGGATGTGTTTGCTAACAGACCCAAATGTCCTTTGTTCTGTAATAAGATGTCCAAAGTTTATAAGCTTAAACTTACATTTCACAATGAATGTTTTTCAGTATTATGTCGTATTTGGAAATGATACAGATACTTAACAAATATCCATCATTTAATTTAACTTAGTATAACTTTAAACTTTTAAGTTGCCAAAAAGATTTTGAAAATGATTTTTAAGTAGGCATACTTTAAAAAACATAATTATTGAAAAGTTTATAAACTTCTATCCCACTTACATTTATTTAATTTACTTAGTTTTAACAATTGTTCATGAAAATTTCATGAGACATTAAACAAAGCTAGTCATTATCTTATATTTTTCCTATAGATAAATCAGGCAAATATTTAAAAAATCACAGATGCGAAGAACCTAAAAATTAAGACATATGGCTCTTTTAATTCTTTTTTTTCATTGTTGTGTTTGTCATACATTAAGCAATTTATTTTGATGGTATGTTTTGTTCTTAGGTTGAATTTATTGTATTTGTAATTCAACAATCTTAAACATAAGCTTTTTTTTTTTTTGAGATGGAATTTTGCTCTTGTTGCCCAGGCTGGGGTACAATGGCGTGAACTTGGCTCACTGCAACCTCCATTTCCTGGGTTCTTGCAATTCTTCTGCCTCAGCCTCCCAAGTATCTGGGATTACAGGCGCCCATCATCACACCTGGCTAATTTTTTGTATTTTTAGTAGAGATGGGGTTTCACCATGTTGGCCAGGCTGGCCTTGAACCCTTGACCTCAAGTGATCCACTCGCCTGGGTCTCCCAAAGTTCTGGGATTATAGGCGTGAGCCATTGTGCCTGGCCAACATAAGCAGTTTTATTGGTAAATTCAGGTAGAATAAGTTGTATGTCTGCATTATGTTTAAGGTTGACAACTCTGAAGACAAACCTTCTTTATTTAAACTAGCACATTTAAACTAACTTTTTATTTATCAAAGATTACCCCAGATCACATGATCTTGAAAACTTAAAACTCCTCATTGAGGTCTGAGGAGATGGGACTGGATTTTGCGAGGGTGGTTTAAGCCAGGGACTCAGAGTGCCAGAGGATCTTCTGGGGTTGGTGGTCAGGGACAGAGAGTTGGAGGTTAAGGGGAGTATAGGTGGATGGAAAAGGAGAATTTTTTGCAGGTGTGGATTTTAGCTTTTGTTCTAAGTCTGATTTCTATTTAATCTTGCTAAGGGTGTCCCTAAGGCTAGCCATCACATTTTTTGTGTCCTCTTTTTAATTTAATCTTTACATAGGTACCAATGAGACAATTGCTTAGGATGTGAGCTCTCTAAAAATCATAATAATAATAATAAAATAAAAATTTTTTAAAAGCTTTAAATACAACAGTCAAAATCTTCAAAAGTATACCTAGGTTAATTGTGATTCAAAGCCAATAAGCCTTTTTATGGTTCAAAATCAATAATCCTTTTATGGCATAATTACGGATGCATGCATTTTATCCCAAAGATGGTACAAAGGATGCGGTTCGCCTCAAGATCCAAAGTTTTTGCTAAAAAAACAAAGACACTCAATGTTAACAAGGCAACAAAGGTTGAGACAATTAAGACAAATTCTTCTGAGTGCTTGCAGAGTCGCAAAAAGAGACACTCCGTGTTTCAGACCCCTGGCCAGCTGGCTAGCTGCCTGATGCAAGCCTGAGAACTTGTGCCCCTGTCATGGTGAAGACCAGAGAGAATATTTTCACTGGTCACAAAGTCTAGTTTTCGAGACATAAAACAAGACAGAAGGAGAATCTTATTCTATTATTTTCCTCCTTATGAGAAACCACACAAAAGACAGAGGCAAGGAAAACAATGATTATTTCTAGGAGGCTGTGGATCAATAACCAATGGGTATCCAGAACCAAATTCACAAGAGTCACAATTGAAAGAACTAATTCTTACAAATGTTTTTCTCCTGCCAATCCAGATTTGGAAAGGAAGAGACAAAGAAAAATATTTACTTTTCTCTCTCCGCGAGGCATTCCAGACAGAGATCCAGGAGAGCTGATTTTGGTAGGAATTTCTACCTTCTGGCTTTTGTCAGTTCTCCTAGGATCCCATCCTCAGGCTCTGGAGTGAGTGGAGTATCCCAGCCTTTTAGGTCCAGTCCTCGTCACCAGAGACTGCCAAGGGAGCAAAATTCCCCCACCATCTTCTTAGGGTCCTGGATGGGCCCAAGAATTACACTGATATTAAATAGATTAATAGGAGAAAAGCATACAAATTTATTTAATACAAGTTTTACATGGCAGGGGAACTTTCATAAGGAAATGACCCAAAGAAGCAGTTAAAGTCAGTTACTTATATAATGAATTGGACAAAGAATAGTAAACCATGAAGAAGCAACTAAATTATGGAGGGAGGCTTAAAATATAACTTTTATTTTATTTTGAGACGGAGTCTCTCTTTGTCGCTCAGGCTGCAGTGCAGTGGCGCCATCTCGGCTCACTGCAAGCTCCGCCTCCAGGGTTCACACCATTCTCCTGCCTCAGCCTCCCGAGTAGCTGGGACTACAGGCGCCCACCACCACGCCCAGCTAATTTTTTTGTATTTTTAGTAGAGACGGGGT
The DNA here is from genome assembly GCF_029281585.2 of Gorilla gorilla gorilla. Lineage (NCBI taxonomy): Eukaryota > Metazoa > Chordata > Mammalia > Primates > Hominidae > Gorilla > Gorilla gorilla. The sequence goes on from NC_073231.2 coordinate 110,032,072, forward strand.
TTCACCGTGTTAGCCAAGATGGTCTCGATCTTATGACCTTGTGATCCGCCCACCTCGGCCTCCCAAAGTGCTGGGATTACAGGCATGAGCCACCATGCCCGGCCTATTTTAACAAGATCTATATAGGATTTTCTTGGTTTAAATTTCGGATTCTTGATGTTAAGATGTAAAGGGAGGGAATCTTTCACATGGGAATTTCATCTTCTATTTTTAAGAAACAACACTGTTAGAGTGATCTTTTCCACCGGCTGCCACTCAAGTGTCTTTAACTGAAATCGTCAGTATGCCAGCCTGGTACATTTTTAACTCCTTCAGCAGGTAGTGTGTGATAAACTCCCAAAGAATGAGTAAGAGAAAGGAATTTCAGAGGAGGAAGGCATGCCTGTGGTTCAGGGGATTCAGAGAGCTGGTGGAACTGAACTCAATCTTGAAGGACAGACAGTATATCAATAAGCAGAGATGCAGGAGAACATTCAATGAGCGGCACACAATAATGTCTTTAACAGGCTCCGTATACGCAAGGCTGCTGGGACCATAAGCCTAGGGTTGGGAGGAAAGAAACTTGAACTGGGTGGCGCTGGAAATGCTATGGAGTTGGGCCTCCTTCCTGAGGACCATGACTTGAAGTCTAAAGTTTGCTTTAAAGAGGAATATGATGAACCTGGGTCCTACTTGGGGAAAGGAGGTAAGGAATGGCATGACAAGAGAAATTGCCTAGAAATGGCAGTATTCAGAGTCAGACTAGAAACCCTATCATGATTCTGAAGGTCCAGAGGCTAAGAGCATGAGGAATCAAATAGCTTTTGGCCCCAGAATATAGGAATGGTCAGGGCAGGGCTTAACTCTGACAAGAAGCAGCTTTGGACAGGAAGATGCATTCTACACCCTACTAATGGATCCAAATGAAGAGAAATAAGAAATGAGAAGCAAAGAGGTATGTTGGGTGGGGAGGGGAGTAGCAAATAGAGAGACTTAGTTAAAACTGTATGTGTTGAAAAGTAGGAGTAAAATTGGAAAGATCTTTGGTTGGAAGCCCTGAATTCCAAGATTGGTAGATTAGATTTTGTCCTATCAGTTCACTTAAGAGTTTTTTGTTGTTGTTGTTTTCCTTAGAAACTTATTTTAAAATACATATATTCTAGGAAAATAAATCTGGCAGAGATGTCTAGAAAGGATTAAAAGGGAGAAACTGGAGGCAGGAATGCCAGTGAGCAGACTGTGAAGGAATCCAAACACAAAGTAGTAAGGTCTAGGGCAAGGGCATGAGGATTGGAAATTGAAAAGAAAGAATACTTAACATAGGTATTTTTAAATATGAGTTGGTGCCAGGGTCAACAGTCATTTTTACCTTAAAACTATGCCAATGAGAGGCCGGGCGTGGCGCACACGCTGTAATACCAGCACTTTTGGAGTCCAAGGCGGGTGGATCACTTGAGCCAGGACTTGGAGACCAGCCTAGGCAACATGGTGAAACCCAATCTCTACAGAAAAAACACAGAAACACTAGCTGGGCAGTGCTCATGGCACACACCTGTAGTCCCAGCTACCTGAGTGGCTGAGGCGGGAAGATCACTGGAGCCCAGGAGGTCGAGGCTGCAGTGAGCCATGATCTTGCCACTGCACTCCTGCTGGGTGACACAGTGAGACCCTTTCTCAAAAACAACAACAACAAAACCTAGCCAATGTGTACTAAAACAAAGGTTGTTTTTGTTTTTGTTTTTCTCTCAACTTTGATGTTAGGTTCAGAAGGTACACGTGTAGGTTTGTTACATGGGTAAATTGCATCACTGGGGTTTGGTGTACAAATGATTTCGTTACCCAGATAGTGGGCATAGTACCCAATAGGTAGTTTTTTAAACCCTCTCCCTCCTCCCACCCTCTCCCCTCAGGTAGGCCCTGGTGTCTATTGTTCCCATCTTTGTGTCCATGTGTACTCAAGGCTGAGAGACAGTTTTAATCCTAACGTAGGAAGTAATTTTTAGCACATAATTAGATGTATGTGCTTTGTCTTATTCTTTTTGTGGGAAATTTTTAATTGCTGCGTAGAATTCAGGGCTTTCCAAGCTAATTTTGTAACAACTTAAGGTTTCTATATTTTTTCAGAACCATCACAAAATTCTAAAAAGATTCTCAAAATAAGTTTTAAGTCTCTTCAATGAAATATATGTCATTAATGATATCTAGGAGAAGAATATGGTCATAAAAGCTAATGCATAATCGAGGAATGTAAAAAATTCGGCATCATAGATTTAAATGATATTGGATTGAGACATTTTAGAAATGTAAGATTTTATGTTTCTATTATATTTAATTAAGTAGCTAGAAAATTACACAGTTAATTTTTAGTGTATTCTGTCTTAAAAAATTATCCAGGCTTCTAGTACTGAACCCTTTAAATGATGAAATGAGAAACATGTTCACTTTTGATTTGCTTCCTGGTAAGTGGAGATATAAAAATGGGTTCGGGGCATCTATTTTCTTTGGTGATTTGAACGAGTTATAATTCCATTTTGTAGAGCTTTCTAAATATCAAAAATAGAATTTGTAATGATTTAGGATTCTAATGTAGAAAAATTAATTTCAAAAGCTACAATCCACAGTAATAGTATTCAGATGACTCATTCAGCTCTATTGTAGAAGCTAGTATTAACAGTTTTCATTTTAAAATATTTTCTGTAGAAGAATAATGAAATAAGAGTTGAAGTATGCCTGTTGGTAATAATGTAGTTTCTTTATTACAATTTGTTTAGATAAAATAGCGTCCTTAGAAGCAAATCAGTGAGCTGATCATTGTGGTAGGCCCTGGGAATTAGAATAACATCATTAATAAAATAGAATTTTTGCCTTTAGGAAACTTGAAGTCTTACATATATAAAAATGCAATAACAAGCGTGTTTTTTAAGAGATTATATAAATAATTTACCTTTGTTTAAACTGAAAGCATGATACTCAGAATTAGTATAGACATACCAATTTTTAAAAGAGCAGAAGTACTTAGGACATATCATTTAACTTACGGAAATTCACTTTACAGCTGAATTTTATCATACAAAGAGACGTGGTATATTAGGACAGCAAAATTGTGCAAGATGTTTTTTAAAATCTTAGAATAGATCTAAGTAATCCTAAGTAAATTCCTTAAAGTTTTTAAAAGAGATTGGTGAAAGCTTTTGAAAGCACTGTAAAGCTAAAGATTATAGGACACTTTATCTTGAAGCATACTTTACAAAAAACGTACCACAGACTAGGTAGCTTAAACAACAGAAATTTAATTTTCTCATAGTTCTTGAGGCTGACTGGAAGTTCAAGATCAAGCGTCCAGCAGGATTGGTTTCCTCTGAGACCCTCTCCTTGGCTTCAGATGGTCACTTTCTTGCTACCTCTTCACATGGCCTTTCCTCTGTTCCAGTCCATCCCTGCTGTCTCTTCTTTTAAGGACACCAGTCATATTGGGCTAGGGCCCCATTTTAATGCCTTGTTAACCTAATCACCTCTTTAAATACTATCTGTGAATATGATTATACTCTGAAGTACTAGGGGTTAGGACTTCAACATATGAATTTTGGAGGAACACTGTTTAATCCCATAACACATGTGAAGAGATATAAATCACAATAATTTTTCTCCAGTTAAGTAGGAATAAGTATGGAATGAAATGTAAAGGATAGTGTCTCCACTTAAAGACTCTCATGACCTTGGAAGTACAAGATGTTGGGAAGTATGTTTCCTAAATATTTAGAAGAGAAGTGTAATTGATTCTCTTCACGTGAAGTTGTATTCATAGATTATACTTGTACTTTCTCAAGACATTTTCAAATGTAAGATATTGTCATTCCTCCCAGCCCCGCAAATATAAAATGATTTATCAGGCCTAGAAACATGAAAACATTTATAGTAGTAATACATTTAGTCTAAAATGTCAAGTTATTTGATCAGAAACGAATTTTCAGGAAAATAAAATTAATATATTTTTATACCAAAAATGTTATCATGTATTATGTGCAGAAAAGAATTAAATTGGAAAAGATGTGTGAAAAAGCTTTTAAAATAGTAAATTTCTTAAACTGCTAGTTATGTCATGTCTCATAAATATATTATGGCCCAAACACAGATACCTATTAAAATGATCTCTAAGTGAAGACACTAAGTGAAGAGAGCAACTTAGGATCATTTAAAACCAATTGAATTTTTAATACAAGTTTTAGGAGTTATTAGACATGGGACTAGACACTGTACTTTTTTTTTTTTTTTTTTTTTTGTGAGACGGAGCCTCGCTCTGTCACCCAGGCTGGAGTTCAGTGGCGCAATCTCAGCTCACTGCAACTTCCGCCTCTTGGGTTCGAGCAATTCTCCTGCCTCAGCCTCCCAAGTAGCTGGAATCACAGGCACCCACTACCACGGCCAGCTAATTTTTGTAATTTTAGTATAGATGGGTTTTCACCATGTTGGCTAGTCTAGTGTCAAACTACTGACCTCAAGTGATCTACCTGCCTTGGCCTCCCAAAGTGCTGGGATTACAGGTGTGAGCCACAGTGCCTGATCTACTTTTTATTTCTTTTAATTACACTAAATAAAACAATTGAAGCAGTAAATCCATTAAAAACTATTTCTGAAACATTCAAACGGTTTTTGCTTTGGTGACTTTTATAAAGAATGGCTACAGCTACTTCTCATTTGAGTAAAGGGACAAGGCAAAGCCAATAGTTTGAATATTTTTAATTGACAGTTCCTAAGTCTACAAAGTTGCCCCATGTGGCTATAGCAGAAATAGTTGATGCAGAAGAACTCTCTGCCCGCCATTCCACCCACATTAAAAATGCTAGATAAAACACAGCAAAATAATTTTGGAACATAAATTTGCCCTGAGTACACTTGGCCATAAAACTTGTGGGCAGTTGTTAACATATGGACTTACATTAAAATATACATATATATGGTGTACAGTATTCTACATTGTGAACCTATCTATATATGCAATGTTAGAGGAGAATTAAGAACTTTGTAAGTGCATGTTACATGTTAATAATCTTCATGATATTCACATTATAATCATGAAGTAATGCAAACTAGGTAATAAACCTTTAGTCCTGAATGTGGGATTAACTTGAGATGGCTGCTTTGCCAAGCTTAGTTTTACTTAATCAAAAACCTGTCTTAACATGATGCTGTTATTTTAGTGTGTAGTATTTGCATATGGTGTTCTTCCTCTGCCTTACAGGGGTGTTGTACAGAAGCTGGTGTTAAATTTCTATGGACAGTATTAATTAAATGTGACTATATTAAAAAATTTACAGAGAGTGCTCATAAAAATATTAAACACTTGTCTGAAAAACTGACCTCAATTCCTCAGCCTCAACCTCTAGAGCACCTGATTTAAAAACAAAAACAAAAAAAAAAATTACTTGACATTTTTAGCAAATCTATGAGTGTGTTTTGTTTGAGGAAAGAGAGAAGCTATGACAAAGCTAGTACTCAGGAGAACTGAGCCCAGAGAAGAATCCTATAAGAGGCTTGTATATAAGGAAATTAACCAGCTCCAAATTACAATCCCTCTATAAGTTTGCCTATACATTTTTTAAATGCACTTTTAACAGTCCTTGAAATTTGACCGGTTAAGGTTATTGTTTGAAAATAAGAATATCTCTGAAAGATGAATAGACTCCACCAGTTTGTTTTAATGCTAAACAAGCCTGAGGTTACCAATACTTTAGGAGCAGAAGTCTTAACTGAAGGAGGGAGGATATGGAGCTAATGGTTTTGGAATTTCTGAAGACTTTGGGCATCATCCTTGGTGACATACTAAAGTGAGAGACAGAGTTTACCTTTATCTCCAGATCTAGCCATCTGGAGATGTTCAGAGATGTAGGGAGATAAGAAAGCAATGAAGAAAATCTGTTAGGAATGTGAAAACTATACCTTTTTCCCATTTCAGAGTGTTTTTAGGATTTTCACTGTGCTAAAGAATAGAAAAGTAAACCCTCTTCTATTTTCTCATTTTTAAATTTTCTTCCTCTTCTCTCTTTCTCCCTCCTGTGTTATATAATTACTGGATTCCAGAATCAGAACACAAACTGATACTGTATTAAATATAATGTAATTACTTTCTGGCTTGAGTGTTTGCCAGAGATGACCTAGGAAATGAATGACACTTTGATTTACATTGTGATTTTTTGAAAATGGTTTATGAGCTGTGAACGACTAACACATAGACACTTCACGATAAAAATTTTGTGAAGTGTCTGTGTGTGTGTGCGCACGCACATACATGTGCACCTACCTCCCTATTAGTCATAACTTAAGTTGTGAGTTCTTATAGATCAGAAGCCTTCTATACCAGTGTTTATTGGTGTGTGTTTTTAGGTCTACCTATATTAATATCACTTAAAGTGATAGTTAAGAATACAAATTTCCTGATAGGTCAATCAAAGTCTCTGCAGCAGAAGCAGCTCTGTAGGTGATTATCAGGCACACTTATCATCGAGAACTGCTTATTTATTTGATTTTTTTTTCTTTTTTTTTTTTTTGAGATGAAATCTCGCTGTATCACCAGGGCTGGAGTGCTGTGACGTGATCTCGGCTCATTGCAACCTCTGCCTCCCGGCTTCAAGCGATTCTCCTGCCTCAGCCTCCCAAGTAGCTGGGATTATAGGCACGCACCATCACGACCGGCTGATTTTTATATTTTTAGTAGAGAGGGGGTTTCACCATGTTGGCCAGGTTATTCTCAAACTCCTGACCTCAAGTGATCCACCTGCCTTGGCCTCCCAAAGTGTTGGGATTACAGATGTGAGGCACTGTGCCCAGCCAAGAACTGCTTATTTATATTATGAAGAGGAAAAGGAAGTCCTATATAATAAAGACCCTGTAATCTACCATAATAACATAAAATTTTAGGTTGCATCATGATTCACTGGTTTCTGTAATTGTCAAAGTTTGTTTTATCAAAAGTCACAGAAAGGGGTTATTGAGTTATTTTTATTCTTGTGTTTGGAAATCTTATTAGCACTTTATATTGAAAGTTGAAAAGGGATATTAATTTTTGCATAGTCTGAATTATAGTTAATATAAATTCATATCTATCTGAACTTTAGAAACAAAAAATTCAAACTGACAAGGCTTTCTTCAGTAATATGTTAGCTGCATTAAAAGGAAATAAATTCTTTGCATTTTTGTAGATGTATATCATCGGAGATGTTGCCTTGGATCAGTGTCAGAAGAACATACCATTAAATTATCCATTGAAAATAATATAAAATATAATGATGATAATAATACTTGCTGAGTTCTCATTATGTACCACGCATTGTACTGGGGGCTTCGTATTCACTGTTAAATGAAGTAATTCTCACAACAACCTATTCGGTTATTACTATTATCTCCTATTTACAAGTATAGAGAGTTTAAGCAATTGCTCAAGCATGGCTTACAGCTAGGATGTGTGAAGGCTGGGACATATACCCAAGCCTGTCTGATTCCTGAGTTTACACTATTAACCACTGTGTCATAATGTCCCCTTGAGCAAGAGTAAGTAAACATCTGACCAGACTGTTTGGAATATGTCCCAAGGAGTAGGGAGGCCTAGCTTCCAGACAGTTTCATATATTCCTGTCTCTTACAAGGGAGGGATAGAAGGTAGTTCTGTATGGAAGAAAGCAGAAAATTTAAAACTGCAAGCTATTGAAGCTGGAAGGGAGCTCAGTGATCTTTATAGACAGGACAGAGAAGTTATCTGACCTCTTTTTAGAAAAGAAACCAAGGGACAGAGAGATTAAATTTGCCTAAAATCAAATGTCTGTTAAAGAGATATCTAGTTAATGAGAGACTAGGATTAAAAAAAAACAGGCTTCTTTTTTTACATATAAGGTTTGAAATGTCTGCCAAAGACCCAAAAGTATGTATGGAGGTTCATAATAATTTATCTTGTTTTAAGATGACTAACATCTGGGCCTACCTATTTCTGCTACGCCCAGCCCATTTTTCCATCATGGATAACCAATGTCTTTGTCCGGCTGCAGAGCTAGCAAATAGAGACTGGAAGATTTTATTAGAGTGGACATGAGAGGTGACATTTAAAATACATTTTAAAAAATTTAAATCCAGTTTAATATATTCTTAATGACTTTGTAGATGGAGTAGAATAATAATATCCAGCTGTCTATGTCATGGTCCTGAGGTTCCTGAGCCTATCCCTGCTTCTTTTCAACCAGGGAATATGATAATATTCCCTGGGATGAAATATACTTGTGTATAATATTGTCCATAAGATATATTTGTGGGCCAGGTACAGTGGCTCACGCCTGTAATCCCAGCATTTTGGGAGGTCAAGGCAGGCGGATCACCTGAGGTCAGGAGTTCGAGACCAGCCTGGCCAACGTGGTGAAACCCCATCTCTACTAAAAACACACACACACAAAATTAGCTGGGCCTGGTGGCAGGCATCTGTAACCCCAGCTACTTGGGAGGCTGAGGCAGGAGAATTGCTTGAACTCAGGAGGCAGAGATTGCAGTGAGCCGAGATCACGCCCTTGCACTACAGTCTGGACAACAAAAGCAAAACTCCGTCTCAAAAAAATATATATATGTGTATATAATATATATTATATATATTTGTGAATAATATTCGGTAATAGTGGCCCACTGCATAAATGAGACACAGGTTCTTCATGGATGCAAGTGTAGGTTTTTATTTATTTTATTTTTGTTTAAGGCAGGATCTTGCTGTGGTGCCCCGGCTGGTCTCAAACTCCTGGGCTCAAGCAGTCCTCCTGCCTCAGCCTCCCAAAGTACTGGGATTACAAGCATGAGCCACCATGACCAGCTAGCAAGTGTAAGTTTTAAAGTCCTCTTCTAACAAGTGATTGTTTTGTTAAACAAGCACTGGATTATGATGCTGTTATGAAATATTCCTGGCCAGAGATATAGTACATTTCATGAGACCTTGAAAAATACGTTTGGTAGGAATTGACTGACCTTTAAGTAGTTCTTTAAACTGAAATATGAGAGGAAGAAAAGGTCTATTTAAAATTGAAGAATACTGGGCAGGGCACAGTGGCTCACACCTGTAATCCCACCATTTTGGGATGCTGAGGGGGGGCAGATCACCTGAGTTCAGAAGTTCAAGACCAGCCTGGCCAACAAGGTGAAACCCTGTCTCTACTAAAAATACAAAAATTAGCCGGGCGCAGTGGCGGGCACCTGTAATCCCAGCTACTCGGGAGTCTGAGGAAGGAGAAGCGCTTCAACCCGGGAGGCGGAAGTGGCAGTGAGCCGAGATCAAGCCACTGCACTCCAGCCTGGGTGGCAGAGTGAGACTCCATCTCAAAAAAAAAAAAAAAGAAAAAAAAAATGAAGAATACTTTCTGTAAAGGGTATCAGTATGACATAACAAGAGAAACCACAATGGACAAAGGTGCTCAGGGACTTTTTAGAGTAAATAGCAGGAACCAAATACTACAGGGAAGTCCTGTGGGATAATAAAGAAGGAAAACCTGAAATTTGAACATGAAGATGTAAATATAATTTTAGAGGTAAAACTGAGGCTTGAAAAACCTCCCAAAGTGTTGGGATTACAGGCGTGAGCCACCACGCCCAGCCTGATAGACACTTTTAAATGGACCCGAAATTCCATGAACTTGACAAAGGAAGCCAAGTACACACCATTTAAGCGAAGCTGAAAAGAAAAATTACGTAATTTTAAGATTTAATACAGTCTAGAAGATAAAATACTTTCTTAGGAACAGGTCATAAAACTACTACACAGGCAAAATGGGGTAATTAGAAAGCTTTAAATATCTATACATTTGCAGAAGTCTTTTTGAGGATAATCAGGATTACTGTCCTTCTAGACTCATAGGAACAACAAAGAACTGATGGAGAGGAGCAAGTGTTAGAAATCTTGGGAGAAGGAGACCACATTTCCCTAGATTTCAAAAGTAATCAAAATATAGCAGGCAGAATTAATTACTTCCAATTCTATAATTTATGTTCACCCTTTTATTACAACACTTAACATAGGGATATTTGTTTTATGGTTCTGCTTTTACTAGCTGTGAGCTAATAATGGAAATAGACTCTCTCATGGATCTTTTAATCTCTAGGACCTGTTATATTGCCTCACACATTGTAGGTGCTAAAAAAATCTGTAGGAAGAAGTTGGTAATAAAATAAATGAAGAGAAGGCAATAGCCTTAGAGGAACAAGAGAACTATCTTCAAGACTTTGCTCAAATATCTCCTTCTTGGTGAGGAACACCCTGACTGTCACCTCCCACCACTCCCTTACTGTGCTATACTGTTGTTGTTTTCAATCACACTCATCTTTCATCTTACTGTATAATTCACTGGCTTATTTTGTTTGTTGTTTGTTGTCTGTTTCCCCTTGCTAGAATGTGAGCTTTAGGGGGCAAGGATCTTTGTTTTGTATACTAATGTGTCTGAAGTACTTAAGATAGTAGGTGCCTAAAAATTTTGTTAAATGAATGAGATATCTGACAGACTATCTTGTAGAAGATGAATTAAACTTCTTGCATGTATGTCTGAAGGACACAAACTGGAAATGTGTTAAAGTTGCAGTTATACTGATTTGACTCAATAATTAGACTTGAGTAGTAGAAAAAGCTTAAAAATACAATCCTGACATATATAATAAAAAATGAAATTGATTCTATAAAAAGTAAGGGAAAGCGATATATAAGAAACCATTTTAGGCTGAGCAGGGAGCTTGCAATCACTACGTATTTTTAAATACCAAAGAACGAAAGAGAAACAGAGGGACATACAATGAAAGATTCAGGCAAATTATGAAGGGAAATGATGTAGAACTATAAGTACAATACCATAAAGGCTAAAGTCCAAATGACCTGCAGATTTTTTATGTACGTAGAAACACCAAAAACAAGGTAGAAGGAAAAGATAGGAAAACAGAAAGCTGTGGAGAAAGTAAAATGAAGTCTTCTAAATATTTTAAGGCTCCCCCATGAAAGAGGACTTTTTTACAATTACAGAAGGCACAGCTAGAACCAATTTCTGGATTTTACAGTGAGGTAATTTTTGACATCATAGTAAGAATAATTATTTATTAATTAAAACCACAAATCTTCATCACTGAAAATTGTTCAAGAAGAGTTTACAGGTAGAAATATTACACTGCATAAAATATTAAGTGTCTATTACCTCTTCTGTACTTTGGAATTTCACTGGCTGTTTGTTTGGAATGAGGGCCCTATACTTTGAGTCAGAGTGTTCTCTAGGAAAATTAAAGGAGATTCTTTTAAATTGAAAAAGGTATTTATGCAAAGGATTTATTCCTCTCCTGATCTCTACATACACATATCTCTCTTTTTTAAAATGTTGTTCTGGGACCCTTTTGGGAGTGCCATAAATCTACATAAAAATTCAGAAGGCACATCCGTGTTTGCCCGTAGACTTCTGGATTATTGTGTGGAAATGCAGTATCACAGGGCCTTTCCATCTGACTTTTGCACAGTGGCAGGCTGCTCATTTCTTTTTCTAATTCAAGTTATATTTCTTTCACTGAAATTGACCTGTCAAGAACAGTGCTACATGGTATAACCTGAAGCAATATGTCCTAATATTTTAAATAAGGAGCTCAGTTCAATTATCTAGGAACAAAATGTATCTCTGACATAGACATTCTTGGGGTTGGGAGTAAGGTGATCGACTGCAATCTTATGTCTGTTGAAATAAAACTTACATTATAGGCTTAAAACTTAAGAAATCTTTCCTCTTCATGCTGGACATTGTGCTACTTCAGCTGAGGACCTAGATTTTAAAATCATTCGAAACTAGAGACACACAGCCAAAATCTAATTTATTTTATTACATTAACTCAACAAGATAACATGTTCTATATATTAGGCACTGGATGGGGAGAAAGTGTGCAGCAGGGAATAAAACAGAGGTTTTTTCTAATAAAGGTTAGAGTCGAGTAGGGGTGGGAAGAGAATAAAATATAAACAAAGACATTTATAAATATACCTTGCAATAATATTTATGAGAAAAAGAATAGGACATCACATGAAAAAATAAAATGGCCTTCTACTTTAGATTGGATTGCCAGGAAAGGCCTTATAGGAATGGGAAGTAAACCAATAACAAAAGATCATGAAGCAGAAAATAATTTGGCCTGTTTGAGGAACAAAACAGTGTGATTTCAGTCTGGTGATCACCAGGGAGTACGACTTGTGATAAAATTAGACATACAGGTCCTCCAAGGTTATGCTACGTGTTTGTATTTTATTTTGATTGCAGAGATAAGACATTGAAGGGTTTTTAAGAGGTTCGTGACATGACCCAATGTGGAATTTTTTTTTTTTTTTTTTGAGACAGAGTTTTGCTCTGTTGCCCCGACTAGAGTGCAGTGGCACAATCTTGGCTCACTGCAACCTCTGCCTCCCAGGTTTAAGTGATTTCTGGCTAATTTTTGTATTTTTGTTAGAGATGGGATTTCATCATGTTGGCCAGTCTGGTCTCAAACACCTGACCTCAAGTGATCTGCCCAACTCGGCCTCCCAAAGTGCTAGGATTACAGGCATGAGCCACCGCACATGACTGGATTATTTTTTAAAGATAGTCCTAGCTGCTTTATGAGGAATATCTTGGAGGCAAGAGTGAAAGTATCTTGGAATAGGATTAAGAGAAATGGATAGTAATGAGATCTGTTTTGGAAGTAGGATCGACAGAATTTTATGATGATGATTGGACAAGAGGAGGCACACGGTAAGGGAAAGTAAGGAATAAATGAGGCTGTCCAGATTTTTGTTGTTTGAGCAACTATTTGGCTGCTGATGTCATTTATTTAGAGAGGGAAAATAAGAAAAGAAGTAAATTTCTGTGGGAAAGAAATCGAGAGTAGATTGAGAAGTCTGTGAGTTATTCTAGTGGTAATGTCAAGTAGACAGCTCTGAGACTCAGACGAGAGGTCTAAGCTAGATAATTACATTTGAGTAAATGCTTTTGGTTTTTAAAACTGGAAATGAAATTATATCCTCTGGAGGGAATGTATAATAAAAGAAGAGGGCCCAAAGTTGAACATGAAGGATGTGTTACAACAGGTGTTGGAGGTGTACATTTGATAGAAGAGGTGAGGTCAGCCAAGGGTTTTTTTAAGAGGATGCCACAGAGATAGGAAGAAAACTTACAAGAATGTAATCCTATGGAAGTCAAGAGAAGATAATAATTTCAGATTAAAGAGTGTTCAACTCTGTGGAATGCTGCTCAGAGAGCAAATAAGATAAGGACCTGAAAGTCCCATTGGATGTGACAAGCTAGTCATTGGAACCTTCTAAAGAGCAGTTTAATTTTTGTTATTTTTGTTGTTGTTTTACTCTTTCCTGAGTCTCACACACACACACACGCATGTTCATTCTTAACTAAAACTAAATCATGATTTCTTTACTCAAGAGAACAGTATACTCTGTTCCTCTGATATTTGTGTACTTCACTAATTAGTAAGCTAGGTTTTAAAAGGTCTTATAAACCACTTCAGTAATTTAGTGCTATTATAACTGAGTGGAACTTAGATTGAGTGACCTAAAAAAGTGAACACTCTCCTCATAAGAGATGACAATTTCACTGTGCTACACAGACACATTGAGAACTGTGTTGAGACCTATGAGAAATGGTTGAGTATGGTGGGGGTGTGTTATAGCTCTCCGTCATACATGCTGTCCCCTCTACCTGGAAGATCTTTAACTCAATTTTTTCTTTACCTGTAAACCCCTATTTATCCTTCAAGTCTCACAATCAAAGAAACTTTCTCAGAAAAGTCTTCTTCGGCTGGGTGCGGTGGCTCAACCCTGTAATCCCAGCACTTTGGGAGATGGATCACCTGAGGTCAGGAGTTCGAGACCAGCCTGGCCAACATGGTGAAACCCCATCTCTACTAAAAATACAAAAATTAGTCAGGCATTGTGGCACATACCTATAATCTCGGCTACTCAGGAGGCTGAGGCAGGAGAATCGCCTGAACTGGAAGGCAGAGGTTGCAGTGAGCCGAGATCATGCCCCTGCACTCCAGCCTGTGCAACAGAGCAAGATCCCGTCTCAAAAAGAAAAGTCTTCTTCCTTCTGTGACTTCCCCAAATTCCTATCTCAATTAAGTCCTCACTGTCATTACACTTTGCAGTTTTCTTTCATGGTACTTAACAATAATTATGAGTTAATTTTTGTGATTATTTCTTAACATCTGTCTACTCATTACATTGTCAACTTTATGAGGAAAAGCAGTCATTCCCGTTTGCTCATTATTTTGCTTTCAAGCTTAAGAAAGTGCCTGTGAAATAGTAGTGGTCAACTAATATCTGTTGAACAGATAGAAAAGACATGAATGGGCCGGGTGCAGTGGCTGATGCCTTTAATCCCAGCACTTTCGGAGGCCAAGGCAGGCGGATAATGAGGTCAAGAGAACAAGACTTCATCCTGACCAACACAGTGAAACCCCGTCTCTACTAAAAATACAAAAATTAGTTGGGCGTGGTGGCACGCGCCTGTAGTCCCTGCTACTCAGGAGGCTGAGGCAGGGGAATCGCTTGAACCCCAGAGGCAGAGGTTGTAGTGAACCGAGATTGAGCCACTGTACTCCAGCCTGGTGACAGAGCGAGACTCTGCCTCGGAAAAAAAAAAAAAAAAGAAGAAGAAGAAGAAGAAAAATAACCACAAATAGAATAGCTTTTGGGTTTGTTAATTTGGTTACATTGTAGGCTGTAAATCATGGATCAAGACTTGTGGCTCCTTTGCAAATGTCTTTTCATAGTTTGTTGTCAAGTATGGGAAAGGAGATTGGGGTTTGAAATGTTATTCCATTAGAAAGTTGAGGTGCAGAAGGAGTTGCCAAGCAGAGGAATCCAAGTTATAAAGCAGTGGTCAAGGAGAAGCATTACAGCATTTTCCCTTAATTAGAATACATACTGATTTGCCTCTCCTTGTAATTACTTGTATTTATTAGAGAGTTTCTGTTTTATACCACAAATTTACCTCTTACTGACACTGTTTTTCTTGGGTAATAGTCCTCTGTCTTGTTAGACGTGAGCCACTCACCTTATTGTGGATGTATAAATGAAGCAAATTATATGGAACCATTTTGAATTGGATTTTAGGAGGAAAACATGTTTAATCTGTATTATTATTTCCTATCATAAAGTTTCATATCAACAAGACAGACAAACCCTTATTGAAAGATTTTTTTTTTTTCTTTGAGACAGAGCCTCACTCTGTTGCCCAGGCTGGAGAGCAGTGGCATGATCTCGGCTCACTGCAACCTCCACCGCCTGGGTTCAAGTGATTCTCCTGCCTCAGCCTCCCGAGTAGCTGAGATTACAGTTGCCCACCACCACACCCAGCTAATTTTTGTATTTTTGGTAGAGACAGGGTTTCACCATGTTGGCCAGGCTGATCTCTAACTCCTGACCTCAAGTGGTCTGCCCATCTTGGCCTCCCAAAGTTACAGGTGTGAGCCACCTCGCCAGGCCCGAGAGACATCTTTAACAGAGTATCTTAAGTGGGAATCAGCTGGTGATGACTTGCGTAGATTGGTTCCTGAGTTGGCTACTTTGCCCACAGCCTTAACTGTTTACCAAATATACTAAGCTACAAATAGAACTACGTTCAAGCAACAGTCCACTTATACCCAATCTAGGTGATGTTTGACCTGGATCTGTATAACATGAATGTTTTCCGTGGGCTCTTTTTTTCCAATACGCTATTCAAAATCTTGCAATTTGTAATGCTTTGACAGACCCCTCACTCTTCTCTACTGCCTTTGGTCTTTAATAACTTTAGATGACTTTATTACAAATCTTATGTCTTCATACATAATAAAAAATAAAGTGTCTGCAATTTGAAAAGTCAACTAGACAGTTAAGCAAAAACATCTATGAAAAATGCCAAATTTTCTATTTTTATGTCAGCATATCAAGCAGTATAAGCAACTTATAACCATTTATATCCACTAATATATGACTTAGTTGAACAAAGTGGTAATCAAAAGAAGTCTTTATTGCCATAAATGTTGTAATGAATACATGAAGCTTGGCTAGTAATGAAAAAAGGAACAAGTAAGAACTAGACTTTAATTGTGGTTAAGGTAATTTTTTATTTTTCCATTCATACCTAATATTATTCTAGTCACACTATGGTGTAAGGAGTAAATGAATCGTGAATGAATAAATAATAAATAAATAAGGAAAAGTGTAAATATGCAAACTTTTTACAAATATTGCATAAAGTTATTGACATTGGTATCTGAAACTTAAAGTTTTTAGATCTTGCCATATATTTGTGTAGAATGCTTACACTCACAAAATCTCAAAGTGCTGTTCATCTCATAATGATATAAGAAGTTGCTAGGTGATGTTCATCTGGAATTTCAAGGAAATTATAATAGGAGACATGTTTCTTCTTTTCTCAAGTGTTTGAGGATATTCTTCTAACATTGCCATGAAGACTTTGTATGAATTTATCACAAAGCTGGAGCATTGCTTGGAACAGTGGAACAGAATGCGTGAGCAGGGAGTTTCTTAAACTTGGAAACCATCCTTGCCACTACCACTGCCCTAGGGAGACTGGGAAAAATAGAAGCCCTCATGAGAAGCCCAAACTCTTGCCCATTTTCAAAGATCAAAAATAGGCATATATAGTACTTATTATGGGCAGGGTAGAGAAACTTCCATTTTCAGTTTTCTTTGTCCCTATTTTCTGCCTACCAAGCATGCTTCAAAATGTTTGGTTTATGATTGATTATATTTCATTTTTGGAAATATACTTTCATGGGTGGCCAAATAGCAATGAATTGCAAATCTCATGAATATATATTTCCTATCTTGTCTGGAGGCTGAGTTGTTCATGTGATTTTGGCTGAACTTATACCCATATGCTGATTCCTAAAACCTTTTGAAGACATTCAGTGAGAGTTTTAGATTCCTGGTGATAGCTAAATAAAGATTTACATAAATATGCCATATAAGAAAACAGAACTAATCATGTTAAAAGTTCCTTGTTGTAATCCCAGCACTTTAGGAGGCTGAGGCAGGAGGATCTCTTGAGGCCAGGAAATCGAGACCAGCCTGGGCAACATGGTCTTATTATCATGGTCAACAGTTCTTATTAGCAGTTTCATTGTCTAATTGTTGATCTCAGCAGAGTCTCTTCAGCTGTGTCACTTAGCAATTAAAGATTATGGATTATGCAGTCATAAGGCCTGGATTCAAATATTGGGTTTGCTACTTGTGACATTGGACAAATTTATTTGTAACACTGTGCCTCAAACTTCATGGGCTTATTCCTGATCTCATTTCTTAATAAGCTATGTGACCTTGAGCAAGAGACATCCTCAATATGCCTTGGTTTCCTCATCTATATAAAGAGTATAGTAATATCTCCCTCATAGGATTGTGTGTGTGTTAAATGAGTGTATGTGCTGGTAAGTGAAGTTGTTGAGGAAAAAGGCCTGGCTTATAGTAAGTGGGATGTAAGTGTTAGCCACTATTCCACTACAGTGTGAGCTTCATGAAGGTAGAGGAGGATTCTATCCGTATTTGTTCACTGCTGTATCCCCAGTGACTAGAATAGTGCCTGGCATGTGGTAAGCACTCAACAAATATTTATTGAAGGAATATGCATCAATTTTCTTGTCTGTGAAATGAGAATAATGGAATTAACTACCTTATATAGTGTTTATGAAAATTAAATGAGATAATGCATGTGAAGAACTAAAGTAACCTATTATCATCATCATTATTATGAAGGGCCATAATCAAAATTAGAATCCAGATATTTATTCTTCCCCTGTATTATCTAACTACTCTGCTTTTATAACTCATTATTTTGATCTTTAGAGTTTTTTCCCCTTCATTCCTGAGTTAAATCTTACCATTAGTTTTTAGCTTACTCAATAAGTTTATTTTGTTAACTTCCATGGATATATTAGCATAAATCTCATTGCAGAGATAATGAAAATACTAATCATTTAATCTTTCTTCTCATACTGTGAATATCTTTTTTTGTTTTTTTTTTTTTGTTTTTTTTTTTGTTTGTTTTGAGACAGGGTCCTGCTTTGTTACCCAGGCTGGAGTGCAGTGGCATGAACATGGCTCACTGCAACCTTGACCTCTAGGGCCTAAGTGATCCTCCCGCCTCAGCTCCCCAAGTAGCTGGGACTACAGGCACGCACCACCACACCTGGCTAATTTTGGTATTTTTTGTAGAGATAGGGTTTCACCTTGTTGCCCAGACTGGTCTTGAGCTCCTGAGCTCAGGCAATCCACCCACCTCAGCCTCCCAAAATGCTGGGACTACAGGCCTGAGCTGAAGTGTCCAGCTTGCAAATGTTTTTTGACCTCATCAATTTTTATGAAAGTTTCGGGTCGACCAGCTGCTGAAGTATTACATCTGCTCTTCACTCTTGAAACCTGCTGAGTAAAAACCAAAAATACTTTTGAAAACTGAAATCACAAAAGCTTAAAATTTATTTGTACAATATTGACATAAAACTGGGGATGGAAGAAAAGATTATATATTTTGGATTTCATATTCACGTCAAGGGTAATTTCTCAAGACTATTAAATACCTTTCGCAATTTTAAGTCAGTTTAAAAATATCAACTTCATGGATTTATCGCTCATGACTTAAATGCAATGATATTATATTACAGCAAAAAATAAAAAATAAAGTAAAATAATTTAGGATCCTGAGAGTTGGTTTTTAATAAACCAAACCAAAATATATCCACAAATATTCCTATTTAGCATAAAGACACTTGTATGTAAGGAATTAAGTCACAGTCACAGGTAATTGATACCAGTTGTGAAAACTAATATCGTATCTATCTTCACAACTGATGAATCCTCCTATTACCAAGAACAAGTGTATATCAAGAGGAAAGAGGTTAGTTTAGTCTGCAGCATGATTTATAACTTTTCGTGAGAAATTCCCGTCTCTCTCAGCAACTAGCCTTTTCTGAGTTGACTGGAAAGCACTTAAATAGTGATGGAAGTAGACATTCGTTTTTCTACTTCTTTTTAGCATAGCCACTTCTGAGCCTTACTGCTTTTTTTTTCTTTTTCCATTACTTCCCAGAGGGACTTTCTTTCTCTTCGCTTCCCTTGGTATTAGCCAGCAGTTTGCATTCTCCTCATCATCAGCTACATTAGTGGTCCCCAACATTTTTGGCAACAGGAAACAGTTTTGTCGAAGACAGTTTTTCCACAGACCAGGAGCAAGGGATGGTTTCAGGATGATTCAAGGGCATTACATTTATTGTGCATTTTATTTCTATTATTATTACATTGTTGTATATAATGAAATAATTATACAACTCACCATGATATAGAATCAGTGGGAGCCCTGAGCTTGTTTTCCTATAACTAGACAGTCCTATCTGGGGGTGATGGGAGACAGTGACAGATCATCAAGCATTAGATTCTATAAGGAGTGCACAACCTAGATCCCTCACGTGTGCATTTAAAATAAGGTTCGCACTCCTGTGAGGCAGAGCTCAGGTGGTAATGCAAGCAGTGGGGAGCAGCTGTAAATACAGAACAGATGAAGCTTTGCTCACTCACCCGCCACTGCTCACCTCCTACTGTGTGGCTCAGGGTAGGCTGGGGACCCCTGGCTTACATCATTTGTAGCATAGAAAAGGGGCAGGCTGCCACAGGCGTAACCATGTTCCTGATGGAACTAATCCATGGTCTAGACATGATAGAGCTACTTCATGTAACAACCTTTCTGAGTATTTACTTAAGTGATCAAACCTCTATTTCAGGAATAAACTAATTTCACGTAATTTAAAACTCTGGTGATTTTTTAAAAACTATTACAAAAAGTGATACATAAATGACATGTAACTTTCTAGCCCTGTTAGAATTGATGGGACTTAAATACATATATGGCTATTTAATATTAATGTTTTTATTTTTAAAAAGATTATGGATTTAACATTGGTATATAGTTTGAGTAATCACTATGGTTTTACAGATGCATTGTCGACATTTATTTTGGACAAAGTAACTTACTGCACAGTTAAAATCATATTTATAAGCTATGATTTATGAAAGTATATGTGGTATAAGATATCTGTAATATGATGTACAGGACACTGAACCTGAAATCAGGAACCCTGAGTTTGAGTCTTGCTCTGCCACTTTGTAGTTAAGCAAGTCATTTAATGTTGACTTATTGTCTTATCTATAAAGAGATAATGATGACATTCTGTCAGGATTGATGTAAGAATTAAGTGGCATAATTACTATGTTTTATAAACTCTAAAGTACAACATATCTATAAAAATGTGAGTACACACTTGTCAAATAGGATACTATGATAGTTTATCCAAGTTATATCTGTTTATCTTTTCTTCAAAAAGGTGATTTTTATGTTTAATAGTGCAGTCTTTTTTTCAAGGCCGGATTTTGGTTTTAGATGACAATTTATTGTGTATATTTGTGACTCACCTTTTCTCTATAAATTAATGGGAAAGTTATAAATAATTTGAAATACTGGATGATAATGATTCTGGAATTACACTTAGTTTTATGTAATAAAACTATATAGTAGCCCATTACTTGAAAACTACATCCAAAACTACATATACTACTTGTATATTCTGATGTGAAGGAAGGACATTTTCAATCTTTTATCAGTAGTTTATTTTTATGTAAATTTTTAAATTCCTTAGGGGGTGACAGAACTTAGAATGGAATTAAGGAATAATAAATCAACCTATTAATATACATAAACCAGAAATATTATTTAGATAATGTTATACATAGGAAAACAATTGAACATAAAACTTTTTTTTAAAGTAGAATTCTACATTTTCTCAATAATTTCAGTATATTCCACAAGTTGTCATTCAAGACTAGAAGTCTCTGGCCATTATTGAAGGTCTGTCTCTCTGGTACCTCTGTGCCAACACTCTTTCCTTAAAGCTTTCTTCCCCTAAATAAGATTATTTTCTTCCTTCTCTTTCATTCTTTCTACTCTACCTTGTGCCATTCTTCTGTCACTCATCTATATCTGTAAGATCCTAGGAAAAAAATATCAAAAAGCTTCCCAGGACAACCTTGTTCTGAAACTGCAAGAGGGAAGTGGTGGTCATGTAGTAGACACATCTAGACTATTCCAGACTAACTTTTTCTTGGTTCACGAAACCAGGTTATTAACACAGACAAGGCAGGGCCCAGGCAACTCAGGCATAACCACTGATTCTGTTCTCAGACTCCCCATCCCCAGCAGTCACTTGCAGAAACCCAAGAAATCTTTTTCCAAAATGACTTTCAGCCAGCATTGTGATGTCCCTGAGTGCCAAAATAAAAGTTTTCCATGCATCCCCAGCCAATTTATTTTATTTTATTTTATTTTATTTTATTTTTGAGACACAATCCCACTCTGTCACCCAGGCTGGAGTGCAGTGAGACCATCACTGCTCACTACAGCCTCAACCTTGCAGGCTTAATTAAGCCTTTATCCTACCTTAGCCTCCTGAGTTGCTGGGACT
The DNA here is from genome assembly GCF_029281585.2 of Gorilla gorilla gorilla. NCBI lineage: Eukaryota > Metazoa > Chordata > Mammalia > Primates > Hominidae > Gorilla > Gorilla gorilla. Next base: position 110,053,585 of record NC_073231.2, read on the forward strand.
ACAGGCATGACCACCACACCTGGCTAAATTTTTACTGTTAACTTTTTCTGGAGATGAGGTTTCACTATGTTGCCCAGGCTGGTCTCGAACTTCTGAGCTCAAGTGATCCTCCCACCTCAGCCTCCCAAAGTGCTGGGATTGCAGGCATGAGCCACGTGAGCTCAGCTTGCCAATTTATTTCTTTAAGATTCTCTGCTCAATCTCTCTTCCTTGATACCTTCCCCCAATCTAAAGTTAGGGATGTCCAGTCAAAAGTACTCAAATTTTTCTAACCAAGTAACTTAATCTTTAGGAGAGTCTGACTGGTTGGTAAACTTGCCCATTTCTCCAAGTATAATTAGATTTGTATGGTAACAGCTGTTTCCTCTTAAATATAAATATATTTTCCATATTTCTTTTACCCTTTAAATTTTCTCTTACATAAAGTATTTTATTACATTAGATTCATGTTTTTCAAACTTTTTCAAAAGTGAGAAACACATTTTACATCACAGCTCAATACATACGTGCGCACACACATAAACATACATATTCATAAAACAATAGTGCAATTGATGCACTAACCATGTGGGTTGAACTCTGATACTGTATTGTATTTTTTTTAATTCTAATCAAAACTTAATAAGTTATTTTCATGACTCACTTGTGACCCACAGTTTAAAAAATATTAGGTGACTTTTAATAAAGTCCTTGCAGTTTCTAAAATTCTATGATTCTTATAATGAAAATCTCATTTAATAAAATTTTCTAGTCTCTGAATAAAAGTGATATGGTTTGAAAAAGTACTCATAGAGTTCTCTGGTTTTATCAATGTTGTTTTGAAATGCTGATATTTGAGGAAGATAAATAACGAAAAGAAAATTGGACTAACAGAGTTGTAGGGACATTAATGAGAAAGGACAAGTCTATCAGGAAAACAAAAGCAATAAATCTGGATGAGCCTAAGTCTAAACAGCTAAAGTTGTTACTTTTTCTTACCATGGAACTCTTATTTATACTGAAAGTTTCCTAATTTTAAGTGTATTTAAAAGGATTATTACTTGTATGCATTTTTCATACCTTCTAAATTGTGATGTGCAATGGACAAACAAAGTCCTTATCATACCTAGAAGGCTCTGTATGACCTGTGTCTTTCTCTGACTCTTGTCTCTCTGTCCTTCACTCCTTCCCACTCACTCCAATTGCCCTGGCCTGTCTGCTGTTCTGTGGTCACACCAGGACATCATACCTCAGGGCCTTTGCACTAGAGGTTCTCTCTGCCTCAAACTAACTCTCTTCCTGGAATATCTGACTAGCCACTTCCTCAGGTTCTTCACACCTCTGTTCAAATGTCATACTGTCAGTGAGAACCCACCCTGACAACTCTTTTTGAATTGCAGTGTCCCATACCCCTTAACTTAATTTTTTATTTGCATTCATCTCCTTTTTAGCACTATATAATTTACTGATTTGTTGTGTCTCTCCCTTGCAACTAAAATGTAAGCTTCATGAGAGCAGGAATTTTTTTTAGCTGCTTTGATCACTGTGGCATCATATAAACATCTACCATGGTACCTGGCATATACTAGGAGCTCAATTAATATTAATTGAATGAGTATTTGAATCTTTCAGCATATCAAGCAAGTAACTTGTACATATATACTATCTAGGAACTATTTATTGAATAAATGAACCATTTTAGATTGTATAATTTACATTTTACGTTGAAATCCCCTATTACACACGCCCAGTGATCATGTTTGACAGGGTAGGACTGAATAGTACCCTACCTTCCCACTTCCCCAGATTGGGAAACAGAGGTGGGATGACTTGTCTCAGGTTACAAAAAGTAAGGCAGTCATCTGACTCCTGGGAAAACGGAATTAAAGTTGCTTTAGGTTCCGGGATAGAGATGTGCAGTTTGCAGAATGCATCATGTAATGTTGCTTATAAACTACTTTGCCCTCGTATGTTTGTGTTGTTTCCAAATTTGTGTTAACAGGATGTTATACCTTTTGCTTAGATGTTAAGCCGTACAATGTTGTCATTCTTAGCCATACTGGGTAGATTATTTAATTTAGAGAAAGAAGGCAATAAAAATTCCTAAAATTAAAACAAAGTTGATAGACATCATTGTGCTTTTCAGTGCTGGTGTTTATCGGTTCTTGGTTTCTTTAGTTCACTTTTTATCATTTTTAACAAAGAGAGTAAAAGAGAAAGCTTTAATTGTAGGTTTTCGTGGAACTTGGTAAAAATTGAGGAACCTTTGTGTCATGACTTGAAGAAAATTTCAATATTTTTTGCCTGTGTTTGAGGAGCGTTAAAAAAAACTGTGAACCTGAGGAAAGGGAAAGTGACTACCAGAAATTTACCTGTTTACTTATCTGAGATGCCTAACTCACTGCATCTAATTAGTCACCACTCCCTGGCCTTAACCACGCGGAGGGAAGAGGAAACAGCGGGAGCGACTCGGAGCAGCTGCCCGGGACCTGAGGCGCGCGCCCCGGAGCCACCAGCCCGCCGAGGTGCAGCCGCGCCGCCACCTCCCCCTCCGGCCGCTGATTGGCGGGGACCGCAGCATCAGCGGCATCTCCCTGCGCGGGGAGGGCAGCGAGACTCCAGCAGCTCCAGCCTCCAGGATTCTCAGCTCCCTCCCGGGCGAGACCTCGGACGTTCACTGCGAGCAGCCGCTCCACCCGCCACCGCCTCCATCTCCTCCTCTGGACCCCTCTCCAATAAATTGGAGGTCCCGGCGGCCAGGAAAGCCACGTCTCCTCCGGGCTGGGTCAGGGAGGCAGGGGCCGGAGCCTCAGGGTCCCGTGGCACCAACCTGGCTTCTGGCCCACTGGTCCTGGAACCGCTGCGGACGCCGCGCCCCAGCCGCCAAGACGCCGCGTATCTTGTACCGCGGGAAAAGCGGGTCCTCGTCCAAGATGGGCCGGCAGGGCTTGGGGGGTGCCAGCGCTGCGGGGCGCTCCATGCAGCGCTCCCAGAGCCGGAGTAGCCTGTCTGCCTCCTTCGAGGCACTGGCCGGCTACTTTCCCTGCATGAACTCCCTGGAGGAGGAAGAAGGAGGTGAGACACCCCTTCCCCCGTAGTTGGTGTCTCTATCTGTTTAGAAAGTCGGTGGCTGGAGGGTTAGCCGGGGCAGGGAGAACTCCACGTAGCAGTGTCCCAGCCCCTCTGCACTCCGGGACTGTGCCGGGGGCGACAGCCCTAGAGCACGTCAGCTGAGCAGAGAAGTTGTTTCTTGGTTATTTGGAGAGCTCCACAGGCGCCGACTTGGGAAAAGGCTCTCCTAGTGGAGTTGTATTACAAGTGCTTGGAAGTTGAAAGAGAATGTAAACTGGTGGGAGGCAAGGCGGCGCCTCTTGGGTGCACCCCACTCTGTTTTGGTTTACCCTTCGCAGTCCGGGTATTAGCATTCGGCCTGGAGGACAGAAATACTTGAAAACTAGAGGGAAATGCAGCAGCAAAACTTTGAAACAGGAATGTCAGCCTATGAAAACCCAAGATCGGATGAGGGGAAGGGGTTACACAGTGGACAGACAGGTAGAGCGTTGCTAGTACCGAAGGTGAGTTTGTGCTCAAGGCACAATCTCTGGTGTTTCAGCAATGCCATTGTAATTAAGCTAATGAAAAACACGAGGAGGAGGACTCGCTGTTTTAAACTTTTCACCAGTTGATTTGGAGTCCGTAAAGTTTTGAATAACATAACATGTATTTTCTTCATGAACTTTCCTATAAGATTTAACAACTAACACTGAAAATACAATTTGTCAATCAAAATGATAATTGACTGGTAAATAGTAGTGTCCCAACATTTGAAATATTTATTAATTTACTGATACACTAGTTGCAAACTGTGTTCATTTTTAGATGTATATCCGGAGTAGGTTCGTTATCATGATGTTAACTCTATTTTTGTAAATAACAGGGTTGGTTTTGCTTTTATCCCGAGACAATCAATGACCTCTTATTAGGATATCTGTAGTGAGCCCTGATTTAAAAGAAATTGCCCGTTCTAAAAACAGATTGAAATAATTTTTTTCTGCTTTTTTTCCTGATAGGGGAGGGGGAAAAGTAGAAGATGGAGGATTGGAAATATGTCTGGAAAGTTGTCTTCAAACTAGTTTATTAGCTAGAGCTATCCAAGTTTCTTCTAGGTTATTGTTGCAATATCAGTTGAATATAAATCAATATAGATTTAACAGCAGGGGACTTCCCTATATAAACATGATTTAATTTCCATACTAGTCCTTTTCTGTTTTTGTTTGTACGTTTACGTTTCACTTGCTTCCTATAATTAAATATTTAAAATTCTAGGAAATGTAAACAAGTCGAGAAGTAAATTAAATTGAGTAAATGAATGATCATAATTGTAGCTAAAACTTTTAGTACTTATTATTAGTCCGGCACTGTTCTACACTTGACGTGTATTCTTTTAGGCCCACAACAACCTTATGAAGCAGTACTTTTGTTATCCTCATTTCACAAATGAGAAGACTGAGGCAGGGAGAGAGTTCCGAAATTTGCCCAGGGTCACCAAGATGGTAGGTAATAGAGCCAGCGTTTGAACCCAGGCATTCAGCAACACAACCTATTCATTCAGCTCCCAAGCTATACTAGATTATTATTTTCTTATATTTGGCCACATTCACATACCTAGTAAGTGATGAGGCTAGAATTTAATCACTTGTGCCTGAAAATACATATTTAAATAAAACATAGGTTATTATGGACTCATTTCCCAGATTTTTATTTTTACACCAAGTCTTCAGTCTTGAGTTTGCTTCAGATAAGGTATCATCCTTTTTCTTTAAATTATGATTAGGATTGTTGAGTTTACAAAATATCATTCCAAAAACCTTTTTGAGACAAGAAAAATGTATATAAATATGAAATTATTTCAACATTTGAAGTACGTTTGCTTAACTATGGCTCACACAGACTAATCCCAAAGGAAATTCCTACATCTACACATGGAAATTGGAACAGATTTCTATCCCATAATATGGCTTCTTAAGTTGCCAAGACAAAATGTTTTATATGGGAAACGGCGTTTTTAAAGTTCACCATACAGTTCTCTACTAGTAACTAGAGAGGAGACACTGTCCATAAATTAGAGGTTTTTCCATTGGCTTACAGTCATTTTTACAGCCACGAGTAGAAATCTTAACTTTTTTCTTTGATTTTGCGATTTTCTTAACACCTTTGAAAGTCCTGGGATTTTTAAAGGTATTTCAACATACTCTGCAGGATTGTAAAAGTTAGAAATCATTGGCCTAAAGCAGTGCTTCTCTACTTCCTTTTTTTTCTTTTGAGACACCCACACAGGATACATGAAGGTCATGTGGTTAACGTATTCAGGATTATGTTACTATTATCATAACTGTGAGACTCATTCACATTTATAAAGAAAATCCATCCCACTGTATGATTTTCACACTGGTTAATAGCAACTTGTCTAAAGAGCACGGATCTACTAACCAGTATGATTTAACCAGTGTGATTTGACTAAATTAACCAATCAGTTCAGTAAGCCAGTCTGATTTTAAAGCTAGTCTCTTTTTTTTATTCTTTTCAGAAAGAGTTCAATAGCTAAATAATTTCAAGTATACCCTGTCTTCCAGTTCCATATTCACATTCTCTTCTTGTACAGCCTGTTGAGTTTCCATTCTACACAAAAAGTGCCAAGAAGTCTACAGAGAGATCATATTCTTTTCGTTCATCCACTCATTCATTCATTCAAAAATATTTATTGGGGGTACTTGATGTGTTAGAAGCAATGAGTCTCTAATGAATTAGGTAGATGTGGTCCTTTCCCTCTCAGAGCTTTCAGCCTAATGGAGATAAGTAGACATTAATAGAAATAACTACATAATTATAACTGTGACAGGTGTTAGGAAGGTAAAGGGCAGAGTGCAATAAGAAATTATAAGAAAGCCTAATTTAGGAGTTAGAGAAGGGTGCCCTGAGAAAGCGAGGGTTAAACATTGATTTAGGTGTCAGTGATAACTCTCAGTTTCTCATGAACCAAGCCAGTATCAGCAGCCTCCCACACACCTTTGAAAAGAATTTTCCTGGAGCCCACAATTAATAAGTGGTGGAGTTAAGATATAAACCCAAAATCTGTCTTTGAAATTTATAATCTAATTACTCTATATGTTGCTTCTTCATTATTATACAACATTTCCTTTTAATATGCTATGGTCTTGAAAACCAAGAACAATAATAAAAGTTTCCATTCATTGTGCACTTTCTATGTGCCACATTCCTTTAATTTCATGATAGTTTTTCAAGAATGTTACTATTTTCCTCATTTTACACATATGAAAACCAAAACTCAGAGAAGCTAAACAACTTGCCCCCAGATCATAAATCTCAGTGAAGCTTACTTCAGTGAGGATGAAAGGGACATTCCCATAAACAAAATAAATTAAGAGTGTTGATGGTCTTTGTGGAATCGTTTTTGTATACTTGGAGCTCTTTTTTTTTTTTTTTTTTTGCATCCTTTTCCCTGGGTGTATTCCAGGTAGATGCTCTCCAAATCTCTGAGGTTTTTTTTTTTTTTTTAAGTGAAAGTAGTAATAGTACCTTACATGTTATTTGACAGTTTATAAATTATGTTTAGTTATTTTATCACTGAACCCTTTGAGATAAGAATTATTTTCACTATATAAACTACTTGGCCTCGACACTGAGTCCACCTCCCTAATGTAGGATATTACTATGTGTAGAGTTTTCAAACATTAGAGACAATTATAGGAAAGAAGGAACTATTTCAAACAAATGTTACCATTCTTAATAGGAGAAGCAGCCCCACAACTTCTCACCCATAGATCCAAGGGCAAATGATTATGGCCCTATAATGTAGGAAAATGGCACATTTTCTAATACTTGGGGAATCTGGTTTCTTAGAAGCTATCTTAATGTTACATGTGGCTCTGGGTTAGTGATTCTTGTTTAATTATGTCCATATGTGATGAATTTGGCCTGCCTGATTTTATGATCTGCCACCTTTGTTTCAAATATAGTTTGGCAATCATACAGAAGAGATCCTATCAGCTTAATACTATAAAACTGAATAAATTAACTCATCTGACTTCTTTTACATCCCACTAGCTTAAAAATAAATTATAGGAAAACCATCTAAGAAATAAGAATAGCTTTAAAATCACCAGAAAACTGAGGAAAGAGTCTTTGCATGTGATAGTGAAGCTATGAGGAATTCAAATAAAATTGACTAAATAAACTGGAATAAAAAGACCTATTTAACTCAGCCTCACTCTTTGTGTGTTTCTTTTTTTTTTTTTTTTTTTTTTCTTTGAGACAGAATCTTGCTCTGTCGCCCAGGCTGGAGTGCAGTGGTGCGATCTTGGCTCACTGCAAGCTCCGCCTCCCAGGTTCACATCATTCTCCTGCCTCAGCCTCCAAAGTAGCTGGGACTACAGGCATGTGCCACCATGCCTGGCTAATTTTTTGTATATTTAGTGGAGACGGGGTTTCACCGTGTTAGCCAGGGTGGTCTCAATCTCCTGACCTCGTGATCAGCCCGCCTCGACCTCCCAAAGTGCTGAGATTACAGGCATGAGCCACCGTGCCCGGCCTAGCTTCACTCTTTAAGAGTTTTATTCACCCAGCAAGAAGAGTATAGAGACATATCTTATTCTAGTCTTTGTGTATAGTAAATAATATACTTAATTCTTAATAATCAGTCCCATTTCATTAAAATAGTTTAGAACTTTGCCCTTACGCCGTTGAAATAAGAAAAATTCTTCATACATTTAAATGTAATCCTCTTAAAGTGCAAACATCATGCCTAGCACAGTGATATTCAGTGTCTATTAATAATTAACAGTATATAGTTCCACCATTCTTTTCACACTGAATATCAGTATAACTGACTGCCATCCATCCATTATATTTATACTGTTTAAAAATTTAACATGTGATAGAGACTTTTTTAAATGCAGTGATCATAGTTTTTACCCATCTTCATGAAGCCAACCTTGGAGGCAGGACATGGATAGACAGTTACTATGGATCTTTTTATAGAGGATATTATTTTTTCTAGATTATGTGTAATAAATCATTCCATAAATGAGTTCATACCTTGTTCAAAAATAGCACAATTTTTTTATGTTAGATTTACATTATAACAGACAAAGTGAAGCAAAAGATTTTGGAATTAAGAAAAGTAAATTGAGTAACAGTTCCACTCAATGCCTATCAAATAGTACCTTTTTCATATAAGATTCAGAATCTTTCACCACCATATGTCCAAATAGTATCTTTAATTTAAAACTTTAATAGACTGAGTTCTACAAAGGAAAAAACCCTTTAATATAAAAGTAAAATTAAACCTCAATTTGCTTTCATCCTTTAACAGGTTCACTACCAGTAACAGGAATTAGTTTCCCTGTAGAAACATCTTATATATAATGACTTATGAAGGAAACCCACTAGAAAGTTATAATAACAGCATCCCATTTCTTCCAAGGACTGTGTTTTAATGTAAATGTTCTCTACTGTTATTATATAGGCCCATATTTATAGATCAGACAAGATCATTCTGTATATTTGTTCTCTTTCATATTGAAATGTTTTTGATTGGGGAGGAGGGAGATTTACCTAATGCTGTGTTTATATAATATTATTTGAACAAGTAGAAAACACACAAAAATGATAGTATCATTCTAGTTTGGAAGTATCACTCTTTAAATGAAAACAGGGTATTTATTGTAATGTAAATCATGCTTTATGCAAAGATAATGTACCAAACCCATGAGCAGAAATCCCACCAGGCCTCACATGGACCTAAACTGGGAGCCAGAAGGCTGTTAGGAACCCATGAGCATTCTTTTCCCATTTCTTGCCGTTGATTCTGTCTTTGCATGGCTGCTTTTTTCTTTCTCGGCAGCTAGCTCTCTCCCTTGCTCTATTACCCAGACCATGTGGCCTATGGAAAATGGCAGCCAATGGCATCCAAGTTCACCTGTCACAGTTCCACCCACACTGCATATTTCTGTCTTTCTCAGTCCCACTCCCAAATTCCCAAAGAAGAGATTTCACTTACCCAGTTTGGTCCATCCCAATACAGCCAGAAGGCAAGGCCATGTATGTATAAATTTAGTCACCAAAAATGCATTTCTGTGGGCAACTAAGAAGGGAAGTGGTTATTGTGAGCTTCGTAGACATCACCAAAGGTGTCTGCTTTTGTCTGGATCATCAAGAACAAAGGATTTGAAGTACCATTTTTTAAAATTTAGATTTTGTGCCGGCATGCTGGCTCACACCTGTAATCCCAGCACTTTGGGAGGCTGAGGTGGGCGGATCACCTGAGGTCGAGAGTTCGAGACCAGCCTGACCAACATGGATAAACCCCGTCTCTACTAAAAATACAAAATCAGCCAGGCTTGGTGGCGCATGCCTGTAATTCCAGCTACTCAGGAGGCTGAGGCAGGAGAATCTCTTGAACCCAGGAGGTGGAGGTTGGGGTGAGCTGAGATCGCTCCATTGCACTCCAGCCTGGGCAACGAGAGCAAAACTACATCTCAAAAAAAAAAAAAAATAGGTTTTGTTTAAATGAGACTAAAAGGAAAGGAAATTTTATTTTAGCAACTTAAAAATAAAACTATCAGCCAGGCGCGGTGGCTCACGCTTGTAATCTCAGCACTTTGGGAGGCCGAGCTAGGTGGATCGCCTGAGGTCAGGAATTCACAACCAGCATGGGCAACATGGTGAAATCCTGTCTCTACTAAAAACACAAAAAGTAGCTGGGCGTGTTGTCAGGCTCCTGTAATTCCAGCTACTCAGGAGGCTGAGAGGCATGAGAATCGCTTGAACCCTGGAGGCGGAAGTTGCAGTGAGCCAAGATCGAGCCACTGCACTCCAGCCTGGGCGACAAAGTGAGACTCTGTCTCAAAAAAATAAAAATGAAATAAAATAAAATAAAATAATCGGTTGTTCCCTTATTATTCCTGTAAATCACAGGCCAGGAAAGAAACATGCATCAGGGAAGTCGGACGGGAATAAAACGAAAGGGAAAAGACAAGGACTCAAAGAGCTGGAGAAAGCTTATCTATCTATAAAAAAAGGATGAATAGTCAGTTCTAGCTAATTAATGCCAGACTGAATGTCAGCCCAAGGTTGGAAAATTTACTCTTTTTTTTTTTTCCTGAAGGAAAGCTATAAATCTGGTTGTTTACTTAAAACTTTTATATTTTAAAATGTTGGCACATGAATAAAAACTTTCAAACATTATTTGGGCCAAACAAAACACACTTATTGACCAAATGTGGCCTGACATTAAAGACCAACATTTTGCAACTTCTGCCAAGGAAATGCTTCATTCCCAACTTTTCTCAGTTCTTGTTTTTCTTTCCCATTCTCGTTGTCACCTTGTCACCTTGGTAGTTTGGGACACGTGAGCTCACCTTTGAAGTGATCTGATAACCCCCCAACCTGCTCTCTCTCTCTCCCTTCTGGACCAATCCAACGTCACTGCTCCTGTATCAGTTCTCTTAAACCCCATCTTCATCTTAACACTACCCTTCCTTCAAAAACTTCAGTAGATTTACATCTCCTACTAAGTAAAGCCTTTAGCCTGACATTCAAGTTCTTTAACAATATGAGGTTGTTTTTTTTTTTTATGGTTTAGCATCCCCACCTCCCAAGGCTAGTAATTCTATGAAACTAAGTCTTCTTGCTCTTTGTCTCCAAAGTTTTGTTCATGCCTTTCTTTCTATTCTTCCTTTACCACTGTATATATATCCTGTCTAATTGTCCTTCAAAGCTGGGCTCATATTCCATCTACTGTATGAAGTATTCAGAAGCTATAGGAGCTTCTGTAGACAGAGGAAAAACTGTGTGGCTGAATTGGAAATACTGGCTCCACCTCTTCCTAGTTGTATGGACTGTGAAGACAATTTCTTTCAGCTTTAGTTTCCTCATTTGTATGTAAAGTGTACATAACAATACCTATCTTGATGAATATCGTGAACTAGTATTATGCTTACTATTCCCTTATACTCCCATTTCAAAATATTTTTGCCTTTTTCTGAACCTCTAAATATGTGCTATCTACTACATGAGGTATTAGCCACATGTGACTGTTTAAATTTAAATAAATTTTTAAAAATTTAAAATTTTATTCTTCAGTCCCACTAGCCACCTTTCAAGTGTTCAGTAGCTACATATGACTAGTGATTACCTTATCATGCAGTGCAGAATTATAGAACATTTCTCTCATTCACAGAAAGTTCTACTGGACAATGCAGCTCTAGGAACTTATTACCACTCATAAAGCACTTAGCGCATATTGCCTTGCATTATCATTATTTGTGTACTATCTTACCTACTAAATTTAAAAATAATATAGTTGGGAATTATGTGATCATGTATTACATATTTGTTATCTCCCACAGTACCTTACATCCAAGAAGTACTTAACAAACATGTAGTGAATGAATAAATGAACAAGTACCTGGTCGGTTTCTATGTTGTTATTGTGGAATGAAAAGAAGCTATTAGATCTGAAAGGGACCATACTGATTAGGTGATTGTTTGCATTCTTGCAGGTACAACAGTACTTGAATGTTATGCATTCTTTGTGCTACACATAGAAGTTGTGTATACTTAGCTTAATATAAACTAGCAACATATTTTTCTATCATACATTACAAGGAAACATGCATATGCAACATGTTTCCTTTCAGGTGCCCAGTTGCAATCAACAGAAATCAATTCTGGCAATTTAAGCAGAAAAGAAAGGTATTTGCTAAGGGATCCTGGATAGGTCATAGAATCTCTAGGAAGGCTGGAGATTCTGGGCTGTAGGTTAGGAGTGATGCCCAAAACCATACTGCAGGTTAATCCTGCTAAACTATCACTGCTACTTGGCACAGACATCACAGCTTGCACCATTGTCAGGACTCATGGCAAATCACTACATGCTGCTACAGGATAACTTCGGGAAAGTATATTCTGGCCACTACCCTCATTGGAATGAAAGCCTATGGTGTCTCTGCTTCTTTGCTTTATTAGCTTCAGATTCAAAGTTTGGAAAAGTAGTGCCTCAACCATGTGCTTATACCCTAATTGCAAAGCAGGCTGGAAAAGTAGCACCTTCCTATTTTAACTTCTATAGTTGAAGGATGGGATATTTTTCAAATGTAGAAGGAAGATTTAAATGCTGGTAAGCCAAAAACATTAACAAATGTTTTTGTAATATAAAATAATTACTAGTAATATTAAATAATTAAATTAATTAATTAATTAAAGTAATAAAGTAATTTATATTACTTTGTAATATAAAATAATTACCAGTGGTAAGAAAAAACTAAGCTCAATATGATTAGCCATTTTTTAATTCTTTTAAATAAGAGTTTGTCATATTGTTATTTTCCTCTTTGTTCATTGAGCATAAGCAGACAAGAACGGGGGGAAATCTATAGAAGAAATCTAAGGTAAAGAATATGGCATTCTCAATTTTAACTTTTTCTGCAGATTTGACCACCCAATATCCATGCATCCTCTTGTTTTTTCATATAGAGCATAATAAATTCCTCCTCAGAAGGACAACCTTAAAACCTTAAAATCTTATCCGGCTGGTCAAAATCTAGAATCTTTGAGCAATGTGTAGTCCTCTCATATCTAGATGTGGCTTTTCATGTTATGGTGACCTGCAAGCTGAAAACAAGTTATCTGCCTCCGTTATCTGACTCTGTTAAATCTAATTTAAATGTATGGTAGCCACAGAAAAACTAAAAGAAAAATTCCCATTTAGAAAGGAGAGAATAAGAAACACAAAACAATCAGTCATCTATGGAGTTATCAATCTCACTTGGTAGGAATGGCAGAGATTGACAGTAGAGTACGTTTCTTAGTTTACTCATCTGGCAACCCTGGTTCTGTTTTCAGGAAGGTGTTTCTTTGTTGTTTATTCTCTATGGCCATGAAGGTTTGTATTGAAGAGGTGGCTTCATTGCTGTCATAGCCTGCTTCTTTCTAGTACAGGTTTGGAAACTCCATTGTTATCTTATGGGTTCAACAGAATTTTGTAAGGTAAGCTAGTATTTTTTTCTATACCAGTAGTGCAGAAATTCAGTAGGCTTACAGTCTGTTTGCTTCAAATCAGTTTCAAGTGTGAGTCTCTTCAGCCAAACACCTCATTAGACACAGGCTTTCAGCCTAAAGATTCTGGTATTTTAGTTTCTAGCCTCTGTGCCCTACTCACTTCCTTTGCTTTCAACTTAATGGCAGCCACCTTGATATCATCTGAAAAAAAGGATTTGGGTGGGAAGGCCACCCCTTAGTTCAATTTGGCCAATAGGCTCTCTCCCCTTCATGGCAAGGCCTGTTATTTATGCATAGTTTTTTTTCTGGAGATTTATGATAATTTCATATGTTATTCAGTTTCCAAAACTGTGCAGATTATAGGATCTGATTCTTTTTCAACACTATTTATTAAACACCACTACGTGTTGTATACTCTATGGCATAGGGTAATTAGGATTCCAAGTTTGCACCAAAGAACTCTGACCTACAGAAAGATAAGTTACCTGCCCAAAATTTGCAAATAGTCAAATAGGAACTTGAACTCATATCATCTGATTCTAAAATGGCATGTTCATCCAACCATAAAATATTGCCTCAAAATATCTAACTTGAGAGTTATGAAGAGGTTGGTGATATTTCACATCCATTCTTGAGACAGAAACAGGCACAGGTATCAGTGGACTGATGCATGATCAAGTACAGATCTGAAAGTTTAAAAAAAAAAAAAAGCCAAGGAGTGAGGTAGTGGATATGCAACTCTATCTAAGTAGTTTAACTGTGGATCAGGAATGGATTATTTTCTAATGGGCTTTTACTTTATCCCCCTTAGTGTAGTAATAGCAACATCAGACAAGAAAAACAAGAAAGTACCAAAAAATTACAAATGCCAAAATAACAATGACAGCTATAATTTCTTGTATTTAAATGTGTTAAGAATACCAAAATGATAAGCCTTACTTTTATGGAAAAAAATATAATTATCTTACTGCAGAAGAGTCATAAGCTTTATTTCATCATAAGGTCTTATTTCTCATTAAAAGTCAGTATTAACAATTACAGGAACCCATAATGGGAAATGGGTATGCCAGTCCTCTGGCTTGATCCCTCTGTTTTGCAGATGAGGATCAAGACACACAAGAGGTCAAGATCCTTTTCAACTCCACATGTTGGCAAATCCGCAGTTTTTCACGGTGTATTCAGTCCTATTGACAGCTATGGTATCGTTTGATGAAATCTCCAATTTTTCGTGTGGGTTGGTCCAAAGTGGCATGCTGAGAGATTGAAATGCATATGTATATTGTAGGGAATAACTGTTTCTAGCACATTTGTTTCCATTTTTATCATAAATACGTTACCATCATTTTCATGAAGTCAGAATTTAGTGATGAAAGTGACATATCCCCATTTTTCATGAGAGAACAAAAAACGTGAATGATCTGAGTCTCAACACTACCCATAAAACAATGTATTTTAAGTTTATTTGGACATGCAAGGAGAACCTGAGATGAGGTTTCAAGTCACTGATTATTCTGGAATTAGAAATTTGTGTCCAAAATACTAAGTGAAGATGGAAGCCCAGCATGCTTTGAGAAGCAAGCTTAGGTTTTGACATTGCCAAAATTTGAGTTCAAATCTCATCTATATTATTAGTCAACTGTGTGAATTGGGCACTTTCCTCATATGGAAAATGATAGTAGTCATCACTGCCATACAATCTTCTTATGAAAACTAGAGATAGGTAGATTTTATATCCAAAGCATCTCCACATAGTTGTAAGTCATGAAACAATAGCTCTTTCCCTCCTTTGTTCTGAATTGAGTAGTTGAGTTTTTTCCCAACTTTTATTTTGAAATATTTTAAATATGAAAAAAGGAATAATACAATGAACATCCACTACATAGACTGACAGACATTATTGACTTTATCTTTTCTCTTTCTCACTCTCTTTTCACTCATACACACACATGCATTCACATACATACACCACATAAACGTGGTATGTATTTTTGCCGACCATTTGAGCATAAGGTTAAGTTGCAGACATCATGATAAATCATTAAGTACTTTTAGCATACATCTCAAATTTTTAAAAAATATATGTAAGCATAAAATTAACCCAAAAACCCCTTTGTTATCTCATATTCATTCCGTATCCAATTTCTTCAGTTCAGTTGTCCCCCCAAAAAATGTTTTTTAAAGCTTTTTGTTGTTTTTCTCCTTAATCCAGGATTCATTCAAGGTTTATTCATTGCATTTGGTTGTTACGCATAATCTAAAACAGTACTTTCCCTTTTGCTTTTCATGACATTGACTTTTGAAGAATCCAGACAAAACTGTCTTGTAGAATGTCCAACATTCTGGATTTTTTTTTTTTTATCATTCTCTCTATTCCCTGTATTTCCAGTAAACTGGAGGTTAGACCTAGGGATGTGATTACATTGAGTTAAATGTCATAGGTGATATAAACTTTATATAGTCCATCGATAGACACGTAATGTCAAGATTTCTTACTCCTAGGCATGCTACATTTCATCACTTGGTTAAGAGGTGACTGCTAGTTTCTCTCTACGGAAAATATATATTTTTCCCTTTATAATTACTAAGCAATTTCTGGAGTAATACTTTGGTACCACATGAATATTCTGTTCTCTAAAAATTATCCAATAATTGTACTATCCAGTGCTAACCCTTGCCTGAATCAGTTATTACACTGGGACTGGGAATTTTAATTGAGTTTTTTTGAAACATAATCAAACTTAAACATAGACTTAAAATGTGTATTAAGTCTATGCTTTTACATTATGTCATAGAGTCTGGATTAATATAGTATTGATAACTTATTTTCTTACATACAGCATTTTCACATATGACATGACATTTTCTACTTTTCTATAGACAAGTATTTTCAATTTATATAGTTTTTACTGAAAATAAGTGGTTTTATTAATGGATATGTGAATACTATTATGGGTCATCATACTGCATGTTAATTTTATATACAAAGAGCAGACGAAAAGTAGTTAGAAATGTAAAAGAATATCAGGAATTAGAAACATAAAAAATTAGTTTCCAAGAAGAGCGTAAGGAGACATGATGACTAAATGTAATGTGGTATCCTGGATCAGAAAAAGCACTTCAGGTAAAAACTGAGGACATCAGAATAAAGTATAAACTTTAGTCAATAGTCATATATCAATATTAGTTAATTGCCACAAATTTACCATACCTATGTAAGATGTTAATAATTGGGAAAACTGGATGTGGGTGTGCTAGAATTCTCTGTACTATCTTCGACAATTTTCCTGTAAATCTAAAACTATTCTAAAATCAAATCTTTATTTAAAATTATTTCAATGTGTTTTAAATAGGAATCTGAATTTTAAGAAAAATGATTAAAATTTCTTTAAGCATGCTTATAAAGCAAAAGCCATGAAAACAGTTATAAAATAGAATATCAAATTCAGAGTTTTTAACAGAGCTGTATTCAAAATGGCCAATTTTTAAATGATGTTGAAAACAAAAAAATAGACAAATTTAAAACTTTATTTACAAGAAAATGGAATACTGTCTATTGTATGTATCTGTCAGAATAGGTTAGGTTGTAGTAACAAACAACTAAAAATATTAATGGCTTAACACAAAAAATTTATGTCTCACTCCCGCTACTTGTCCATTGAGAGTCCTGTGTGTGGCTGTACTCAGGCTGATGGAAGGAGACATAGTGAGTCATACATACATCAGCTGCTAAATCTTCTGCCTTGAAGTTACATGGGTTAGTTTTGCTCACATTTCATTGGACAAACAAGTCACATGACCACACCTAACTTCAGAGGTGGGAATAAAGTGAATATACATGAATAGCCCTAACATCTACCATAATCATGACCCCTGCTTGAAGCTCACCATGCTGTAGCTATTAGATATGTAACTTATAATATTAAATAGTTGTGACAAAGCTTTTGGAATGAATGGATTCATGTTAAAGTCCGAAACAATTTTGAGTGTCAATTGTTAATTTTTAATCTCAATTTTATTTTAATTGTAAATGCAGAACCTGGATTAGCCCAAATGAAATTGTTGGCTATTTGTCTTTATTTTGTTTAGACTTTTAGAGATTTGAATTATATTTATGATAGTAGCAAGACCTGAGAAACATAAGTGTATGAGCTTTTACATGCAGTCAGAGTAATCCATGACAGTGTCCCCATATTGAGGTCTTGCAGGACCAAATAAATAAATAAATCAACATCTTTCATCTCTTGATATAAAATCTGCTGATGGGAGGGAAGTTATAAAATCTGCCGATGGGCACTGTTTACAATAGCAAATACTTGGAACTAACCCAAATGCCCATCAGTGATAGACTGGATAAAGAAAATGTGGCACATATACACCATGGAATACTATGCAGCCATAAAAAACAATGAGTTCATGTCCTTTGCAGGGACATGGATGAAGCTGGAAGCCATTATTCTCAGCAAACTAACGCAGAACAGAAAACCAAACACCGCATGTTCTCACTCATAAGTGGGAGTTGAACAATGAGAACACAGGGACACAGGGAGGGGAACATCACACACTGGGGCCTGTTGAGGGGTAGGGGGCAAGGGGAGGGAGAGCATTAAGACAAATACCTAATACATGTGGGGCTTAAAACCTAGATGATGGGTTGATAGGTGCAGCAAAGCATCATGGTACATGTATACCTATGTAACAAACCTGTATGTTCTGCACATGTATCCCAGAACTTAAAGTAAAATTAAAAAAAAAAATCTGCAGAGGGGAGAGAAGTCATGTCCACAGAGTCTACCACAGAGTTTGATGAAGGTGCTGGAGACAATTGCTATATTTAAATTTTAGGAATTAAAGGAGCAAGGTGGAAGAGAGTAAAAGTAGAATTTACAATTATTGATTCTTAAAGACGAAAAAGTCTTCTACCAAAGACAAACTAGCCACTCAGGACCTCAACTTTCTCATTGCTGCAATAAGGGAGTGCATAAACTACATAGATATACTGGATACCCAAGATTGCTTCCTAAAATCTGTGAGTCAATAATTTTAGAAATTCATTGTAATGCATTTTTAATATGCTTTAAATGTAACACAAATGGTTTTCTAAATTATACTCACTCTGAGAAATGGTAATTTTGAATAAATGCAAAAATAGCAACTCGTTAAAGCATATAAATTGTGGTCTAAACTAAAATGTAAAGTCAGTTTTCATAATCTGCCAACTATTCTTCATCCTGTTTCCATAAACCATTTTCCATATTGACATTGAGAAAACCCTGAATCCAAAGTAAGTCTGTCTGCAGTAGATGAGACCTTGCAGGTGGGAGCAACCAGGAATGGGTTATGTGAATCCAAGATTTGAAAGGAGGTCACCATGACATTAAGTTTGACAATGCATTGTAAGCCCTGCCTTGGGTGGGGCTTAAAATAGTTTCCAAGTCAGTAGCAGAAAGGATCTTTTGGTTTTTGTTGTCAAGTAACCAAAAAGGTTTTCTGGTTTCCAGATATTATTAGGGGAAACTGACCCTTTGGTCTTTTGTTTAATCAAATGGCTTTACTGAGGGTGCCAGGTAAATGAGTCATCAGACTAAGCAGGGCAGAATAACGAGGACACCTGTGTTCTTCCTTCTGCCTGTGATGTTTTGCAGTTCAAGAACTTGATTTTTACCTGCAGGCATCTTCTCCAAATGTACTTTGGCTTAAAATACCTAATACCAAAATTAGTGATTTAAGGGCTAAACAACACCACCATCTGGCCCTTACCTGAGTATTTTTTTGATGTCTCAATACACACACACACACACACACATTATACATATATGTTTATGTATGCATGTGTATGTTTATATGTATGTGTATACTTTTTTAAATGTACACTTTTAAAAATAATGGTTAAGTTTTTACAGTTTTGATGGTCCACCCCTAAGTCATAATAGGATATTTTAATAAGTCTCCTCATGTAAAAAACTTATCTACAAAGGACTCAGAACTTACTGTATTAGTTTTATATTACAGTGTAACAATTATCACAAATTTAACAGCTGAAAACAACACCCATTTATTAATTCACAGTTCTGTAGGTCACAAGTCTGGCACGTTTGGCTGGGTTTTTTCTCTAGAGCATCACATGGCTGAAATGAAGATGTTGCCTGGGCTGAGTTCTTGTCTGGAGGTTCTAGGGGAGAAAATCAGCTTTCAAGGCCCTTTCGGTAGTGGACAGAATCCAATTCCTTACAGTTGCAGGCCTGAAGTCCCCATTTTCTTGCTGTCAGCCAGGCATCACTCTCAGCAGCTAGAGGCTGCTCTCACATCCTTTCCATGTGGCCCCTTCCCTCTTCAGGCAGAGAGAAGTATATTGAATTTTCTTGTGTTTCACATCTCTGTGACTTCCTTTTCTGGAACCAGACAGAGAAAGCACTCTGCTTTGAAAGGGCTGGTGTGGTTCAGTTACGCCCATTCAGATAAGCACCCTATCTTTAGGTCAACTGATTAGTAACCTTAATTACATCTGCAAAATCCCTTTTACCATGTAAAGTAACATAATCATGGGTGTCATCTTAGAATTTTCCCTAGCACATTTTCTTTATATAGACCTTCACTGTTACGTAGATTCAGTTTTTAAGTTGAATAATGTGACAAATCATTTGGAACATTAAATATGATTCATGGTAATGAACGACATTCAAGTTAAATTAGTTTTATTGTGAATGTAGCTAAAGATTTTGTGGTGCTGAAAAATAAATTACTTTTAAAATAAGCCTATAAATGGATTTGATAATGGAACATTGAAAAAGACATGTATTAAAGGGCTACTATAAATGTTCAGTATATTAGCTGGATTTATTTGATTATGTCAGATGATAGTGATTAGCATATCTCCTCAATGTATGCTGTTAATCATGGTCTTGGTTATGCATTAATACACAAACTCATAGACATTAGAACTCAAAGATATCAGATATCATCTGCCCTCCTCCCCCTCCCTTTTTCTTAAATGAGGAGCCAGAGACTCAGAGAGGGGATATGACTCAGAGAGGACAATAGATAGAGCTCACAAGTTAGTGGTAGAGTCAGACCTAGAATACATAGTTTCAAATTCCGTATCTGGTAACAATAACAGTATAATTAATTGAAGCTTTTCTATGCATCAGGCACTATCCTAAGTGCTTTAAATGCATTGTTTTCCTTAATACTCACAAAAATTCCTACCCCATTCCTAATGAGGTAGGCTTATTATTGCTGTCATTTCAGTTTGAGGAAACTGAGTCACAGAGAGGGTATGTAACTTGCTCAGTGTCATCCACCTTGTAAATGGTAGAGTAGAGACTAAAAGAGAAGCAGTTTGATCCCAGGGCCTGACTCCTTCACTGTGCTCTGCTTTTCCCACCCCACTAAGCTGCTTCCAACAGGGCCTTCCATATGCAGTTACAGCATTAGCACAGTAAAATCTCCATAGACAGCTGCACAAGCTCCCCGTTTAGTTATATTCTGACAATGAAGTACTGAATAGCAGAAAATGTGGAGTCTGGGAACTGTCTACAAATGCTGGTTCTGTCACTTACTATGTTGCTTCAGGGAATTATGTAAATTTCTGGGGCCCTTAGATGCTATAACTGTAAAATTGGGATTTTTAGCATTGTTATGAAGGGGATACATGTAAGAAGCAACCTGTAAACAAAAAAATTACATGCTTATCATATTATTCTTTGACAAATGGTGCTGGTTCTCATAACCCTATAATGGCAGATTTTCAAGTCGCTTTAACTGTGATAGAGTCAGACCTTAAATTAAAAACTTTAGATCTTTGACATTGCAGAGGCTGTGTTCTGAGATCTTTAAGAACCTCATTTTCTTTCTAAGTCGTATGTTTCTTGTACGTATCCTCATTCCACATGCTCAAATGTCACTGAAGTTTTATGTCTCACCTGATGGCAATTTTTTCACAAGAGCGCTGTTCACAGGAAATGAACATTAAAGCTACATGGAGAGACACACTTGTACAAAATTGTATTACCTCTTGCTTGGGGTTTTTGTTTGTTTGTTTGTTTGTTTGTTTGTTTGTTTTTGAGACAGAGTCTTGCTCTGTCACCCAGGCTGGAGTGCAATGGTGCAATTTCGGCTCACTGCAACCTCTGCCTCCTGAGTTCAAGTGATTCTCTAGCCTCAGCCTCCCAAGTAGCTGGGATTACAGGTATGGGCCACCAAGCCCAGCTAATTTTTGTATTTTTAGTAGAGACAGATTTTCACCATGTTGGTCAGGCTGATCTCAAACTCCTGGCCTCAAGTGATCTGCCTGCCTTAGCCTCCCAAAGTGCTGGGATTACAGGTGTGAGCCATCATGCCCAGCCTACTTTTTGATATAGTTATTTGAGGACCACTCAAATGAAATCATAAATATTAACTTCATGTATATCAGGATGCACTCTGCATTCTCATTCTTTCATTTCTCCTTAACATTCTCCCTCATTTTTTAAAACATATATGTGCAGTTTTGGGTTGGGGGTGGGGGCTTGGTTGTTGTTTTGTTGTTTTTTCCTACACCATTTGAAAGTAAATTGCAGAATATATAACATTTCAGGTCTAAATACTTTAGCATGTATCTCCTAATAAGAAAATTCTTTATAATACATGTCATTATGCACCTTAAAAAATAACAATTTTCTAATCTCATCTAATGTCAAATGCATATTCAAATTTTCCTTAACTTGTCCTAAAATTACTTTTATACTGTTTTGCATATAGAGTTTCTTGTTTTGCTTTCCCAAACAAGAAGTTCGAGTACACTCGTAGCATTTGGTGGTTAAATTTCCTTGATATATTTTAATCCAGAATAATTCCCTTACCTTATTTCTTTGTTTGTTTTCATGATATTAACTTCTTTTAAGAGACTAGGCCAACTTTCTTGAACAATAGTCCATGTTCTGGATTTCTCTGATTGTTTTGTGTATGTGTGTCTATCATATATCTTGTTACTCTATCACCTGTTTTTGAAAACTTGAAGTTGGCTCCAAAGATCTGATTAGAAAAAGGTTGCATGTTTTTGTCTAGAACAACTTGACAATTGATGCTTTGTATTTTATATCTGGAGGTGCATATGATTGTCCCCTCTTAGTGCTACTAAGTTTGATTACTTGATTAAGATGGTGGCAGCCTGGTCTCCCAGTGTTAAAGTACTTTTTTTTTCCTTTAACAATTAGAATAATTTATGGAACAATTATTTGGCTCATATGAGTATCCTTTCTACAACCTTTCATCTAATAGTGTTAGCCTCCATTGATGAGCCTTGCTTATATCATTTATTCCAATGGAGGTTGCAAATTGGTAAATTTTAAATTTTATGTAAAATTTAATGCTTTTACATTTACTAATATTCTGCTGTAAAGAAGATCTTTCCCTTATTAGTAAGGGATGTTTTGTATCTTGTTACAGTTCATATCAGTACAACATATTTACTACCAATTATCTAAAATACCAGCCTTAGATTGTGGAACTGAGTTATAGATCAGTCATAATTTATATTTCATTTATACTCTTTAAAGCATTTTGGTGTACCTTAATGTTGGAAGTAGAGAATGGATGAAATTTAAAGCAGTATTTCAAAATGGTAAGTACTTCTAAGAGACTTGGTGAAAAGAGATTTCGACAAATCACTGGCAATATCAGCAAATATTTATAGACCTAAAAATAACTTATTGCTGGGCACGATGGCTCACGCCTGTAATCCCAGCACTTTGGGAGGCCAAGGCGGGCAGATGACAAGGTCAGGAGTTCAAGACCAGCCTGGCCAACATAGCGAAACCCCATCTCTACTAAAAATACAAAAAATTAGAAGGGCATGGTTGTGGTCACCTGTAATCCCAGCTACTTGGGAGGCTGAGGCAGGAGAATCACTTGAACCCGGGAGGCGGAGGTTGCAGTGAGCAGAGATTGTGCCACCGCACTTCAGCCTGGGCAACAGTGCAAGACTCTGTCTCAAAAAAAACAGAACTTATTAATACCAGGCACTAAAAGAGCTAACCGTATGGTTGTATCCCAAAAAGCTATCAATATGCACAGTGTGGATAAATAGTTAAGCCTGACAAGAAGTAATCGAGTACAAATCATTTGGACTATCACCCTCTTGCTCGAGCTTTGGTAGCCTCTCAACTTCACATCTCAACACTCATAGCTTTTGTAATTTGGGCTCAGTTTTTTGTGGAACCCACTCCCCCATTACTTTACATGTGCTTTGGTCATTGCACCTCCCTTAAATGCACATGGTCATCCCTATCTTTGCACCTTTGCCATGCCGTTTCCCTTGCTTACGAAGCTCTCTTCTCACCTCTCGTTAAGTCCCAATCTGCCTATTTTTCATGTCCAGCTCAAATCCCACAGCCTCTATGACATACCTTCTTCCCTGACCTCTCAGGTAGTACTTCCTATCTGTGTCACATCTGTAGTATTTGACTCAGTTTCCTGTTTGGTCTTCTAATTGGTTTCTATTAGTAAATCACATCACCAAACTATTAAAAATCCTTGAGGACATGACTACCCGTGAACAAAAATTAAAAATCTCTTTTCACATTATTTTGGTGAGTTTTTGCATTGCCCTTGGAATATCTTTCTGAAAGTTACCAATAGATGTGAAACTATTGGCAAACTAGGCTCTCTCCTTTGTGTAGATTCTTTTTCCTTCTAATATCTATCACCCTACAGAAACAGACTTTCCTATAAAAGTTAAGATTGGAATTTGAGGATTACTCACCATCTGTTTCTTTGTAAATTGTGTGAAGGCCTGGTTCTTTTACTATGATTAAAAGAAAGGGAAAAATATGGTAAGCAGAAATTAATCTGGCATTTAAATATTACAATGAAAACAACAGATAGGCATAAATTAACCTGCATTTAAGTATTACAATGAAAATAGGGCTTATTTTTTTTCCTTAGGTTGAATCTTTTTGTTTCTTATATTAACAATTTGCACACTGTTTTAAATGGAAATAAAACAATGGTGTTTTGTGCTTCTTACAGATTTTTTAGAAAATCTTCATCCCACTCAACATGACATTGTTTAAAATTGTTTTAAATACCTTTTCTTTCTGCCTCCTTAACAAGAGCACTTTTTATTTACACAGTTCTTTGCATCTGATGATCTCAGAGCCTTGGCTGATATTTCTTACCAGATAGTGATTACAAAGCTGTTACACTTTTTGTTTCTATCTCTGCAGAAGCAGGAGGTAAAAAACTAAGGAGCACTGTCCAAAGAAGTACAGAAACAGGCCTGGCCGTGGAAATGAGGAACTGGATGACTCGACAGGCAAGCCGAGAGTCTACAGATGGTAGCATGAACAGCTACAGCTCAGAAGGAAAGTGAGTGAGGCTGCATATGATGTGTGTCTCCTCTGTGCCTCACCTATCTCACTCTATGTGCTTTCACAGAGATTTTCCAACTCTCATGCTCTTCAGAACCACTTTAATTTTCACTGGCTGATTTCCAGTGAAGAGAACTTTGCTCACCTGCCACTGAACAATGTGACATATCTGGCTTTTTATATCAAGTGAAATAGGTTTGGGGATAAAGTGTTTTGCCTTAATGGCAAGTTGCTAAAGTGTGACTCTTACAATGCAATGCAAATAAAATATTTTGCCTTAGCTTGAAATAATATATAAAAGCCCCAAAATAATAAGCATGCATGCCACACCATGTGAACAATGCTAGTTTTAAGAATCTCCATCCTGAGAATTATTGCTAAAAAATATGGAATGCTGGCGTATACTTAGTTCCATGTTGCAACAAACAACTATAATTATTTAATTATATTAAATATAACAGCCAAAAAGAAATGCCACCAAAAAACTTGGGGAGCCTTTTACATAGTTATCAAGTAGCTTTCCTTTGAATCAACTGTCTCAGATATTTTTAAAGCATTTTTAGCTTGTGTAGTTCTGTCACCAACAAATTAATAGTACTTAGCAACTAAAGATCTGGAAGTGGGGCTGTAAAGGACATTAACAAAGGAAAATGGGGTTTACTGGCCTCACTGTCATCACTGTGTAAGTATTAGATGTTTAGATAACCTATGTGTGGCCAGTTTACAGATGTGAGGCCGTAGGAGCTGTTGGCACAGCATGAATGGTATGTCTCAGGATAATTTGTCTAGCACAACAACATAAATACAAGAGATATAACTGGTTTTTCTACATTTGTAAGTAGGCTTATATGGGATACTTATAGAAACAAACTAAAACATTTGTATTAACTAAATATTTGAGAATTGAGGTCGGGGGGAGAAATAGATTCACTATTCATTAAGGAAGTCTAAAAAGAGAGGGAAAATCAACTGAAAAGTGAATGTGCACTGAGCACTAATCATTGCAAAGAACTATGTTAGATACTGTTAGGGATATAAAAATGTTTACACTATAGCCCCTGCTCCAGATGTTTATAGTCTTATTGGAAAAAGAGGATGAATACCCATAAATTCATTCAACAAATATTACCATACCTTCCAGTGGGCCAGTCACTGTGCTGTACGTTGGGGATGTGAGTCATAGGAGGGAGGGAGTAAATCTCCATGGCTAAGATTATGGGCTTTGCAGTCATATAGGTCTGGTTCTCTCATCTGGGTCTTTTCTTTTCTTTCTTTCTTTTTTTTTTTGTTTGTTTTCTTTTCTTTTGTTTCCTTTCCTTTCCTTTACTTCTATAGAACTTACAATATTCCAGGCATGGTTCTAGATGCTAGAGATACAGCAGTGAACAAAGCAGACCCCATCTCCCCAAAAATAAAATACTCTCATCACATTTACACTCTCATAGAGAAGACAAACAATAAGAAAAATTGTTAAAATGTATATAAAAGAAAAACTAGTAAAATATATAGTAGATTAGATAGCATACATGCTAAGGAGAAAAATACAGCAAGGAAGAGAGATGATCGAGACGGTGGAGGTAAGATTTGACACAGGATAGACAGAGAAAGGAAATATTCGAGTGAAGATCTGAAGGAATTTAGTGAGCAGAGGGATATCTGAAGGAAGAACATTCTAGAATGAAGATTGCTTCAGAGGCCCTGAAGCAGGAGCTGGCCTGGTGTCAGCAGTGAGGAGGGCAGCACTGAGGAGGAAGGGTGAGAGCAGTAAAGGATGAGGAATTAGGGCATGTGGCAGGGGCGGGGGCAGCTTATATAGACTTTATGTATTTTAAGGACTTTGCTTTTACTGAGTGGGATGAGAAGATGTTGGATGGTTTTGAGCAGAGGAGTGACAGGATCTGACTTCCGTTTTTGGCATATCAGTCTGAGTGCTGAGGGGGCAAGGGGCCAGGACAGCAAGGGCAGCAACAGGGAGAGCATTCACAAGGCTGCTACAGGAATACAGAAGCTGGGGAACGGTGGCTTGGACCAGAGTGTAGCATTAGTGAGGTCAGATTCTGGATGTATTTTGACAGTAGAGCAAGTAAGATTTATTGATGCATTTGATGTGGGTAATGAGAGAAAAGAGAGTATATTTGTTTGCCAGGGCTACCATAATAAAATACCGCAGGCTGGGTGGCTTAAAAAGCAGGAATCTATTTTCTCACAGATCAGTAGGCTAGAAGTCCAAGATCAAGATGTCTGCAGGTTTGAGTTCTCCTGAGGCTCTTCTCCTTGGCTTGCAGGTGGCCACCTTCTCGTGATGTCTTCTCACAGCATTTTCTCTGTGCTTACCTACTCCTGGTGTCTCTTCCTCTTCTTATAAGGACATGGGTCATATTGGATTAGGGCACCACGCAAATGGCCTCATTTAACCTTCTCTCTTTAAAGGGCCTATGGCCAAATACAGACATATTGAACTTTAGGGCTTCAACATAAGAATTTTGGGGTGACACGATTCAGTCCATAACAGAGAGGAAGGAAGAAAGATGGCTCCAAGGTTGACCAGTTGGAAGAATGAAGAATGAGGTTACCATTTATCAAGATGGAAATCTTTTGACAGGACCAGAGTTTGGATTTTTTATTTGTGTGTTTGCAGTGGGGGGACAGGAGCATGGAGGGAGTCAGTTTTAGACAATATGAGTTTCAGGTGTCTATTACATATCCAAGCAGATATGTAGACTAAGCAATTGGAACATAGGTCTGTGGCCCAAGGGAGAGATCCAAGCTGGAGATGCCAATCTAGGCAATAGCAGCATAGATGGCATTTAAAACCATGAGACTGGATGAGATTATCAAGGGAATTCAGACATAGAAAAAAGATAAAAGGTCAAAGGATCAAGCTCCAGTGTTTAGTGGCAGAACTAGCAGAGGAGGTTAAGGCTGAGTGGCAGAAGGGAAAAGTGGGAAACCAGGAGACTGGAGTGTGCAGAAAGCAGTGGGAGACAGTGCTTCAAGGAAGAGGGGGCAAGGACAATTGTGTCAAATGATCAGATAATTTTAGTGGAGTGGCAACAATGAAAACAAGATTAGACTTTCAAGAGAGAATGAGAGGAAAGAAATTGAAGACAGCACATAGAGACAATTATTTCAAGGAGAGAAATGGGGTAGTAACTGGAGAGGGAAATGGGGTCAGGAAAGGGATTTTTTATATGGTGGAAGAAATAACAGCATATTTGTATGCAGATGGGAATGATCCAGAAACATTTCTTAGTGTATGAAATAGGAGAAATAATAGAATCTATCATAGTGCAGCTAAGAGGATTAAATATGATAAAGCCTGGATGGAGTAAGTGCTCAATATGTGCTGAGTGTTACTCGTAGAAATCACAGTCTGCCTTTGAGACCAAGGAAGAGAAAGACTCACCAGCAGAAGCCTGCAGCGCAGTGTGACAGGTGCTTCTGGTGTCATACTTGGGCTGCTGAGAATATGAAGGAAGAGTCCTGGGAGGTGGAACTGGGTATTTGGATCCAGTAAATATAAGTGGCAAAATAATAGGACTAGTCTTGCCACAATAATGAGGCTAGAATGAAACCAAGCTTACCTGAAAATAAATAGGGGTTGGGGATTTAATCTCATATGTTATTTTGCTTTCAGTCTGATTTTCCCTGGTGTTCGCTTGGCCTCTGATAGCCAGTTCAGTGATTTCCTGGATGGCCTTGGCCCTGCTCAGCTAGTGGGACGCCAGACTCTGGCAACACCTGCAATGGGTAAGAATTTCTGCCACATGATTTCACTATTTTGTTTTAGATTGTTGAAAATGAAATTCTCTAAATTTCATAGAATCTTCTCTCTCTCCATTTTTTTTTTTTTTTTTTTTTTTTTTTTAGACAGAGTTTCACTCTGTTGCCCAGGCTGAAGTGCAGTGGCATGTAATCATGGTTCACTGCAGCCTCGACCACCTTGGCTCAATAAATCCTCCCACCTCATCTTCCCAAGTAGCTGGGACTACAGGCACACGCCACCATACCCAGCAAATATTTTGACTTTTTTTAATAGAGACAGGGCCTCACTGTGCTGACCCAGCTGGTCTCAAACTCCTGGCCTCAAGCGATCCTCCTGCCTCCACCTCCCAAAGTGCTGGGATTACAGGCATGAGCCACTGGGCTCAGCCCAGTGGAATCTTTAACAATATTATCAGCAGGAATCAAGACCTTAGATTTTAAGAATAAAAAATATTTAACCGTTATTTCTCTTCTAATTTTAATGCTTTTTAAAGGAAGATATTATTGATAGAATTTTAAGTATATTTGAATTTAAGAAAATATATGGGAAATGATGAAACGATGTTAAACCAAGGTCTTTGACTCTATTTTCCTTAGTGCATTTGTATATTAAAGCACATTTGTTCCTTCCTTCTTCCATTAGGTGACATTCAGGTAGGAATGATGGACAAAAAGGGACAGCTGGAGGTAGAAATCATCCGGGCCCGTGGCCTTGTTGTAAAACCAGGTTCCAAGACACTGCCAGGTAAAAACAAAAGAGATTTTTCTATTATTGTCCATAATCCATATTGTTTCAATTTAGAGACCTTTTGATTGGTTTAGACCTTTGATTTAGTTAATCAAGATTACTAATGAATGGTCCATTATGACTGGTCTGGTGCTGGAGTCATTTGTGTGTTTATCCTGAATGAGTGTTCAGTGAGGATGATCCGGTGGGGATAATGTAAGTTGTTAAATAAGTACATACATAGTAGAAACCACTGCAAAATAAAAACCACCCCACTTAGATCATTCATTTTGTCACACCATGTACACGAGGAGTTCTTTTTTCTTATTAGCTAGTCTTTTGTGTTATTCTTCAGTTTCTCTAGAGCTTCAAAATTCTCCTCAGGAATCCATAAGTCTCTGGAATTAGAATAAAAAATAGATACAGGCTCCAAGAGTAGCATAAGCTATGTATGCTGGATATTCTAATTATAAGACTTTTACTTCCTGTAATCTGAGGAAAGAGAGGCACTATTATAACTTCTTATGCTACATATTTCAAATTGAAATGTCATTTTAATCTAAGGTGCATGAAGCCATGGAAGGTGCTACAGTGCTCCAAATACATTGTGTAGAGATCGTTTGATAAGATGTATAAAACAATTTCTGAGGATTCTGAAACTTGATTTCTAGCCTCAGCATCTCTACTGATTGACTTGTAATTTTGACTCTCAACTTTTCTATTTCTAGCTTCAGCATCTCTACTGATTGACTTGTAACTTTGACTCTTAACTTTTCTATCCTTGCAGAAATTTTTAATTATAATATATAATCTGTTGTATAACCTTGCACTGGTGATTAAGACAGTTGTGTTTATATGTGTCTTAGAGCTAGTCAACTCACTCTGCTATAAAAAAATCATGATTTGTACATGCATGAAAATGGTTTTTATGAAGTGTCTGTTGGATAAATTTTAAGCCATAGATTTTCTAATTAGTTGCCTCTTAGCTAATTTGATCAATATCACATGAAATTCCACTACTGTTATACCCACACCACCACAAATAAGTAAGTACTTTTGAGTGATAATCACTATTTGTGGGGATGAGTGAATGAAACAATATAGCTTCAAGCATGTTAAATAGATTTAAGTATTGATAAATTAAAGACTGAGTAGGACATCTCTCAGGACTGGAAGCATTTCACTTTATTTAATGCAGTGTGTAAACCTATATAACCAGTTGATGAAAAAAATGATAATAAACTCAGAGGCTATGTCAGCATCCCCTAAAACTCTCTGAAAGACAC
Source organism: Gorilla gorilla gorilla (assembly GCF_029281585.2). Lineage (NCBI taxonomy): Eukaryota > Metazoa > Chordata > Mammalia > Primates > Hominidae > Gorilla > Gorilla gorilla. The sequence goes on from NC_073231.2 coordinate 110,083,767, forward strand.
AGTTATCCACTGTTTATCTAATGATTTTGACAGAATGCAGCTAGGCCAGTGGCATGATTGCTAGCTCTTTCAGCCAAAGATTAAACTGGTAAATGTCACCGTGCATTGGCCATTTCATGTCCATAGTTTATTGCTTATTCTCCTCTGTGTTTTCTTTCCCAAGCACCATATGTAAAAGTGTATCTATTAGATAACGGAGTCTGCATAGCCAAAAAGAAAACGAAAGTGGCAAGAAAAACGCTGGAACCCCTTTACCAGCAGCTATTATCTTTCGAAGAGAGTCCACAAGGAAAAGTTTTACAGGTATCTACTTAATTGTTTATCCCTTACCTAAGAAAGTATTTTTCATGGGGTCAGACATTATACCCCAAATCTTTTCTGTTGTATTCTTTTATGTTCCTCACAAATGAAATTCTTTGGAAACTTTTCAAAGCAGTGGCCCGTGCTATAAAGCAATATACGTTGTCATTTTCTTTAAAGTGATTTACAGACATGCAAATCCCCACCACACATAAATTCCAGTCTCTCTGGATTTCTTATGACCTTAATGCTTCAGTACAATTTCCCCAGTGTACCTTTAGATACCACTAGTTAAAGACAACTATTCTATTATACAGATTTTAACTTGATCTTTGATGTCAGAAAATTAACTGAATGTACTTTAGTATTTTAATATAGTTTACAAGTTTTTCTATGTACACAGTTACACTGACATCACTCTACTTTTTATTTTGCCAACAGATCATCGTCTGGGGAGATTATGGCCGCATGGATCACAAATCTTTTATGGGAGTGGCCCAGATACTTTTAGATGAACTAGAGCTATCCAATATGGTGATCGGATGGTTCAAACTTTTCCCTCCTTCCTCCCTAGTAGATCCAACCTTGGCCCCTCTGACAAGAAGAGCTTCCCAATCATCTCTGGAAAGTTCAACTGGACCTTCTTACTCTCGTTCATAGCAGCTGTAAAAAAACTGTTGTCACAGCAACCAGCGTTACAAAAAAAAAAAAAAAAATCACAGGTTGCAAACCCTGGTAACACTGCATGCTTAATGTTGTGTCTTCTGAGCCTGTTTCTAGGGATACAAAGCAATCCTGTGTTCTCAGAGGAAGTTGCACACATTGTGCCCTAAAGAAGGCCCTCAGGTGAAAGAGCAGAGCTGTGAAGAACTATCAGGTTTGGAATTCAATGACACTCGAGTTCTGGTCCAATCTGAAGCCATGGATTAATCTCAAAGAATCAGTCAGTTTCGTGCAACAGAAGCCCTTTTCAATGGCACCTTTATATTTTTATCATTCCTTTTTCTTCATTTAACCCCAAAGCCCTGATATGCCACAGAAATGGAGCTATACAGCCATGAAGCGGTGTTACAGGTGAGGAGTGAAATCCTAGGAAGCATCAGGTGAAAAGCAGGAGACCAAAGAAGTGGTCAGGAACAATCATCAGTCCTCCTCTGGGCGGGGATCAGAGCAGTCAGTCCAGCAGGAAGAGTGGCAGACTCTGTAGCTCCATGGGCACGTCATTTACTAATGCTAAGATGTGTTGGACTCTGAAAAACAAAATTCTGTGGCTACACTGTACTGAATGAAATTAATGAAACTTTTTTTGCATGGACACAGATTAGCTGAATACTTAAATTATTTTCTTGGGGCTGCAACTTGCAAAAAAAAAAAGAATAAAAATCAGCCATTTTCAACAATTTATATTATTTTTAAAAATAAATTTCACTAGTGCATGGTTTTAAAAAGGAGAGAGAATGCAACAGGGTGATACAAAGATACACCATGTTTATTCTTTAATCATAGTCTGTGTTTTGGCAGACATTACAAATGGAAATACTTTCTAGAAGATACTTAAAATTCTCTTTATGTGACAAATAAGTATAATATATTCAATTTATTTCCATGTTAAATATACAAATCTTATGAAGTTCAATATGTGCAAAATTTTCACATCTTTCTCCTTCTCGCACTTTACCTCTTCTCCCTCTTTTAAACTTTTCTTTCTCCCTGCCAGAGTGAACCTTATACTAAAAAATTACAAGTTTTGATCTGATCCTCTCTCATACCCCATGTTTGATTCAGAGCTGTAGATGCCTCTGAATTTGCGAATTTCTCAAGGGAAAATTAACAAGATCTTTCTTTATTTCAAGCATGTTGAAAAGGATTTTGCAACATGACTTGGGAGTACATTAAAGTAAGTCAGCATGTATTTGACAAAGAAGATATTTGAACTTTTGCAGTTTATTGTACAGTGCATGGTAATTTTTTCACCTTTAAAATTCAGTTTACAGGAAAATTCTAAAATCATGTTGCCATTGTGATGTCCAATAAATTTGTTTTTAGCACCAGCATTATTCATACAGGGGTTAAAGTATTATTTGTAGAAGGTCTTAGGTTTTGTTTGTTTTTTAATCATTTAAAGCAATTTCTTTAGCCAGTTTCCATTTACTATGTGAATAGAAGCACTGCTAAAAATTGGGAACCCTGAAACACAGGGCTGTTTATTAATTCATTTTTCTGTAGTAAAATTCAATTTTTCACAAATTGTATTTCTAAAGAAATATAGTAAACATAAATTTGCAACAATTTTAAAGCTCCAGTTTTTAGGTGACTCAAAGAAAGTCATTATGCCTATTAATAGTTATTTGATGCCATCACCAAAAGTCTATGTGAAAATCTCCTAAAGTCAAAACCCCTGCCTTTGGTTTTACAGACGGTTATTACCATTGGGTGGAGCTGCAAGGTCAAATTTCTCCTAAGTTCCCCTATTTAGAGGAAAAGTCACTGGTTATTGTAATAAACCACCCATGGTTCTTTATGTACATTTTGATAACACATTATTATAGCTTGATTTTAATTTTTTGCGTTAATTTTTGAAATCCACATACATCTCATTTGTTTAAATTAAGGCCATGCACAAATATTTTTTTTAGTTCAGTGCTGACCATTAAAAACTATCATGCTTGATACGGTGCAAAAGTTAAAATGAGTATCACTAAAAATGCCTTCTTTTTATGTGGTGCAATATGAAATACACCAAGACTGTGTCTTGACATTCTGATGGACCCAGGTAAAGTTGTTAAAAGAACGAATAAAACTTTATTAAAATAATTTAGACACCTGTGTACCAGCAACAATTGATTTAATAGACCTATAGTGTCTATACTATCCCTTAGAATAAAGGTTTATGATTTTCCTGATACTAAGATGCAGTCACATAATCTTTTGTGCATATTCCTATACAAATTATTTCTAATTTTAATAAGAAGGACGTGACTACGGAATATTTGTACATACTTGTCATTATGCAGTATTTATTTAAAAGTTGGTGTTTTTTTTTTTAATTTTCACATCTGCACCTCGACTTGTGGTTTAGTCATGTAACTAGCACTATGCCAGTGACCGTTGTTGCCCTGTACATAGTATGTTTGAAAAGTAAAGGGAATTCCAGTTGGGAAAAAAGGGCAGATTAGTCCTGTAATGAACACCAACTAATGTAAATCAAATTCATTCTGGTGATGGTATTTAGCACTTTAAATAAAACATTTTCTTTACAGACGTCTGCAGTGCTTTCTCTGACTTTTCTCCCCACACAGCCCTGAGCCTGCTGCAGCTCATTCCCTGAACTCATGCATCATTTAAAGAATGAAATCACCGTCTCCTACTTCTCAATAACATAAGTGGACTGCTGGTCTTAGCAGCAGCCCTCAGTAGAGCATTTCTTTAAAACGCCAAAGGATTTCTGCTCACACTATTAAAAGTTGCTGTTTTTTAAAAGGTTGTTATTTTGGATTGAGTTGCTTTCTGATTAAATGACTCAGCAACTCACAGATTTTATGAGTGAAATTTTTAATTTAGTCATGGCCTTCACTGACAGCATAGTCACAAATACTCAGGCACAGGCTCTGCTAGCCCCTGGGTGAAGATGGCGAAGGCATAACTGGCTTTATGCAGCATATGTGTTTCTGCTAAAGTGTCAGTGTTGCTTTGTGGGGAGTGGAGGGTGTGTTTTCGGGATGGGGAGACATGTGTGGTAACCTGACATGTAACAACCTGTCCGGAGACTGGCTTCTACGTGTGGATATGAATGGGTGAGAGGATTTCTCCATATCCTTCTGGGGCAATTCCTCAACTGGGAGAAGGAAACCCTGCGGAGTTCTCATGGGAGTCTACTTCAGGTTTGAAATTTAAGAGCTAGTTTGGATTCATATTTAGTAATCGAACTGAAATCTAAGTCTAGCTGTCTCTCTATTCTTGGAAACAACCATTTCCTCCATTTCCAAAGACTCAACTCGAGTCCATTTCCCCATATCTATCCCATATATTTTTCCTTTATCCCATATATACCCCCTACTCTAGTGAATTGTTTCTTTGTTGTTCATTCCTGTTCTTTGTTGTTCATATACATTCCTGTATATGAACAACATTTTCCTTTATCCCATATATACCCTCTACTCTAGTGAATTGTTTCTTTGTTGTTCATTCCTGTTTCTTTGTTGTTCATATACATTCCTGTTATAAAAATTCCCTTCCCTTTCTTATGTGCCCTCTCCTGAAAAGCCCTTCTACTTTTCTCAATAATGATCCATGCGAGTCCCTTCTTGCAACTCCCAGCTCAAGAATGAGCTCTTTCGGCAACTTCTGACTAAACCCTAACAACATGGCTGCCATTGACGCCAACACCTTCACTTTCCCAGGGACCCCAGATGCCAAGGCTCCATAGGCAACAATAAAGGATATGATGGTCCTGTAGTGGGTATGATAGAATTAGGCAAGAGATCACCAAAGCTGTCTGCCTACTACTGATGTAAACCTTGACATTCTGTGCACGTAAAAATCATGTGCTCAATATGTTTGTCTCAACTCCCTCAGCTCGTGATGCCCTCAGTGTTCTGTGGGCATTTATGCACTGAAGAAACAGGAGTTCACACATCCACCTCTGGACTGTGAAATGTGTATTGAGAAATACTTTGCAAGAGAGAATTTTTTTAAGTGAACAAACAACAAGTCTGTGCCACACACATCTTCCATATGCCCTGACTCAGGTCACTTAATCTCCAGGATTTCATTTCCTCACCTGGAAAATATGGAGTTTGAGGTAGATTCTCATCTATCATTAAATCAACACTTTAACTAAAACGTAAGCTCCTTCAGGGCAGAGACCGTATTTTCAGTATCAAAAACAATGTTTGACACATAGCTGCTCAATAAACATCTGTCCAATGAAGGTTTATTTAGTCCTTGCTTTACTTGAGGCACTATTTCAGGCATAGTAGTGAACAAAACAAACAGTAGCCCTGTCCTCATGGGGCTTTCATTCTTCTAAAGAAGACACATTGGGTAAACAATTCCAAGTGTGATAACTTTCCTAAAGTGAAGCCCCCAGACTGCTACAGGAGGATACAGCAAAGTGTTTCAACCCAGTTTAGACATTTAGGGAAAGCTTATTAAAAAAATGAACAGGAGTTAAATAGAAGGAGATAATGGCAATGGGAAGCAAGACTATGTCAGGCAGAGAGAACAATGGCAAGAAATTTGAGGAAAGGGAATCATTACTACTTGTATTATAGTGTCTAAAACAGTGATGAACACATAAGAAGTGAATGAGTTGAATGAATGCATCTGTAGATTCCTGCATTTGGGGCTATTTCTAAAAGCACTGAGAGTTTTATTGGGAAGCTAGTTTTGATTTAAATTTGATGTGAAATCTATTTCTAAATGAGGTAATTGATAAGGTCTAATCTTCGGTTTCATTATATTTGAAATGGTTCTCAGAATGATGCTTAGTCCTTAATCCCATTAAATGGTTAGGCCTTTGAACACAGGAATCAAAGCCTGCAATTCCATACCCAGCACAGCACCTAGCTCAATGCCGAGCACATTATAGGTGCCAGATACCCAGCATTAACAGTGAATGTCCCTCTCAAATATTCTCAGATAGATTATTGTCAGCTGGGCACAGTGGCTCACACCTGTAATCTCAGCACTTTGGGAGGCCGAGCCAGGCAGATCACTTGAGGCCAGGAGTCTTGAGACCAGCCTGGAAACATGGAGAAACCCCATCTCTACCAAAAATACAAAAATTAGCCAGGCATGGTGGCAGGCGCCTGTGGGAGGCTAAGGCATGAGAATCACTTGAATCCTGGAGGCTGAGGTTGCAGCGAGCTGCGATCACGCCCCTGCACTCCAGCCTGGGCGACAGAGCAAGACTGTGTCTCAAAAAATAAATAAATAAATAAAAGAAAAGATTATTGTCATAAACATGGAAGATTCCTGAGTCCTGAAATTTATGTTCATAGTTTGTGTATGGTTACATCAAAAAGACTTTAAACCTGTCGTGTCCTTAATGCCTTTTGAGTACCAGCTTCCTATCATCCTGCCTTGGGGCAGGGGACCCTATTGCTTATTATAAGCTTTCTTTTCTAGCCCATCCACATTTTTCCTCTGAGACCTGCCATTCCCCGGCCCCATGTGATGGTAGTATAGAGGGCGCAGACTCTTAAACTGGGCCAATCTTTACCTTGCCTATGAAGATTTGTTATTTTTTTGTTTTATTTTGTTTTGCCTTGATACTGAAGAGGCAGTCCATCTCCAGTGACAAAAACTATCCCATTGTGGGGGAAAAGTCAGGAGCTTCCAGTGACAGTGTTTTCTGATATCTGATGAAAGTTGGTTTATGCTAAGAAAGTCAACAAAACCAAGTGGAGGCAAGAATGTGGAGAGAGTCCTACAGATTCCGCATTCCTAGTTCCATTACGACTGAGGATCAGCGGCATCCCTGCTCTTCCAAGAAAGCTCACACAGTCTAGCTGTAATTAGTTGAGTTCCTGCTGCTTGAGGTCATGAGTCCTAATTAATATATTTGGCCAAAGATGATTCTAATGAAACTAGAATCTCGAAGGAGCCATTGGGTTCACCTAGGGCAACCTCTTAACTTGAAGGGAAACCCTAAGGGGTGGCCATTAAGCCTCTGCTTGACAAGTGGATGGAGAAATAAACGCTGCAATCCATTTCATTCCATAACATTTAGCCTAAATTGTATTCCTTAACACTTAGCCTAAATCTCCTTCCAGTATTTTATACTTCCTGGGATAGCACTACCTTGCAGAAATGTACAGCAAATGGCTGATCGCTCTTCCATAGATAGTCCTTCAAATATTTAAGTGAGCTATCTTATTATCCCCAACTCTTAGAAAGCAGAATAGCATGTTGGCTAAAAATTCCTGTTCTAAATAAGAATGCCTGAGTTCAAATATTGCTTTCTCATTTGCTGTATAATAACTATGTAATAGCTATATAGCCTTGAATAAGCCACTTATCGTGTCTGTTTTCTTATCTATTAAATGGGGAAGTAGAGATGATAACAGTACCTGACTCACAAGGTTGTTGAGAGGATTAAACAATGTAACACAGACAAGGGACTAGCACAATACCAGACATACAATTACTCAGTAAGTATTAGCTATTTCTGTGGTGGTACTGATTGTCATTATTACTATTAGTTTTACTACCGTTATTTTTTTTTCTCTTCCAGGCACTTCTAATGCCTTCAACACTTGTCACTTACTAGAAACCTCATCATCTTATCTGTCCTCTAAATATACCCTCTCCATTTGCTTAAGCAAATGACTCTGGATGAGTACTGGCTCAAGAAGAGTACTGTGGACTCTGCTTTGTAAACACAACCTGTGATTCTGTTGCCGTTTTCTGCAGTTACCTCACATAGCCCTTTCAGACTAGGCTGGTGGTCAAACGAATCTCTCAGATCCTCCATATGAATTGCTTTCTTACTCGTCCTTGTGGAATTTCATTTTTAGCCAATCACAGATGTAAAAGTTTTCTTGCTAAATTTTTTTCTTATTGGTTTTGTCCAATATTCCAGCCTATCAAAATCATTACAACTGCCCTAAATCTGCATTCACTCTGAATTTTGCTGAAAGCTTAAGATTTATAAAACTTGTCAGCTTTCACTGCCAGCTCTGTGTCACGCGCAGTTCTGATAAGGACGTTTCCTCTATCTTGATTCACATCTTTGATAAAATGTTGACTAAAATAGGGCCAAGATCAAAGTTTTGTAACTCTTTTCTGGTAATATTAATTGATATCAATAGTAGTTATTGTCATCTAACACATTATAATCTACAAAATGACTTTAATACACGTGATCCAAATCAGCAGTGCTCACCCTTTTTGGCACCGGGAACTGGTTTCGGAAGACAATTTTTCCACAGACTGGTGTGGCTGGGGGATGGTTCCGGGATGATTCAAGCACAGTATGTTTATCGTGCATTTTATTTCTATTATTATTACATTGTAATATATAATGAAATAATTATACAACTCATCATAATGTAGAATCAGTGGGAGCCCTCAGCTTGTTTTCCTGCAACTAGATGGTCCCATCAGGGGTGATGACAGTGACAGATCATCAGGCATTAGAGTCTCATAAGGAGCATGCAACCAAGATCCTTCACATGTGCAGTTCACAATAGGCTTTGCACTCCTATGAGAATCTGATGCCACTGCTGCTCTGACAGGAGGCGAGGCTCAGGCGGCAATAAGAGTGATGGGGAGTGGCTATAAATACAGGTGAATCTTCCCTCACTAGTCACCTCCTCACCTCCCACTGCGCAGCCCAGCTCCTAACAGCCTATGGGCCGGTACTGGTCCATGCCCTGGAGGCTAGGGACCCTGATCTAAATTAATCCTTATGACTACTTTATGAGGTGAGTAGTAACATCAACTTTATTTTGCAGATAAGAAAACTATGGTTCATATAGTTTAAATAATGTGACCAAAGTCCCCCATCTGAGAAGGGCCACATCCAGATGAAACGTGGGTCTTCTGACAATAAATTGAGTGGGTCAATCAATTGTAGGGCCACCTCACTTGACCACAGTCCACCACACAGTTCCCCACTTTATCCACAGAGAATTCATTATGGCTTTCTCAAATGATTTGCAGAAATACAGATATGTTTTCCTCATAGAGTAATCTAGGTGCCAACAGAAAGCATGTCAGGCAGGGCAGGATGGGGAGGGAGAAGGAGGTTGCTGGTTATATGGCAGCTTTTCTGAGTTACTGTTGGGACTTGACTAGAACATGTATATGGACTTGGCATAAAATGGGCACCCACGAACGGCAGCTCTTTTTCTTATCATGAGCCTCAACTCCTGTTTTGTTTCCAATTAAAGACTATTCTAGTTGCATGCAAGAGAAGCAAGAGAGAAATGAAATGCTTCAGCATTTTTCCCTTCATTGTCTTTGAGTAGTAGAAGGGATCTGCCCCCTCCTTGACAACTCCTTGGACCCAAAGGAAATAAAGGACATTTTTATCACCTTCAGCATTTTTTCAGCCATTCTGGATTCTAACCCTCTGCTTCCAGCCACTCTTCTTTCAGGTGCATGCCCTGGTTCTATTTGTCCTCATTATGGGTCCAGCCTCCTTCTTTTATATTTATTTGTTAAAATCTGAGTTCAGCAGTGGTGCCTGTCTGTAATTAAACTGGCTTTGGCTTTGGTTTTGTTTATATATTTGTTTATATATTCATTTTATATAGGCAAATATTTATACATACCTACTATTTCCCTTTCTTTCTCATTGGAATTTTAGAATAATAATTTTATTTTTTTCTAGATTTTTCCATGCATCTTTGGCTATTACCACTCCTGCCAAGGAAACATCCTTACATCCTCTGAATTTTTTCACACATCAATTAAAAATTCCAGGACACGTGTCTGATAACGACCAGCATCCATTTTCCTCATTGTCATGACTATAAAATGAAATAGTGACTTATTCCCAAGTGTGTAAGTGACAAATCTCTACATCACGAACTACAATTTTGTTTTTATTTCTTTAAGAATTACATTCTATTGGCTTGTTCCTGGACTGACACTTACTGGCTGTTCAGCCCTGACAATGTCATTTATATTCTTTTAGCCTCACTACCCCCATCTGCAAAATGGAAATCATAAAACTACCCAATTCATTAGGCTGTTAAGGGGATTAAATGAGATTCTGTATATAGAATACATGGTACTATAAGTGCTATAAAATTAGTGTTCAAATTGCCAATTATTAGCATAAGTAATTGATTAGAATGTCTTGAAAACCATTTCATTCTTTGCTGGACTGTCTCATCTGAAGCACAAGTCTTCTAAGGGAAGCAAAGAGTTCCCTCTGAACACTGGGGACCAAGCTGGGGCATCCCTGCTGGATTTGGAGACGACTCTGCTGAGCCCTCTCATAGCAGACCTTCCCTGGAGAGGAAGGAACCCCCCACAGGCTCAGCAGTCCACTGCCCACGACTACTTAAAAGAGAGACCCCAGTGAGGAATCCCACACCGCAAGGCGGCTCCAGGCCTTCTCAGAAAGGAGCAGCTGGGCAGACAAGTCCAGCAGTCATCCAAAGGATAGGGCTTTAAAAACGCCCCAGCAGAGTTTCACACCCTTGGGCTGGCTCTCAGGGTCCTGGAGACCTGAGAGGACGCCTCAGCCCCTGGAAGATCACGCTACATAGGAGAATGGCGACCTCAGAATCCTCCTGGATGGATCCTCACATTCCTTATCACACAGCTTCTCTGGTTATTTCCTAAGCAAGGAATAGGTCAGGCTCTTCTCTAGTTCTGACCTCCAAAGGCTGGGCTCCCTGTGTCATAGGTCTGGCTGGTGGGCTGCTGGGGACAGCAGGCTTCTTGGGTGGGCTCACAGTCACACCCAAGGACTGCAGAGCCCCTGTGGACTACAATGGAACTCTGGCAATACGTTGGGGTTATCCAGACCCTGACCCTGTAACAACTCGGTCCCTGTCTGGGTAGTGATGAAGGGCAGGGATCTGTGTTGTCTGATGAATAGTCATGAGCTTCCTTGGCAAACCTTGTGCTCTCCCTGGAGAAATATTGAAGCTGTGGGGAAAGAGACACGTTGTCCGGGATATTCTTGATTTGTTATAAAACTTCATGTGCTAACATCCATGGAGCTTATGCAAGTTGTTTGCGACATAGTAAAAAACTAACAAAAAATCCTAAAACTTTGGTGGTGGGGAGAGGGGCATCCTGAGTATCCTGAGATGCCATGAGTGCTGCACACTTAAAGTTGACAATTCAGTCAACTTGTCGATACAAGCCTGGTTAGGGGGAAAATCCCAAACTCGCAAAACCGGAAGCCTAGGTCTGCGGGGCTTTCTCAGAGAGGAGAAGTGATAGGGTTCCACAAACAGAGCAACAGTCTTCCAATCCACTAGGAGGCAGGCTGTTAAAAATATCCAGGAATCATTGTCCTTCTAAAAGGACTGGACTTCTTTAAATAGCCACCTCTAGATACTCATAAGCACATCTTTTCTGTCTTACATCTTTCCTATCGTCACAACAAATCCCAGTTTTGTCTTCAGGTATAAACATTGTGGACTCTTCATTCAACACTGAACCTCAAACCCTGTCCCTCTTTTTCATGGAAGAAAAAAGGAAATGAGGGCAGGAAAAGGGAGAGGGAAGAAGAGTATAGAAAAAGAAGGAACCAGGGAAGAAAATGTCTCAAAACCACCTACCCCTTAACTGGAATTTGGTCTGTTTTTCCCTGTCTAGAATTATAATCCTTGTTTTCTCAGACCTAGCTCAGAGTGAGGCAGGAGAGTAGGTGAATGTGAGTGAGAACCAAAAGCAAAATGGAAACAGAAACAAACATATGGAGACTTCATTTAATTACATAATTACTTCCAGGGTCTTCCCGAAGAGCTAAGTGTGCCTTGAAAGGGTCAAGAAGAGGGGTCATGGCTTTAAGAGGACACTTAAAACCCAGGGCAGAACGAACTTGGGGATGGACAAACCACACTAACAGAGAGTGGGACCACAGCAACGTTGCCATGGAAAGGTCTTCCTTTGGAACACGATGTGTGGCAATGGGAATACCTTGCTGTTGCTGCTGTCAACCACTGCAAAATCGTGTGTCCATTATTTTTCCTTTCTCTTCTTTTACTAAAGAGTATCAGATTACTGGTCTGCCCAGTCAGGGATATTTTTCTTGTCTGTTGGGTAGAGTGGTTTTTCAGCTGTATTTCAAACACACTATTTTGCACCTAGGAAATAGGATCATGGGGCATAAAACACAGGATAGGCCCCAAGGATCCAAAGAACATACAAGTAGGCACTAGCAAGCAGTCGCCCTGGAAAGAGCCTGCGTAATGCAAGAACTTTTCAATCCTTGATGTCTAGGTGGTGAAACTCTTTACCAATTGCCATGTGCTCCTGACTCTAGTATGCAGTTGGTCTTCTTGATAATGACGATTCTGAATAACACAGTACATGACAGTCTATTCCCTGAATTGTATTTTTAAAACATATTCTGTTCAAGCACTAGCAATGACATGGTGAATAAGATGTCTTTCCAGACCTCAAATAGCCTACTCGAATATGACCAAACTGTTTGCTTCTATACCTAAAATATGATGTGTCAGTTGCTAGATAAGATCTGCCAGACAGGATCTTAGAAGCATTGGTTAATTTTCTTTAGGAAGGCTGCCCAGAGGAGGTGAGCTTTTCTTTTTACTGTTAACTCATCTGTAAATTGGGGTGCACAATGCCCACTACAAAGGCCCTTGAGAATTTAAATAACAAAAGAAATGACAGCCCAGCATATAATAAGGACTCAACCAAAGTTGTTTCTTCGTATCAATCAGGCATTGCATTCAGCCATGGGTAACCGCGTCCTCAGTAAAAGTAACCTAAAATTATAGAAGCTTATTTTTTCTTCAAAGTTACTTCCCGGTTCCAAGATGGTAGCTGCAGCTCCTGCCATCTACATTCTAGGAAAAAAGAGACGGGGCCGAGGGAAGAGTAAAGGGACCAGCCAATTGGGTAGCTACCTTTAAAGATTTCCTGGACCTGGAAGTCCTGCCCAAGACTTTCAGTCTAAGGAGGAAAATATTAATAGTTCAATATTTAACCATTAAATATGATGCTCTTTTGTCATATTGAGGAAGTTGCCTCTTATTCTTAATTTGTTGAGAGGTTTTTTTTTTAATCATGAATAGATGTTAAATGTTGTCAAATGCTTTTCCTCCTTCTATTAAGATGATTGTATTTTTTTTCTCCTGTACTCTGTTAATATAATGAACTACACCGATTGATTTTCCAGTGTTAAGACATTTGAAAATTTGGAAAGAAAGCCAGCTTGATCATGATGTATTAGCTCTTTCTATAGTGCTGGATTCAATTTGATATTTTGTTAAGGATTTCTGCACCTACATTTATGACAGATATTTGTTTTCAATTTTTTTTCCTGTAATATGTTGGTCTTCTGAAAAAACTAGTGGGGAAGTGTTTCCCTGCTCTATTTACTGAACCAACTTGTTTAATATTGATACTATTTCTTTCTTAAATATTTGATAAACGTCAACAGTGAAAACATCTAGACTTGAAGTTTGTTTTCTTTGTGGAAACATTTTGACTATAAATTAAATTTGTTCAGTAAATAAAAGGTTAATAGAATATCTGTCAGTTTGGGCTGTATTTTTCAAGGAGTTTGTCAATTTTATATGTTTCCAAATTTTTCCTTATAAAGGTATGTGTAATGTTATTATCCTTTTAATGTCTGCAGAATCTGAAATGATGACCTCTCTTTCAGTTTTGATATTTTTTCTCTCCTTCTTGAGCAGTCTTACTATGAGTTTATTGATTTTGTTAATCTTTTCAACATACCTATTTGGGGATTTGTCATATTTCTCTATTTTTTCCATTTCATTGATTTCTGTTATTATTTCCTACCTCTAATTACTTTGGATTTAATTTGTTATTTTCCTAGTTTTTTAAGATGGAAGCCTAGATCATTGTTTTAAAATCATTCTTCCTTTCCCATATAATCTTTATAATTATACATTTCCTTCCAAACACTGCTTTAATTGCTTCTACCAAACATTGTTATTTTCATTACCATTCAGCTAAAATGTTTTGTCATGCCTGTGATTGCTATTTGAATCCATGGGCTATGTAGAAATGTACTAATTCCAAATATTTGGACATTTTCTAGCTATCTTATTGTTATTGATTTCTAAGTAATTCTGTTTTGGCCAGAAAACAAATTCTTTAAGATTTTGATCTTTTGAGTGTTGAGGCTTATTTTACTTTTGAGCATAGTGTTTATTTTGGCTGACATTCCAAGTGTACTTGAAAAGAATGTATATTTTGCAGTTGTTGGGTGTAATGTTATTGTTCTGTGAATATTAATTAGGTCAAGTTGATTAATATTGTTGTTAAAATCTTCTATATCCTGATTAATTCTGTCAGTTAGTGAGAGAGAAGTATTAAAATCTGTAACTATGTTTGTGGGTGTGTCTATTTCTTCCTTTAGCTCTGTCAGTTTTTTTCTTCATGTATCCTGAACCTCTGTTATTAACTGCATAAGATATATGATTGCTATATCTTCTTGTTGAATTGAATTGTTTATCATTATATGCAGTACCCTTTTATTACTGGTAATATTCCTTGTCTGGAAGTTTATTTTCTGTTGATATACCTATACCATCCTTCTTATGCTTACTGTTTCCATCCTTTTACTCTTCATCTATTTGTGCCAGTTTATTTAAATTGTTTCTCTGTCTCCTTTAGGATTATATGGCTGCCTTTTGCTTTTTAATCTAGTCTGATAGTTTCTGCCTCTTAAATAGAAAGTTTAATTCATTTACATTTAATATAATTAATAATATGGTTGGGTGTAAGTCTACCATCTTGTTATTTATTTCCAAGTTATCTTATCTAGTTTTGTTTATCTGTTTCTTCTTTTCTTGTCTTCTGAAGTAATATTTTTTATATTCCATTTTCATTCCTCTATTTGCTTCGTGTTAATTTTTTATGGTTGCTTCTAGGTAGAGTACAAGATGGATTCTTAACTTATTACTGTCAATTTAGAGTTAATATTTTACTAGTTCACATAAAATGTAAGACCCTTACAACAGCAAAATTCTATTTACTCTGCCTATCCTTTTTGCTACTGTTGTCCTTTAGTTTGTCCACATAAGTAATAAAATTCTATAATGCAATGTATTATTTTTGTTTTAAATAATTTGTTACATTTCAAAAAATTCAGAGAAGGAAAAAACATTTCTTTGTATTTCTAATAAAATTTACTTTTTCTGGTTCTCTCATTCTTTCCTGTAGATCCAAGTTTCCATATGGTGTCATTTCCTTTCAGTCTGAAAATTTTTCTTAAGCATTTCTTATAATAAAGACCTGCTGGCAATAAATTCTACAGGTTTGTTATTCTGAAAATATCTTTATTTCATCCTTTGAAGTATAATTTTAATGGATAAAGAATTTTGTGTTGAGTGTTTTTACCCCATGTTATCCTATTAAGTTAATGATGGGTTCTTTTGGTCCTGTCAGATTTGTTTCATTCTTTGTTAGGGCAAGTCTATTTCAGTTTTGAACTTAGAGCATGGCCCTCATTCCTAAAGCCTAGTCTTTCTGGAGTCACGACTGCATGTCTGAAGTACTCACTCAGCTGTGCCCACTCTGGCTTGTCATTTGATAACGCTACTAACAGGAGCATAATAACATCAACTCTTGACTGTTTTATAAAGTGTAATTTTTTTATTTTGATTTTTAAATTTTAAAACATATAAAGATTATACTTCCAGGTTAAATCTTTGTCTGACTATTCCTTGTACCCCCAGAGGCAACCACTATTGTGTTTTTACATTTATTGCTTCTATGTATGAGTATACTTTTCCTATTCATGAATTTATCCTTAAACAGGAAAATGGATAAGTAACTGGGATACTTAAGTCTTGTATTAGAGAGATGCTTTGGAGACAGAAGTTATATTAGAAAAGGAGGCCGGGCGCAGTGGCTCGTGCCTGTAATCCCAGCACTGTGGGAGGCTGAGGCGGGTAGATCACCTGAGGTCAGGAGTTCGAGACCAGCCTGGCCAACATGGTGAAATTCTGTCTCTACCAAAAATACAAAAAAAAAGAAAAAAAAAATTAGCTGGACATGGTGGTGGGTGCCTGTAATCCCACCTTTTGGGAGGCTGAGGCAGGAGAATCACTTGAACCCGGAAGGCGGAGGTTGCAGTGAGCAGAGAGCTCCCCATTGCACTACAGCCTGGACAACAAGAGCGTAACTCCGTCTCAAAAAAAAAAAAAAAAAAAAAGAAAAAGAAAAAGAAAAAGAGATTCTAGAGACAGGAAGATTAATTAGAAGATTGTTGAAATGATCCACAATGAATGTTGGTGAGGAAGAACTAAGGGCAAAAATAATAGATAAGGAGGCTGAAAGGCCATTTGCAAGGAAAGGATAACATTAAATTTGATTTAAAGCTTGAATTTTAAATATGTTTATTGGTGTTATTTAAATACTGGCAAATATTTAAGTAACTTTTCAAAATTATGTCCTGTTAAACATTTAACGCGTGTCTCCTATGTGCCATGTACTGTGTTGAAATTTGTGGATGTGATGTTAAGCAAAAATAAAATCATAATTTCTACCTATACAAATCTTTCTGCTGTGCTCATACTCTCTTCTGAAGGGACAAATGTACATAGCCATTTTTTCAGCCCAATATTTAGCAGGTATGCATTGGTACAGCCATGCCAGGTTTATGTAGTCAGTGCCTAATCTAATTGATTGACATCCTGTTCTAAAAAGTTGGTTCTTCATTCCAATTGGCTGATACCTCTTATGTATCAATTGCTAAGTTTTAGTATTTGACTATCAACATGAATGACCGATAGCATGACACTTCAAAGATAAGTTCAACTTATCATAGTCTTTCTTTCATTGAAATAATTAACCCTACAACCACAAATTATGGAGGATCAGAAACGTGATTAAACAGAGGAAACTAATTGATAGCAGGATGAAAGAAGCAGACATATGAAGTGTAATTGTATAAAAACCATGATATATCACTAACACTCTGCCAAGATGTTTAGACCCATCTTGAATCTGGACTGTGTGAGGTCCAGCCCTATTTTAGATCTTCTCTTCTTAGATATCCAAGAGATTCTCCTAATCACTTCATGTAATTCCTCACAATAAACACTCGCCTTCCTTAAGCCAGCTTGCTTGAGTAAATCTTCATTTATTTAGCCAAGAGACAAGCTAAACTGTAACATCATCTATAATTCAGATAATTTGTCAAACCGTGACATGAATACATTCATCAAATCTGAGCGCTGTGTAAGTACAGGAAGTGGCATAAACATCAAGAACAGATGTGAAGCTGGAAGTCTGGAGACATTTTCTGACCATACTGGGTAAAGGAATTTATTCTAGTTCTCTTAACTTTGGGACTTAAGAGATGATATCAAGCACTAGTTCTCAATCTTCAATGTGCATCAGAATCGCCAAGAAAACCTTGTTAAAATATAAGTGTCTGGGCTCCATTGGCAGACATTCTGATTCAGTAGGTCTGAGGAAAGGCCCCAGAATATGCATTTCCAACAAGGTGCTAATGCTGCTGATCTGGGGAACCCACTTTAAGAACAACTGGCATGGAGAATTCTCAGAGTAAGTTCATGTTAATGTTCATCTGTTTATGGTTCCCGCCTTTACAGAGTCACCAGTTCCATGGTAACTTACTACTTTACAAAATTCTGCCATCCATATTCCCAGGGTTAGATTGTGTTATGGTTAATATGGACTGTCAACTTGACTGGACTGAAGGATGCAAAGTATTGTTCCTGGCTGTGTCTGTGAGGGTGTTGCCAAAGGAGATTAACATTTGAGTCAGTGGGGTGGGAAAGGCAGACCTACCCTCAATCTGGGCGGGCACCATCTTATCAGCTGCCATAGCGACTAGAATAAAGCAGGCAGAAGAAGTTGGAAATAGCAGACTTGCTGAATCTTCTGGACTTCATCTTTCTCCCATGCTGGATGCTTCCTGTCCTTGAACATCAGACTCCCAGTTCTTCAGCTTTTGGACTCTTGGACTTACACCAGTGGTTTGCCAGGGGCTCTCAGGCCTTTGGCCACATACTGAAGACTGCACTGCTGACTTCTCTATTTTTGAGGTTTTGGAACTCAGACTGATCCACCACTGGCTTCCTTGCTCCTCAACTTGCAGACGGCCTATCGTGGGACTTCACCTTGTGATCGTGTAAGTCAATTCTCCTTAACAAACTCCCTTTCATATATACATATATCTTATTAGTACTGTCCCTCTAGAGAACCCTGACTAACACAGAGGGGTAGGGCTGGAAGATAATATCCAAGAGCAAAGAGAAGGTCATAAGTAAGCCATTACATTAATAATGATTTTCTTTCTCTGGAAGAAATGACAGCAGAGAGATTTGAGGGTTTCCAGAACTTACGGTGCTGTCAATAAAGAGCCGTAAGTATACAACTGGGGTCTGGCTGTATTTATCTAATATACTATACTGGAAAGGCTAATGATGGAGAATTACAGATGTTTCTAATATTTAGGTGTTTTATTATCACCAGCAGTACATCTCTAAATCAAATAAAATGAAATTTCATAACCCAAGGGTGGACCATTTTTTATTTGTTGCAAAACTAAAAAACAACAACACTAATTATTACCTAGCCTTAATATTGCCCTCTGTTTTCTCAAAATGTGAAATTCTCACATGAATTATCTTTGCTTAGCCACACAACTTTTCTGTGAATTGAGGTCATGTCCTGGTGCTTCTTTACTCAACTAATGTTTATGGAAAAACACGAAGGTTAGCCATTGTATTCTTCATGTAAAAAACTTCATTCTTCATGTAAAAAACTCACTGTCCAGTAGGGGAGATAAGACTTCTGGAGAAATTACTGCAACAACAAGAAATAGAGCAGAGCAGGTGCCTTAGGCGTCCCAGGAGAGGGGAGTCACTTTTGGTTGGAGGGATCAGAGACGTTCCTATGAAGAAAGTGGCATCTCAGCTGAGTTTTAAAAGTGAACTTGGGTTTTGACATGAGTATGTGGGAAGAAAAGGATTTCAAAGACAGAAAATTAATTCTAAGAGCACTGAGCAAATAAGCTCAGGTTATGTATTAGTCAGGGTTCTCCAGTGAAACAGAACCAATAGAGTATGTATTCATCTGTTCTTATATTGCTAATAAAGACATACCCGAGACTGGGTAATTTATAAAGGAAAGAGGTTTAATGGATTCACAGTTCTACATTGCTGGGGAGGTCTCACAATCATGGCAGAAGACAAAGGAAGAGCATAGAAATATCTTACATGGCAGCAGGCAAAGAGAGAATGAGAGTCAAGTGAGAGAGGAAACCCCTTATAAAACCATCAGATGTCATGACTTATTCACTACCACAGGAACAGTATGGGGGAAACTGCTCCCATGATTCAATTATCTCCCAGCAGGTCCCTCCCACAACATGTGGGAATTATGGGAGCTTCAATTCAAGATGAGATTTGGGTGGGGACAGAGCCAAACCATATCAGAGTATATACTCATTCTATATATATATAGAATGATTTTTTATAAGGAATTGGCTCATATGACTATGAAAGTAGAAAAGTCTCACAATCTGCTGTGTGCAAGCTGGAGACCCAGGAATGTTGGTAAAGGAAATTCCAGTCCAAGCTTGCAGGCCTAAGAACCTGGGGAGCTGTTGGTGTAATCCTCCATCTAAGAGCAAGAGAAGACCAATGACCTAGCTTAAGTAGTCGGGCAGAGAGAAAGAATTCATCTTCCTCTGACTTTTTGTTCAGAGCCCTCAAAGGTTGAATGATCCTAACACTGGGGGAAGGCAATTCACTTTACTCAGTTCACCAACTCAAACAAATCTCTTCCAGAAACATCCTTACAGACACATCCAGAAATAATGTTTACCCAGGGCAGGCGTGGTGGCTCACACCTGTAATCTCAGCACTTTAGGAGGCAGAGGCAAGAGGATCACTTGAGGTCAGGAGTTCAAGACCAGTTTGGCCAACACGGTAAAACCCCATCTCTACTAAGAATACAAAAATTAGCTGGGTGTGGTGGCACGTGCCTGTAATTCCAGCTACTTGGGAGGCTGAGGCAGGAGAATCACTTGAGTCTGGGAAGTGGAGGTTGCAGTGAGTGGAGATCGCACCATTGCACTCCAGCCTGGGTGACAGAGGAAGATTCCATCTCAAAAAAAGAAAAAACAAAAAAGTTTAACCAGATATCTGGGCATCCTCTGTCCCAGTCACATTGACACATAAAATTAACCATCACAGGTTATATCCCATTTATAGTGGGCTATGTGATGTTTTGCTCATGTAAGATCCACGCAAAGGAGTAGGGGAGATGAGATTAGAGGTGAAAGAATGCAGGGTCTTAAATGCCAGATCAAGGATTGAGAGTTTATCCAGTAGACGATGGGGACACATCGGAGTTTTGAGCAAAGGCATAATATAATCTAGATATTTACTTTTATCACATTCATGAATAGCTAATGACAAAGGAAGGATAATTGATCATAAAAGGGAAGAGAATAAAAGCAGCAAAATGACTCAAGAGGTATAATAGTGCAAGAATTGAGGGACCAAAGCTAGAATCAAGGAGGCACCTGTGGGAACCATAAGGCAGAGTTGCAAATAAAGTGGGGACAAAATGTAAAATAGTCATGCATCACTTAACAATGGAGATACATTCTGAGAAATGTATCATTAGGCGATTTTGCAGTACTGCACACATCACAGAGTGTACTTACACAAACCTAGATCATATGTGTGTGTGTGTGTGTGTATATATATATATATATATATATATATATATGAAAAACAAATTTCCCAGCAGCATTGCTGAATATCAATAATTTCCCCTACTTGATCTGCAATGCCAGTATCAAGTGCCACATATCAGGCTTCTGCATATGCTCCATTATAATCTTATGGGACCACCATCGTATCTGTGGTCTGTCATGACCAAAACATCATTATGCAGCACATGACTGTAAGTGATTGAATGAAGTTTAGGTTTTTAGAAGAGTGTTCGTACCATTGACCAAAATAAAAAAAATCAGGAAGAGACTTTTGCTTCTGGGTTAGGGAGGAAAAATAATGAACATAGAAATAGATATGTTGAGCTTGTACTTCTATAAGTAAAATCATATAGAAATGTTGACGGCAGCAGGAGAAGTAGAACTTGAGCTTCAGAGAAAGAAACAAATTGAGATGTTGTATCAGTAAACATAGATTAGCTTATGCTACAATAATAAGCTACATGAACATCTTGGTGACTTGAAACAATGCTGCTTATTTGTAACTCATGCTTCATGTTCATTGTGGTTCATCAGGGGCACTGTGTCCATCCTAGTTACTCAGGAGCTCCATTTAATAGAGGCTCTGTCTCGATGTTACCAAAATGCCAGGGGTTCAGTCTAGGTCCTGTTGCTTGCTGCACGGACGGAATCCCAATCACTGAGGCAATGAGTACTGACAGGGAAGCGGGCTTTAATCAGGTGCTGCAGCCAAGGAGAATGGGAGATAAAGTCTCAAAGCCATCTCCCTGACCGACTAAAATCGGGGGGTGTATATAGCAGGGAAGCAGGGAGGTGGGAAAACAGGAATTCATGGAGGTAAGGAAGCAATCATGATTGATGAGTGGTCTGGAATATTGTTGTTCAGATGAAATGATCCGGTGAGTTTTAGTTTCTTGCCTGAGAGTAGATTTCCTGAGGAAGGAACTCAAATGAGACAAATGTAAGTTTCAAGTTTTAAGGCTAGGGAGGGTCAATTTCTATGTTTATTCAAACAACTGTAAATGTTAGTTCTATGGGACAACAGGGATGACTTCAGTCCCCCTTTTCTATAGATCAGTTCCTCAGTCGTGGGGAATCTGGTCATCGATCTTTCTGGCTGCTTCATGCTGAGGAGGGATGTTGTGGGATCATGAGGAGGCTTGGAAATGTTGCCCCTGTGATTGGAATCAGTCAGGGGTACTTTTATCTTGGTTTTAGAGCAACATTTTACACCACATTGACTAAGATAATAAATTACATAGATAACCCAAATTTAAATAATACCAAAGAATATGGAGTTGATCACTTGGGGAAGCCAAGAAAATGTTCCTGAAAGCTGCATGTTCACTTTATGATTTCTTATCTAGGGTCTTTGTCTGGGCTTTGAATGCTAACTTAAGGCCCTCCCAAGGTTCACAAGACCATGACTGTTTTCCCTGGAGGGATCCCAAAGGGACTGGTTTTACTCAAGTCTGGTGAATCCAAGTCTCAGCACTGGTTAAGAACAGAAGGGTGGCTGGCCAGCAGCACCTCAGAAGGGCTGATCCATTGTGGTTGCAGCTGGTCCTCCGCATGACTTGGTTCTCTGGTTTCAGTTTCAAAGAGTGAGGAGGCACATCCATAGGGAACTGGAGCCTATTGGAAGTAAACTCAGAGAAAGTAGTTAATATATTTCCAAAGGGTAAAGTTAATACCCTTGCCATTATAAAGCCAGCCGCCACTGGTTTGCATAGGAAACATATCATCTGCTTCATCTGAGGTGCTCAACTTGACATTGATAAGTGGAGTTGAGCAGTTTCCCTTCTCAGGGTAAACAGATCTTACTGGCTTTAAGTATTCAGTAAGTAAACAGATATTAGTGGCTTTTATCTAGTCAACCAGGCTGGCTATTGTCTTGGGAATAACCTCCTGTGTGCCTGTAATATATATATTTATCTGTGATTGTTCACTAGCGAGCTGTGGGTTCTGAGTCAACCAAAACAGGTTCTTCTACTTTGCAGCATTTAAAACCAAAGACATTGCTCTTCAATTAGTTATTCTCACAACCCATTTTAGTAAAGGTTTCTGAGGAAGCTGATGGTACCAATCTACAAAACAGAACTTATCCCTTTACATTATACCCTCTGGTTTCAATAATTACTTGATTTTGCCTTTCTCCAACATTGACTACCTTTTTGGAAACTGCAGGTCTCAGAGGTGCTTTTTGGTGCCCTGGCATAATTTTCCCTTTTGTGGGTAGCTTTGAGGCTAGTGGTCTGAATCCAGTCTCACATCTGAGCTTGGTTTAGTTTGAAGCCCGAACTCCGCACTCTCTTACTTTCTTTGGAACTATTATAGATAACAATAACTAAGGAATTTAATTTTTTTTCCTCGTTAGTTCACATTTCCTTATGCATCCAGTGAGCCAGCTCCCCAGGAGCTTAATCCATCTGTAAATTCCATGGGTAACTTGCAGCTTTAATAACTGAAAGCAGCACAGCTGCAGCTCCATATGATGGGTGACCAGAGTGCCATCAAGAATCAAAGGTTAATTTAATAACAGGTGTACTCTAGTGTTTTTTTTTTTTTTTTGAAACACGATTTTTCTTTTTCCCATCCCCCATTTCTACCAAAGACAAATCATAGTAGACCCAATTTATTTGCAAAAATAAGTGTTAGTCTTATTCTAGGTGGCCTGATTATTTGCATAAAATACAGCAAGAATTATTGTTCTCATAGGTTCTTTTAAATTGGGCTTTGCTGGAACTTTTCATAAGGAATCTCAGATTTGAAATTAAAGACCTCTCAAGCCCGGCCAAGGATTTATCTGTGCCTGAAGATACTTGTATGAATTGGGTGAATTCCTCTCTTCTTGAGGTCCCAGAATAACTTGTGGTTTCTGGGCCTGTCAGAAAGTGACATTCTTTACTTACCACAGGCCAGGAACCCTGCAAAGGAACTGTGTAGACCAGGTACAAGGGCAGTATTTCCAAGGGACTTTCATAGGCTCTGTAAGTCAACATCAATTCCTCAAAGCATTCTGCTCATATCTGAAAATACATTATTCCAGTCAAAGCCTTGGTAAAATAACCAGTGCCTCCAATTGTGTCCAGTTATAAAAGAAAACAGAATTTTATTAAACTTACGCAAATAACTATTGCTATAAATTAGGAATATGCACAGTTTCCAAATTTTGCAGAAATCAGGTAGAAACAGAAATATGCTTCAAATTTTGATCACAAGATATACTCCACACAATAGTCGAAGGCTATACTTAGCTCAAAAGGAAAAAAAAAGCCTCGTTGACTCTAAAAACAAAAACCAAAATAATCAGCAATTTGCAAAAGCAAATTTTGGACTATAGCTGATTGTAAGCTGCTTTTTGAGAAGAATCAAAATGAAACAATAGTTGTAGATGACAAAAGTCTTAAGACACCCATAGTTAAAGACACGATTGACAAGGAAATTTGGTTATTTCTGTGACAATTTAACATAATAATCATAATTATTCCTGATAATATACTAAGATAAATCAGGATTTTAGGACTCTCATACAATTTTGGAACACATTTATATAAATATAACCCAAAGAAAGCCAAACTCCATTTCATATTTGACAAAGCTTCCTGTAAAATTTTAACATAGCAAATGAAAATAATATGTCCCTCTTGGGCTTCAGGGAACCCTACTATCTAAAAAGTTAGTTTCAAGTCAAAAGACTGAATTTAGAACTTGAAATTTTGATTTTGGAAAGTTGGTCAAATAACAAAGGTTTAAAACATTTCGTATCACAAAATAATATCACAGGTCACTATAAAATAGGTATTCATTTATCCAAAATAATAATTACCAAATAATAAGGCCTAATAAAGACAGCATGAGGCCAAAAAAAAGTCTCTCTCTCTCTCCTCTTTTTTTCCTGCAGTTTACTCAAAAGATAAAAAACTTTTATTATCTCTTATTAATATTATATGAAAATTTTATTCAAAAGATAAAAACAAATTTTACCTTGGTATGATGTATTATTTATGTTAAAGCTAATTTCAATAAATCTTTATAAATAATTCTATCTAAGTTTAATAAATTTGACCACAGGTAAGATTTTCATAAGCCTTTTATAACCTTTCACAATTCTCTGTGAAAGAGCAGGTCAGTGCTGTAGGAGAATCCTGTGATTCTGACACAGGGGCCCAGACACTGGCCTTGGAAAAGTGTGCTTTTGATATTGTTTACTTTCTAAAGAAAATCTGAACTAATCTTATCCCTCAAAATCAGCCCTACAATCTCACATGCCCACCTCTTCCCCAATAGTCCCTGGGCCAAGAGAGATCAAACACTTTTAACTTCTGGCCTCTTGTCTTATGAAAGCAGTTCATTTTGATTGCCATCTTCTCTCAGTCTGAAGATGAGGCTTTGATTGGTGTCAGTGTTCAAGATTTAGCAGAAGGCAGTGCCTTTTTCGGACCCAGCCAAAGCTCTGTAACTCAACAGCACAAGGACTTTATTAGCAATAGAGAAAATTACGTGATGTAAAAGCCTTAATTCCTCAATGCCTCTAAGTCCCAGTATTCCTAAGCAATCAAAAACCTAATAATGATGACACAGGGATTATCTCAGTAAAATATAAAATTTTTGGGGGGGCTTATAGCAAAAGGCAAAGAAAGACCTTCCACAGTGTGACTGCTTCTCTCTTTTTTTTTTTTTTTTTTTTTTGAGATGGAGTCTCACTCTGTCACTCAGGCTGGAGTGCAGTGGCAAGATCTCGGCTCTCTACAACCTCTGTCTCCTGGGTTCAAGTGGTTCCCCTGCCTCAGTCTCCTGAGTAGTTGGGATTACAGGCGCCCACCACCACACCTGGCTAATTTTTGTATTTTTAGTAGAGACAGCGTTTCACCATGTTGGCCAGGCTGGTCTTGAACTCCTGGCCTCAAGTGATCTGCCTGCCTCAGCCTCCTAAGGTGGTGATTGCTTCTCTTTATGGGAAGCTTATTTAGATAACCTGAAAGTCAAACCTGATGAACAATTTCAACATGGCAAGAAAAGCCAAAAGTATAGAATCAAATTATTCTAGAGGAAAACATTACTTTTCTAGACCTTCAAAATAAACATTCAAGCATCAGGCCACAACATCAGTTAGAACAGGAGGAAAAATAAAGTTACAGAAGCTGACAAAAAAGTTGAAGGAGAGAGTTATCATCTCAGGCCTTTACAATGAGAGAGAAAGAAGCTGAAAACAGCAATACACAACAAATTTGCACCTCAGAGATAGAACTCTGAGAAGTTTTCAAAAAGAAACAGATTATAGAATTAAAATCAAAGCCTCTTATACAAGATCCTTTCTCGTACAAAATCATTCTCTTTTCCTTATAACCTTTCTTACCAAAAATACATCTTCATATCCATAACTTTTTTACATGGCTTTCCCCTACTTAGTGTTTCCTTTTTTTTGCGTTGTTTCATAAATAACTTTTCCAAGTCCATAATTTGAATCAACCTTTAGATAACTTCTGAATTTAGACAAAATTATTCTTTTTCTCAATAAGGACACATCTTCTTTGGCATGCTTTATATACAGAATTATATATTAACTAGAATTCTTATTTTTAGTAACCTTAAATTTTAGGGAAAACCTAGGATGTAAGAAATCCTGAACTGTCTATCAGAATTTAGCATTTCACAGATGAAAACTTTCCACAATTTTTAAAAACATGTTTCTCTAGGTCATAACCCTTTCTTTATTGGAAATGACCCAGACATCTAATGAGCTTCCAAAATAATTATAAGATTTTTAAATCCACAAAGATTCCCTTACAGTATTTACCCCATTTATATCTCATTCATTTTTAGCAATTTATCTAGATGACTTATGAAAACAGCGATATCAGAAAAAGCTAGTAATGATTTCCTTGTTAACCATTTTTATGACCAGTGCCTAATAGGCATTCATCTAGGTAAGAATCTTAAAGGCACACACATAGGTATTTTCACCCATAACCCAGAAGATTCACCTGTTTTTGTTAAACCAACAACATTAAATTAGTTTTATTCATTTAAAAAAAAATCACAGAAAGATCATTTTGTTCTTGGCTGGCTTTGCAGTCTTACAACCTTTTGCGCCAAACCCTGACACCTTAAAATTTCCAGCAGAGACAAATATAAAACCCAGACAAAAATACATGCTGACAACTCTGAAGACATTTTTATTTTTATTTTACTAATAATCTTAAAGCCAGCTTGCTTATTATACATTTACTTTAGTCATACACATTTGAAAAATGCTTGGACTTATTTACTTAACTTATGAGTGCTCTTTTAGTTATAGACCAATTTGGTACTGTATGAAAACACGTAACATTCAGATACATGTACACCCATATAAATAAAGAGCCAGTAACTTTTACCTTGGAATTCTAGCCATGAGATAGCAATGCAGACTTACTAGTCTGTAAAAGATAGCTGGATCCAAATGATTTCTGACAAAATTGGGACCTGTCCACATGGCTAAACTTTATTTGCTCTGATAGGTAATCCGATGAAAGCTGTGAACCAAAACTTTGGGTAAAGCAGTTTCCATGGTAGTTAGATTTCCTTTTAGAGGTCAAACTCTCCCAAACTCCAAAGAATACTGGGGCCAAACACACTACAGAAGAACATTATGTACTAACTAGGCCCAACCCTGCTTAGAACAGCAGCATAAAATCCTGGGTACATGGAAGTCCCTCCTGCTTTCCTATTCAACAGCAAAATGAAGACTGCCCTATAATTCAAAGACCTTCCAAGATGAGATGAGACCTGGCACTTTTGAGGTGGGATGGCCATAGCCATCAGCCCACAACTATATTCAGACCAACCGTGAAGGATGCATCAAAGTGGGCAGCGCTGTGGGATCAAATCCCAACCTCCCACAACTACATCAAAACACACACAAAACAATCAACAAAATATAATACAACTGTTGCAGCAGCAAACAAGGGCCAAAAGGGCCCAAACTGAAACAGTTGAGGTGCTTCCTCTCTCTGTCTGTTTGGCTTGTTCAACCTGCAAACGGAAAGTCCTTTGAAATTTCTCAAGCTGAGAGGAGCTGATCTCACTGTCTGGTAACCACAAAAGACATTCAATTGCCAGGACACACAAGCAATTACTAACAAGCCCCAAGAGTGTACAAACTGAAACAGTCAGAGTGCTTTCCTCTTTGACAGTTGGGCTTGTTCCATCTACAAATGGAAATTCCTCCAGAATTTCCCAAATTGAGAGGAGCTGATCCTGCTCTCTGAGCCCACAAAAGACACTCACCTACCCAGACACTGATGCCAAATTAAAAAGGCTGTTCTTAGGCAATCAAGAATGCAGTTGGAGCTGGCAACGGTGGGGCTAGAGAGAGAGAGACTGAAACCAACCTCTGGCCAAAAAAAGGTGGGCAGCTGCTTAGGAGGGCTTCTGAAACTCTGCCAGCCCACTGTGGTCAAGCCACAAGCAGCATGTTCCCAGTTAGGGAACCAAAATCTGTTACTGAAATAGCAGGGGTTTGGTCTAGGTCCTTGTATTAGTCTGTTCTCACATTGGTATAAAGAACTACCTGAGACTGGATAATTTATGAAGAAAAGAGGTTTAATTGACTCACAGTTCCACAGGCTGTATAGGAAGCAAAGCATGGCTGGGAGGCCTCAGGAAACTTATAATAATGGTAGAAGCTGAAAGGGAAGCAAGCACGTCTTACCATGGCAGAGCAGGAGAGAGAGAGAGCAAAGGGGGAGCTGCTACACACTGTTAAACAACCAGATCTTGTGAGAACTCATTCACTATCACAAGAACAGCAAGGGGGAATTCCACCCTTATGATCCAATCACCTCCCACCAGGTCCCTCCCCTAACATTGGGAATTACAATTCGACATGAAATTTGGGTGGCGACACAGAGCCAAACACTATCGGTTGTGCTGCTCACTGTATAGAAAGCCAATCACTAAATCGACGAGTATTGCCAGGGAAGAAGGCTTTGATAGGGTGCTGCAGCCAAGGAGAACAGGAGATAGTCTCAAATCTGTCTCCCCAATCGACTAAAATTGGGGGGTTTATGTAGCAGGCAAGGTAGGAAAACAGGAATTAGAAAAGAGTAAGGAAGCAATTATGATGGATGAGGGGTCTGGCATCTCACTGGTTGTGGTGATCTGGTGAGTTTCAGTTCCTTGCCTGAAGGTAAGTTTCCTGAGAAAGAAACTCAAATGAGACAAATGTTAACTTTTAAGTTTTAAGACTAGGGAATCTCAATTTCTATGTTGATTAAAAAAAATCATAAATATTTGTTCTAATGGACAATCAAGTCAGTTTCATCCATATGTTCTCAACGATTACAGAGAAAGAGAAAGGAGAATAAGGGAAAGGAGCAAGCATTGGCTTACAAAATTTCTGCCCGGAAGTGACATACGACATTTTTTTCTTACATTTCATTGGCAAAGTGAGTCACATTATCTCTCCTGAGATCTTATGAATGCAGAAAAATGATTCTACATGTGCCTATGGCAAAAGACCACCATTTGTAAACCGCTGTACTGACTTCCATAGGTACCATCCATGTAAGAGACGATGATGACAGAGCAAGAGGTGCCATCTTTGACGTAAAGAGGAAAGAGAGAAAAGCAAAGCTCTAAAGATACAACTTCAAAGAACATTCTTATTTATGTGACAGTAGGAGGAACACATACTTGAGAAGGGAAAATAAAAACATGTAGACAAGCGAAGGGCTCAGTTTCATCTAGGGTCACATCTGTGAGAAGCATGTCAAGAAGTTTCCTCAGTGCCCAATCTGGAGATAAGTCAATGAGGCAAAGCTGGGTCTAACCTTGAAGAAGACATGGTTGGCCTTCAGGAGAGCTGCTTCAGGGAGGCAAGGGGGCTGGATAAGAAGCCAGTCTGAGAAGGGAGCCATCAAAAGTGGGGGCAGAACACTGAAATATGGGAAAAAGGAAGGGACACAAGATGGTTGCTTAAAGTAGCAGCAAAACCAAAGCTGCTTTGTTAAATCAAACCTGACACAGTTTTTGATTCATCCATTCAGCAAATATTTATTGAACATTCACTCTTGCCAAACACTGTTTTAGGAGCTGGGAGAGAGAAAGCAAGATAAGTTTCCTGTTCCCATGGAACTTTTCTTCTAGTGCAACAGTCCTCAAACTTTTGGCACAAGGGGCTGGTTTTGTGGAAGACAATTTTTCCATAGACTGGGGCGTGGTTGGTTTCAGGATGAAACTGTTTCACCTCAGATCATCAGGCATTAGGTTCTCATAAGGAGCACACAACCTTGATTCCTCCATGTGCAGTTCACAACAGGGTTTGTGCTCTGATGTGGTTTGGCTGTGTCTTCACCCAAATCTTACCTTGCATTGTGATAATCCCCACATGTCAAGGGTGGGGCCAGGTGGAGATAATTGAATCATGGGGGAGGTTTCCCCCATATTGTTCTTGTGGTAGTGAATAAGTTTCACAAGACCTGATGGTTTCATAAATGGGAGTTCCCCTGCACAAGCTCTCTTGCTTGCCACCATGTAAGAGATGACTTTGCTCCTAATTTACCTTCTGCCATGATTGTGAGGCCTCCCCAGCCATGTGGAACTGTGAATCAATCTTCTTTCTTTTATAAATTTGATACACTCCTGTGAGAATCCAATGCCACCTCCGATCTAACAGGCGGCAGAGCTCAGGTGGTAATGCTTGCCTGCCCACAGCTTGCCTACTGCTGTATGGTACTGGTCCGTGGCCCAGGGGTTGGGGACCCCTGTTCTAGTGGAGGCAACATACAATAAACAAGTGAGCAAGGAAATGAATGAGTGAAGAGATGATTTCCCATTATATCTAGTTCAGATAAGATAAATTATATTTAGTTCTTCCTTCCCTTCTGAAAGGAAGTAACCATGTGGGTGGGAGGTATGAGCTGAAGAACATATTCACACTAGTCAGGAAAGGTCTCTCAGGATGTGACATGTAAGTTGACTCCCAGAGGACAAGAAACATCAGTCAAGCTGATTTTGAGGTTTTGAGCTGGAATGTTCCATGGCATGCAAAATCTCCAATGGCAATGTCACAGGGCAAACCCCAAAATTAGGGTTCATCCCAGGAGGCCACATGGGTCCTTGGCTTTGAGCAGGAAGGAATTCAAGAGCCAGTCAAAAGAGTAAAGTGAAAGCAAGTTTATTAAGAGAGTAAAGGAATAAAAGGGTGGCTACTCCACAGGCAGAGCAGCCCCAAGATCTTCTAGTTGGCTACTTTTATGGTTATTTCTTGAGCATATCCTAAATAAGGGGTAGATTATTCATCTGAGTTTTCCAGGAAAGGGGCCGGGAATTCCCATAACTGAGGTTCCTCCCCATTTCAGGCCATACAAGGTAACTTCCAGACGTTGTGATGGCATCTATAAACTGCCATGGCACTGGTTGGGGTTTCCTTTGGCATGCTAATGTATTATAATTAGTGTATAATGCACAGTGAGGACGGCCAGAGATCACTTTTGTCACCATCTTGGTTTTGGTGGGGTTTGGCTGGCTTCTTTCCCTCATCCTGCTTTATCAGTGGGGTCTTTGTGACCTGTATCTTGTGAAACCAGTCCTGCCAAACTCCTATCTCAAGATCAAGCTCTCACAGAAAATAGGGACAAGGTAGAAATTTAAAATTTAAAATTTTAAAATTCTAAAATTTAAAAATTTTAAATTTTAAATATCTGGGTTTGTATACTTGTGTGTTTGTATATTTGTGTGTAAATACCTACAGTAAATGAAGTTTCTGGAAGACATTTACTTCTCAATACGTAAGATTCATTAGTTAGAGGTATATGCCTTCTCCCTTAGGCAACTCTGCCACAGAATCATCTTCAGCAGTGTTGGAGCTCAGAAACCATTCTCCAAAATATGGTGCTTTGACATGCTGAACTGTAGAAGAAGCCTTAAGGTCTCTTCAACCTTCCCCTCTTCCCACCATCTCTCTCAAAGCACAGGATAAAGTTGTTAAGTTCCATTATCTCCCTTAAGTCTGGACCCCCCTCCCACCAAAAAGGAGAACAATTATTTTGTCTTCCTGTCACCGTAAGACCAAGAATGTAACCACACCTGAACAGACCTTTTCACAAGGTAATGTCTGCCTCTCAGGCTTATTCAAATTCCAAAGAGAAGTGTTTACAAGTAATCTCTGTTCCAGGATCCATGGTTCTTCCCAGCAAGCCTTTACTGTTCCTCAAAAGAATTCCTCTTCTCCTCTTCCCATAATCTGTTTTGCCAGGATGCTAGAGAAGCGTCCAAATCCCCTTGGCAGGAGGTAATCACTGTGATTCTCCTCATGTACGTACGTGTTAATAAAATTCGAATGCCTTTTCACCAACTAATCTGCCTTTTGTGAGATGATCTTTCAGTGAACATTCAGAGGGTGAACGGGAAGTTTCCCTTGGTCCTAACAGCTGTTTGGGAAAGATGGCTGCCGGGTAGCAATCTGCTGAGGTGGATTCTCTCAGTGTTTTCAGTAGTGCAGACTCTGTCTTTCTATGATTTTTGAACCAGCCCTTACTGGCTTAACATGCAATACATCTTCTACTTGGATTTGCCCTAGTTTCAGATGTACAGAATTTAGTCATATACCTGTATAAGGCTGAGCTTTCTCAAATATTACTGTGGGACTTAGGAAGGATTTTCCTGGGTCTATTCTTTTACCCGTGTGGGTTTTTGAAAAAGAAACTTAAACAGATCTCTGCAGAACTCTATGACTAGCCTCTGTAGCTTTAGGAGATGAAAGTATAAACCAAAATGTATCTGAGACAATCTCAGTCAACTTAGAATTTTATTTTGCCAAGGTTAAGGATGTGCCCGTGGCACAGCCTCAGGAGTTTCTGACATGTGCCCAAGGAAGTTTTGATACAGGAGCTAGAAAGAAATTATTTAGGCAGTTGGTGAGGGTAAGAGAGTCTTTGGCAAGGTTTCCCTTTTAATAAAAAGCAGCCCCCAAATCATTTTTTTTCTAACAAAGAGAAGCCTGAAAAATCAAGCTGCAGACATAAAAAAGCAAGCTAGAAGCTTGCAGGGGTGAATGCCGGCAGCTGTGCACAACATGGAGGCTCCATCTTCCCTTTTCTTTGTCAACCACGTGTAAAGAAGCAGGCAACATGGCGCCGGCCAGGTGGAGAACTCATCTGCATGATAACAGATGAGGGTGGGGCGGCCAGCTTCTTCGTGTGCTATGTAAATGGCACACCTGATCCAACCAATCTCTCATCCCCTATGTAAATCAGACATCACCTCCTCAAACTCATCTATAAAACCACGTGCATTTCACCATGGAAATGGAAGACCCACGCAGGACCCCCCTCTCTATGCAGAAGAGAGAACTTTTCTCTTTCTCTCGCCTATTAAACATCCTTTTTTTTTTTCTTTTGAGACAGAGTCTCAGTGAGTGCAGTGTCGCGATTTTGGCTCACTGCAACCTCCGCCTCCTGGGTTCAAGCAATTCTCTGCCTCAGCCTCTTGAGTAGCAGGGATTACAGTCATGTGCCACCATGACTGGCTAATTTTTGTATTTTTAGTAGAGACGCGGTTTCACCAACTTGGCCAGGCTGGTCCTGAACTCCTGACCTCGTGATCCAACCGCCTCGGCCTCCCAAAGTGCTGGGATTACAGGCGTGAGCCACCATGACCAGCCTTAAACATCCACTCTTAAACTACTCCTTGTGTGTTCGTGTCCTTGATTTCCTTGGCTGTGAGGTAACAAACCTCAGGTATTTTCCCAGACAAATGGCTCTGCTTCAGTTTGGATACAGCTGGGATTTATACATTTTAGGGAGACACAAGACATCCATCAATACATGTAAGATAGACATTGGTTCAGTCTGGAAAGACAGGACAACTTGAAGTGGGAGCGAGAAGCGGGGCTTCCAGGTCATAGATGGATTCAAAGATTTTCTGATTGGCAAGTTGTTGAAAGAGTTTATCTGCAGACCTGGAATCCATAGAAAGAAGTGTCTGGGCTAAGATAAGGAGTTGTGGAGACCAAGGTTCTTATTAAGCAGATGAAACCTCCAGGTAGCAGGCTTCAGAGACAATGGATTGTAAACGTTTCTTATCAGACTTAAAAAGGTGTTAGACTCTTAGTTAATTCTCTCCTGGATCAGAAGAAAAGAACCGGAAAGGGAAAGGGAGTCTCTACAGAATGTAGATTTTTCCCCACGAGAGACAGCTTTGCAGGGCCATTTCAAAATATGTCAAATAAATATATTTTAGGGTAAAATGCTTCGATTTCATTCAGGGCCTGCTATTTGTCAAGTGATGCTATACTAAAGTCAGGCTGGGACTTGAAGCCTTATTGTTACAAAAAGTCTTAAGATGTCTGTTTTGATGTTAATGCTGGTCAGTTGTCCCTGAATTCCAAAGGGTGGAGGGCATAATGAGGCATGGCCAACACCCCTGACCCCGGCTTCCCATCCTGGCCTGAACTAGGTTTTCAGGTTAACTTTAGAATTCCCTTAGCTGACAGGAGGGGTCCAATCAAAGGGCTGGAAGGCTTAGAATTTTATTTTTAGTTTACAAAAGCAATCATTTTGGCCATTATGGTCTGAATTAAATTGCCACTAGGAAAAACTATATATATTTTAAAGTTGGGATGATGCCATTGTGGTGGGATAATCTGGAAGAAGCTTAATTTGTGTTAACTTATTTCTATTTATTCTTAATATTTGCCTATTTCCCCCCTGCTATAACATAGCTCCCTGAATACAGGAATACTTGTCTGTTTTGTTCCTGGATATTTCTCCAGCTCCTAGAAAGTGCCTGACCTGGAGAAGGAGCTCATGAAGCATCCAGTGAACCAGTGTTTCTTCTACTTGTGGGACTGTCCTACCAGCCCCCTATTGACTCCAGTAGGGATGGCACCATGTCTGAGAGGCCAAAGAAGAGACCTGGAGACAAAGGGTTCATTAGCATGGGGGGGGTGGGAACTTACAGAGAAATCCAGCGGAGGCAGGCTGAACAGGAGAACCGCTATTGTTTGTAAAAAGCATGTTGTGTATAAAACATTTTCACTTAGCACCCTCTACCTGGCAACCTCCATTTAACCCAAAACAAAGGGCCTCAACTCCCTCTATGGCCTGTGTTCCAAAGAATGGGCTGAGGTTTCAGACGACCATCACAGATAAAGCAAATCTCTGGGTTGGCCACTGCCACTCTTAGATTCTGTGAAAGGAAAATCTTGGGGTCCCAAAATTACTAAACTAAAGGGAAAAGTCAAGCTGGGGACTGCTTAGGTCAAACCTCCCTCCCATTCTATTCCAAGTCATCCCTCTGCTCACTGAGCTAGATGCAGATCTGACTGCCTCCTTCAAAAAGGCTTCAGAAATTCAATATGCAACCATTTATCTCTCACCTACCTGTGACCTGGAAGCCCCCTCCCTGCTTCAAGTTGTACCTGCCTTTCTGGATGGAACCAATGTACTTCTTACATATATTGATTGATGTCTCATGTCTCCCTAAAATGTATAAAACCAAGCTGTGCCCTGACCACCTTTGGCACATGTCATCAGGACTTCCTGAGGCTGTGTCAAGAGCGCACATCCTCAACCTCGGCAAAATAAACTTTCTAAATTAACTGAAACCGTCTCAGATACTCAAGGTTTACAATTCCTTAGCTTGGAATTCTGAACACATGTTCTTCTTAGACCATAGGGTTCTTCTTAGAGTATGCTTGTTATTGCTGTAGGGTGCATCTGCCCTACAGGCACTGCCACCTTCCTCTTTGTGCCAGTGTCCTGATGTCCCAGGAAATGCATCAGGCAGATCCAGGCATCTCTGACTGAGGTTGAAGGTTCAGGTCCATTTTTGGTCTGTGACATCTTTTCTTTTCAGCCCTCACTACTGACTTGAAGCGTCAGCTCTCTCCGGGCTGACACTGAAAAGCGGTGTCACTTTTCTGCGTGGGCAGAGAACTTGCTGCTGTTTTGTGCCTATTGCTAGAATTGGCTCTGAGAGGAAAGATCAGGCCTACCTCTGTGCTGAGACTTAAGGGTTATAATTGTTTGGAATTTCCCACAAGGTGAGCACCATATGCACTCATGGAGCTAATGCCCTGGGCAAAATGGATTCCAGCAGTACAGTCAGTCAGGTGGCTCCCAGAGCATTGATTTTCATAGGTCTGAAAAGCTATGGGGCTCCAGGAGCATTTGAATAAGGATGATTTAGGGAGATCTACATAATGTTTGTAGCTTTTCAGTTCCCTCCCAGACAACCTGAACTAATGTGTGAGAACAGAGAAAGCTGATTCCCAGAAAGCCAGTCCTTAAGGGCCTGAACCCGGCAGGCCCACTCTCCCATTTTCCATCTCTCCAAATCCTCAGGGCCAGCACAATCCCGCCTCTGGGAAACACCCTCTGACCTTTATTAACCACGTGAATTTTGCTCTCTCTAAATTCCCATGCTACCTACTATTTCATCTGTTCAATTAACATTGACCAAGCTCCTACTTTGTTACAAGCAAATGAAAATGACAATGCCATCATCCTCCCCTCGTGGGGAGTTGGCAGGGAGACACATGCTCGTCAGAGCATGCATCACTCATTAATATTAATGTACACTGCCTTAGGATGCTTTTCACTTCATCTGCATGTGTATACATCTATGTTTTAATTACATATGTATGAACTGGTTTTCCCATAAGACTATAAGCATTTGAGACATTTTGAGATTGGGGCTGTATCTCGTGTTAATTCACAGGGTGCAGAGTATAAAGCAAAGCTACGATCATTCCTTTTGAAATGGAAAGTAAATGGATTTGGGGAAGCAGAGTGCTGCAGTCAGAGCATCTTCTGGAAGAAAAGCAGCAAGTCACTCGTGTGAAATAATGAAGTATTCGTGGTTGGTTTCACTTGCACTTTTTCCACTTGAAAAAATCCCCATGAGTTATGTAGCTAGAACAGAACAGAATCCTACTGCTGACCTCAGAGTACACTGTGGACTGATAATTTTCAGGTGTATCTTTTCAGGGAGGCCAAATAGGTAATTAAGAAGCAACGAAGGATTTTCCTAAAGGAAAAAAATAAATTGGATCTCTATTTTATACCATACACAGATATAAATTCCAAGTAAATTAGAGATCAAGATGCAAAAAGAAAACCCAGATAGCTAATAGAACATCTCTTTATATTCTTGAGATAAGAAAGACCTTCCTAATAAACAAAAAATACCATAAAGCCGTAAAGAAAAATATTGAGAGATTTGAGCATATAAAATTTAAAACTTCTTCAATAAAGTATTTTTTAAAAAGCCACCAAAGAGGAGAATATTATCCATACCATATGAAGACCAATGAGAAAGGTAAATTTTTAAAAAGCTATCTATAAAAAAGGATAAATAAAATGACATAGGCTGGGCACAGTGGCTCACACCTGTAATCCCAGCACTTTTGGACGCTGAAGTAGGTGGATAATCTGAGCTCAGGAATTCAAGACCAGCCTGGGCAACCTGGAGAAATCCTGTCTCTACCAAAAATACGAAAAATTGGCCGGGCATGGTGTCGCATGCCTGTAGTCCCAGCTACTCAGAAGGCTGAGGCAAGAGGATCACTTGAGCCCAGGAGGTGGAGGTTGCAGTGAGCCAAGGTTGTGCCACTGCACCCAGCCTGGATGACAGAGTGAGGGCCTGTATAAAAAAATAATAAAATAAAATAAAATAAAATAAATGACATAAACAGGAAAGTTACAGAATCCAAATGGCCAATAAGCGTGAAAAAAATGTTAACTCTTACAAGTGTTCATGGACAAATCTATCCTTTGTTGATAGGTTTGACAGAGTTTAAAATGATTGACAATGTTAACTCTTGGTGAGGTTGTGAAGATTTCCTCACACACTGCTGGAGAAAGTGTAAATTGCCCTCTCCTTTTGGGAGGACAATCGTGTAACATCTAACACAATTGTAAATGCACATAGCTTTTCATCCAGCGGTTCCCTTCTTGGAATTTACCCTTAGATGGGGTCCAGGAAGACCATACACAGAAAAAATAAGCTGCATAAGGTGGAACAATATGTGTAATATATACCACTGATGTCAATTTGTTAAATAAAACATGATTGTTACATATGTTTTATATATATGTAAACAATGATATTTACTGCAGCTTTTTTTTTAGAGTAAAAAATTGAAAACAACCTCATAGGAGAATGGTTAATCTAGTGATGATCTATTCATAACCAGATGACTAGGCAGAGCCTTAAACAGTGACACAGAA
Source organism: Gorilla gorilla gorilla (assembly GCF_029281585.2). Classification (NCBI taxonomy): domain Eukaryota; kingdom Metazoa; phylum Chordata; class Mammalia; order Primates; family Hominidae; genus Gorilla; species Gorilla gorilla. The sequence continues at coordinate 110,121,660 of NC_073231.2, forward strand.
ATTTATTTTAAGACATGTCATTACGTGAGAAAAGCAAAACAGAACAATACAAGGTCTGTTTTATATTTTTTTAAAAAAAACATATTGCATCATATGATGTTTTATCCCCTACTTTGAACATCAAAAATCTGAATACATCTTAAAATCAATAACATCATAGATTAATCGGCAGTGTTTTTTCTTTCTTAGTGGTACGTAAAATCATTGCATGCCTTACAAACAAAAGGATCATATATTTGTTAGGAATGTGGTATATATACATAAACTTATTATGCAAATGAGCTTTTTCAAAGTCAGGAAGGATGCCTACTACAATGTCCATAGGAGATAATCTGTAAGATGTGTCTGATTAAACAAGGTAAGGGGATGGGAATGTTTTACTCTGTATGTTTCTATGTTTGAATTTTAACTACATGTGAAATAGAATCCCATTTGAACAGTTAAAAATATATGTGCCTAGAAAAAAAATCTAGTGGAATGTAAGCCAAAATATTATCAGTAGTTTTCTCTGGGTAGAAAAGTCATAATTGACTTTTATTTTATTTTTTGGTTTGTTGGTATTTCTGTATTTTCTCCTACAGTTAATACATATCAGTTGTATATATTTCTTAAAAGACAGCATGAAATTCCAAGACCTGCTGCATTAACTCCATCTGTAGCAACAGACATGTCAGGAAGCCCTGGGTTTACATTATCAATATACAAACACGCTTGCATCCCTGCTCACTTACACAGACAGCCAGTTAAGTAATCATGGGCAGAGATGCCTACACTTGTCCTCACCTGAGTGTGTTTATTATGTCATGGGTACCAAAGACAAGTGAAATAAGTCCCTGCTCTCTGGGAGCTTCTAGCCTAACTCAAGGTGTAGGTTAGAGAGGATGTATACAATATGGAGAGCCCTGGCCCAGCCAGTTGACTTGCTGCTGAGACAATCTCATTTTGCTACAATTTCAAAAATGATAAACCACCTGCCTGATGAATTGTGAGCTCCTTAGGCAAACTAGCAGGATGATTGGGATGAAAAACACTCAACTTCATTAATCCCAGTATCTTCAATTGTGTGACTTAAGCTAAACCTGTGTTTTTATTGCCATTAGTCTATTTTTGTCTTTACCATAGTAAAATCCATTTTACAATGTGATTTTATAAAATAAGGTATCCTCTGATTAAAATCTTTTAGAAAGAAAGAAAGAATTTTATTATTTTGAGATACTGTACCTCTTGGAAGTCATCTGGACTGAGTATTCTCATTTTGACTAAAAATGAGAGGGCAAGTTCATCAGGGCCTCTGCTTTCAGATGCCGTCAGTGGAAGAGAGAAGCTGTGGATCATTGCCACGATGGCAGAGCGTCCTGTTCCCTGCCAATGGCGAAGCTTCTTTAGTGATCACATGGATCCAGTGCTCTCAGCGATGATGAGCTGTATGTGTATTTCTTGGTTGCTTAGAGTAAACAAAGAATTTATTTTGGCTCCAGTGATGTTTCAGACCTTCTCCTGTTTAAAAGCAAGCTGACTTCGAATCATACATCTTTGTTTCCACACATGAAAATATGATGCCATTGTATCCCCAGATGTTAGAGACCTAAACACACTCACTTATCCTGTTAGCAGTTTTCTCCTCATCTGACTCCATTTGGGGAATAGCTATTCACTTCCTCTTTCCAGAGAGGACCTCAGCAGACCATAGCCACATGTTGCATGGCTCAGCTGGACTCACAGACCCAAGGAAGAACAAGGAGAAGTCTTGTTCTTCCAAAGAGCAGTCTGGAGTATAAATAAATACACCAGACCATGTGCCTAGAAAACATAGGCTGTTGGGAGAACTGGAAAGAGATTCTGAGGATGAGAGAGTGACTGAGAGGAACGGGAACAATAGTAACTCAGATAATTATCTACGAAGGTAATCAGAGGCAAAAAGATCTTTAATACAGTGAGAAACAAAAAGCTAACTATCAACAAGTGACAATTAGGCTGACAGCTGACTTAGCAGCAGTGATGGAAGTCAGAAAACACTAGATAAGTATCTTCAAAATGCTGATATAAAATAACTGTCAACCTAGGTTAATACATTTTGTAGAAATATTTTTCAAGAACAAGAGCAAAATAAACACATTTTCAGATGAACACTGAGAAAGTTAGCCTCCAAACTCACACTAATGGAAAATCTATGTCATACTATAAAAAGTAAGAGAAAAGAAGAAAAAAAGGATTCCAGAATCTAGTTCTGAGATACAGAAAGTAATAAACTGTAATTGTAAATAAAGAAATAAATTATTTTAAATTGTTAAGTTTGGAAAAAATATAAAACATGTTATACAAAATAATATTTAACTTATGGGGTCAAAAGAGCTAACACAACAGACAATTTCTTGTTGGGGTTTTCCTAAGGTCTTTGTATTATTTGAAAGGTGAATTAAAGACACTGATGAACTTTTCATTCTTTAGGATGCATGTTGTAGTTTTTAGAATAACCATTAGAAAAAGAGAGAAAAAGAATAGAATACAGGAAAAATTTAATCTGTCCCAAAACATGACAAAATACAACTTTAAAAATTGGGACAAATAAAAACATATAATAAAATGTTGGAAGTAAGTTCAAATATATCAGTAACCTCAAAACATGAAAATGGGCTGAATTATTTACTTAATAATTAGGAATTGCCAAAAAATATTCTGCTATAGTCTAAGACATGACATGCATAAAACATAAAAACATAGAAAGGCTTAAAATAAAAGGACAAAAGCAATAATATTCCAGGCAAATACTAACCCAAATAAAGTCACTGTTACTCCATTATATCAGTAAAAACTTTGAGGCAAATAGCAGAAGACCAGCACATAATAGAAAAAGTTGAGTTCAGCAGAATATACCATTCTAAATTTGCGTAGACCTATTAGTGAAGTTTACAATAAGTAAAGAATATTTTATGAAACTACAATGAGTAATTGACAAGCAAAGCCATTTAATACACTTGATCCAGTGACCACATATTAAACCCTGAAGCCAAAATAAAGTTGGCTGTTTGTAAAGGTTGGTATAATGGACAAACCTCTGGTGGGTTTGACCTAGGGAAAAAAAAGGAGAGAAAAAGATATAAAAACCAATATTAGAAATGAAAAGAGGCTAGGGATGGTGGCTTAAGCCTGTAATCCCAACACTTTGGGAGGCCAAGGCAGAGGATCACTTGAGCTCAGGAATTCAAGTCCAGTCTGGCCAACATAGTGAGACCTTGTCTCTACAAAAAAATCGAAAATTAGCCGAGCATTGTGTGGTGGGCGCCTATAGTCCCAGCTATTCAGAAGGTTGAGGCGAGAGGATCACCTGAGCCCTATTGTATCTCTTTGAAGTCATCTGGACTGGGTTTCCTTATTTTGACTAAAAATGAGAGGGCAACTTCATCAGGGTCTCTGCTTTGAGATGCCATCAGTGGAAGACAGAAGCTGTGGATTGTTGCCACCATGGCAGCGCCTCCTGTTCTCTGCCAATGGTGAAGCTCCTTTAATTAGGGAGGTTGAGGCTGCAGTGAGCTGTGATTGTGCCACTGCACTCAGCCTGGGTGACAGAGCAAGCCCGTACCTCAAAAAAAAAAAAAAAAAAGTAAAAGAAAAAGAAAAATACAAAAATTGGGATTGGGAGGCTGACGTGGGAGGATCATTTGAGCTCAGGAGTAGAGATTATGTCTCAAAAAATAAAAATAAAAAGTAGAAATGAAGAGTCAACTACAGATACAACAGAAATAATGAAAAAATAATAGGAACATTGTAGTGTATTTAATGTAAACCTGATGAAATTAGGATTCACATCTATTATATTTTCACACACTACAGTATCTCCAGTGCCAGAACTGTAGCCATTATTACTGAGTAAATAGGTTTGAAACCTTAAAAAAAGGATAAATTATCTGAAAAATATAATCTGAAAAACTAATTTACATAAATAATGGAATCTGTATTTTGAAACGTTTCCAAAAAGGAGCAATAAATAAACAGAGCACAGAGGATTTTTAGGGCAATGAAACTACTCTACAGTACTATAATGGTGGCTACATGCCATCACAAATTTGTCCAAATCCATAGATTGTACATGAAGAGTGAGCCTTAACATGGGCTATTGACTTTGGCCAATAATGCTGTGTCAGTGCAGGTTCATCAATTACAGCAAATGCTCCACTCTGGTGGGATGTTGGTGATGGGGGAGTCTGTGCTTGTGGTCGGGGAGGAGGCGTATGGGAACTGTATATTCTGCTCAATTTTTCTGTGAACCTAAAACTGCTCTTAAAAAATTAAAACTAAAAATAAGTAGTCCAAAAAACCCCAAAACCTACCCAAAAAGGGAATGCTAGGCTCAGATGCTTTTAGGAGTAAATTCAACCAAATTTTGAGGAATATTTTTTTCAACTTATACAAACTTTTCCAGAGAATAAAAAGAGAAAACACTCCCCTTCTTTGAGGCTAGTAAAATATTGATTCCAAAACTAGATAAGACAGTACAATAAATAAAAATTAAAGCCTATGTTACTCATGAACATAAAAGCAAAAATTCTATCCAAAATATTAGTAACTCAAGTCCAGCAGAACATAGCAAAATAATAAAACATGATCAGACTGGGTTTATTCCAAGAATACAATGGTAGTTGAATATTAAAAATCAAATAGTGATTTATCACACTCATAGATTAAAGGAAAATAAAATACGATATGCTCAGTAGAGGTAGTTAAAGTAGTTAATAATATTTAACAATCTTTTATGATTAAAAACATTTTTTTAATCTGTTAGCAAATTTGGCTTAGAGAGAAAGTTTCTTACCCTAATAAAGGATTCCTAACAAAAAACCTAATCTCAACTCTAAACCTAAGGGCCCAATAGTGAAACATTAGAAGCGCTTTTGAAAAATTGAAACTAGAAAGATGCTGGCTCATCCAACACTGGCTATTACCACTGTGATCCAACCACACTGGAGCCCCAGCTACAGTGAAATAAAAATGACAAAAGATATAAAGACTGGAAATGAAGAAACAAACTATCATTATCTATATAAGATTTTCTACATGAACAGAACCTCATAATCTAAGGATTAATTATCAGAATTAACAACAGAGTTTATCAAAATTCCTGCTACTACTCAAAATGCAAAAATCCTTTACACTTTCAAATATCCACAACAAAGAGTTAGAAAATATAATTTTTTAAATATACTAATTAAAATATCACAAAATAACTGAAACCTAACAAAATAGATCTAGGGATAAATCTAACAAAAGATGTGAAAGATCTTCATGGATAAAATTATAAAGCTTTACTAAAAGGTATTAAAGGTCAGCTGGGCGCAGTGGCTCACGTCTATAATCCCAGCACTTTGGGAGGCCGAGGCGGGCAGATCACGAGGTCAGGAGATGGAGATCATCCCGGCTAACACAGTGAAACCCTGTCTCTACTAAAAATACAAAAAATTAGCCGGGTGTGGCAGCGGGCTCCTGTAGTCCCAGCTACTTGGGAGGCTGAGGCAGGAGAACGGGGTGAACCTGGGAGGTGGAGCTTGCAGTGAGCCGAGACCGCACCACTGCACTCCAGCCTGGGCAACAGAGCAAGACTCCGTCTCAAAAAAAAAAAAAAAAAAGGTTTACACTAATGTAGAAAGATAACATGTTCATGAATAGGGTGACTTAAATACAGAAAGATATTTATCCTCTAACTGACTAATAAACAAAATGTAACTCCAATCAATCCCAAAAGGTGATTTCATAGGCCTTGTTAAACTGATCCTACATTTGTATAAAGACCATAAGACCATAGTGATGACGCTCTTGAGTGAGAACAGAAGTGTGGAGACATTGGCCTATAAAATGTAAAGAGTTATTTTGAGGTGGTAGTAATTAAAAAGAGTGATGTTGGTGCAAAAACAGACAAATAGACCAACAGAACAGGAACTAGGGCTCAGAAATAGACTCGCATGTATTTGAAAACTTGATATGCACTTGACATGGCATTATAGACCAAGAGAAAAAGATAGACAATATAAATGTGTTAGCATTATACACAACTAATTATTCATATGAGAAAAAAGAAGTATCCCTATTTCACATCATACGCAAAGATGCTTCCAGATGGATCAAGGACTTAAATATGAAATACAAAACATTAAAAGTTTTACAGTAAGACAATATCGTTATGACCTCAGGATAAACAAGAATGTTTTAAGCAAGTCACAAAAAGTGCTAAACCTAAGAGAAAACATAGACAATGACAATTACATTAAAATTAAGATTTTCTGTTCATAGGAAACCATCTAGCTTCCAAAAAATCTATTTTCAGAAAAGATACTTGTAGCACATAAAATGACAAAAGATTAGTATCCATAATTTAAAGTGAAATTCTACAAATTAATAAGAAAAAGATAATAGAAAAAAAGGACAAAGGTAATGAATATGCCTATACTAGAATAGAGTATAAATAGCCAATGACTACAGGAAAATATGACCAACCTCGTTAGTACTCAGGAAATTGAAAATAAAATGTCAAAGAGATATAATTTCTCACCCACTAAATTTGCAAAAATTAAAGTCTGGCAATATCAAGTATTGTTGGAAAGATTAAGCTACAGGGAACAATCAGTCATACATTGTCCTAAGGTCAACATGGGGGACATTGATGACTTCGAGAACAGTTGGTGGTTGGTGTGGGTAAACGCCCAACCAGAGAAGATTTTAAGAGATGATGGGAGAAGAGGAACTGAAGGCAGAGAGTACAGATGATTCTGTAAAGAAGAGCAAAGAAATAGGGTAGTGCCTGATGAAAGAACTCAGGTCAAAAGCAGTTTTCTATTTCTTCACCCTCCCCATGCCTTCAGATGGGAGAAATGGCAGAAAGAGGAAATTTTTGATGCAGGAGAGAGATTGATGGAGTGATGCCCTTGAGTAGGTAAGAGAGGATGGGATGAAGGTGTAAGTGGAGGAACTGACTTTAGATAGCAGCATGAATGGTTCACGTGCAGGAAGAGAGAAACCACAGATGCTGCAGGTACAGGTGCTTGCAGGTGGGTAGGTGTGGTGGTAGCAGTGGGTAGAAGCCTTCTGGTGCTTCTATTTCCTTGGTGAAACAGGAGTCAAGATCGTTAGCTGAGAGGATCGGGGAGAAGGTGCTGGAGGTCTGGAAAAAGAGAAGCTTGAAATTTTCATCCAGAAAAGCACAAGGTCAAATGGGTTAGGAAAGTACAGTAAGATTGCCCAGAGGCACTAAAAGCCCATTTGAGACTGTGGTCATGAGTTTAAGGTGAGACCAGCCAGCAAGATTGTGTGTTTTTTTGGTTTTTTGGTTTTTTTCCAGCCACATTCAACCACATGAGAGCAGGCGCGGAGGAAACAGATTTTCATTTAACCAGGATTATTTCTTTGCTGAGCCAGCATGACAAATGGAGACGGGGAGAGAGTTGAGGATGTACCAAGGGAGTGATTATAATGATTAACCATGGAATTCTTGCAGAGGAAGATGAGGAAATAGGATAGCAAGTGGGTGAGTGATAGGATCAATAGCTTTAACGTTCTGCTAGACTCGAAGAATGGTTGGAATTGAAGGACTGAAGGGAGCGTATAGGAAAGATTAAAGGTGCTGGTCAGTGTAGGATACCTGGAAATGAGATGAGAAGGAGTTTTGATTATTGGTAATAAGTGCATCTTGGAAATAGAAGTAAGGTAAAATGGAAGAGGGCTTTTAAAGGAGAAGAATTCAAGGAACTGAGAGTCTAGGGTGATGGAAGAATCATCTTTATGTAAATCTACACAAATTAACAGGGGCTTATGTTGTACAGAGTGATGGTGCACTAGGAGTTATAGTCAATAAATAAGTAGGGGCCCTACTAGGTCAAGTGGTGTGATGGCTATTGGGAAAAAACATCTACCACTTAAAAGTGTTGCAGGGGAAGCAATAAATTCAGAGGAATATGCAAGACAACTTTATTTTAAACCACATCATATCTTTTTAAAAAATGGCATTGCCTATATTCTGAAATACTACCAGTTCATTTTGAATAGCTCAAGTTCCTGCTTTACTGATTAATTTCTGAGATCTGTTCAGAATATATACTTGTCTTCTCATTTATCAATCATTATTCATTCAGCACATTTTTATTCAATGCATACTCAACAAATATTTGCTCTAGGTACTTAAAATCCAACAATGGGAACAAAACAAAGATCCCTACCCTTGTAGAGCTTATATTCCCAGTCTATTTATTTTATTTTAAATTTTGTGTGGAAATCAGAGCTGTGGATCATCTTGCTTTTATAGTAAGCTATTTTGCTCCAAGTGCAGTGAACAAAATGGAGTCAGTTAAAAAGAAAATAAAAACTGAGGCACCAAAGCTGGGCACTGAGTGGGAACATCTTCCTGCCAAGCAGGAAACCCAGTAGAGTACAGGGGGTAGTAGGTTCCCAGGGATGAGAAATGAATAAGATCTTTTAGAGCCTGTCTTAGTCCGTTCTGTGTTGCTACAACAGAATACCTGAGACTGGATAATTTATAAAGAACGGAAATTTACTTCTCACAGTTCTGGAGGCTGGGAAGTCCAAGGTTGAGGGGCCAGCATCTGGTAAGAGCCTTCTTGGTGCATCATCCCATGGCACAAGGCAGAAGAAGGCCCAGGGAGCATGCAAGACAGAGAGAGAGGGAGGGGGCCAAACTCATCTTTTAAATCAGGAGCCCACTCTGGCAATAACTAAGTCATTCCCACAATAACAGCATTAATTCATTCAGGAAGGCAGAGCTCTCATGATCTGACTAACTCTTAAAGGTCCCACCTCTTAATACCATCACAATGGCAATCAAATTTCACCATGGGTTTTGGAGGAGACATTCAAACCGCAGCAAAGCCCAAAGACCAGGAATGATTTCTGTCCCACATTAGAAAGCAAAGTCTCCATATGCTGTTGACTGACTGAAGAGGTCTGGGTTTGTCAGGTGGGCAACAAGACTGTGTTACTGGCAGAGGGGATCCGAGTCACAAGGCACCAAAATATGTTAGTAGTAGAAGGTATCTGAGTTACTGGTGGCAAACCCATATGAGTCAGCAGGAACCTCAGTTCTTGCCCCCTCAGAAGAAAAGAATTTGACCGAGAGGCATAAGGCTGAAAAGGAGACTGAGGCAAGTTTCAGAGCAGGAGTGGAAGTTTATTAAAAAGCCTTAGGACAGGAAAGAAAGGAAAGTATATTTGAAAGAGACCTAAGCTGACATCTTGGAGGTCCAGTGCAGGGTGTAATTTAAAAGTTCATATGCTGGCCTACTTCCGTGTCTTGTGCCCCTTTCCCTTCATTCTTCCCTTAGGGTGAGCCGCCTGCATGCACAGTGCCCTGCTTGCGCTTGGAAGGTGAGCATGTGCACTGTGTTTACTGGAGTTGTGTGCATGCTCACTCGAGGCTTTCTTCCATTTTCTGGTGGAATGCCCCTGGAAGGTCATACTCTGCCATTTTTCCTCTTAATCTGCATGCATGAGCCCACTTGCCCAATTCCTGAGATCTTATTGGAGCCTGCCGATTACCAATTTCAGGTACTTGTATCTATTGGAAAACTACCTCTCCCTGGCACCAGCTTTAACCTATGATCATTTTAGAGAGGCAATGTGACAACTGCTGGACCATTACCTGATGGTTGCCTGACATTCCTAGTGGGTTGGGGGGGGAGTCTCCTCCTGCCCCACTCATGCCTGACTAGCTACCTACTGTAACAGCTGGAGGTGGTCAGCTGTGGACGTGGGCCACCCATCCAGGAGCATGGTGTCCGGCTGCCTCTGCTGCATGTGTGACCCGCCCAAGTTGACTCTGTGTAGGTGTTGGCAGGCTGATGGCCAGACCAGGGATGGTTGGTCCAAGGTCTCAGACACATTCTGTAGTAGTTTCCTAGGGCTGTCAAAACAAAGTACCACACGTTGCGTGGCTTAGAACACCAGAGATGTATCATCTCACAGTTATGAAGGCTGAAAACTCTGAGGCCAAGGTGTCCCAGGGTCACGGTCCCTCTGAAACCTGCAGGGGAATGCTTCTTGGCTTCTTCCAACTTTGGTGGTTTGCTGGCAATTTCTGGCATTCTTTGACTTGTACATGTGTCCATCTAGTGTTCCATCTTCACATGGCATCCTCCCTGTGTGTCTTCCCTCTGTATGTGTCTATCTCTATGTTTAAATTTCCCCCTTTCAATAAAGATAGCAGTCATATTGGACTAGAGGCCAGCTAAAGACCTCATCTTAATCTGATTACCTCTGTAAAAACTCTGTTTTCAGTTCTGAGGTACTAGGAGTTAGGACTTCGACATATCTTTTTTATTTTTTATTTTTTTGAGATGGAGTCTCACCCTGTCTCCCAGGCTGGAATGCAGTGGCACAATCTCGGCTCACTGCAATCTCCGCCTCCCAAGTTCAAATGATTCTCATGCCTCAGCCTCCTGAGTAGCTGGGTTTACAGGCACGTGCCACCACACCTGGCTTTTTTTTTTTTTTTTTTTTTTTTTTTTGTATTTTTAGTAGAGACGAGGTTTTGCCATGCTGGCCAGGCTGGTCTTGAACTCTTGACCTCAGGTGATCCAGCTGCCTTGGTCCTCCCAAAGTGCTAGGATTACAGGTGACAGCCACTGCACCTGGCCTTTTTTTTTTTTTTTTTTTTTTTTGAGGACACGATTCCACTAATAACTCTGAAGGACATAAAAATATTTTACCTCAAAATATATTTTTTATATTTAAAGAAATAAAAATGGCTGCCACAAAGCGAGCAAACAGAAGTGACCTTGCAAAGCTGTATTTTGTGGCGAAAAATTTGCATCTGTGGAGCATCTCCATTAAGTGTAGTCAGGCCCTTTCCATGCCTTTCCAGGATCTAGAAGAGATTGAGAGTCTGACATCATTAAAAGTCTAAAAATAATCATTTACCATCTATTCTGTCAGAGGGAGGCTTCGTCTACTTAACAAGGCCATCTTTGCCAGCCAAGCCTCTTCCTTTCTCCCTCTCATAACCTGTCTTGCCACTAAAACCTGGTTTTGGGGCATCCTTTGAGTCATATTCTTTCTATAATCCCAAGATGACACAGAAACTTCTAGAACACATTGTTGGGTGGAATCTTCATTCTGAAGGCTCCCATGTATACACATTAAATAAATTGTATGCCTTTCTCCTATTAGTCAATCTGCCTCATGTCAGTGATTTTTCAGTGAACTTTTAGGGGCCAGGAAACTATAGCCCCCACATTTTGAGGACACAATTCAACCCATAGCACAATCTCAATCCTAATTGATGGTTCTAAACTGCAGACCTTACCTGTGTCTAACTGCCACTGCATCTTTCCTTTCTATCTCCCATTGAAACTGCCTTTGTAAAGTTATGACATAAGAGAAATCCGACATGGCTGACTCCATCTTGCTTCTAGCCTTACAGGCTGGCTGTCTTTGCACATTCCTGGGTGTGGGCCAAGCTAACTTCAGGAGAAATTTAATTTATAGTTTAAATGATAGTAGCCCTTTCCCAAAACGAAACTGCTCTTGTAAAACTAATGAAAGGTCACCATCTTAGGAGGACATGATGTAGGCATAGTTAAAAAATTATCAGCCATTATTCCAGAGGTCACAAGAGTTGCAACTTCTCCAATTACTCCTGCAGATAACATCACTATTAGAGAAACTAAGATTGGCCTTTTGAGTTGTCTTTTCAGTTTTTTGCGTCTCTGACAACTGGATGCCGCCCCCCCCAAGACTTTCCAACCAGTCCTGTGGCCCTCACCTAGGGACAGATTCAGCTCAGGAGGACAGCTTCAATTCCCTATGATTTTATCTCCAATCAGTCAGCTCTCCCCACTCCCTGGCCTCTTACCCAGCAAACTATCTTTGAAAAACCCTTAACCTTTGAGCCTTTGATGAGATTAATTTGAGTAATAACTCTGTCTCCCATGTGGTGTGGCCTACCTTGCATCAATTAAACTCTTTCTTAACTGCAATGCCATAGCATTGTAAATTGACGTTGTTTGTGCAGTGGGCAGGAAGAACTCATCAGATGCAGTTACGCCATCATTTCAAACCCTCTGTATTAGTCCATTCTCATGCTGCTAATGAAGACATACCCAAGACTGGGTAATTTATAAAGGGAAGAGGTTTAATTGACTCACAGTTCCACAATGCTGGGGAGGCCTCACAATCATGGCGGGAGGTGAAAAAAGAGCAAAGCCACATCTTACATTGCAGCAGGTAAGAGAGAGTTTGTACAGGGGAACTCCCATTTATAAAACCATCCGATCTCATGAGATTTATTCACCACCATGAGAACAGTATGGGCGAAACCTCCCCCATGATTCAATTATCTCCACTTGGCCCTGTCTTGACATGTGGGGATTATTACAATTCGAGGTGAGATTTGGGTAGGCACACAGCCAAACCATATCACACCCAGGGCCAACATCACTTGCAGCTCCATACTTTTACACAGCTTGTTAGGACTGAATTGCCCTCCACAAAATTTCATACATTAAAGCCCTAACCATCAATACCTCACAATGTGACTATATTTGGAGATGGGGTCTTGAAAGAGGTGATTATAAGCTAACATAAGGTCATGAGAGTGGGCCCTAATCTAATCTGACTGGCATCCATATAAGAAGAAGATATTTGGACACCAGGGATGTACACAGAAGAAAGTCCATGTGAGGACACAGCAGGAAGGCGGCCATCCACAAGCCAAGAAGAGAGGCCTCAGGAGAAACCAAACCTGCCCACACCTATCTTGGACTTCTAGCCTCCAGAACAATGAGAAGACACTTTTTTGGTGTTTAAAGAGCTGAGTTGCCAAGATGGCCGAATAGGAACAGCTCTGGTCTGCAGCTCCCACCGTGAATGACGCAGAAGACAGGTGATTTCTGCATTTCCAACTGAGATATCTGGTTCTTCTCATTGGGACTGGTTGGACAGTGGGTGCAGCCCACGGAGGGTGAGCTGAAGCAGGGTGGGGCGTTGCCTTACCCAGGAAGTGCAAGGGGTTGGGGGATTTCCCTTTCTTAGCCAACGGATGCAGTGACAGACTACCTGGAAAAATGGGGCACTCTTGCCCAAATACTGCGCTTTTCCCAAGGTCTTAGCAACCGACAGACAAGGAGATTCTCTCCTGTGCCTGGCTCGGTGGGTCCCACACCCACAGAGGCTTGCTCACTGCTAGCACGCAGTCTGAGATCAAACTGTGAGGTGGCAGCCTGGCTGGGGGAGGGGAGTCCGCCATTGCTGAGGCTTGAGTAGGTAAACAAAGCAGCCAGGAAGCTTAAACTGGGCAGAGTCCACCACAGGTAAACAAGGCCTACTGCCTCTAGACTCCACCTCTATGGGCAGGGCATAGCTGAACAAAAGGCAGCAGACAACTTCTGCAGACTTAAACGTCCCTGTCTGACAGCCCTGAAGAGAGCAGTGGTTATCCCAGCACGGCGTTTGAGCTCTGAGAATGGAAAGACTGCCTCCACAAGTGGGTCCCTGACCCCCGGGTAGCCTAACTGGGGGACACCTCCCAGTAGGGGCCAACAGACACCTCATATAGGCAGCTGTTCCTCTGGGACGAAGCTTCCAGAGGAAGGATCAGGCAGCAAGATTTGTTGTTCTGTAGCCTCCACTGGTGATACCCAGGCAAACAGGGTCTGCAGTGGACATCCAGCAAACTCCATCAGACCTGCAGCTGAGGGACCTGACTGTGAGAAGGAAAACTAACAAACAGAAAGGAATAGCATCAGCATCAACAAAAAGGTCATCTACGCCAAAACCCCATCTGTAGGTCACCAACATCAAAGACCAAAGGTAGATAAAACCACAAAGATGGGGAGAAACCAGAGCAGAAAAGCTGAAAATTCTAAAAATCCAAGTGCTTTTTCTCCTCCAAAGGATCGCAGCTCCTCGCCACCAATGGAACAAAGCTGGACAGAGAATGACTTTGACGAGTTGACAGAAGTAGGCTTCAGAAGGTCGGTAATAACAAACTTCTCTGAGCTAAAGGAGGATGTTTGAACCCATCACAAGGAAGCTAAAAACCTTGAAAAAAGATTAGACAAATGGCTAACTAGAATAAACAGTGTAGAGAAGACCTTTAATGACCTGATGGAGCTGAAAACCATGGCACAAGAACTTTGAGATGCACGCACAAGCTTCAGTAGCCAATTCAATCAAGTGGAAGAAACGGTTTCAGTGATTGAAGATCAAATTAATGAAATAAAGTGAGAAGACAAGGTTAGAGAAAAAAGAGTAAAAAGAAACGAACAAAGCCTCCAAGAAATATGAGACTATGTGAAAAGACCAAATCTACATTTGATTGGTGTACCTGAAAGAATGGAACCAAGTTGGAAAACACTCTTCAGGATATTATGCAGGAGAACTTCCCCAACCTAGCAAGGCAGGCCAACATTCAAATTCAGGAAATACAGAGAACACCACAAAGATACTCCTTGAGAAGAGCAACCCAAAGACACATAATTATCAGATTCACCAAGGTTGAAATGAAGGAAAAAGTGTTAAGGGCAGCCAGAGAGAAAGGTCAAGTTACCCACAAAAGGAAGCCCATCAGACTAATGGCGGATCTCTTGGCAGAAACCCTACAAGCCAGAAGAGATTGGGGGCCAATATTTAACATTCTTAAAGAAAAGAATTTTCAACCCAGAATTTCATATCTAGCCAAACTAAGCTTCATAAGTGAAGGAGAAATAAAATCCTTTACAGACAAGCAAATGCTGACAGATTTTGTCGCCACCAGGCCTGCCTTACAGGAGCTCCTGAAGGAAGCACTAAACATGGAAAGAAACAACTGGTACCAGCCACTGCAAAAACATGCCAAATTGTAAAGACCATCGATACTATGAAGAAACTGCATCAATTAACGGGCAAAATAACCAGTGAACATCATAATAACAGGATCAAATTCACACATAACAATATCAACCTTAAATATAAATGGGCTAAATGTCCCAAGTAAAAGACATAGACTGGCAAATTGGATAAAGAGTCAAGACCCATCAGTGTGCTGTATTCAGGAGACCCATCTCATGTGCAAAGATGCACACAGGCTCAAAATAAAGGGATGGGGGAAGATCTACCAAGCAAATGGAAAGCAAAAAAAAGCAGGGGTTGCAATCCTAGTCTCTGATAAAACAGATTTTAAACCAACAAAGATCAAAAGAGACGAAGAAGGCCATTACATCATGGTAAAGGGATCAATTCAACAAGAAGAGCTAACTATCCTAAATATATATGCACCCAATACAGGAGCACCCAGATTCATAAAGCAAGTCCTTAGAGACCTAGAAAGAGACTTAGACTCCCACACAATAATAATGGGAGACTTTTACACCCCACTGCCAATATTAGACAGATCAACGAGACAGAAGTTTAATAAGGATATCCAGGACTTGAACTCAGCTCTGCAACAAGCAGACCTAATAGACATCTACAGAACTCTCCACCCCAAATCAACAGAATATACATTCCTCTCAGCACCACATCGCACTTATTCTAAAATTGACAACATAATTGGAAGTAAAGCACTCCTCAGCAAATGTAAAAGAACAGAAATCACAACAAACTGTCTCTCAGACCACGGTGCAATCAAATTAGAACTCAGGATTAAGAAACTCACACAAAACTGCACTACTTCATGGAAACTGAACAACCTGCTCCTGAATGACTACTGGGTAAATAATGAAATGAAAGCAAAAATAAAGATGTTCTTTGAAACCAATGAGAAAAAAGACACAACATACCAGAATCTCTGGGACACATTTAAAGCAGTGTATAGAGGGAAATTTATAGCACTAACTGCCCACAAGAAAAAGCAGGAAAGATCTAAAATCAACATCCTAACATCACAATTAAAAGAACTAGAGAAGCAAGAGCAAACACATTCAAAAGCTAGCAGAAGGCAAGAAATAACTAAGATCAGAGCAGAACTGAAGGAGATAGAGACACAAAAAACCCTTCAAAAAATCAATGAATCCAGGAGCTGGTTTTTTGAAATGATCAACAAAATTGATAGAATGCTAGCAAGACTAATAAAGAAGAAAAGAGAGAAGAATCCAATAGACGCAATAAAAAATGATAAAGGGGATGTCACCATCAATTACACAGAACAAACTACCATCAGAAAATACTATAAATACCACTATGCAAATAAACTAGAAAACCTAGAAGAAATGGATAAATTCCTGGACACATACACCCTCCCAAGACTAAACCAGGAAGAAGCTGAATCTCTGAATAGACCAATAACAGGCTCTGAAATTGAGGCAACAATTAATAGCCTACCAACCAAAAAAAGTCCAGGACCAGACGGATTCACAGCCAAATTCTACCAGAGGTACAAATAGGAGCTGGTACCATTCCTTCTGAAACTATTCCAATCAATAGAAAAAGAAAAATCAATAGAAAAAGAGGTAATCCTCCCTAACTCAACAGGATGATGAGTCCAACATCATCCTGATACCAAAGCCTGGCAGAGACACAACAACAAGAAAAGACAATTTTAGACCAATATCCCTGATGAACATCGATGCGAAAATCCTCAATAAAATACTGGCAAACAGAGTCCAGCAGCACACCAAAAAGCTTATTCACCACGATCAAGTCAGCTTCATCCCTGGGATGCAAGGCTGGTTCAACATATGCAAATCAATAAATGTAATCCATCACATAAACAGAACCATCGACAAAAACCACATGATTATCTCAATAGATGCAGAAAAGGCCTTCGACAAAATTCAACAGCCCTTCATGCTAAAAACTCTCAATAAACTAGTTATTGATGGAATGTATCTCAAAATAATAAGAGCTATTTATGACAAACCCACAGCCAATATCATACTGCATGGACAAAAACTAGAAGCATTCTCTTTTGAAAACCAGCACAAGACAAGGTTGCCCTCTTTCACCACTCCTATTCAACATAGTGTTGGAAATTCTGGCCAGGGCAATCAAGAAAGAGAAAGAAATAAAGGGTATTCAATTAGGAAATGAGGAAGTCAAACTGTCCCTGTTTGCAGATGACATGATTGTATATTTAGAAAACCCCATCATCTCAGCTCAAAATCTCCTTAAGCTGATAAGCAACTTCCACAAAGTCTCAGGATCCAAAATCAATGTGCAAAAATCACAAGCATTCCTATACACCATTAACAGATAAACAGCCAAATCATGAGTGAACTCCCATTCACAATTGCTTCAAAGAGAATAAAATACCTAGGAATCCAACTTACAAGGAATGTGAAGGACCTCTTCAAGGAGAACTACAAACCACTGCTCAACGAAATACAAAGAGGACACAAATGGAAGAATATTCCATGCTCACGGATAGGACGAATCAACATTGTGAAAATGGCCATACTGCCCAAAGTAATTTATAGATTCAATGCCATCCCCATCAAGCTACCAATGACTTTCTTCACGGAATTGGAAAAAACTACTTTAAAGTTCATATGGAACCAAAAAAAGAGAACACATTGCCAAGACAATCCTAAGCAAAAAGAACAAAGCTGGAGGCATCACGCTACCTGACTTCAAACTATACTACAAGGCTACAGTAATCAAAACAGCATGCTACTGGTAACAAAACAGAGATATAGACCGGTGGAACAGAACAGAGCCCTCAGAAATAACACCACATATCTACAACCATCTCATCTTTGACAAACCTGACAGAAACAAGAAATGGGGAAAGGATTCCCTATTTAATAAATGGTGCTGGGAAAAGTGGCTAGCCATATGTAGAAAGCTGAAACTGGATCCCTTCCTTACAACTTATACAAAAATTAATTCAAGATGGATTAAAGACTTAAATGTTAGGCCTGAAAACATAAAACCTCTAGAAGAAAACCTAGGCAATACCATTCAGGCCATAGGCATGGGCAAGGACTTCATGACTAAAACATCAAAAGCAATGGCAACAAAAGCCAAAATAGACAAATAGAATCTAGTTAAACTAAAGAGCTTCTGCACAGCAAAAGAAACTACCATCAGAGTGAACAGGCAACCTACAGAATGGGAGAAAATTTTTACAATCTACCCATATGACAAAGGGCTAATATCCAGAATCTACAAAGAACTCAAACGAGTTTACAAGAAAAAATCAAACAACCCCATCAAAAAGTGTGCAAAGGATATGAACAGACACTTCTCAAAAGAAGACATGTATGCAGCCAACAGACACATGAAAAAATGCTCATCATCACTGGCCACCAGAGAAATGCAAATCAAAACCACAATGAGATACCATCTCACAGCAGTTAGAATGGCAATCATTAAAAAGTCAGGAAACAACAGGTGCTGGAGAGGATGTGGAGAAGTAGGAACACTTTTACACTGTTGGTGGGACTGTAAACTAGTTCAACCATTGTGGAAGTCAGTGTGGCGATTCCTCAGGGATCTAGAACTAGAAATACCATTTGACCCAGCCATCCCATTACTGGGTATATACCCAAAGGACTATAAATCATGCTGCTATAAAGACACATGCACACATATGTTTATTGCAGCACTATTCACAATAGCAAAGACTTGGAACCAACCCAAATGTCCATCAATGATAGGCTGGATTAAGAAAATGTGGCACATATACACCATGGAATACTGTGCAGCCATAAGAAAGGATGAGTTCTTGTCCTTTGTAGGGACATGGATGAAGCTGGAAACCATCATTCTCAGCAAACTTTCACAAGGACAGAAAACCAAACACCACATGTTCTCACTCATAGGTGGGAATTGAACAGTGAGATCACCTGGAAACAGGGAACACAACATCACACACCAGGGCCTGTAGAGGGGTAGGGGGCTGGGGGAGGGATAGCATTAGGAGAAATACCTAATGTAAATGATGAGTTGATGGGTGTAGGAAACCAACATGGCACATGTATACATATGTATCAAACCTGCACCTTGTGCACATGTACCCTAGAACTTAAAGTATAGTAAAAAAAAAAAAAAAAAAAAGAACTGAGTCTGTGGCATTCTATTACGGCAGCTGGAGCTGACTGATACATTGCTCCATTTGATAGTTCTCCCAGGCACTGCCCCAGGCCTCACTCACTGCCCCTATGTCATCTCTCTTGACTCATGTCTCTGAATGTCAGTGTGTAACACCTATGCAGTAATTTTCATTCTCAGTTTCGGGAGGTAGGTGATATGGTTTGGCCATGTTGCTACCCAAATCTCATCTTGAAATGTAGCTCCCATAATTCCCATGTGTCGTGGGAGACACCTGGTGGGAGTAAATTGAATCATGGGGACGGGTCTTTGCCGTGCTGTTCTCATGGTAGTGAATAGGTATAAAACCATCAAGAGATCTGATGGTTTTATAAAGGGGAGTTCCCCTACACAAGTTTTCTTGCCTGCCGCCATGTAAGACGGGACTTTGTTCCTCCTTCCCCTTCCACCATGATTGTGAGGCCTCCTCAGCCATGTGGAACAGTGAGTCAATTAAAACTCTTTCCTTTATAAATTACCCAGTCTTGGGTATGTCTTTATTAGCAGCGTGGGAACAGACTAATACAGTAGGCATAGTTTGTTAGGCTTCTATCAGCTGGCTGGTGTGGCCTTTGATGCCCACGGCATGGGGCAGCTAGGTAAGGGGTTGATGGAAACAGAGGGAAGAACGGGTTCCAGCAGCTGGTTTGAGCCATGGTTGCAGAGAATGGGAAAGAGGATCATGTAGACATTAGGCAGCTCACCTGCAAAGCAGCTTGATGGAAAAGCTCAGTTCATTCTTGAAATTCTTACTTATTTTAGTAGGTCCAGAAATGGAGAATGGGGGAGAATGACATTTCTTAGATTTTCCCTCCTTGGCTTTCTCCTGGATACAGCTTCCTTTCCTTAATGGATATCCTTATGTCCCTCTCTCCTATGGTACTTTCCTTCCTCTTCTAGCTCTCCACTGGCTTCCTGATCTTGCCTAGATAACAAGAGTTAAAGCTGAAAAGAGACCTAGGTGTTGAGCACCTCATTGTTTTGGACTCTGTGGCCGTAGCTGTGGATGAGATTGACTTAGGAGTTTACATTCTTGTGTTTTCGAGGCAGAAGATAAACAAACAAAGAAACTATCAGAGTGTAATGTGCTGATAATTAAAATGAAGAGATGAGAGTGCAACTGCGTGCTCCATCAGGGGATGGCTTTAGACTGGGTGGCTTTTGCTGCAGCTCTTGTGGTGTTGAGGGTGGGGGGGAGTTGACAATTTATGATCCACAACGCCATTAATCAGGTTGAGAAAATATCAGATACACTGCAGAGTTCTGCAATTTTGACTCTAAGTTACACAAAAAGTAAGTTTTCTTATCTATACCAGACAGAGGGTATAACCAGGCCTTGTTAGAAAATGAATAAACAGTGATTCCAAGTGCCATTTCCTTTGTCTGTTTAGAGAATTTTTAGTTATCACAAAGCTTTCTTATGAGGTCTTTGATAAGGCAATGGCATGGTATTAAAAGCTATTATCTAAGAAAACAAAACCAATAGATGCATATTTTACCTGCTGCTATCTTTAAGTGGCAGACATCCAGGGACACTGGAAAGTAACTTGGGATATTAAAGCCAGGCACTGTCCCTTGGGCCTCAGCCCTAAGTCCAGGGTGTCCTTTCAGGTGGGGCACCTTTGTAGAAACATCCTCTTGCCCCAGGGGCAAGTTGCTGAGGGCCAGGAGGATTCAGTCCTCCAGGTCTTGGAGGAGCTCCAAGCTCTTGGCCTTGGAGGTGCTCAGAGGTAGCCCTTGGTGTGGAGCTCTCCCTGGAGAGGAGTAGGGGAGGGACCTGGGGAGAGACATGTGTGGGGAGCACAGGTGGTGCAGGAGCAGTTGGAGCATCCAGACCCTCCCTCCAGAGGTGGCTGGACAGAAGGTTTGGATCTTGTTGCAAATGTGCATTCCAGGACCAGCACACTGACCTTAGGCTCAGGAATGGACTTACTGGTCAGTTGCTTCTTTTGCGGGGCCTGTCAGGATTTGAAATGAAGCAGAAGCTCTTATAACATTCAGCCATAAATCTAAATCTTTTTTTTTAACTCAAGCAAAATAGTGAGATAACTTGACATTTTGCATGCTTAAATTTAGAACAGATGACAGAAATTGAATACTCACGTCATAAGCTGCTTCATTTAAACAAACACACAGAACCAGACTCTGCTTCATGTGACTTGGATCTTGAGAATGCTTCATCCTTTGCTAAAATTTAAAATCCTTAAGGTGGCTAATAAATATGGGCCTGAGAATGAGGTCACCTGACCTCCAGGCCTGGCTCTTGGTTGGCTGACAAAGCCACCCTTCTGGGCCTCAGTAAATCCTTCTCTGAGATGGCCTGGTGTGGTGGCTTTTGTGCCCAGAGGGCACACACAGTCCAAAATGAGCACACACAGTGGTGAGGACACACCTCAGGGTCTGGGAGCATGTGAACACGGGAATATATGAGACTACCTTACAATTTATGCCTACTATGTCTAATAATGGTTGTCAATAACTGCTGGAAGCATGCTTTGCTTGCCTTTTTTTTTTTTTTAAGAGACAGGGTCTCAGTTCATCACCCAGGCTGGAGTGCTGTGGCAGGGATCACAGGTCACTGCAGCCTCTAGTGTAATCACTCAGTGGGTTCTTCCTGCCTACTGTACAGACAAAACCGGTTCACTGAGACCATGATACTGCAATTAAGAAAGACTTTAATTGATGGGAGGCTGGCCATGTGGGAGATGAAGTCATCACTCAAATCAGTCTCCCCAAGAACTCAGAGGCTGGGGTTTTTATGGGCAATTTGGTGGGCAGAGGGGCTAGGGAATGGGAACTGCTGATTGGCTGGGGATGAAATCACAGGGGTGTGGGAAACAGTCTTTGAGCATGGAGTTTGCCTCTGAGTGGGGGCCACAGGATTGGTTGAGTCATGAGTCATGGGTCCAGGTGGGGTCTATCTATAGGAGCAATTGGGAAAGTCACAAATCTTGTGCCCTCTGATTATATGACTCCTGATCAGTTAGGGATTATAGAAACTATGTCTATATTTTAGTAGAATTCAGGTCCCTCCCATAATCCTAATCCCATAGCCTTTCATTAGTTTTTGGTCCCTGAGCAAGGAGGGAGTTAGTTTTAGGGAGGGACTATTATCATCCTTGCTTCAACGTTAAATTCCTTCCATGATTAGCTTGGCCTATGCCCAGGAATGAGGAAAGCCAGCCAGCCAGCCTGAGAGGCTAGAAGCAAGATGGAGTCAGCCATGCCATATTTCTCTCACTGTCATAATCTTTGCAAAGGCAGTTTCACCAACTCCTGGGCTCAAGAGACCTTCCTGCCTCAGCCTCCTGAGTAGCTGGGACTATAGACATGTACCACCATTCTGGCTAATTTTTAAATTTTTTCATTGAGACAGGATCTTGCTATGTTGTCCAGGCTGGTCTCAAACTCTTGGCCTCAAGTGATCCTCCCACCTTGGCTCTCCAAAGTGCTGGGATTATAGGCCTGAGCCACAGCACCTGGTTTACTTTGCCTGTCTTAAATCTCCCAAGTTTCATGACAACCTTGTGAGGTATTACCATTTTACCAATAAGGATTCTGAAGCTCAGAAAGGTTAAGTAACTCATCCAAGTTCACACAGCTGTAGGTAAGGACCCATGCATCTGACTGCACATGCCTGCCTCGTAGTCTCTGAGCACTTTCCGCCATCACTGAATGGAAGGATGGGAATGGGATGGAGCTAGTGATTCTGATCCGCAGACGCTCCCCACTGGGAGTGGTCATCTCTGGTTCTGTGTCAGCACTGGAGAGAGAGTTACTTGCTGGAGGGCAGGAGAAGGCATGAATGGAAAATGAAATTATTGATTCAATTTAGAAAAAAAATTATTGCTCCACCACCGTGAGCAAGGTACAGTGTTTTAAAATTTCCCTTTTGAGAACAAAATCAATCTAATGGAAGAAAAAAAGAGAGGCAAAGGGAGCCCAATAATTTGGGTATAAACATTCCAGTTTAAATTCTCTTTTCTTCTTCAAATATCACCTTTTCTCACCTTTGTGGGAAGACCCTATAATTTTAGATTTATCTCAACTATTGCTCCCAAGGCTGGCTGGGGTTGTCAGTCAGGACCATCTGTGCTGGAACGAGGTTTCCTGCAAAGACACGATTTTCACTTACTAAGAGCTATACATGACATCATGCACTTTCAACAGGAACTTCTTCACTTTTGCATGTCTCTTCTTTTCCTGCCTAAACAGATGCCTGCCTTTTATTCTACAAGAAAAACAATGGTGAGGCACGTTATTGGATAAGCCGTTCCATTTACATTGGGCACAGCTGGAGAACCCATATGTAGAGATTTGGCCAGAGTTGATTGCTGGCTTTGCCTGAGGACAGAACATCCAGATCAACGTTAAACATTTATTCAAAGCCAATGGGTCTAGTCTTTCCAACCCCTTCTTCATGATCTCTACTCAAAAGTTGTTAGAATGAATTCATTTAGCTTTTTGTGGGTTTTCTTATGGATATTCATTTTTTCTGACTGCCTGGATACACGTGTACATCAAGCCTTTTGTCACCTAATTTAAGTCCAATTGATAGACATGTATAAGGCAGGTGCCCTGCAGATGAGGAAGGAGGAAGAGGTTGGCTATCAGAGTAGAATGATGGTCCCTGAACTCTGGAGGCTTGCATTCAAATTAAGTACCTATCTAATGTTTAAATAGATCAGTTCAAATAAATGCATACATAAAGTACCAGAGGGCCATCCCTGTTGGTGACGCACTGTTAAATAATACTGACCTAGAGAATATTATTATTAATGTAATAGTACACAACCATTTATTGAGCATATGGTATGTGCCTGGCAGTTGTAAGGTGGTCACTATCCCCATTTTGATGACAAAACAACAAACTCGGTGTTAGTCAATTCTTGTGTTAAGATAAAGGAATATCTGAAGCTGGGCAATTTATAATGAAAAGAGGTTTAATTGGCTTACGGTTCTGCAGGCCGTACAAGCACAGTGCCAGCATCTGCTTGGCTTCCGGTGGGAGCTTAGGAAGCTTGCAATCATGGTGGAAGGTGAAGCAGGAGCAGGCAAAGGGGGAGCAGTCACATGGAGAGAGAGGAAGTGAGAGAGGAAGCAAGAGAGGCAGTGGGGGAGGGGACCACACGCTTTTAAACCAGATCTTATTTGAATTCAGAGGGAGAACTCACTCATCACCAAGGGGATGGCTCTAAGCCATTCATGAGGGATCTGCTCCCATGATCCAATCACCTCCCACCAGGCCCCACCTCCAACACTGGGGATTACATTTCAACCGGAGATTTGGAGTGAATAAACATTCAAGCCGTATCACTCTGTGAAGTGCTAAGGTCACAGAGCTGGTAATGGCCAAGTCGCAGGTCTGAATCCAGATCCTATATTCTGAGCTGTGAGGCTATGCTGCCCCCGATGAGGAAGCCAAGGCACAGATTGGCAATGTGATACCATGCATGGGTGCAAAACTTGCTAATGAATTATGCAAAATGGTATTGTAAAAAAGAGCTGAGTCTGAGGACCTGGGTTTGAGCCCTTTCTGCAGTTTTCTACTTGTGACTTTAGGAAAATTGTATAATAATTCTTTGCACCTCAGTTTCCTCATTTCTCCAATTTTCATATGACTAGCCAACTCTTACATATGTTGAATAGGAAAATGCATGTGCAAAGTCCTTGCTAACTACTATTAACAGTTTGGAAGAGTACGTGCAAAGCAAATGTGGGTGAAACAAGGCCTATTTTAACTACCGGTAAATAAAGAAATGATGCATCTAGGAGGTACCTAAAATAGCATTAGCTTCAACCTTTGTATACTGCAAACAAAATCTGTGTCTGCTCCCTGGGCTGGTGGCTCCTTGGTCCTCCCATACCCCATTCTGGTGGCATGCAGAGTGAACCTATAAACTCCCAGTAGAAATCAATTCACAGAATCGCCAGGAATGAAGATGCTTTTCTGTATATATGGGGCAAAGGTCTGTCTTCCCTAGTATTTTATCCCTTAAATCACAGAGAAGAAAAACTGTGAGATTTACCTGACCCAGTAGAATTGAGGGAGTGTGTGTGGAAAGACTCACACAGAAATCGTAAAGCATTTTGTTTTCTTCCCCTCACCCACAAAGTTCCCCAGACCCCTTTAGGAAGATTCATAAAGCGAATCACTGGTGCTTCCGAGTGGGTGTGGCCCCTGGCAATCCCTGTCGTCATCAGCTTGCTTCCTGTGCCATCGCAGGCCCCAAGAGCAGGGCTGGCATGACTGCCTGTGTCATTCCTCTTTGCTTTACTTGTCTAGGGTTATGGCTGAGCCCCAGGTGCTGTGGTGCTGTCACATTTCATCAACAGGGGCCCTGTCAAAGAATTCCAGAGAAATCTCCAAGTTGCCTTTCAGAAGTGATACCAAGTACCTCTGCCCCAAGCCATGTCTGGCACAGCCAAGCATCACCGATGAAGGTTCCGGTAGTAAGAACAGTAATGACCCACTGAGTTCTTCCTCTGTGCCTGGCTCTGGGCTTGGGGCTTTTCCAGGGCTGTCTCCAGATCTCCCAGGTAGCCAGCGGGGAAGGCTCTACCTCAATGTGCAGATAAACAAATTCAGGCTCACAGAGGGACTGGGCTGGCATTTGAACCCAGGTGGACACTTCTGCCGAACTTCCTTCCAGTTCAGCAAGGTTAAGACTGGGATTGATTCGTACCCGAAGGTAGCATAGTACTGGAGGAGTTCACACCTCTCACATTAACAATTACTCAAACTTTCGCTAGATGTCTGACTCCATGTTTTACAAGCAGTATTGCATTATTTTTCACAACAACTAATGATACCTCACTTTAGAGAATGAGGGTTCTGGGAACTTAAGTAACTTCCCCATGGGCCACAGCTGTAAGGAGCTGAGCCAGGATTCAAACTCAGGCCTGTCTGAGCGTGAGGTCCTTGCTCTGAACCACTGTCCTCTACTGGCTTTTTCTGTGGTTCTCTGACATTCATCTTAGGAACTTATCAAGCCAGGGCTACTCCACGTGGCAGGCAGAGAATGGGAAGACAGCCAGGAAAAGGGCAAGGGGCATGGAGAAGTCCTGTTCGGTTCTTTGGCCGCCAGCTGTCCCTGTTAAGTCTGATTGGGATCCAGCTGTACAACATGTGCCAGGCATTGGCATGGTGCTTTCACATTTATTAGATTGTTTCAGTCTCAGAACAAGCTTGTTGAGCAGCTGCTATCACCTCCACTTTACAAACGAGGACATTGAGACTTCATAGATTAGGTGACTCTCCAGGTCACATAGCTAGTAGCTAGCAGCAGAGCCTGGGTGGGAACTGTGGCTCTAGACAGTATTTGAGAAGTGGCTCCTCTGGCAGACACTCTTTGTTGATTGACTCAGTGGATAATCCTGCTCCCTTATGCTGGGCATCTCTTTACAAAGGGCAATTGCTTCCTTTCTCAGTCCCTGGTCTGATCACATGACACTTCTGACCAATGGGATGTCAGCAGAAGTCCATTAGGAGCTTCTGGGAAGGCTGTTGCTTTTTCTGAGGAAAGGGATAGATGCCATTAACTCCACCTCTTCCCGCCTTCTTCTTGGTTTAATGAGGTCACATTCCTAGAGTAGCACCAGCCATCTTGCAAACTTGTAAGAAAGGCCAAGAGCAGATGGCCCTGACATCACTGAGCCACTGGATCTACACCACCAGCTGCTTAGCTATAGGCTTCTTGGTATGTGCAACAAATACACCTCCTTTCTTTTTAAGCCCCTGAAAGTCAGGCTTTCTATAACCTGCAGCCAAGCATACTCTTGATGAATGCAAGTTCTTACGGGACAGAAAAAAGCAGTAGCAAACCTTGTGATGCCCTGGTCAGGTGGGTTCTATTGATTAGTAAGCACCAGACACAAGGCTCTTGGATGTGATAATAAAACTCTTGGAATGATGAGAGTCATGTAAAATTGGTGTTTTATTTCTCCAAACTAAAATATTAGATCAATGGTCAGGCACAGAACACGAACTAAAGCTGATAGACTTTCAGGAGCAAACTTGTCAAGGGCTGTGGCCCTCTCTGAGACCCCTTTAGAGCCCACCAAACCCTGATGAAGATCTTTCTGAGAAGAGCAGAAAGGAGAGCAGTCAAGGAGGACAGAAGTCAAAGTTGGAGACCCCGAGATATTTCCCAGGGAGTGCCAGAAACATGGGGATGTTGATGACTCTGCCTGACTCTCTCTTTGCTCCTCCACTCTTTCTCTCCATCCCTAGGTGCAAAATTGGCAATTTCATGCGGGGGCTAACAGTGTAGGCATCAGATTGTCTGAGTTCAAACCTCAGTTATGAATACAACCCAATTATGAGAGTTACTATCCATATAGCACTGGACAAGTTACTTAAACTCTCTAAGTCTGTCCTCCATCTATAAAACAGACTAATAATAGTGCCTAATTCACAGGGTTTTCATGAGACTTAAATTAGACAAGCCACACCATGTACTTAACTCAGGCCCTGGCTTATGATCATTGATAATGTTAGCTATTGTTAGGGTCTCCAGCAAGAGCAGATGGCTATTTGTCCATGGTGCTATTATCACACAAGAAGGCCTTCTTACCTCCAACTCTCCTGCTTTCTGCTTGAGTCCTGCTGTGCTGACCGTTATGTGCTCACACTGTTAACTCCCCTTGAGGTCAGAAAAGCCAGTGTTGGGGATGGTGGACAGTCAGAGCCTTGGCCGCTTTCCAGCTGAAGGCCTTGGCCAGTGGCCTTGACTTTCCCAGCACTAACCTGTTTATACCCAACAAGGCAAACTACCACAGGGCAGGTCAAGACAAGAGCAGGGATGCCAGGAAAGAGCCAGCCCATGAAATAGAAACAGGGGTCGACCAGATACCTTCTGGGGGCCCCATTTTGTTTTATGGTTTGAGATTGGGATAAAATTGAATGTAATTAATTTAACTCTGAGTGAGACAACATGGGATTTTTTTTTCTCCTCATTTAAGTCTGGGCAGTTTTCCTATTAGTCAAGAGAACAAGCCATAAATCTTGCCATGGACACGAGTGCTGGGCACACAATGCACTGCGCTGCCTCCTCTGTTTCCAGAAAGGGTTGATGGATCCTTCCCCTCACATTTATTTCACCCATTAACGCGGCACAGTAGAATTTCAACAAGACAGAAATAGAAGACAGAAAGGTTGGTCCTGTCAAAAGCTCTTAATATAATTATGAGTCCAACCTCTCCATGCACCCCCTCCCCCAACCTCCAGGAATAATTAGGCTGCAAGACGCTAGGAACAAAACTGAGGTCTGGGAGGAAAGAGACAGGCAGGCTGAGGACAGGCTGATTAGCACAGTGGCTGCTGGTGTTCTGCAGGAGGAGGACGCTGAGATGCCGCAGCCCTGCGGGCTCCCTGGGAATTCTGCTGGTTCATAAAAGTCCCGGTTAGAGCTTAGCTCATCCCAGGCAGCAATTAGTGGCTCTAATGATTTCAGCTGATGGATTTGGGCTGCCTCCTCCCCCAACCCTGAACACTTCATAGTGCACAGAGTCTTTGCTGCAGGTTAGTTCTATGAAATAGGCCCTCATTTCACCTTTCCACCCACAGTGTCCACAGAATGGGGCCAAGGACTCTAGGCTTCCGGCCTGATGGGGGCCTCAGAGGCAGGCCCAGCCCAGAACATCCAGGGTACCAGCAGGAAAGCAGATTCCCTCTTCCCTTGGACATTTGTTTTATGTTTAGTGTTTAATTTTCTCTTTGAAAGGCAATCTACAGAACGAAGAAAAGCAGTCCCCAAAGTCCATTCTGAGCTATCTCTTCTCCAACTTAATTTCCATTCTAATGTTTATGTGGCTCCCACCTGCAGCTGGCACTTGTGATTCCATTTCTGCAGCTATTCTCCCCAGGGTCTTCTGTCTTGTCAGGGGCTTTCACTGTATCATTTCAGGGTTTGGAGCAGAATTACAGAGCTCGGCTGTTGATGGGGGCAGCTCAGGAGTGGCCCAGCACCCTGGAAATGAGCTTCCCCAGCTTCATTCTCTCCAGCCCCAAAGACAGGCTGCCCTTTTGCTCTGCTGATTGTCACCTGGACTGCAGAGCACCTATTCTAGACTAGTGGTGAAGTGACAGCTCTCTGTGCTCTGTACACAGAACAGACTTGGGTCCCTGGAACCTGCTTCTTCATAATTCTGCACCTGGCTTCTGTCAACAGTGGTGCTGACTGTGTCTTTAAGAGGCACTTCAGTTTAGCCTTTTAAAATACTCTCTTAAGCCAAACCAGATTGCCTTGGGTTTGAATCTCAGAACTGCCACTTACCAGCTATATGAATTTGAACAATTTCTCTAACTTCTCTGTGCCTCGGTTTTCTCACATATAAAATTGGGTATCAACAGTACAGGGCCTTTGTTAGCATTAAACAAAGTAGTAGATATAAATTTCCTGGAAGAGTGCCAGGCTGGATGTGGTGGCTCACGCCTGTAATCTCAGCACTTCGGGAGGCCGAGGTGGGAGAATTACTTGAGCTCAGGAGTTTGAGACCAGCTTGGACAACAAAGTGAGACCCTGTCTGTACAAAAAATAGCCAGAATTAACCAGGCGTGGTGGCATGCACCTGTGGTCACTGCTACTCAGGAGGCTAAGGCAGGAGTATTGCTTGTGCCTAGGAGTTTGAGACTGCAGTGAGCTATTATTGTGCCACTGCACTCCAGCCTGGGGTCACAGAACGAGACCCTGTCTCAAAAAAAAAAAGCGTCAGGCACACTTAGCATCAATAAGGGTTGGATGTAATTACTATTACTATTAGTAAACATTCCTGGGAGGACGGAGCTGCAGTCCCGAGCATGTCCAGCAGAGTGCGCCCTGCAGTTCAGAGGCGCAGAGTGTTCAGGAGGTGGCCTCACTGTGGGCTCCCCTGCATGCCGACTGCCAGATACCCACTTAATGGATGTCATTGGACCAATGGGTGCTTCCATCCCTTCACAGGCTCCATCTTTATCTTTCTAAACCATCGTGCCTGAAGACTCCTGGAGGTGACCTGTTTGTGAGGAAGGCAAGAGAGCAGGAAGACAGGGAGGAAATCACCTGGATTCTGATTCCCAACCTCGGAAGGGCTCAGTCACTGGGCAAAACCCTCACTACTGGCAAGAGGCATAACGGGCATTTTCATCCACACAGACTGGCTCTGAGGGTGCCCCCACTCAGCATTATGAGCCCTTTGGGGAGTGGTCCTTTCGCCAGGGGCTGCTCTGTGCCATCCCAGGCTTTGGAGCGGCGGCTGGTGTGGATGATTCCACCAACAAATCTCTGAAATCAGAAATGAGGCTGTTTCATAATCTCCAAAGGCTGGAGACGTTCCAGGCAGTGGAGAGAGAAGCTGGCCTACTTTAAAGAGCTTCAGAGAATGAAATTCCCAGCCCTCTGCAGACATGGGAAGAGCTGCCACCTTCAGGCCAAGTGTAGATGACAGGCCTCTTCTTAAAATGCTCAGCCACCTGTTCAACCCCTGTGGGACCCAACAGCTCACAAACCTGTCTCCTGCCTGCTGGCAGGGAATTCCTAGGATCTAACCAGAGCCTGTGCCCTGCTCACTATCTATCTACGTGGCCTCGCTTCTGGGCAGGTGTGGATAAATTTCTCTGTCCCCCCACTAAATTAGGTCCCCAGGTAAGAGGACACGCAGCTGTCTCTGGCAGCCACTCTCCACATTTGCCTAACTTACTTTGTGGCGCACTGCCAGCTGCCTATGTTAGCGGCTGCTCCACAGCGCAGAACACAGATTAGAAGTCTGTGGACTCTGCAGGGGTCCAGGCTGCGCTGACCTCCTGCAAGCTGGGTGGGGTAGGGTGAACTCCAGGAGCGTGTGTCTCCTGAAGGCTGGGCTTGGGCCCTGGAGGTGGGCAGACCTCCATGTCTGCAACCTGCCACCCAACCCCTCCTTGGGCCTTCAATACCCTGGAGTCACCCATCAGAAAGGCCAGGCCTCTTGATTGCCTGTGATGATCTATTTAGGCTCTGTTTATATCACCTGTTTTAGGCTGACTTTCTCTGGATCAAGGGCCCACCAGTGTTGTTTCAAGTAGACAAGGTAGCCCTAGGTTGATTTGAGAAGCTGCTGGTCTTTGGTATCCATCACTCCCCAGCCACAATCTCCTCAGGGCCTGGCTTTCCTGCGGTCTGTCCTGCCAAGCTCAGCAAATGTCAAGGATGTAACCAGTTGGAGTGATGTGGGCCCTATAACACTTCCCTGCCATTCCCCTGCTATGGCTCCTTAACTGCCCCTGTTAGAGATTCAACTTCCTGAGGCCCCTCAGGAAGAGTAGGGGTGAGGTGTTGACACAGCCCAGGCTTTGGGGCCAGATCTGGGCTCCAGAACATGGGTGATGTGTAGCCTTGCACAAGAGGTGCCTCTACTCCTCAAGATGCCCACCTGCATGGTAGGGTGAGCAATGCCTCCTTTAAAAAGGCAAAAGATTTATACGATCTGAAGAGAAACCAGGTTATGCAATGTCTAATTAATCACTGTATATGAAGGAGTGAGAATGTATAGAAACCTTCTGAGAAGTCATCCACTGCACACACTTGGTACTCATTAGCCACTGTGTAACTACCTGATAGGTTCTTCTTGCCTGCTACACAAACAAAATCAATTCATGGAGACCGTGGCATTGCAGTAAAGAGTTTAATTGATGAGAGGCTGGCCACACCACGTGGGAGAGAGAATTATTACTCAAATCAATTTCCTGTGAGCCTCAGAGGTTAGGGGTTTTCCAGAGATAATTTGGTGGGCAGGGAGCTAGGCAATGGGTGCTGCTGATTGGTTGCAGATGCAATTATAGGGGTGTGGACAATGGTCCTCAGGCACTCAGTCTGCTTCTGGGTGGGGGCCACCGGACTGGCTGAGTCACCAGTTAGGGCCATCCAGTTTTCAGAAATGCAAAAACCTGAAAAGACATCTCAAAAAGCCTATCTTAGGTTCTATGATAGTGATGTATTCTGCAAGAGTAACTGGGGAGGTTGCAAATCCTATGACCTCTGGAATAATGACTGGTAGTTATTTAGAATTCAGGCCCTTCTCATCTCCTAAGTCGGTGGCCTTTCATTAGTTTTACAAGGGCACTTTAGTTTGGGGGAAGGGCTATTACCATTTAAACTATAAATTAAATTTCTCCCAAAGTTAGTTTGGCCCATACCCAGGAATGTGCAAAGACAGCCCACCTGTGAAGCTAGAAGCAAGATGGAGTCAGCCATGTCAGATTTCTCTCACGGTCATAATTTTGCAAAGGTGGTTTCAATTTGCTGAATTATTACACTAAGCCCATGACATCCCAGCTGTTTGGTGAGCATGGCTGCTGGCTGGATGTGAAGCCTTGCTGAAAGGAGGCTGGGTTAGTTTGGGCTGGGAGAAAGGGTAGGAAGTTGCCTTGAACCCAGGCACTGCCTGAAAAAAAAAACCAAAAAGAAAACACACACACAGCAAAATCCAGAACTCCCTGAAGCAGAAGAGGGAGGCATTGAAGGGCATTTGGAATAGAAAGTAGGGAGGATGGTAAAGGAGCCACAAATGATTTGCCTGTGTTGTCATTTTGCCCAAAGGTGGCTCATCCTCAGGCTGAATACAGGTTCTGAGGTTTTCTACCCACCCAGCCTCCCCAGCTCTGGCCCTGCCTGGCAGCCCATTCATGTCACATAATCTTGTGGCCTTGCTCTTTGCAGAGGCGGCAGATCCCCTGGGATATCCCTGAGAATGCAAACACAGGTCCTTCTACATGTTGGGGCAAAGGTTGGGCAGAAAGAGGGAGGTTTTTAAGGCATTCAGGAATATTTAAGTGGGGAGAATCCTGCGGAAGAATGGGAGGGGACAAGAAGAACTTTCAGCTAACAAGGCTCCTAGGGCACCCTGGAATCAGCTGGTACAACTTGACCAGCAGAAAAAAGGGAAGAAGAGGGACAGAGATGTGTGTGCCTGAAAGATCAGGCTGTTGGATGCATGGTGCCTCACTCTTGGTTCTGGGAAGGTTCTCACTCTTGCTGGCTGGAAGAGAAGTTAGTCCGACAGAAGAGCCTACTTCACCAACTATGCCTCTGGCTGTGAAGACCATGCTGCCTCCCCCAGGGCTGCCTACAAAGGGACAGGGAACAAAATGCAGGAGCTGGGCAGGCATGCAGGGCAGCTGGGCAAGGCTGTGGTGGAGGCAGAGCCAGCTGTCTGCCTGGGCTCCTTCCTGTCTCGATTCGGCCCCACAAGGATCCAACACCTCCCACCCCAGTTCTGCCCCAAGACAGCATCACAAATAAAAATTACAGAAGAGGCACATTGGTGCATCTTCAATGCTACAGACATACATAAGGCAATTTTCCCGATATCTGAGCTCCCCAGCATGCCAATTGATTTAATTATTCATAACCACCATCAATAACTACTGATCGTCAAAGCAATGAATGAAGCTACTGGAGTTTTTGCTGAAGGAGGTGAACGGGCATGCACTGTCCCAGCCAGTCTGTTCTGAGCTGTCAGGCGCCTCTTCCCCCATTAGTCCCCGAAGCACAAAGCCCTCTCATCAGTCATTTCTGGCCTTATCTTATCGATCCTTTTAATAGCAGGCAGTAACAATTTATTAGCAATTTTCCAGAATCCCTGCCTCTTGGCTAGATGTTTTCCCACCTTGAGAGCTGAAGTCATATTTCTTCTAAATCTGGCTCTCTTCAAGGTACTCAAGGAGGCCAGGCTGAGAGAGCTGTGATGCCTATAGAGAAGGAACAATTAAATTAGGACAGTAATATTATTTTAATTTTTCTGCTAATTTTGTGGTTTCAAATGAACAACTGGGCACAGGAAGGGGATGAGGGGATCCTACAGAAACCAGATGAAAAAACAAGTTTTATTTCAATCTTCTATTGAAATCTTTCTTTCCATTTTTTGTTCCCCCTTATTGAATTTGATTTTTAAAAGTGAGGCCCCAGGAAGAAGGACCTAGGCTGCGGGTCAGGGGCTGGGTGGGGGCCGAAGCTCCTAGAAGCTTAGCACCTGTCCCTGCTCTAAGCCCCTGCACCTGTGACTCAGGCTTTTTGGTGCCTCAGTTTTACCCAGAAGAAAAAAAGAAAAAAAAAAGCCTAGGAGAAGAAGAAGCCACTTCCCTATTCCATGACCCATGAACTGATTCATGAGCCCTTCTCATCTCTAGAATGAGGAACTGCAAGGGTGACTGGAAAGGCCACCAACACCCGGCCGCCAGGCCCACCCCGGCCGCCCGACTACTGGAAGGAAGAGGAGAAATCTGGCCGCGGGGGGCGCTAGGGAGCCCCCTCTGGCTTCCAGACTGCGGGCCCAGCCACAGCCGTGGAGACCAGGCAGGGGCAGGCGCCCGGGGCTCCGCGAATGCAGCATATATCCTGCTGATGGCCTAAGGAACATACGCTATGAAAACAGCCCCACAGCAGCACGAACTCTCCAGGCTTCCGGGCCAGAGTCACAAAACCGCTGCGGTAACAGCTGCTTCCCCAGGGGGAGACTCTCGTGTCCTAAGGACACTTTCCTCGCCCCAGGAGGCTTTCTCGCCCCTACCCCTCTCTGCTACAGCGTCCCTGGGGTCCTTGGATCATCTCCTCCCAAGACAGTGGGTCCAGGGCCGACATGTGGAACAGCCACTGTGTGCTGTGCCGGCCAGTTCACCGTTCTCCCCTTTAATCTGTGCAACAATAATAAATATTATTTAGCTCAGAACAAAAAACAGAGGCATCACAGGGAATAAATGGCTTGTCCAAGACCACCCAGCTAGTGACTGCCTTCAAATGCAAGTCCATCTGCTTTATTATTTATTTTTCCAGTATCTATATTATAGTAAGCTATCGATGTCTATAGTTATATATATACATATTTATTAATTAGTAATGAACATATACTTACAATTTATTAATATAATTATGTAACTTTAATATAATTTTGTAGTTGATATGGTTTAGCTCTGTGTCCCCAACCAAATCTCTTCGCAAATTGTAATCCCCAGGTGTGGAGGGAGGGACCAGATAGGAGGTGATTGGATCGTGGGTTATTTTCCCTATGCTGTTCTCCTGATGGTGGGGGAGTTCTCACGAGACCTTGATGGCTTAAAAGTGGCAGTTTCCCCTGCTGTGTCTCTGTCCTACCGCATGTAAGACGTGCCTTGCTTTCCATTTGCCTTCTGCCAGGATTCTAAGTTTCCTGAGCCTCCCCAGCCATGCAGAACTGTGAGCCAATTAAACCTCTCTTGTTTATAAATTACCCAGTCTCAAGTAGTTCTTTATAGCAGTGTGAAAACAGACCAATACAGTAGTTAATTTTAATTTTTATTATTGTTGCTGGAGTTTTTATGTTATTTATTTTTCAAATAGGCAATAGTTCATGTGATTCAAAATTCAAAATATACCAAAAGGAATTCAATGAGAAGTCCCCTCCTCAACCTATGTCCTTCGGCTCCCCAGGTCCCTACTCAGAGGTAACCACAGTTAATTAGTTTCTTGGTTATCCTTTCAGAGATGGAAACAGAGAAAGATAAAAACAATATGCCTATATATTCTTTTTTACCTTTTTTATACAAATGCTGTGTACAATACACATCATTCTACCCCTCATTTTTCTTCCCCACTTAGTATTTTTTCACACTTAGTATTTCTTGGAGATCATTCCATTTCAGTATATAAAGAGCTGCCTAATTTCTATTTATGGCTCCATACTATGAAGATATCATATTAAATTATATTTCAATTTTGACGTAAATACTTCCCCGACTCCCTTCTTGTCTTACACATTTATTGTAAAGGTTCCATCTTCTATCTAACTGAACTTTCCATTTTGAACCTTGATCCCCAGTACTCTGACCTGTTAGTTGGCAGAGTCTCTGCCCATCCTCAGTCTGGGCCCTTCTACAAACTGGGGTCCTAACTTTCTGCAGTGATGCCTCCTCCACTGCGTGCCATGGAACTGGGTCCACCGCTGCTCTGTAGCTGTGATCGAGAAGCATTTCAGATGTTATCCCACCATGTGCAGAGCCCATGTTTTCAGCAGTCAGATGAGGTTAATGATCACATCTTATGAATTTAAGGAGAGGGCACTGGGAGAGGCTACAACTCTTGATGTCACTCTGACCCACACATTTAATAATGTTTAGTAATAGGGTTTATGGTATAATAAAATTGTAACGCTAGAAATGACTCACCTGGTTATACCCTGCAACACTGCTGTGGACAAATAGAAACACAGAGCAGTTAAGTGAGTTGCTTGGGAACACACCACTCAATAGTGAGAAAAGGGTCTATCATGACTAGAAAAATGATTATAGCATTTCCTACCCTGGTTGCTGGATATGATGCCAACAGGCAGCTGATGTGGCCTGAGAAGAATTACCAGACAGCCTTTCAAGGTAAGCTCGGGATGTTTGCAGTAATTTTACCAAGGACAACTGTGAGATATATCATTATCGACATTCAAATGCTGATAAGGACACTACAGGTTTTGAACATATGTGATAAATGTTTGAACAACTTTTTGATGAAATTAATAACCTGGTGGTTTTTTTTTTTTTTTTTTTGTGACAGAGTCTCACTCTGTCGCCCAGGCTGGAATGCAGTGGCTCAATCTCGGCTCACTGCAAGCTCTGCTTCCTGGGTTCACGCCATTCTCCTGCCTCAGCCTCCCGAGTAGCTGGGACTACAGGCGCCCGCCACCATGCTGGGCTAATTTTTTGTATTTTTAGTAGAGACAGGGTTTCACCGTGTTAGCCAGGATGGTTTTGATCTCCTGACCTCGTGATCCGCCCGCCTCGGCCTCCCAAAGTGCTGAGATTACAGGTGTGAGCCACCGCGCCCAGCCATAACATGGTGGTTCTTAATGAATGCTAACATAATGGAAACATCAGGAAAGAAGACAGGTATGTAACTCTGGTGGGTGAGCTAAAACTGCCTCTATTACATATTACATCTCTGTACTAAAACTGTCATTTTACATATTTCCGTAGGTCACCAGACTGGGAATTCCTCAAAGTCAGGGATGGTGGCTTGTTTCTTCTATAGCCCTAGTGACTAGCTTGTCACATGCAAGTTAGACAGGACACTGTATCACTGAACTCCTAGGCCTGGCGGGAGCATGGCAGGCCCACCAGGCATGGTAGACAGTGAAGCTGAAAAGAGAGGCAGGAGAGGGTCAGGTAGGTCACAAGAGTCATGGGAAGGAGTTTGAACTGAAAACTACAGCAATGGGGACCAGGTGTGCATATTAGCAAGTTGATTCTACTGAGGCCAGGTGCAGGGGCTCACATCTGTAATTCCAGCAACTTGGGAGGCTGAGGCAGGTGGATCGCTTGAGCCCAGGAGTTTGAGACCAGCTTGGGCAACTTCGCAAAACCCTATCTCTACTAAAAAAGACAAAAATTAGCTGGGCGTGGTGGCGTGTGCCTGTAA
Organism: Gorilla gorilla gorilla; assembly: GCF_029281585.2. Taxonomy (NCBI): domain Eukaryota; kingdom Metazoa; phylum Chordata; class Mammalia; order Primates; family Hominidae; genus Gorilla; species Gorilla gorilla. The sequence goes on from NC_073231.2 coordinate 110,159,054, forward strand.
TCCCAGCCACGTAGGTGGCTGAGACATGAGAATGGCTTGAATGGGAGGCAGAGATTGCAGTGAGCTGAGATCACACGACTGCACTCTAGCCTGGGCCGCAGAGAGACACGCCGTCTCAAAAAAAAAAAAAGTTGATTCTACTGAGCAGAGGAACAGAATAGAAAGTTCTGAAAAAAAATACATCTTATATGAATTTCTTATATGATAAAGCTGAAATTTCAAATTGGTGAAGAAAATATGGATTATTTAATAAATAATATTGGGCCAACTGTTGAACCATTTGGACAAAAAGCAATATTAGATCCTGCGGTAGACAGAATCATGGTCCCCCAAAGTGATCCATGTCCTAATCCCCAGAACCTGTAAACATGTTACTTTGCATAGCAAACAGATATGACTGAATTAAGGATCTTGAGATTGAGAGATTATCCTGGGTCTGGGTTCTAGGTGGGCCCAAGGTAATCACCAGGGTTCGTACAAGAGGAGGGCAGGGCCTCATATTCAGAGAAACAGAAATGGTGATGGAAGTAGAGGTTAGAGTGAGACAACTGCAGGCTTTGAAGCTCAGAAGAGGACACTAGCCAAGGAATGTGGGTGGTGTTCTAGAAGCTGCAAAAGGCAAGAACACACATTCTTCCCTAGACCTCCAGAAAGAAAAACAGCCCTGTGGACACCTTTATTTTAGCCCTGTAAGACCCATGTCAGACTTTTGACATCCAGAACTTTAAGAAAATTAATTTGTGTTGTTTTCAGCAACTGTTTTTGGCAATTTGTTACAGTATCAATAGGAAAGGAATAGAGATCCCAAGTGTCTATCAACGTATTGAATAAATAAACTGTAGTATATTTTACAATGGAATACTACTCAGCAATAAAAAGGAACAAACTATTGATAATTACAGTGCATGAAAAAAAGCCAGGTTAAAAAGAGAAAAAAGAAGACAGGTTGTTTATAGTTAGTTTATAAGTTTATGTGTAATCCTTGTTTATAGTTATCCCTAGTTTATAATCTATCAAGTATGTATTAGATAGATTAAATGTTTATATGGGATACCCCCCAAAACATAACAAACAAACAAAACTTGTGGAAAGAGGGGAATTTTATAAGTATAATTTCAAAGACAAAGAGTTATAGCATTTTTAAAAACCTCTATATTAAAAAAATCTATAAATCAAATTACAAACTAGAAAAATATTTGAATTGTATTAAATTGATAGAGAATTATCTCTGAATGGTAGAGTTAAGGATGCTTTTCTACAATGAATGTGCATCACTTTTTGTAAAGAAGGCAAATCTTAACAGAAATCCTGTTACTGTGGTAGTTGTATCAAAAATGAATTAGAGACCAGTATGGACATTTTACCAAAGAAGATACAAGGATGGCAAATAATTACACAGAAAGATGCTCTACATCATTAGTCACTGACAAATGCAAATTAAAGCTACAACAATATGGCACTACACATCTGTTAGAGTGGCTAAAATGAAAAAGACTAACCATACCAAGTGTTGGTGAGGACATGAAGCAACTGCAATTCTCACACTGCTGGAGGGACTATAAAATAGTACCACTGTTTTAGAAAACTTTGGCCATTTCTTAAAAGTTGAGCATACAGCTACTATTTGATTCAGCTGTTCTACTCCTAGGTGTTTCTCTCAAAAGAATGGAAGCATATGCCCATAAAAAGACTTATATTCAAATGTTCATGGCAAGTTTACTTTTAATAGATCCAAAGTGGAAACAACCCAAATGCCATCAACAGATTTACGAATAAAACAATTGTAGTATATTCAGACAAAAGAATACTACTCAGCAATAAAAAGGAATAAATTACTGACATATCCAACAACATGGATAAACCTCAAAATAATACCAGTGCATTAAAAAAAATTTACAAAAAAGATGCACTGTATGATTCCATTTATAAAATTCTAAAAAATGCAAACTATAGTGACAGAAAGCAGATGAGTGGTGGCTGGAGATGGGGTGGAGTGGGGAGGGGCAAGAGGAAGAGATCACCAGGAACTTCCCGGGATGATAGATATGTTCACTAGCTTGATTGTGATGATGTTTTCATGGGTGTACACATAGGTAAAAACTTAAACTTATCAAATTATACACTAAACGTGTACAGTTTGTGGTATGCCAATCATACTTTAATAAAATGGTATTTAAAAGTGGCTTGACCATGAAAAAGCATGGAGAAAACTTAAATGCATATTACTAAGAGAAAAAAGCCAATCTGAAAAGACTATATACTGTGTGATTCCAATTATATGGCATTCTTGAAAAGGCAAAACTGTGGATACAGTAAAAAGATCTGTGGTTGCCAGGGGTTAGTGAAGAGGGAGGGATGAATAGACAGAGTATAGAGGATTTTTAGGACAGTGAGAATACTCTTTATGATTCCATAATAATGGGTACATGTCCTTATGCATTTGTCCAAAGCCATAGAATGTACAATACCAAGAGAGAAGCCTAATGTAAATGACGGATGTAGGGTGATTAGTGCCAATGTAGGTTCATTGATTATAACAAATGCACTGCCACAGTGGGGGATGTTGATATTGGGGGAGGCTGTACGTGTGTGATGATGAAGGTATGTGGGAAATCGCTCTACTTTCTGCTCAACTTTTCTGTGAACCGAAAACTTCTCTAAAAAATAGTCTATTTTTAAAAGTGGCTTGAACAATTAGGATATTTATTGTCTCCCAAATCAGGGGTCTGGCGGGTAGAGAGGATCAAAGGTTGGTTCAGTGGCTAAAAGTGCTATCAAGGACACAGATGCTTCCCATCTTCTGGCTCTGTCCCCCTTCATACTATAAAAAGTGTTGCAGTTGTTGAAGTCACACATGCGGGCAAAACAGCGTCCAGTAAAAATGAACATTTTCCTTCCTATGCATCTTGTTTTAAGAGAGACGAAGGCTCTCCTATGAGCTCCCCATAGACTTCCCCTTGGGTCCCATTGGTCAGTGTTGAGTCTCATATCCATGATCTGACTGCGAGGAAGGGAGAGTGCTGCAGGGCGAGCACCCACTGGGGCCACACAGGCACTTGCAGAATTCCGTGCCTTTACTCATGCTCCTTCCCTCTCGCTTCTCTTGGCTCTCCCTTGACCCACCTTCTTTCGCTGAGAGCATTCAGGAATCCTCCTTGCATCTCCCTCAGGCCTTTCTATGTAACTTTATCTTCCCTCTGTGTAGACTTTTGTATGTGTGTATCTGTCTTAACAGCCAGACATGAGCTTCTGCAATCTCTCCTCTTTCATCAGGGGAGCCCAGGGACCTTGTACAGGGCTTGGTGCACAGCCGTGCTTGAAAAGTGGTCTTGGATGGCAGAAAAAAGCAGATGGAACTTTTCCCATCCTGGGGAGAACACAAAGGCCAAGGTGGGGAAGCAGCTTCAGTACAGAAGTGAGTGCAAAACGCTAAAAGATTTCATTATAGAAATAGCAGAAATGGTCAAGATCTATCATTGTGAAGGATATAACTGATGATCTCAGAAGAACACACCTGGAAACATCACTCTGAAATGAAAAGGAGAGTGCTTTAGGGCAGAGAAAGCACAGCTGGACTTATAGAATAGAATTCTCACATTCTTCATTCAACATGTGAAACTTATTACCTCTAGTAGGTTATTCAGGAAAGACTATAACAATTATTTTAAAAATAGAGATGTGGTCTCACTGTGTTGCCCAGGCTGGTCTCAAACTCCTGGGCTGAAGGGATCCTCTTACCTTGGCCTCACAAAGTGCTGGGATTACAGGTGTGAGTTACTACACCTGGCCATAGCAATTTTTAAGGGGTTAAAAGCTACTAAATGGACAAAGCGACAAGTCTTGTCTATGTCAGGCCATGCAGCTTCACAAAACACCCTCTCTCTATGCTGGTTTTCTAGAGGAGTTCCTGGGCTGAGTGAGTCATGTGTCTGAAGTGAGCCTAGTGTTATCTGTGCTTCTGTGACTCATCAAAACTAAAACCACCTCTGCAGGACAGAGATTCCTTGATGGCAAGAGAAAGAACAGAAGATGCTCCTAACCTTAGAGTCATACAGTAATTTCAGCAGTGACTACTCCTTGCTGGGCCCCTGAGGCAGAATCCCAGAGATGTCCTGGAAGTTCAGGCCCTGACTTCATTTGGTCAATGGCCTTGGCGTTAAAATCAGGATGATTCCTGTTTCTCAGGCCCTCTTAACCAACCATTGCTGTTCTGAGGCTATTCTTCTGAGAAGTGCAGGTGGATACTCAAAGAGTCCAGCTCACTAACTACAGACTTTCAAAGTAATTAAACAACATTTGAGCTCATCAGGTTAAAATTCCCAGCTGAGCATAGCTTTTCCATTCTCTGAGTTCTCTAGGAGTGCAGGAAAGAAATCTTGCAGCACCAGCTAAATCTCATCTGCCTATATCGCAGCCCCTCCACCTTAAGTTGCACCCATTTGTAGGGGTCTCTGAGTTTTAAACCCAATTGGCCTCTCCCTTTCTTTCTTTCTTTTTCTCTTTCTCCCTTTCTCTCTCTCTTTCTCTCTCTCTCTCTTTCTCTTTCTTTCTCTTTCTTTCTTTCTCTTTCTTTCTTTCCTTCCTTCCTTCCTTCCTTCCTTCCTTCCTTTCTTTCTTTCTTTCTTTCTTTCTTTCTTTCTTTCTTTCTTTCTTCTTTCTTCCTTCTCTTTCTTTCTTTCTTTCTTTCTTTCTTTCTTTCTTTCTTTCTTTCTTCTTTCTTCCTTCTTTTTCTTTCTTTCTTTCGTGTATCAAGCTTGCTACCTACCTCCTGGCCAAACCAGGCCTCATGGTTAAGCCCAGATTCAAATTGGGTGGGAACTACAAAGTTACAAGGCAAAGGTCATGCATACAGAGAGGTCATTAACTGGGATCTACCACTGCAGGGTGGTAAAAGAGAATGAAAACTGATATGGTGGGGAATACCTTAGCATCTACTAAGGGAGTAATCAGGAAGATATGAGATATCCTGTGAAGGCTTTCCGAAGGAAGGAGAGGAAGGGAAGACCATTTCAGTTGGAAGAAGGATACATTATGGGAATAAGTCATTTTACTGGAGATATGAACACTTATGTAACCAATTCCCAATTGATAGACATGTGGGTTGTTCTACATGTTCTCTATTACAATCAATGCTGATCTGTGTATCTAGCTATCCAGCCGGCATAGAGAGGCATATGGTAGATTTGTACACACACGTACACATACACATACACACTGCACACACATACCATGCAAATATAAGATAAATTCTTGGAATGACTAATTCTAGTAGCTTATAAATTTGTATAGGTGTTGTCAAATCAGCCTTTTTCTTTCACTCCCAAGTTGGGAATTGCTGGGGACTCTCAAAACCATGTCACTGACTCCACTTTTGGTTGTGGGAGCTGGGAGCCCCTCCATTTCCTCTTCCCAGTTCTTTCTTCTGCAGCTGCCCCCAGGTTTGTTCTCCATGATCCAGCAACTTCTGTCTCCATCCCCCTTTCTCAGAAGGCTCCATCTCCTCCTTCCCCAAGAAGGTTGCAACTGCCCTCAGCTTTCCTCCCTCCCTCCTCAGAGAGTACCAACATCTCTCTCTTATCTTTGTTCTTCTTTGTGAGGCTGATATGCTAAATTTCATCTAGTTTTCCCCAAACTCAAACCACTACCTCTCTACTGCTGCCTTCTCCCTCTCCATTTCCATCCCCAGCACTACTACAAAGGAACCCCGTCCAGTCCAGCCGGTTGGCTTGCTCCTCCCCTCCTCCCACTCCAGTTCACGCTCCAGCCCACTGAAGAGTGGTGCCCACCCCCAGGCCCCTGCCTAAATGGCTCTTCCAGAAACACCAGTGACTTCCCACTCACCAAAGTCTGGGGCCGTTTCCTCAAGATCCTGCCCACTCCCTGACCCTTCCCTCCCTTGGGGCCACCATGGCTGCTTCTGGATGACTCAATCAGACACCCACATTGCAGTCCCATCCTTCCTGTTCAAATGAAAACATCTCATTTCAACAGCTGTCTTCATCTTCAGGACTAAGTCAGCCCCTTACACAAAGGACTCATGAGGGGCATGCAGTCTGTGTGCCCAGCCTGAGCCCAAGGGTCTATTCTGATCCTTTTTTTTTTTTTAAGATAAAAGTTCTTGCAGGTATAATAGGGGTCTCCAACAAAAAATAAAGAACAATTTTGTAGAAAGGTTTTGAGACTTTCCTAACTCTCTGAAACTACACAAGCTGGTCCTTTTGACTTGGAAGCTAAATTTCTAAGATGGAAAGTCTCATGTATGAGTGGGAGGCATGAAACCAATTATTCGACCTGTCTGGGGTCATGAGTGCAGAGGCGGCTCCTACGAACCATCTGCCTCTTCAAGTGTGGATGAGAGGTGGGTATGGCGGATGCTTGTCATTTCCCAATGGCTCGAGTGGATGTGGGGAGTATGGGAGTGAGGGCAAAAGAGAAAAGAGGGAGAGAGGCCGTCCAAGCTTTCACTACTCACTTTCTTGTGTTTGAAAATATCTGATTTCATTATTTTCTATAATTAATTTCTAGAACATCTATTCTGAGGAAAATGCTAGAAAGAAATATGCTATTCATTTGTATCAGCATTACTCTTTGTTGATATTAAATGGCTTAGTCAGTTTATGGGGGAAATAAAGAGGTTGATTCATGGTGATGTGACCCTCTCGCCACTTCTGGTTCCCTTTTTCCTGCTATATATCAAGACCTACAGCCCTTGGGAAGTGCATTTCTGCATTCGAAGAAGAAACTGAGAGAAACCTGTAAGTAAACTTTCAGAATAATCTTATTTCTAAAATTGCTTTTAAAAAAGTACTAGTAAATTGGAATAAACAATTGTAACCACAGCATACTTTAAGGCCCCCTATACCCCGACAGTCTCCCTATGTATGGAAGTATCAGAAAGTCTTTCCATGTTGGTATCTGAATATCCTCTGCTCAGGGAAAACTGCAGCATGAATATCTTCTTGTGGGTGTAGCCTGGGTATACGCGAGCCACCCTCCACTTTATGAATCCCCTCAGCTAATCCTCCTGGTGGTTATGGGGAGCCCTAGGCTGGCTCAGTCCTCCCTGGCCGATGATGCAGCTCCCGGCACCTGGCACACGCAGCAATGGGCTGAATTGTTCCGTAAATGCTATTCTGTTTACCTAGTAGCGTTCATTAATCTTTCCTTTCTTGTGTGAAGGCTGCTTTCACAGAGGAAGGCATTTGCTGACTTTCCCAAGGCAAGAACAATGAAAACAAAGTCATGAGGAGTTCTCTCTACCTCAAATGAAGGCCGCAGCTCCTGCTCAAGCTATTTTGGCAGTCTGAGAGAACAGTACATTCTGAACCACATTGTAAGTTTGCAAGAGCTTATACAAAAAAGAAAGGGAGAAAAAAGGAAAAGGAAAAGAAACCCTCCATTCTTCTTTTGTTCCACTCCCAGGTGCTGGGCTTTGATGTTCTGTCTCAGAAGTGACTGCAGAACGCCAGCTCCAAGAACCAGCTCCGCTGCTCACTGCACCTTTCATTTCAGAGAGCATGGGGCTAGTGGGGACCTTAGAACTCAGCTAGCCCATAGGAGCTGAGGTCCAGGAGGTGACATGACCTATCCAAGGCCACGCAACCTAGCTTGGGTAGAGGCAGGTTGGACCACACGTCTCCCTGTTTGGCGCTCTTTTCCTGTTCTGCTCTGTCCTTTGATCGAATTCCTTTTAAAATGAGATTCACGTCAAGCCAGTGAGGGAGGCTGATGGGTTCAGACTGGGTTCCCGCAGGGGACCGGCAGGGCTGGTTGAGGAGTACAGAAAGAACAGAGTGCTTGTTCGTTTGGGTTTATTGTCCCCTGGGGTGTCTGCAGACTATATCTGGGCTTGTTGAACATAAGCCATTGGCTTCTGCACAGGCAGAGTCAGAATCAACTGGTGTCACTTAATGGGAATTGCAGGACATCAGATGAGGCAGGAGCTTTGGAAATGGGGAGAGAGGGGAGAAATAAGATGCTCCCAAGGTCATTGTCTCCTGGCCTTTCCCCCAGAGAAGGTCACATTTCTTCCTCCCACACTTTCAATAGCAGTAAGCCTGTGGGTTTCTGCTTACCAGCTCTGGAGACACATGGGTGATGTGCAGCTTCAATACCCCCCCAGTCTAGAAAGCTCCTAGGGTGGGCCATCCATGTGGAGGTTCTCATTATTATTTCATGGCTCCATTTTTTGTAGCTTCTGACTGGACCTTGTATCTGAAGCAAGGACACATTCATCTGCACCTTGAAAGTTGATCTGTGCTCAAAAGACAGTGCTCAGGAATGCCGGTCTCCTTCACTCATCAAAAAGGTGGCCAAACAGAGCTCTGTGGGTGGGGGCTATGAGCCCTGTGCCCTCCATGCTGGGGCTCTCAATGCTCCCACTGACACTGAGATCCCATGCAGGGAAAACGATTGAGGTGTATGTACCTTGCAGAGGTGTCTGCTAGCTAGCATGGGCAGGGTTGATGTGGAAGTCTGGCTGTTTCTGTTTCCCATGGCAACAGCTTGGCCCTGCATGAAAGCAGGTAAATGTGGGCTCAAGCCAGATGCGCAGACTGCATGGCTCTGCAGGGCTCTCAGCTCAAATCAGGGCTCTTCATCCCTAACCCTGTTCTGCTATTTTCCTGTTCCCTTCCACTCAGCCACAAAAAGGGCTTTAACCCCATGAAAGAGAGATGGGGCCCTTGGTGGTACTCTGCTGTGGACTGCAGCTAAGGCTTCCCTGCCTGAGGTGTGGTAGAAACTGCAGTTCTGAGATAAAAGCAAGAGAGTGCCCATTACTCTAGGGATAATGCTGTTGGTAAAAGCCAGAAGCAGGTATTGTATCCTGGGTACACAAGCATGTTGAGTCAGGAATAGACATTATTGACAATGGAGGCAAAATAAAGAGAAATTACAGGTTAAAGGGATCAGGTAAACTTTTAGAAGCTGCCAGAAAAAAACGATGGAGAGGCAGAGGGAGGGACTCTGTAAGCACAAGAGAGGGGAATAAAACAGTTAGAAATCTTTGGGCAAAAATAAACATTTCCGAGGTATAGAGGAAAACCTTTATTTGTGAGACTGGAACTTGGTTTAAGCATGGCTTTTAAATGTCTCCAGGGATAAAAGGGGAAAAAGTAATTCACAGGAATGGAGAAGAGGAGGGCTAAGGTGAGAAGCCGGCCAGAGAGGAGAGAAGAGAGCCATGTGAACGTCATCTGATGATCAAGGCTGCACTCTCACAATCCGTGGCCAAAATCAGCCGTCAGAGTATTTAAAAATAATTTGAGCCAACAGTTTTTTAAGAACCAGAAGATGTCACCCAAAGAAATCTAGATTTCTGACTTGAAAAAAAAAAGTCAGAAAATCTGGTGACTGCCTCTATAGAGAACTTTCAAGAGAATCTGCTGGGTTGGAGGCTGCTGTTCCTACAAGTTAAATGGGGGCATGGGCTCTCCAGCGCCTCAGAGACCCACGGCCCACTGGCCCACACCCCACACTCCCAAGGAGTATCTCTAGCTCCTTACTTCCTTCACTGTTTCTGGTGCTTGTCTGACCCCTGTAGGCATTTGAAATGCTAAGTGCTGCCTGCAGGGGACAGGATGAGCCCCCATTCCTGACCCCAGCTCAACAGGGAAGGTGAGACCAACACGGAATGCACTTTTCTTCCCCATCCCTGGGAGAGATGGCTAAGTTGGGAGAGACAGCCCTTGATCTGGACCTCAGACCAGGATGGGCCTGTGTCCGGAGTGCCCGAGTTTAAGGGGTGAGCAAGGTGAGCCGAACGCTGGCTGTAACAGTCCCTGAGTAAAATATAGGTATTCACGACTGCGCGATGCTGCGGAGCAAGTGTTCACCTGGGGAAAGGAGAGCTGCAGTCAGCTTTAGATGGCTCAATAAAGCTGTGCTGGCAGAGGAGGGGAGGACCCTGGATGTGGTTGACAACACAGGACAGCTCCTCCTGGCATGGTGAATCTGCATTTCAGGATTCTTTTGTGATTGGGATCCTGGGAATATAGTTCAACCAAATTCAGAAGCTGCTCTATGATCATGTCAAAGAGGGGCTGAGCAAGTTGTCCATTCTGACCCCTCAGGCATTTAAACATGGGTTAAAATCCTGGCTCTTGCACTTATTAGCTGTGTGACCTTGACCAAGTTATTTAACCTCTCTCAGCCCCAGCTTCCTATCTAAAAAGATATAGCTACAATAGTACAGGGTTAGAAAGCATGTATATCAGATGCTGTGGCCAGGCATAAAGTAACACATTAATAACTACCGTCTATTATTAGGAGTATTTCACTAAGCCTCAGACATTGACACAAGCTATAGTTTGTCTGCTTCTCTAATTATGTATTCTGTGGTGACTCAGGGCCAACTGGATATTGTTATGGACAGAATGTTTGTGTCTTCTGCCAATTTATTTGAACCCCCGGTGTGGCTGTATTTGGAAATTGGGTCTCTAAGGAAGTAATTAAGGTTAAATGAGGTCCTAAGTGTGGAGCCCTCATCTGATAGGACTAGTGTCCCTATAAGAAGAGGAAAATGTAACTGCCTCACCATTGTGGAAGAGAGAGACAAGAGACTGGCAGCCAGACAGAGCAGTGGGTAAAATGATTTCTGGGTGCCATGTTGGAAAAGTCTTTGTACTTAATTAAAGGCGACACAGTGTGAAGAGATACCAGAGAGCTCACCCACCTTCTCTCCCCTCCATGTGAGGACACAGGTAGGAGGCAGTTGTCTGCAAGCCGGGGAGGGGTCCTCACCAGAACCCAACCCTGCCAGACCTTGATCTGGAACTTCCAGCCTCCACCATTGTGAGAAATCAATTTCTGCCACCCAGCCTGTGGGGTTCCGCTATGACAGCACTGGCAGATGACAACAGGTACATAGGAAATTTTAATTCCATTACTCAGGAACTGTAGTGGAATTTTAAAACAGGACTCATGAAAAGTCAGAGGTGAGATATTAATGTGATGGGAAGTGTGTCACCAAGTGGTGGAAAACTGGGGGTCTCACTCCTAGCTTAGAGTCCCCTTAGCCTCTTTGGATTTTATTTTCCTCAACTGTGACTATCAGCCAGGGAGGTGTCAATCAAAATCATCTGGACTTTTGCTATCCAATACATAGGTTCCAGTTATTTATTTAACTTTAAGTAATTTAAATTTTATTTAATCTTAATTTAAATGTAAATGATTTGATTTATTAAAATTAAAATTAAATATCATAATTAAATAAAATAACACTAAAAGTAATTAAATTTATTAATTAAAATTAAGTAAAATTTAAAATTCAATTTCTCAGTCGCATGAGCCCTATGTCAAGTGCTCATGTGGCCAGTGCCTCCTATGCTGGACAGTGCATATATACAGCATGCCCAGCATCACAGACAGTTCTATCCAACAGCGCTGAATTCTAGAGCATGCTACCTGAAGCCTAGTCTTCACGAGAGCAGCTTCAGCAGCACCTAGGAACTTGTTAGGAATGCCAACTCTCAGGGGCCACCCTAAACCTTCTCAATCAAGATCTGCATTTTCACAAGATTCCCTCCAGTGATCATGTACTCAAGTCTAAGAAGCTCTGAGGTATGATTCCCTCCAGCTCAAAAAAGAAAATTTATGAATCTGGGTATCTGCTTGACAAAGTCTTTGAGAAAGAAAACACTTGCTTAGCTTATCAAAATTCCAATTTACTGATTTGCCTAAGAGGAAAGAATTGAAATGTCTGAAGGAAGATCAGCAGAATGGCTGCACCTCCACAGGAGCAAAAAGAAATCAGCAGATGTCTAAAGGAGGCATGGGTGGCATCACCGTGCCTGGAGGGTTGTACACCTTGGAGGTTGGTACAATTCAGCTCCTATCTCTTTCTTTGTAGTTGTTTTTTAAAAAGAGAGATGGGGGTCTCTCTCTGTTGCTCAGGCTGGTCTCAAACTCCTGGGCTCAATCAAGCAATCCTCCCACCTCAGTGTGGGATTATAGCCATGAGCCACCACGCTCAGCCTCCAGTGCCTGTCTCTAAGCCTCCCGTCGGCTTGGGCATTCAATCTTTGCCTAAAGAGCAGAGAATGGACATTCTTCATTTTCTATGGCAGCAAAGAAACAACAAGGAATGAGTTGCATTTACTGGGGACCTTTTATCCAGAGAGTCTTAAGGTGCTTGCTAAGGTTCCCCTCATTAAACCAAAGGGAGCAGGTAGGCCATATATTCAATTAGGGAAAATGAGGAACAGAGAAGAAATCAATGCCACAGTCAACGATGCCAAAAGGGCAGACTGGAACATCAGCCTTTGGGCTCATGGGCCAAAATTCTGCTCTGGAGCTTGAGCTGTAAAATAAGAGAAGATACCTTAAGTTCTCTCACTGCAGAAAGTTTTGGTGTCTGGTGATGTGCTGTTTTTAACACAAAAATAAGAAGGATAATATTAGAGCTGTTGCCTGTTAAGAAAACATGTTCTTCTTACAGGACAAAATTGCAGTCGTATATCTTATTTAATTGATACTAGATTTTATTGCAGAACGTTAAAATGTTAATGTGTCCATAAATCTTTTTCATACTTTCAGAAAAATGTCTGTATTAGGAACACACTGTACAAGGATGAAGGCAAAAGAAAGGAAAAATGAATCCAGAATATACATTATTAATTTTTTAGGAAGGAAGCAAAATGGTGCCTCATAAAGGAAATTAGAAAAAAGTTAAACAGCTGGGATTTCTGATTTCCTTTAAAGAAGAATCTGCTAGTTTGAGAGATATCCTTACAGAGTCAACTATTTTGATGCAGGGAACAAAAAGTGAGCAGATAATGGAAATGGGCTTGTGATACACAGGTCAGCTCTTAACAGCCACTGGCAGAAGGTGTGATGCCTCCAGCAGGGACAAACAGTGAGCTGAGGGTCCTGTCACATCACACAGAGCCATGGAATCGGGGCATGGTACAGATGACAGGGCCTGCCCAGGAGTCGGGGAAGTCTGGCCTAAATCCTGCTGTGCCACCTCCACTGTGTGATTGCTGACAAATTCCAGCAAGCACTCAGAGCCTCAGTTTCCAGTGTGCCAGATGCAAAGAGCATCTGCAGGCTTGGGGCAGGGTTAGAGAGATGCCTTATAAAAAGTGCTTACGATGTAATAGGGAATTAACATATTTTAGGGTATCAATCAAATAATGGTTTGGGGTCAAACCCAAAGTAATGGGAGAGCAAAGAGTCATGCCCCGGAGGAGAGGCCACAGCTCCTGACTTCGTCTGGTGCTGGGCGTCCTGCCCTCTGCCCACCTGCCCGCAGTCCTCCTGCCTGTACCGTGGAGCCTGTCTGACTCGGTCCGTAATGCCAGGGAAGGTTCAGCAGCACAGGGGCCTATGGTAAGGCCTGTCTCTATCTTCACCCTTCAGTCCAGCCTCTGATTCCAAAAGGAAGCAAGCTTTCAGGAAAAAGGAACTATGGCCTTTTGCTGGCCCCCATTTTAATTACCATTCTAATTCCCTTTCCTGCTGATGCTGTCAGAACATCCTCATATGTGGGATCTGGACTCTGCTAAGGCCAGTTCCACATGGCAGTGACCACTCTTCAACACTCAAGTTCGCCTCATATCACTTTTCTGCTCTGAGCATTTCCATTCAGATTATATGGCAGGAACTGCAAGCACTCTCTATTCCTGGTGGAGAAATTTACACATTTACTCATAACCTGCCTATTCCCCCCATTTTATTTCTGCCCTTCGTTAACCTCATTCGGCCTGAACACAGAAAGAATAATTTCCTAACCTCTGGTTGCTCAGTTCACAACCTCTATCCAGTGCCTGGATTCATCTTACACAACAAGTGTAATTCACTGGCTCTCACTGTATTCAGCTACTCCGTAAATTCAGACCCATCCTATTTAATGTGAGAAGGGATTTATCTGAGATTGTTTAAAAATTGATCAATGTCCGCATTAAAATCCCATACATATGATATAACGCTTATTAGATATTTTCATGTCAATCAGGAGAGAATATCAAATTTATTTTATATATATCACTCCAAATGAATCCAAGTCTCTCTGAGAGCATCGTAGACCTAAATCTGTGTGACTGATGGTGTGTTAGCAGCTCCAGAGTGCCTTCATTTTAATTATTCCAGATCTAGGAAAAAAGAAAAGATGATTATCTCAGTGACAAAAAATAAATATTCTTCTTTTCTTTGTAAGATTCTCAGGAGGAAACTGTTCTTGGAGGGCAGGGGCATAAGAGGGAAGAAGCCGTGGTTACAGAGCAGAGACACAATGGCCTCAGTCCAAGGCTGCATTTAAGTTTGGATGCCCTTGGTGTGCTTTCTGGTCTGTAAAATTAGAGCACAAGAAAACAGATGACTATTAAAGAGTAAGCTTGCATAATGCAGTTTATTGACATTTCAGCCTATCAACCTAGGGTTCAACTATTAAGGCTTATGATATAGGACTGTTGCCTTTATGAATAAACAAAGACTCTCTAGCAGACCAATACAGAATTCAGTGGCTTAAAATAAATCAACATTTATGATGGCTCACGTGTCTGTGGTCAGCTGATGGGCCGGCTGAGAACCAGCTGGTCTAGGATGGCCTCTCTCACATCTGGCAGTTGGACGGCTATTGGCTGAGCTGATGGAATTGCCTGGTCAGGTGCCTTTTGTCATCCAGCAGTCCAGCCTGGTATAATAGGCTCAAAAATGGCTCCCTCAGAGTTGTCCATGTCCTACTGCTCAGAACCCATGAATATATTACCTCGCATGGTAAAAGGGACCCTGCAAATGTGATTAAGTCTCTTGAGATGGGGAGATTATCCCGGATTATCTGGTTGGGCCCAGCGTATTCACAAGGGCACTTATAAGAGGGAGGCAGGAGGATCGGAGTCTAGAGAGAAAATGTAAGGATAAAAGCAGAGGGAAGATGCAACATTGCTGGCTTTGAGATGGTGGAAAAAGGGTCCATGAGCCAGGAAATGTAGGTGGCCTCTAAAGCTGAAAGAGGCAAGGAATCAAGTTCTCCCCCAGTGCCTCCTGAAGGACCACAGCATTGCAGGCCCATTTTAGACTCTGACCTCCAGAACTGTGAGAGAATAAATATGTGCTCCTTTAAAATACTCAGTGGTTATTTGTTACAGCAGCGATAGCAGGGAAATGCAGCTGGACTTAACACAGCAGGAGCAGGGTTCCGTGAGAGCATGTGGAGCGAGTCCCAGGCCCAGGACTGTCACTGTCATTTCTGCTGCATTCGATTGGGCAAAGAAGTCACAAGGCCAGGTCGGATGCAAAGGATGGAGGAATAGACCTCATCTCTTGGTGGTGGAAGATCAAAGAAGCTGTAAAGTCATATTTCAAGGGAGAGGACACAGGAAGAGTAAAGAATTATGGCCACGTTTTTTGTAGTCAGTCTACCACCGTGGCCTTTACGAAGGTCAGAGGACATTCAAAAGCAATTTCTGACCTTGGTTTCTTTTTCATTTTCAGGACGCAGGGAGCATGGGTATCTGGACCTCAGGCACTGATATCTTCCTAAGTCTTTGGGAGATTTACATGTCTCCAAGAAGCCCCAGATGGATGGACTTTATCCAGCATTTGGGAGTTTGCTGTTTGGTTGCTCTTATTTCAGTGGGCCTCCTGTCTGTGGCCTTCTGCTGGTTTCTGTCATCAATCATAGCGGCCGCTGCCTCCTGGATTATCACGTGTGTTCTGCTGTGTTGCTGCAAGCATGCACGATGTTTTATTCTTCTTGTCTTTCTCTCTTGTGGCCTGCGTGAAGGCAGGAATGCTTTGATTGCAGCTGGCACAGGGATCGTCATCTTGGGACACGTAGAAAATATTTTTCACAACTTTAAAGGTCTCCTAGATGGTATGACTTGCAACCTAAGGGCAAAGAGCTTTTCCATACATTTTCCACTTTTGAAAAAATATATTGAGGCAATTCAGTGGATTTACGGCCTTGCCACTCCACTAAGTGTATTTGATGACCTTGTTTCTTGGAACCAGACCCTGGCAGTCTCTCTTTTCAGTCCCAGCCATGTCCTAGAGGCACAGCTAAATGACAGCAAAGGGGAAGTCCTGAGCGTCTTGTACCAGATGGCAACAACGACAGAGGTGTTGTCCTCCCTGGGTCAGAAGCTACTTGCCTTTGCAGGGCTTTCGCTTGTCCTGCTTGGCACCGGCCTCTTCATGAAGCGATTTTTGGGCCCTTGTGGTTGGAAGTATGAAAACATCTACATCACCAGACAATTTGTTCAGTTTGATGAAAGGGAGAGACATCAACAAAGGCCCTGTGTGCTCCCGCTGAATAAGGAGGAAAGGAGGAAATATGTCATCATCCCAACTTTCTGGCCGACTCCTAAAGAAAGGAAAAACCTGGGGCTGTTTTTCCTCCCCATACTTATCCATCTCTGCATCTGGGTGCTGTTTGCAGCTGTAGATTATCTGCTGTATCGGCTCATTTTCTCAGTGAGCAAACAGTTTCAAAGCTTGCCAGGGTTTGAGGTTCACTTGAAACTGCACGGAGAGGTAGGGCCCACAGGTACTTCTCATGGTTTATCCCGGCTATTTGCTGGTCTGTCTTGCAAAAGATCATGAACCTCCTGAGGCAGGGCAGTGGCTCATTCACCTTTGCATCCTTGGTGCCCAGCATAGTGCTTGGCACATAGAAGGAACCCAACAATTGCAGGTCAAATTGAATCGAAGTCCCAATGTTAGGGTGTGATTCTGCATTAGTTCCCTGTGGCTGCTGTGACAAATGGCCAATAATTGAATGGCTTAAAATAACAGAAGTTTATTCTTGGATAGTTCTGGGGGGAGAAGTATGAAGTGAGTGTCGCTAGGCTGAAATCCAGGTGCTGTTGCCGCTCTTTGCATCTTCCAGATTCTAGTGGCCGATGGCATCCCTTTGCCTGTGACATCACTGCCATCTCTGCTCTGTCATCGCATCCTTTCTTCTTTGCATGTGGAAAATCTCTCTCTGCCTCTGTCTTAAAGAATCTGTATGACTGTATTAGGACTTTCCAGTATAATCCAGGGTAATTTCTCTATCTCAAGATCTTTGACTTAATAACATTTGCAAAGATCCTTTTTCCAAGTAAAGTAACATTAACAGGTCCAGGCACTAAGATCTTATATCTTCAGGGCATCATCCAGCCTCCTACAGTCAACAAACACTGAAATGTGGAAATAAGTATCTCTGAGGTTGAACATGAAGTGGATTCCCAAGCAGGACTATCTGGCGTGAACATAAGAGACAGGGATTTAGGGCCTGCCTTCCTCTCATCCTCAAGCTTAGGCAAGTAGACTTCGAGCACCTTCTCTGAGTGAGAACTTTTCTGTGCATCTTCAGTCCTTATCAAACACAAGAGGGTTCCCAAGGCATCAGTGCAATGTTTAAAAGGATGATTGTTGAAAAGGGCTCCTAAGTTACCCAGTGAAATGGCTGGTGCTAGTAGCTGATAGCACCCACTGTTAAAAATGCTACACAGCTACACTTCGGTTTTTTGAGACAGATTGGATTACTAGTTCTCAATTTTAAATGTGTGTTAAGAATTTCCTGAGTTGGATATAGAGTTTCAGGCCTTGATTTACACAGATTTTGTTTTAACTGGGAGAGCATTTTAAATGAGCATGCCTGTGATTTCAAGGTAGGTGGTTCATAGACCACATTTTGAGCAACTCTGGTCTAGGTCTTAGAAAGCAAGGACCCGCTAACCCAGAGGTCCTCAACCTTGGATACAGAGTTGCATCACTGCAGAGTTGAACTAACAAACCAACTCAATTCCTCTCTCCAGAATCACCAGAGATTCTGTTTTAATTGGCCTGCGGTGAGAGATTTTTAAAACCTCCCAGAGTAATTCTAACATGCAGCCAAGATTGAGAACCCCTGTTCTAAACCCCTCACTCCAAGAACAAAGCCAGAAAGTTAACTCCTAATTGCCATCAGATGGATCTGTGAAAAATCTTCATTAGCCAGGATAGCATCTGTCTCTGAGCTGGTGCCTCCTGCATCTTGAGGGATGTGGCTTTCTCTCCTCTATTCTCCTTCTCTCTCCTCTTGGCAGCCATGGACAAACAGAGAAGATGGTGGGGATGGGGCATCCCATCGTTTATCTTTTCTTTTCCATTTTCTCTGTGGATATTTGTGCTTATGCTGACATTTCAGAGGATCTGGATATTGTCAGACACTTGTCTTATTGTTTTTTAAACCCAGAAATTGCCAGGCTGAATGACGTGGGGTGTGTATGCACATGTGTGGGTGTGTATGTGCACGTGTGTGATGCATGCTGGGTTAAGTACACTAGCCCAGGCTGGTAAAAATAATGCAGGTGAACCCCAAAATTGGGGCTTAGCCTAGGAGGGTTCTTGGCTTTGCTTGGGAAAGAATTCAAGAGTGAGCTGACAGTGAAAGAAAGCAAGTTTATTAGAACAGAGTACAGCAAAATGACTGCTCCATAGGCAGAGAAAGACTATCGCATAGGCAGAGTGGCCCAGAGTAGCACTCATGGATTGCTGATCTCTTATATTTATACCTAGTCTTAATTTTATGCTAATTATGGAGTGGGTTATTCATGAGCTTTCTGGAAAAAGGGTGGGGAGTTCCCAAGCCATGTAAGACAACTTCTGGGTTATTGCCATGGCCTCATTTGTAAGCTGTCATGGTGCTGGTAGGAGTGCCTTATGCAAATATATTATAATTAGCATATAATGAGCAGTGAGGACAAGTCGAGGTTTTTTTCATCACCATCTTGGTCCTAGCTGATTTTGGCTGGTTTCTTTGTTATATCCTGTTTCTATCCACAGGGTCATGACAGAGGCTCAGTAAACAAGTCCTGCTTATCTCCTGCCTCAAAAACACCAACAGCTGTTTCTTTTTAAAAAAAAATTATTACTTTTAACTTTTATTGTTATTTTTAATTGACACATAATCATTGTACATATTTATGAGGTATCCAGTAGCTGTTTCCACGGGTCTGATTTGCCCTACTATTCCTCAAGCTGCAATAGGCTGTGCCAGCTGCTGGGGAAATCACGGAGGAAAAACGGCCACAATGTTGCCTGCAAACCCTTCCATGAAGCCCCACTTGCCATTTCTCTCTTTCTCTCTCAGGGCCTTAAATCCTCCTGCTGCATCCACACTTTTCCTCCCTTTTCCTCTGGCTCAGCAGATCTAGTCCCATGGCTCCTGCCCTCCTAAGCCTGGGCTGCTTCTCAGAGTTGATTATTCTGAGCTCTCTGAGTCCCCTGAAGAATCCCGTTAATTACAAGGCACCGTGTTGCTCTAGATATTTGGAGCAGGGTGGATAACGGAAGTAGTGTTTTAGCTGAAAGCCAAACAAGAATTTCAGACATGCTTGATCTTTGGGGGTGGCCAGGAAAAGGGTCTCGCTCCTTCCCCGCCATTCTCCTCCTGTGTTCTCCTTTCTTGTCTTCCCCCCTCAATTCTCCCTCTCTCTCCTACATTTTTCTTCTCTCTCATTTACTTCTCTCTCAGCAAGTACCCATGGCTGTGTTGTGAATTCTCACCATGTTAGATAGAGGGAAAAAAAAAAGCAAGCTCTGCCTTCCAAAAAAACCCAGCTTTCCAATGACAATGTCCTGACACCTTTGTCTTTGGGCACTGCTGGCTCCTGGGGGCGCAAAGATGTCGAGGTTGTGAGGGCCTCCTTGAGGGGCTTATGTCCTGGGAGGGAGGTCACCATGAACACACGTGAAACAGTAGGGTGGTGGGCACTGGAACAGATGTGAGTACGAGACTGCTGTGGGAGCGCTTCTCAAACTCTCTCCTGCTGTGTCTGGGAGACTGTGCTGCCAGCAGCCAGCTTCTGCATGACTGGCGATGCCCTGCCCTTATGCCAGGGTGCCCTTGGGGGCTCCTGGTCTTCACCATTGCCTCACATTTGCCAAGGAGAAGTCACACAGGAAGAGAAACACTGGCTCAAGGTGTTGCCAATATTTCTCCCTCACTTTTGTACTATTTTAATTATGTGTTTTGAATAAAGAAGACGGGAAATGACCCAGGTAGAGCTAGCTCTGTGGGTGGGCAGTGTGAATAAAACTAGCCAGAGTTTCTACTTATTGGGCACCTACTATGTTCACTGCACTTGGCTGCATTAACTTTTCAGGACTGGCTGACACCAGAGCCTGCCCTCCATTCATTGCTTAGTGTTGTGCCAACAAATTGTTTACTTAAGAGACGAATATAAATATTGAAACATTGGGGTGCCATTTAGTATATTGCTTAGGCATTTTGAAAGAATTAATTTGTCTTCCACATTACCCTCAACCAACCCCACACAGAAGTGTTGACTCAACCGTTCTGAAGCCCTAATTCCCAACTGCAAAATCACCAGTTAAATTTCTAGACAAAATAACTTTGTCCCAGACCGAACACCCGCTGCTTTCTTATTGCAGGATCTCTCATCACTGACTCAATCGATGTGTTTGTTTCTTCAGTAGTATTAAAAAGAGTGCATGTCTTTGCTCTGGGGACTGAAATCTCTCTATTTAATTGTAGGCAGCCTATCTTTTTAATAAGAGAAAGGGAGAGGCAACACAAATGTTTTTCATTGCTTCGGCACAGTGGGGGGAAATTATAGATTTGATTTGGCATTTGTGTAGAGGTCCCAGGTTTGGGGTTTCCAAAGTCTTCACAGGCACTGGAATAGATCCAAGGTGCCCAGCGTCCGCTGGGTGTGGTTCGGTTCTTTTTGAGAAGTCATTTACCTTTTCCCGGCCCCAGGGCTCTGTGGCACTAGAGTGATAATAACTTACTAAGCATCCCAGTCTATAAGGCTAATGCTCCTTCCCCAAGGTGTTTAATTTACACTGGGAGTAGTTTATTCATGGGCAGGATCTGGTCCATTAACTCCTGTTTTGCCAAATTAGAAAAGAAATCCACTGAGAGATTAAATGACTTTCCCAGGTCAGAGAAAGAAAGAGCTGGATCAGCACACACTTCTCTTGTGGGTGGCTTGGCTGGGTGGCTCAATGTCATCTCCTGCCCTCTGTGTCAGTCTGCTGAGGGCAACTGGCTTATTCTCTTGCCTTCAAAAAGAAGGAATGTACCTCTCATGAGCATCCAATAGGGATGAGAATTTTTCCTATTTTTAGGACCTGCCCAAACATGATTTTAGAGTCTCCTTCAATAATGTGGGCTAGAGGGCCAACGTATCAACCCAGAAGGGAACATAGTACACTGAATAAGAATAATCCCCCCTAAGCTCCAGAAGGTAGATGTAGAACATAATTTAATGCCTCAACATCTCTGTGACCTTGTGGTCTGCTTAAGGGGTATTGGGAGGATATGATGGGGTCCTAAGGGGCTATGTTCTAAAGCAATCTTCTCCCTGAGTTTAGCTGACTCCCCGCTCTTTCTTTCACCCCATGTGTGCTAACATGTAGAAACAAGTATTCCATGAAAATGAGTTATGTGATCAAATTTGTTAGGAAAACTGCTGGCTAAAATTTAAAGATTCCTCTGCCTACTCCTCAGAGCCTTCAACAGTCTAATGGGCATTGTGATTTTCAAAAGAAGGGATAGAGTAAAAAAATGTATTTAATACACTTCTCTCAAGGGAATCTTTACTGTATTTCTACAAACCCATTTCAGAAAACACTGCAATAGTTACAAATAAGACACATCTCTTCTCCTTTGCTCCAATCATAACACACAAAGGAAGATGTGATAGTTCCTTTGGCCAAAGCTCCCTGTATATTTGAAGATAGTGCCATGTGCTGCAGGGAAGTACTGAGAAAGACAAGAACTGAGTACAAAAATGGCATGCATCATGATTATTTTATTCTTTCATTTTAGAAACAAGGAACTCAAGATATTATCCATGATTCTTCCTTTAATATATCTGTGTTTGAACCCAACTGTATCCCAAAACCAAAATTCCTTCTATCTGAGACCTGGGTTCCTCTCAGTGTTATTCTTTTGATATTAGTGATGCTGGGACTGTTGTCCTCTATCCTTATGCAACTTAAAATCCTGGTGTCAGCATCCTTCTACCCCAGCGTGGAGAGGAAGCGCATCCAATACCTGCATGCAAAGCTGCTTAAAAAAAGATCAAAGCAGCCGCTGGGAGAAGTCAAAAGACGGCTGAGTCTCTATCTTACAAAGGTAAGGCCAAGATGGTGGTGTAACCTCCAACTGAGGAAGTGTTGAGTTTGGAGGGAAATGGGAAAGGGGACTTCGAAGCATTTAATGCTTCAACTTCACATCAGGGCTTGTATCCCAGCAGTAGATAGGACATTGAGGAAAAATGAACAAACGTACGTGGCTAGGACTCTTAACTCTGTGATTTGAATGCTGATCCAAAGGATACTACAAGATATTCTTAAAATATTGGTTTCAAGAAAGTATGTTCAGTCATTGTAGAGAGGCGACTGGAGAGGTCCTTAGTGTTGACTAGTAAAGGACAAAGCACAGTAAGATATGCTTTCCTAGGTAAAGAAAAAACAGACAGGGAAATGTCTACTATAGCTTTGTAAATGCCAAAGAATTTGTTCATTTTCCAGTGTGTGTTTATGTGTGTATATATATAGAGAGGATATACAAAAATATAATATATACACAAATATATAAATAAAAACATGACTCATACATAAAATGGACATATATCAAAAATTTTACGTAATTTAATACATATTTATTAATGAGGGAATGGTAAGAAAAATTAGAACCAAAGAATAATTCAAAGAACACACATATATATAGGCCATCAGGAATACCAAACGAATTTGCTTAATAGATGCAAAACTGTCTTTTTCTTTAAGGGTGGATGGGAGGGGTCAGTTGTATGCTACTGGACGGAGATCATGTGCATGTCATGGACAAGAATCACTCACATTGTTTCTATCAGCCATCTGCAACTTACAGAATTGGGAAATAGCCCATAGACAATGGAAGACCAACATAACCCACAAAAATAAGCTTGTCTATTTCAGTCTTTTGCTGTTTTTCCCAACATCTTTAACCCCACAACGAAAAATTGATGTCAGAGGCATTTAAAATGACTCCAACTCCAATGCCCATTTATCCACTTTTCTGTCTCTTCAGATTCATTTCTGGCTTCCAGTCCTGAAAATGATTAGGAAGAAGCAAATGGACATGGCAAGTGCACACAAGCCATGAGAGACCCCGACTACTCCTCAGCCACATCGCACCAACAATTCTCCTCAGGTCTATGATGGCAGTCACTATTCATGCCGGATAATAGAGAACTATGTGACGCAGTCCTCTCGGGAGTCTGAGTTTACAGAGCCAACTTGCAGCACCTGGTTATGCCTCCTTTCATCTCAAAGCCAAAGAGCTGCCAGGTAAATGGTTATGTGGTCTATCTTCCAAACAAACCACATGATCTTGCCTGTGTCACAATGTAACAAGACTGTAGCTGGGTCCCCTGGTGATGAGTTTCAGCATAGAATAATGTTCAAGGAAAAGAAAACCAAAACAGTTGAAATCTCTACCACAGCCTCACAAGCAAATGCTAAGGGGAACATACATGTAAAAAGCCAGCAAACTATCTTCAAACTCTTCCGTCCTTAATGTCTTCCACGGCTATTGCCCCCACAATGGTCTCTTTTCTCCCTGCTCCCTTATTAAAGAACTCTTTCTGAAACCCAGTCCTAGCAGCTCCTCATTTCTTCTTACCACCGCCTGCACTTCTGCCCTCTACCTGCCTCTATTTTGTTTTCTCCTCTTTTAGCAAATACCCTGGCTGGTATTTATGACAGGGTGGCCTACGGACCATGTGCATTAAAATTATATACAATTCTTGTTAAAATGTATATTTGGGCCCCTTTTCTTCTTTAACTATACTCCAAATCACTTTTATTTTTATTATTTTATTTTTTATTTTTTTGGAGATGGAGTCTCACTCTGTCACCCAGGCTGGAGTGCAATGGTGTGATCTTGGCTCACTGCAATCTTCGCCTCTCAGGTTCAAGCAATTCTCCTGCCTCAGCCTCCCAAGTAGCTGAGATTACAGATGCCTGCCACCACGCCCAGCTTATATATATATATATATGTATGTATTTGTGTTTTTAGTAGAGATGGGGTTTCACCATGTTGGCCCGGCTAGTCTTAAACTCCTGATCTCAGGTGATCCACCTGCCTTGGCCTCCCAAAATGCTGGGATTACAGGCGTGAGCTACCACGCCCAGCCCCCATATCACTTTTAACGAGTCACAGGACACACTGTCTTTATCCGTTAGGCACGTTTGCCCTCAGTCTGAAGTGCTCTTCCCTGTTGGAAGGACAGACTGGAAAGCAGTGCTGTCACCAAAGGCAATTTTGATCTTGAAAACAGGATTTAGACTCGCTCATTAGGGTCCCTCTCACTTGGATGGGAAATGCTTATTGAATTGCAGCTTATTCACTTTGATTTAAATGAATGTTATGTTAAATTTCTTGAGAAATCCATTGTGAAATGTGCTCTGTTAATCTTATAGAGGCAGAAAGGTACTGCTCAAGGCAATTTCATAGAGCACCCTTTTTTCACCTCTAATTGTAATGGCCTATAAAAGTATATTGCATTATCCCCTAAATCACCATTTCTCATCTCACTAATCTCTGTCTGGTGCCATATTTTGTTAGGAGCTGTCAAGTGTCTTTCTGATGTGCTTACTAACTCTGTTGTCAGTTGAGTTTCTCTTTGACAGTAAGACATGGTAATTCTAAACACCTTCATGAGAACAGGTCTCTCTTATTGCTCTACCTGGGATAAAAAAATGTTATCTTTCCTCTTCTCAGATTCTGTATCTACTACTTTGTCTGTTGGGACCTAATCAATCATAATTATAATACGGGATATGTTGAAGTCCTCACATGTTACATATTTTTGTCTTAATTTACTTAAGAGAAAGAAGTACACATATCTCACACCAAGAAAGTAAGAACTAGCTTTCTCAGCCAAACTCAATAATAGTGATTCCCAAAAAGTAGTAAAGACTACTGAAGTCAATTGGTGAGATTATAGTATGGAAGAGAGGAACTGGCTGAAAAAATGAGTGTGGGTTGAATGTAGCTAAAGAATCTCTGAAATCTCTCCCATCTCCTTAATATGTTTTTAAAATGTGTTTTTAAAATATGTCTATATTTAAAAGCCTGTATTATATTAGGCTAATATAACCCCCACACAGAGGGGAGGAAAATTTTAAATTAACAGGTGGCTGAGGCTTTTCCAAGTTTTCCCAGCTCAAAACCCCTTTTGGTTTCAATCCATCGTGATTGCAGTGACATTGTTAAAAGCAGGAAAGAAAAGGAGGTGAGTAACTGGGTAGTGGGGAAAATGTATGACCTTTTATGATCTCAATTCTGAGTGTCCATGAACTTTACTTTTGTACTCAGGGAGCAGAAGAAATCAGAATTGAATTTGTCATTGGAGCACTCTGTGAAATGCAAATAGAAAGCAAAAAAGGCAATGACAGAGATAAAAGCATAACAAGCCACATTCACTGCAATTAAGGCAGAAGGTGTTTGCACCACTTTCCTGGATGCTGAGAAAATACATTGTGATGAAGGAAGTGCCCCTACCCCTGCACTCAGCCTCATTTGACAAAGACAAAGAGCACGCACACTGACCAAAGCGTGGGGCTCAGGTGGTGGACAGGTTTAGAGGACTTAGAGGAGGACCAGGAAAGACTGAGACAAAGACGCAGGCCTTGCCTGCTCACTCGTTCTCTAGGGTAATGGTTCCCAAAGCTGGCTGATCATCAGAACCATCTCCAGAGGTTAAACAATAAAATAAAATTACAGACGCCCAAACCTAAACTCAGATATACTGACTTAGGTAGGTGGAGGGAAGGTCCTGGAAATCTGCACCCTAAGGAACTTCATGGGTGATGCAGATGATTAGGTCTGTTTGTTAACCACTGGTTTAGAGAATTGTGGCAAGCCTTGGAGAGGGGGGATTGCTGATTAAATACAAACACATTACATGTTATCTATGTAATTATCTGTGTGAACATACATACAGGACTTTGATTCTACCTGTTGCTGAGCCATTAGGTTTCTCCAATAATGCAAAATGCAAATTTCTTGTCAAGAAATGTATTGTTCTCATCATCTGCAGTCCAACTCACTTACTTGTATAAACAAGCACCCAAACAAAAACATAACCCATGGCAACAACATGAGTTATATAATGTTAACCTATAGTTACTTGCTTTTTAAATATTATTTCATACCAAATATTATTTTTTAATTAAACTATTTCAATTTGGAGGATAGTATAGCACTTTTTTAAGAAAATGAAAGGTAACCTTGACTACAACAACCACATGATATAATTGAAAGAATTATAGAATCTTCAAATGGAGAAGGCTGGATTCAAATCCTCATTCTGCTAATTGTTAGTGACATAAACCTAGCAACTTAACTCTTACCTCTCTGAGCCTGTTTTCTTATTTACAGAATGGGGCTGAAAATATCAGTCTCCAGCATCTTTTTGAGAACTTAATGAGATGACATATATAAAGCCTCTATTATCCTGTCTCAGATAAATAAATGTTAGCAATGTTAGTTCTTTTCTTCCTCTTTCTTCTTTCCCATAATTCTCTACCCAACTGCACTTTCTTCAACTTTTGACAATAGGGTCTGATACAAAAAGAGTAAAAAAAAAAAAAAAAAAAAGAGAATTTCAGTCAAGCTTGATATACAACAAGGGTTGGCGAACTTTTTCTGTGAAGGGCCAGACGTTAGAGCGACTCTGATGCAACTACTCAATTTTGCCACTGTAGCGAGAAAACAACCATAGACAATAAGTAGACAAATGAACATGGCTGTGTTCCAATAAAACTTTATTTGCACAAACAAATGGCAAGCTGGACATGGCCTGTGGCTGTTTGCCAACACCTGATAATACAGAAAGGCTTTTTAGAAATACATGAGTTGGTGCAGGACATGAGTTGGTGCAGGACATGACGCAATGGGGACTGAAAGTCAGAAAAAACAAGGTTTGAAATCCCTCTTTGCCACCAACTAGCTGGATGACTTTGCAAGTCATGTCACCTCTCTGAGCTCAATTTTCTCATCTATAAAGATCAAGGGGTTTAGCTAAAGAATCTCTGAAATCTCTGCCATCTCTTTAAGCCTATGATTCTTTGGGAGACGGCAGTGTCCTGGAGAGAATCACCAATGGACTGTAACCCAAGTTTCAGCATTTGATGTGTTTGTTCTTTCATGGTTGATCAATGAATCATAAAGAAAAACAGAAGTGCTCCACTCCTAAGTATGATTTATTTGATGAAAAAGAGAAAAGATAACATTTGGTCAAAATAAATGTTATTTTCTCCACAGACACAAAGAAGCAATCAGTATGGTTATTCAATTCTAAATGTCATGTGTAATTTCATATGGCTTAAAGTCAGATTGCCATGTCAGTGGCTGAAGACCTGAAAATTGAAAATCTTCCTTTTTTCTAAGCGAGCAGTACTCTCACTCTAAATGTGATATATTACGGAGTAAAAGAAATCAATCAAAATTGTTTTTCCAAAGGAAACCATTGTGGAAGTATGTTTGTACTGAAACAGTAAGTGTGCTATGTCTTGCAAGAGGAAATGTTAATATGTACTAGAAAATACACAATAAGTTGTTTAAAAACACATGTGATGAAAGAAAGGATACTGAATTAAAAATTGGAGGAACTGGTCTCTAATTCTGGTACTGCTACCAAGTAGCTTAGCCAAAGCACTTCTCTCTGACTCAATTCAGTTATTCATAGAAAATATCATAATAGTTATTAGTAAGCCCTTACTAGGTGCCAGACACTGTTTTTAGTGAATTATTTCATTTAATCCTCACCCAAACCCCGTGAGAGACGATCTGCTGCTATTGCTGTTTTGTAGATGTGAAAACTGAGGCACAAAGAGGCTAACTTGTCCACAAGTTATCTATAAAGCATTGAGAAACCTCTGTTGTCATTCCTGATTCCCTTCTCCAATAAAAAGCCTATTGCTGTGCAGGGATATCTATACAACTAGAAAACTGTTTTCCTGAAAAATCAGCATAATTCTAAACAGTCCTCACTGTTCTTTAGAGTGCAAAAAATCACGGGATCATTAATTCAGCTTACAAAATGAATGATTTCTCTGTCTGCATTCTTCAACCATGAAATCCTAGACAACTTCCAGAAAGCTGTGGCCCAGAACACCCCGATCCCACTCAGAACACTATTTATAAGAATGCCCCGTATGCAGTAGTCTTTACAGTTTTTCTTTTTCTCAAATGTTCTCTAGCCTATGTAGATGACATTTATGCAATTCAGAGGAAGATGCCTCAACAGGATTAGTCAGCAGCAAAGTCCTCTGACGCAGCTTCTGTGATCTAGTTAAAAATAGGAAAGAGGATGTTTTGCATAAGTCATCACCATTGTGCGGTATTAGAGAATTGACCACTTTTTTGGTTCCCACATCCTGCTAATTTATCTAAAAATAGATGAAAACCCTGTCCCTGAATTCCTGGACAAGACCTTTTGCTTCTGTGAGCTCGGGGCTCAGGCTCTTCTTGTTCTGGGCTCCTTTGGTCACTTCACTTCACCCCCTGCCATTAACAATCCCAAGTGTCAGTCTTGGGCTCAGAGCTTCTGCTTTCCTTTTGCCCTCCCAGGGATTGCAAACTAGGGACTAGAGAGTTCAGGTAGATAACATGAAGCCAACAAGGTGGATGAGGGTAAACTAGACGACGCCCCTTCTTGAAAGGAGAGCGTCTCTTACTAAATCTGACAGATCGACTGGCTTTTCCCAGAGCACGCAAAAATCCAGATTGGTACAGAAACTTGCCTAATCTTGAAATGTTACAAATAAATTAGAATATTAATTTAAATAAGCTTTCAGTTTGTGATCTCTGCCCCACACCCTCTCCTATGAGGAAGTCGTGTGTTACCACCTATAAGATGAAATTCTACAAAATCTAGATAAACGCTCCCACTTGTTCCAGTTCTTGATTTCTAATTTACAAAGAGTATGGGATGATGATAAGTCCTGGGTTCTGAGTTTGGCTCTGCCCTTTGCTAACTATGGAACTTTGAATGAGTTAGTTTCACCTTTCTGGGACACAGTTTCCTCATCTTTAAAATGGGCAATTAGAGGCAATGATCTTGAGAGCTCTATCAAGCTCTATTAGCCAGTGAGTCTGACAGAGCTTCATCCTCATCTCCCCTTCCTGATCTCAAATTCCACACCACAGTGAGTGACCCAAATATTTTCCTGATTTTCTCAGCTTAGAAGTTCGCTTTATTCGTAACTCTCTTGCTGTCTAACACCCAACCAGTTCTGTTGCTGCAGCATCCCTTAACCCTCCTCCCCACCCCACAATGTCGGCTGTCACCGTCATTTCCTTATCAAATCACTACATTTGCTTACATCTCTACTCCAGCTTCTCCATAGCCCCTCAGCTTTGGCCCAGAAACGAAACAAAAACTCATTTAAAAGCACTTGGTTCAGAGCTTTTCCCTGGAAGAGAATTTACATGCAACATTTACAATCCCCATTGCTTATCACAGCCAATCCCCAAATTGCCTGCTGCCTTTGTAGGTTAATGGTCATCTTTAAGTCACAAGCTGGGCATGAGGGGAGGTGCTCTCCAGTGGTCCCTCATTAGGAAATCAAACATTCATACCCCATGAGGAGCTATAAGTATTTAGACACTATCTCAAATATAAGTCTCTAACGCATTATGGACAACAATGTTACCAAATGCCAGGAAAAGAAAAACTCTCTAGTACTTTTTTCTCACAAAAGTGGAAAAAGTTTCTGTCTCTTAAAAGTAGAGAAAGTGTTATCGCCCAAAATACAAATTCCTAGTTATCTTTCGTAGGGCTGAACCTTGAAGGCAGGAAGATTCCGGAGAATTTAAACCTCTCCCCTTTATCTAGTTTTTCAGCTGGTGAATGTCTTCAAGCCGATTCAAGCTGTCAGCAGTATCATGCTCCCTCCAAATTCTCTAGCGAAGAAATCTTCCCTTGTCTTTTCTGCCTTCTGTGGTTGCTCGCACTCCCCAGCATTCCCTGGTTTATGGCAGCATAAACCAATTTCTGCTTCTGTCTTCACATGACCGCCTTCTTTCTGTGTCCAGTGTTCTCGCTTCTTACAAGAACAGTTATTGGATTACAGTCCATCATCCAGTATGACCTCATTTTAATCTTATTACATCTGCGAAAAACTCTTTATTTCCAAGTTAAGATTATACTCATAGATACTGGTGTGTCCAGAATTGATGGGTTCTTCGTCTCCCTGACTTCAAGAAAGAAGCCGCGGACCCTCGCGGTGACTGTTACAGTTCTTAAAGATGCTGTGTCCGCAGTTTTTTCCTTCAGATGTGTCCGGAGTTTCTTCCTTCTGGTGAGCTCATAGTCTCGCTGACTTCAGGAGTGAAACTGCAGACCTTTGCGGTGAGTGCTACCGCTCATAAAGGCAGCACGGACCCAACGAATTTGCAGCAGCAAGATTTATTGCAAAGAGCTAAAAAACAAAACTGCCACAGAATAGAAGGAGACCCAAGAGAGCTGCCTCGGCAAGTTCGCGTGGCCTGCTTTTATTCCCTTATTTGGCCCTTCCCCCGCCCCCATCCTACTGATTGGTCCATTTTATAGAGAGTCGATTGGTCCATTTTACAGAGAGCTGATTGGTCTGTTTTACAGAGAGCTGATTGGTCTGTTTTGACAGAGTGCTGATTGGTGTGTTTACAAACTTCTAGCTAGACACAGAGTGCCGATTGGTGCATTTACAATCCTTTAGCTAGACAGAAAAGTTCTCCAAGTCCCCACCAGACCCAGAAGCCCAGCAGCTTCACCTCTCAGTGGCACTCCTGGTGGGATTTTGCGGCACCCAACCCAGGCACTCCAGCAGCCCAGAGGGAGCTCATCCCCGATCAAGCACAGCAGGGCCTGCGGAGCCCCCGTCCACCTGGAACCCACGCTGGCCGAGAGCACCCAGGTGATGTTCAGGACCTAAACAGAAGACCTCAGCAATACATTCAACTGAGCCACCAGAGGCCGTATATAGAGAGATACCAAATGTGGGAATCAATACGGTGTTTATGGGAAGGCAGAAAATGATGGTTAAGGACCTTAGGTGAGGAATAGGATCAGCTGCTGCACCGAGGGAATCTCTATCCACACCGGCTGTGAGTAGCGTATGTGTGGCAGACAGTTCTCCTAGAAGAGGTGAAAATTCACCTTGAAAAGAAAAGGTGAGGTGATCCTCAACCAGTATTAGTGGGCCCCACTAGAGTATTTCTTAAAAGTCTTATAAGTTTTAGCCTGGGGGTGGTGGCTCACACCTGCAATCCCAACACTTACAGAGGCCAAGACGAGAGGATTGCTTGAGTTCAGGAGTTCAAGACCAACCTGGGCGACATAATGAAACCTCATCTTTACAAAAACTAAAACAAGACGTAACAAAATTTGCCAGGTGTGGTGGCACACGCCTGTAGTCCTAGCTACTCGGGAGGCTCAGATGGGAGGATCACTTGAGCCCTGCAGGTTGAGGCTGCATTGAACTGATATTGTGCCCCTGCACCCTAGGCTGGGAGACAGAGCAAGACCCTGTCTCAAAAAACAAAAACAAAACAAAGTCTTACAAGTTTACAGTTGAAGAAGAGACCATGGTTAAAAAAAAAATACACTATATGAATAGAGAATGGCTCAGCAAGATCCATCCTCACTCATTAAAGGGGTGCAAACCATGTTAGGGCCTTGGAAAACACAAATAGACCAGTCTAATAGAAATGGCAAGGTAAAACAAAATTAAGTGTTCACTGTGACTATTATTCCTATATTTGCTTGCGATGATGTTCAGGTCTTCTTCAGTCTTGACGGTGAGACTACCAGCAGCCTGATGATGGCAGTGACCAGGAGTGGACAGGGTCTACTGAGGTGGGTGAAAGTTTGAGAGCCAGACATTATTTTTGGAACCAAATGCTTCTCCTAGAGACTCTTTTGAGGGCTGGCTTTCAATATGTGAGAAGAAAACAGTTTTGAAAAGAGTCAATGAAAATGGCTGACAATAATTGTTTCTTGGCAAGGAAGTTGTGAAGAAATTTTATATTTCTAGTTTAAAATGCGTTTAAATGCATTTTCAAAGTTAATTTCTGAGAAGACAATGTTCCCTTAATTTAAGAGATTCTGTATCAAGACTAGATGTAAATACGGCTGGGGATTGCCATGGTTAGAAATTTGAATAAAGTACAGCAGTGCCTGGGAACTAGAGGCCAATTGAGAACAGCATAATGTAGAAGTGAGTTGCCAGGGAAACGAGCCTCCAAGTGAGACACGACCATCCTGCGGGCGGACACCATATACAGAGATGGGAGGGGGACCAGGAACATGCTAGATGGCCAGGAGTCCTCAGGAGGGACAATAAGACAGCCTGCCCATTAGCTATCTGCCACCAGAAAGAAAGCCAACGGCTTCCAAAGCCACCAAAAAGGGGAATACAATTCAGGGCTTCTTGGGCATTTTCAATCTGACCATATTCATTTGTCATTCATATGTTGGTTTACTCCAAAGAACACTGACTGAATGCCTTTTGTGTGCCAGGCATAGGTGTAGGGCTAGAGACTAAGGAGGCACAGTAGCTCGCTGTTGCTGGTTGCTCTCTGGAAGAGCAAGATGTAAACACAGCCACTGGCTCACTCCTGGGAATTGGGCCTCCTATTGCCCTGAAGCTCTGGTCCTGTTCCAGGGGGCCTGCCAGGTCTCCTTCCTGGCTGAGGGGCACCCTGACCACTGTGCCCAGGATTCCAGCTCCTTCAGAACTGATTTTGTTGGCCTCCACCTCATCCCCATGGCAGTTGCAGCACCTGTGATCAGCCTCCTCTGTGCTCCCCGACCTCCTCTGACGCCTCCTGCTGGGCTTTCTCAGAACTTGCCTGGAATGTCCATTTCACCATTTTGGTCTTCCCAACCCTGTGTGTCTTCCCTATCGGTTCTCATGCTCAGTCCTAGCCTTGACTTTGGCATCCTGCTCCTGGCTCTGGCTTTTGCATGTGACCTTCAATATGGATGGGATAGTGACTCATGGAAAATGCTCACATCAAAGCTGTTATCCTAACCCCATTCCTCTGCACATCAGTGAACATAACCTCCAGCTTCCTCCCGTGGGACCCGGCAACACCTCCTCCTGTTAAGTCGCCAGGGATAAACTTCCTGTTCAGGTCCTCATTATTTTCTTCATTCCTTAGCACCCTCTCCTCAACAGTGGCCTTCTGTTATTACTGTGATCTCACCAATCTATTTTAAAACCTCCTGTTGCCTTTACAATCTCGCTCATGCTGCATCTTTCACTACAAACCAACTTTCCTTCCAGAGCAACGGACACTGAGCTAGATGTTCATATTGTGATCACACTGCACTTGGATTACTTTATTGTTCACCAGCTTCCTCTCTTATGGTCCTTTTAACAATGCAGTAAAGTAAGCAAGGCAGGTATTATCACCTCCAGTTCACTGATCAAGAAGTGAGGTTCAGAGAAGTTAAGTGACTTTGTCCAGGTCACATGCTGAGAAGTGATGAAACCTGTCTTCTCGTTCTAAGTGGGCGCCTTGTCCCTGTCACGTGTCATATGGCACTTGAGGCTCTGCTTTTTGTGGCACTGAGTCTGTGCCCACACTATGCTCCACTCTTATTCTAAGACTTCTTCCTGCTTGGTATGAAGCCAGCATCCTCCAAAGAATTTAAATAAACAGAAACACCAACTCATGCCTGCTTTTTCCCATTTCCTGTTAGACCCAGTGGCATAACCACATTGTCTAAGGCCCTCCAGCTAAAATGCTGGATGCTCCATTTTTGCCTTTTTGCCTACAAATGAAACAACGAGAAAATCTTGGGAGGCTCTTCCTATCTCAGGAGCTCCCTTGAAATCCCAGCCCTGCCTGCCTAGCACTCCTGCCTGCACTCCGAGAAGCCTCTCCCTGGCACGTTTTTATTATAAGCGCCCCGAGGGCTGTGTCCACATCTCCTTAATGTTCTGGAAATTTCGCCCCCTCTCCGCAGACCAGTGCAGGGCGGTACATATTGATTGGTGCGGGCGTGCTTGTTCTATTGGGAAGGAGAAAGCAAGCCTTCTTGCAACAAGAAATCCCAAGACAAGAGAATTATTTACAGTGAAATTGGCCCCAAAGTGTAAAGCGACTCAGAGGATTGTAAACCACTTAAGAAAAGGAAACAGCACTTGGGGAGGCGGTGGCGGGGAGAGTAAACAACTCCCAGGGGGCCCGTCTGCAGCGCCGAGGGGAGGGGAGAGGCCGGGAGCCGCCTCCGGGGGTCTCGCGGGGCCGCCCCTGGGACAGATGAGTCGGAGACAGGCCAAGCCGGAACCTCGCTGGGTAAGGAACAGGACCGGAGCGCGCTCCGGGTGGGAGAGGCTTGCGCTCCTGCAGCCCCTTCCCAGGGCCTGCGCTGACTCATGGCGCGCACTGGAGCCCCTGCAGTAGCCGTCATTTACCAGCTGGCGCCCCGTCCCGCTCTGGGCGGGTCGCGTTGCTTGCAGTCTTATCCTCTCCTCGCCCACACACTTCTGACGACGCTCCTGTTTTCCAGCGAGGAACCTGCGGTCCGGAGTGCAGAGGTCCTTCGGCCCTGGCCTCCCAGCAGCTAAACGCTGCTTGTTGGACTCCCAAACGCTGTAAAAATGGGACTCTCTTACCTTTTTCTGGAATTTGTTAGTTTTCAAAGCGATCTGTGCCTCACAATAACCTTGTGAGGAAGACTCCGTGAATGCTACCACCTCCAGTTAAAGGAATGGAAGCTTAGAGAGTTTGAGTGACTTCCCAAGGCCACCCAGCTTAGAAAGGAAGCAGAGACGGGCGTAGAGAGAGTCCCTTGGACGCTGTTCTCAGGAGCCCGTTCAAGGCAGATCTAACACTGTGGTCACATCTCATGACCGTAAACAACGTCGCCTTTTGGAGGTCGCTTCCCACAGAGTTTGATTCTTGGAGAGTGGGCAGAGGATGGAAGTAGATGACCTCAGAAGCAGTAAGGATGGAGCACGCAGGGTGCCTTGCCAGGCAGAGAGGTGACCCACAGGTTCTCCTTGAATTAAGAAATTGCTTTGATCAGGGAAATGCTCAGTTATAGAACTTAGGGAAAGAAAGCGGTTTCCTAATACAGTTCTGGTTCTCACAGTAGAGGACTGCTGATTTCTAATGTGACTTTTTCACAGACCCTCCCTGACCATCTGGAAGGACTTGGTTCTTTACCTCTGGGAAGAAGACTGAGGGGCATCGCAGGTGGGCTCCTTAAACCTTTTACTGCCATTCGGAGACATTTGCCTTTCAACTCCCCTCTCTCCAACTTTCCTTTAAACTTTTCAACAACCTAAACTCCCAAATGCCTCACTTATATTCACCAATTTATTTTAAAATGGTTATGTGAAGCCTGCTTCCTTTTTCTAGTTTTTTTAAAAATTGTGGTAAAATACATATAAAATTTACTGTTGTAACCACGGTAGTTTCAGAATGTACATTTCAGTGGCTTTTAGTACATTCACCGTGTTGTACAACCTTCGCTACTCTCTAATTTCAGAATATTTGTCACCCCCAAAAGAAATCCTGTACCCATTGAGCAGTCCCCGTTTCTCCCTTGCTGCGGCCCCTGGAAACACTAATCTGCTTTCTGTCTCCACATATTTGCCTGTTTTGGATATTTCATGTAAATGAACTCATGTATGTGCCCTTTTGTGTCTGGCTTCTTTTACTTAATGTAATGTTTCCAAGGCTCTTCCATGTTGTAGCACGCATCAGTACTTCATTCCTTATTTAATAGCTGAATAATATTTCACTGCATGGATATACCACATTTTGTTTATCTAGCCGACAGTTGATGGACATTTTTTGTTGTCTCCCCATTTTAGCTATTATGAATAATCTGCTATGAACATTCATGTATGGATTTTTGTTTCAATGCCTGTTTTCAGTTCTTTTGGGAATGTCCCTAGGACTGGAATTGCTGGGTCACATGGCAGTTCTGTTACACTGATTGAGGAAGCACCCAACTGACTTCCACTGCTGTGCCTATTCTTTGTCTGGCATCACCTCAGGCACTGGGATGCAATGATGAGTAAGACATAGTCTCTGCCTGGTTGAATTCATAGCCCAGCTGGAGAGACTGGCATGTGGTAGGGGCAATTACAGGAGTGTGTAACTGTTGACTTTGTTTGCTGAAACCCAACCCTTTAAGAGGCTCTCTCAAGGCAAGGACTCTGACGGTAACAGTGCTATGGGATATTAGAACTCCAGTCTCTTGCAGAGTATCAGTGGCCACTCGTCCTCAGAATATGTACCATGTCCCATAGAAGCTGAGGAAAGACTGTGACACAGTCAAGAATTGCTTTGGGGCTTGGAGTAGGCATAGAAACAGGGAACAAAAGGTAGTGCCATTGATTTATTACAAAGCATACTTGTAGGCAGAAGAGAGGAAGGCACTAGGAATAGTCATTGTTAACAGGTACTGAGTGCTTATCAAGTGTCAGATGCTGTTCAAAATACTTTCATTTAAGCCTCATGAGAATCCAGTGAGGTAGACAAAATATCAGCATTTTAGAGGTAATGACATGGAGCCACAGGGTTTCAGTGGCTTGCTCCAGATCACACAGGGTGGGGCTATGTGATTGACTGGAGGGTTAGCAATCTCTGACCATTTGCTTCTGGTCAACCAGGTGAGTGGGGAGAATGTAGTGGAGTTGAGAGAAGCAAATGGGGTGGTTGGTGAGAGGATTGAACTGACATAACTGGGGTACTCACAGGTTCAAGAGTTTCAATTATTATCCTAGATTGGACTGTCGTTTTGCGGTCATTAGACTGAAATTGATTTTTAAATGCCAGAATATTATCTCGCCACCTAAGCATGATCATCAGAGCTGTGGGATCTGGCCAAGATTTAACCTGAGAGAAAGAGAGAGGGCAGGGGAGAGGGGAAAGAATGAATGCACAGAATAAGTTTGAAGGGACCATAGGAGAAAGTTAAATAGAATAAAGGTACTTTATGACTGTCAAGCCCTGCTCATGCACAAAGGGGTGATTTACATTCTGGGAGCCTCGCACATAACCAGGAAGAATGAAAGAGTCAGCAAACATTTGCTGAGCAATTGAATGAATGACGTGCACGGTACTCAAAGGTGCAGGTGCATCTCAGGGAAGAGACACGGTGCCAGAACTTGACACTGCTTGACATTTTAAATTGTATTTAGTTATTTGTACCTGCCTCATTTCAGAAAGATTGGAAGAAGTGCCGTCTCACATCATCTTCACTTCATTGCTCGGTGTTGTATTTCTAGATTACAAAACTGGAGCACATTCAGTGGCAAAATTCATGGGATTATATTAAGGGCCTGGTAAACTGGGAACTTTTACATTAATCACATCTGCAGAATTAGGTGCCCCTGCTCAGAAACTGCAGTTTCCAGTCAAGAAGAATTAGCTTTCATATCTCATTACTTAATAAATTAAAAGTTTTCCCCACTTGAGGTGTTGAATCTTATGATTATCTATAGGGCTGCTATTTTCAGGTGACTTACTAACTGTGACTTCAGGAAATAAGCTGCCTCGTAGAAATAATGAGAGTTGATTTCTATGAGCACCTTCTGTGTGCTGCTGCTGTGCTGGGTGAATTCTTTACACTATCTTATTTAATCTTGAGGTGGATACTATGATGATTCCAGCTTATAGGTAAAGGAAATGGAAGCGTATTCTCTCTATTTGGAGAAGACTCACAAATTTAATCTCAGACTCAGCTTTCTCCTCTCTGTGTTCAACACCTTATTTGATCTCTCTGCCTGGATATCTCACAGGCATCTCAAATATAATGTGTCCAAAATCCAGCCTCTGATCTGTCTCCTGAATCTGGTCTTGTTTTCTTTGGGAATGGCAGTAACATCTATCCAGTTTCAAAAGCCAGAAAAAGAGGAGTCGTCTTTGGTTCCCTTTTCTTGCTGACCCAGTCCTTTACAGTTTTTTTTTTTTGGTCAATTTAACCAATGAAATATTCCTAAAATGTCCCACTTTTCATCTCTACCACCACCACTACCACCACCGTTGTGCAAATTATCACCATCTCTGGCTTAGACACCTGCAACGGCCTCCTTTCTGGCCTGTAGGTCTCCATTCTGGTCCTCTCCAATTCATCCTTTGTGCTATAGCTCCAGTGATCCTTACGGAATGCTGTTCTGATCAGATCAGAACTCTGCCTAAGACCCTTCAAAGGCTTCATATTGCTCTTAGGATGAAGAAAAACTGTCCTGGTTCCTCTAGGATCATCTCTGTCTTTCTCAGGCTTTCTCAGTCTCTCTCTTTCTCAGTCTTAATCTCTCTCTCTCTCTCGTCTTTCTCTTTCATTTTCTCCCACTACCCCAACCCCATACTTTAGCCTTCATTTCTTACTTACCCTTCTAGGTCCTCACCCTCCCCAGCCCCAGCTGCACACATGGCTTTCTGCAGGAAGACTTTCCTTCCCTCCTTTGCCTGGTTATCTCCTACTCATTCATCAGGTCTCAGCTCTTACATCACTTCCTCAGGGAAGCCCTCCCTGACCACTCCCCAAATCACCAAATCTTCTTTCTAGTTCTTGTTTCACTGTATCCCCTTCTTTGTAGCACTACAGTTATATATTTAGGCTGGCTTGTGATCAGTGTCTGTTTTTCCCAGGAGAGCAGAAACAACGTTTTGTTTTTTGTTTTTTTTTTTTAATTCACAATTTTATCACTGGTGCCAATACTTGGCACATAATATATACTCAATAAATATTAGTTGTCTAAGGGCAAGGGCTAGCAGTGAATAGGGGAGCGAGGAGGGAAGCTCAGTGTCATATATCCTCTGAGCCTCCCTTTCCTCATCTGTGATATGAAACTAAATGGCCTTTCTATCCCTAAATTTCTATCATGCTCTTATTTCTCATCTGAATAAAATTTAAGTCTGAACTATGTTTGGATATAATGAAGACTTCATCCAGCAAAATCTCTCTCTCTCTGTCTATTATAATACTAGTTTTGAGAAATAAACACTTTCAGTTTAAGTTTGGTTTTTGTGAAAACAAAGTTCCAAAACATTTACAACTTTAGAAGAGTTTGTTGCAGCAGTGTTTTATTCCAATGATTGTTGACATCTCATTCACCAGTAATTAACTGAAATCATATATTTGGGGAGACAGAAAGTCTTATCGCTTAATAGGCTCATGAGAAAACTGGAAAAGAAAACAGCAAGGTCTATTTCTCAAGCGGTTTCGTAAATTACCTGAGGAACAAGATTGCGCTTCGGTGCACCTCAATGGTTAAAGTAAGAAATCACTTTTTTTTTTTGAGACAGAGTCTCGCTTTGCTGCCCAGGCTGGAGTGCAGTGGTGTGATCGTGGCTCACTGCAACTTCTGCCCCCCAACCAGGTTCAAGTGATCCTCCCACCTCAGCCTCCTAAGTAGCTGGGATTACAGGCTCTCAGCGCAACATCCAGCTAATTTTTGTATTTTTAGTAGAGATGGGGTTTTGCCATGTTGGCCAGGCTGGTCTCAAACTCCTGGCCTCAAGTGATTCACCTGCCTCAGCCTCTCAAAGTGCTGGAATTACAGGCGTGAGCCACTGTGCCCCGCCAGAAATCACTCTTTAAGTCAGTGTATTAGTCTGTTCTCATGCTGCTAATAAAGACATACCTGAGACTGGGTAATTTATAAAGAAAAGAGGTTTAATTGATTCACAGTTCTGCAGGGCTGGGGAGGCCTCAGAAGACTTAACAATCGTGGTGGAGGGAGAAACAAACACGTACTTTTTCACATGGTGACAGCAAGGAGAAGTGCTGAGCAGAAGGGGGGAAAGCCCCTTATAAGACCATCAGATTTCGTGAGAACTCACTCACTGTCATAAGAACAGCATGAGGGTAAGTTCCCCCATGATTCAGTTACCTCCCACCACACGTGGGGATTATGGGAACTACAATCCAAGATGAGATTTGGTGGGGACACACACACACAGCCAAACCATGTCAATCAGGAAACCCGCAAAAGTAAACAGGAGGACAATAGTCTATCGCTATTGGCTGAAGGGTTTGTCTTTCAGTTTTAGTTTTGTAATTGTACTATTGAGCAGCAGTAGCCATCAGCTGTGACTCAGAGGAGACTAGAAGTTTCTAAGATGACATCAGATGGTTTCGTCCTGCTTTGATGTAGAGCAATAAGGCAGTCAAGCTCAAAGAAATAATAGTAGCTGTCATTGATTGAGGGCTCACTTTGTGCTCAGGGCAATGTTAATCGCTTATGTCTTAGTTAATTCTCTCCCAAACCCAGGGAGTAGGTATTATTATTCCCCCATTTTACAGATGAGACCCATGAGGCTAAGCAAATGTAAGTAATTTGCCTAAGTTACACAAGTGGCAAGTGTCAGAGGGAAGTTTTGAACCCAGTCAGTTTGATTCTAGATTTTGTGCTCCGTATCCTTCCCTACACCACCAGCCACACCTCCTCCCATGGATGTGAAGACAGGGAAGCTCAGAGCGGAGCTGTAACTTGCACGAGCCCCACAGGCAAATGGTGCAGAGCCGGGACTAATGCCGGGTTCCTGGAGTCAAGCCCACTCTGCATCATGGGAAGTGCCCCTGGCAGAGGCGCTGATGGGTATGGGATAGCCCAGGAACAGCGTGTCCTCATTGACTCTGCTTCAAGTTCAGTTTCTGGATGACTGGAGGGCCGGCGTGACCAGGCCCCCACTGGTCTGTGGCACTTTCTCAGCGGCAGAGCGACCCCCACCTGGAGAAGCAGCCCACTCAGAGGCCCTTGGCACCATGGGTCTCTCCCACCCACCACTCGCCAGCCTCCATTTCCCACCTGTGCTCTTGTCTTTGGGTTCAAGAGGGAAAAACATCAAATTTGGATTCAATTCTCTTGAATAAGATGTTTAAAAGAAAACAAAACAACCAACCTTCAGGCTGCTCCAAGAGAGACGTCCGTACCTGAATGCTAGATTTCTCATAAGGAATCAAGTCTGATTCCATGATAACTGCCACTGATTTCAGAAAATCATTTCTTATGCTTTGGCTTTTTATGTATTAGTAATTGGAGAAAGCTTTTAGCAAGACTGTAGAGATGAGATGATACACTTTCACTGATATTGGCTTGGAAACTGTGTTTACTGAAAAGGCTTAATACACCTTGGAAACTCCTTTCCGTGTCATCCTGTGTAGCCTGAAAACTTAGTTAATGGACCTCTCTGTGCCTCAGTTTCACCGTATATAAAGTGAGGATAATCTCAGTGCTTGCCTCATGTTGTTGTTGGAAGGATCACGTGAACTAATGTTTGCAGAGTGTTTGGGGCTCATTAGGTGAGCCCTTAATAATTGTGAGCTCCTGATATTTTCTCCTGAGCTCTAATGATGTTCAGATTCTTTTTTCTCCTGAGCTCTAATGATGTACATCATTCAGGAGTGAGTTATTTCCAAAATCTTGATTAAGAGATACATTAGAGGGGTGATGTGAAGTCAAATGGACCAGAATTCATGTCCTGGGCCACCCACTGACCTGCTGAGTGCCTCTGGGCAATTACTTAACCTCTCTCAGCCTTCATTTTCTCATCTGTTAAATAATAACAATAATATAAAATAATAAAAATAATTTGTTAATAGTAATAAAATAATAAATAATTTATTAATAATATATAATAAAATCATAATAATATTGCCCTCATAGGGCTGCAGAGACAATTAAATGATGACATCTATACAGACCTTAGCACAAGTCTGGGCACCTAATAAGGGCCTAATAAATATTATCATTAAGACTCTATTGAGCACATTTATAGGTTTTGTTAAAGAAAAAGCCAAGGTCCTATGTTCTTGTGAAGACTGCATCCTATCATAAGGCAAAAACAACAACAACAAAAAAAGAACCACTGCTTGAAAAAGCCCTGAATGCTTTCTCACTACTGCAGCTGGTTATGCAAGCTCGCCTAAGCCCACAGACTCTCAGAAGGCCACTCCCCAGTGCCATTTATATTTTTACAATCACCATTCACACTAGGATGGCTCTTAAGACAAATGGAGTCCTGAGCCCTGGACACAAATAATGATTTGTCGTAGTGTTACTTTTTATTCATGAATTATTCCTTTCCTCCTCCTCTGTCATCTTCTGTTCCCAAGGTTAATTCATTCCCTCATCAAGGATTTACTGAGCACTTCTTTGTGCCACTCCCTGTGCAAGGCATTTGAGGAGCAGTGGCAGCCAAACTAAGGGGTTTGCTTCTGTGTTTTATAAACAGTCGGTGTTTAATAAATGACGGACGCTCTGTGTTTCTTTTTTTTTTTTTTAATTTTAACTCGTGCACAGATATTCTCCAAAACGAAGTAAAGGGAGAAAGTTCATTTGTCAAAAATTAACCTAATTAAAATTTGCCTTCAGGGGGCTCTGTATGGGATAGATGGGAACGAAAAGAGTGGCAGTCGTGATGGGGCAAGAGAAAGAGACAAGGCTGAATCTGTCTACCACTGAGGGAGAGCTGGGGCTTTGCATGCGCCATCCCAATGTGTCCTTTCAACCATCCCGTGAAAGAGGTGTGATTAATTACTCCTACTTTTTCAATAGAGAAACTGAGGCTCAGGAAGTTTACCTATCTTGCTCAACTGGTTCAAATCCAGCTCTTGTGACTTGAAAGCCTCTAACAAGCTCTTGATCATTCTCCTACAGGATGCTGCATCATGTAGAGAGAGAACGGAGAGAAAAGGGCCAGCCGTAGTTGGCCTGCATGCTGACATTGGGACCTGCTGCACCTGCACGGGTCACTTGAGAGTGAGGCTCTACCGACTCCCCTATTTCAGTCTGTACTCCTTCTCAGACAGCTCACAATGCTAGTGCCTGGGACCCAGGCCCACTGACCCTCTCCAGGCCCGCCTGACGCCCTCACCCTGTGCCTGGGCTCACTCATCCTTCCCATTCTTGGCTTCCATGCTTTTGCAGCTGTCAAAGGAGTTGGAACTAAAAAGCATGGTGAACTTCCCCACAGAAAGAGAAGAACAGTTGACTTTGGCAGTCTCTTGGTAGCGTATCATTTATTAACTCACTGCATGGCTGTTAACACAGTAATCATAGCTAGCACTTGTTGACCATACAGTCTGGGCTTCGTAATCCTCATGGTGTCCTTGTGTATTGGGCTGACACCCTTATCATTCTCCTTTTATAAATGAAAAAATGGAGGCTTAGAAAAATCAATTAATTTACACAATGAAAAGGATCTCAGCCTCATTAGTGCTCAGGAAATGCAAATTCAAACTTCAATAAGATCCCTTTTACATGGATCAGAATGGCAAAATTAGTAAATTGGACAATATCTGCTATTGATGAGAATGTGAAGCAACAGAAACTCGTACACTCTCTTAATGAGGGCATAACTCACCACTTTGGAGGACAATTTGCCAGTATTTTAGTGAGGCGAGAAAGGGCCCACCTTAGGATTCACCAGTCCCACTCCCCTGTGCTGAAGGCATGTGCCCTGGAGGAGCTGTCACACGTGTCCACAAGGAAACCGGCACAGAAATGCCTATGACAGTGTTGTTTGTGATAGCAAAAGAATGGAAACAATCTAAATGTTTATTAAACAAGAGAATGCCAACATAGACTGTGGTATGGTTATTACCATGGAATCCTACATAGCAATAAAGTAAATAACCAGAGCTAGGCCTATG
This sequence comes from Gorilla gorilla gorilla, assembly GCF_029281585.2. NCBI lineage: Eukaryota > Metazoa > Chordata > Mammalia > Primates > Hominidae > Gorilla > Gorilla gorilla. Next base: position 110,202,658 of record NC_073231.2, read on the forward strand.
AAAACAACTCCCAAACATGTTGACTACAAAAAAGCAGGAATCAAGACAATACATACTATGTTGTGCTTTTATAAGATTTAACCACATACAACAGCAGTCCCCAACCTTTTTGGCACCAGGGACTGGTTTCATGGAAGACAATTTTTCTACAGACTGGGGGTTGGGAGGGATGGTTTCTGGATAAAACTATCCCACTTCAGATCCTCAGGCATTAGATTCTCATAAGGAGCACATAACCTAGATCCCTTGCATGCACAGTTCACAATACGGTTCACACTATAAGAATCTAATGCTGCCGCTGATTTGAGGGAGGTGGAGCTCAGGCAGTAATGCTCGTCCGCTGCTCACCTCCTGCTGTGCACCAGTTCATGGTCCAAGGGTTGGAGACCCCTGACATACAAAACAATGGGGGGAGGGGGGAGGGATAGCATTAGGAGATAAACCTAATGTTAAATGATGAGTTAATGGGTGCAGCACACCAACATGGCACATGTATACATATGTAACAAACCTGCACGTTGTGCACATGTACCCTAAAACTTAAAGTATAATTTAAAAAAAAGAAATATGTACATACATAGCAAAGGTGTAGGCTGGGCGCAGTGGCTCATGCCTGTAATCCCAGCACTTTGGGAGGCCAAGACAGGCAGATCACTTGAGGTCAGGGGTTTGAGACCAGCCTGGCCAACATGGTGAAATCCCGTTTCTACTAAAAATACAAAAATTAGCTGGGTGTGGTGGGGGAAGCCTATAATCCCAGCTACTCAGGAGGCTGAGGCACAAGAATCACTTGAACCTAGGAGGCGGAAGTTGCAGAGAGCTGAGATGGAGTCACTGCACTCAAGCCTGGATGACAGGGCGACTGTGTCTCAAAAAAAAAGAAAAATGTATAAATGATGGACACTGGAATAAAACAGCAGATCAGGACACTGGCTACCTTGGGGAAGGAAGGGGCAAATCAGAGGGAGAGAAACACAGGGGACTTCAACTGTATTGGTAAAGTTTTATTTTCCACACTGGGTGATAGGTTCAGAGATGTGGTCATGTTAATTTTGATGCTTTTTGTATATTTCAATAATCTCATATTTTAGTTTTAAAAATTTCTGAAGGCCTCATCGTTAGTAGATAGAGGAGCGAAGTTTAGGGCCCACCATGAATACATGGTTCCCTCCCAATCCATCACAGTGCTTAGGGGAGGAGGGAGGCAATGGAAGGGGAATATGGAAAAAGAATGTTACTCATTCCACCTATTCTTTCTGCAGACCTTAAAAATGCAGTTGTTTAGTGACAAATCTTTCATTGCATAGTGAGGCAGCCTTGAAAACTATGGTATTAAATATTAATAGCTTGAATCATGTTTTTCTGTTGCTTTATATTATTATTTAGACCTATCTTTCCATAAAAATATTGTGACAAAATCTAATAAAAGCAACAAAGGGATTTCCACATTCATTTCAAATGTCTTTATTGATGCAGAATCCTATAGCTATTTTATTCTCCCAAACAGATCTATCAAATAGATAATGACCTGTGCTCTCCATTTAAAGCAGCCTTACACTAAAATGTTCTACAAAGTTTGTCCCTATTTTGTTGAGAGTTCTCACTAACTTTATGAATTTGAGAACTGAACAGGAACTCCTTCACTTCCTCCCTTATCTGAATATTAATAAATATCCATTGAATACCCATCAATTGCATGGTACTCTGCTAGATGCTGGTGAAATAATAGTGAACCAGACAGGCTCTGTCCTGAAGAAGCTTTCAGTTTCCTAGAGGAGATAGACAAGTAGAACAGGTATTATAAGGCAACGAGATAAGGCACGGTGATGGGTGTATGCTGGGCCTCCTACAGAGGAGCATGTCAGATATGGGAGACTCTTAGTGGGGTGCTATTACAGCTAAATACCAAAGGATGAGTGGGAATTGACTTCTGGGTAAGAAAGCAATTTAAATATTTCTTTCAACAGGATTCAGTAGTCTTATTGTAGACTTTCCATTGTCAACCAAAGCAGAGGAGAGAAATAAATATTTTAAAGTATCTCTTAACCTGAGAAAAAAGAGCTGTAGTTTGATTGAACCAGAAGGATTTTCTTCAGATGCAGCTCACCATCCTTTCTCTTTGTGCTCAAAACAAATCACAACTGGGTAAACTGAATTTCTACTACCCTTTGTTAAATGTGCAAATATACTCCTAAGTGAGTATGCTGGGGGCAGATGCACCTGCAAGGAGAGCATAATCGCCCCGATTTTATTCCATCTTTTAAAAATCCCTCTTGACCTAGTTACCTAGGAGAAGAAATCTAAGCTTAGTTTCTCTGCACACACAGAAGGATCATACCATAGACTAGGAAGTGTAGGGGAAGGAAGGTATTAAGGCAGCCTCTTTCAGCCATGCTGATTCCATTTAATTCCCTCAAATCTCGCATTCATCATTGTGATTGGATAATTTGCCTTGGACTTATTTTAAACTTGAGCATCTAATTTGATTAGGTGGGTTTTCCAAGACCAGATTTCCAAAAATTGCTGAAGAGACGTGGCCAGGAACTCATGCTCTCAAATGAAAACCAACTCTCCTAGAATCCCAATCCCACTAGTTAGAAGGAGATACAAATAAATCAGATAATAAGGTATAAAATGAAGATCTCAATGTTTATTAATTAAATAAAAAGTAAAATTACAGAGCTATTTTAAAACTAATGTAACCATTTTTTTAAAAAGAAACTATTTAAACAAGAAAATGATTTTTAAAAATTCTAAGTAAGAAATCTAGTACAAGCAAAGATGACATTTTAAAGTATCATCAATGAATTTCCACACAGCCTTTCCATCACAATAATATAAATTTATACCTTCAATCTTATGCAGCAACAAAGACGCAGTGAGAAAGACAGCAATTGCTTCTGAAAGAAAATCAAAGAAGCCTATAGTGGTGATTTTTTTCTAAAGGATCCTAGGGAGTTGAATAAGGCCTGCTTCTCCATGGGTTGACAATGTTTGGCTGTGAAGGGAATGGCAGCCTCCTTTCCTCTGATTTTACCTTTGAAGAGAATGAAAGGAACTCACTGTAACATTCTCCCTCACAAAGAGATGCAGAATTCAAACCTAACCCCCAAGAAATGCTATAATCAAAGTAAACACTAATCCTGCTCCTATAAATGTCATTAATATCATGTTATAGCATTGAATCGCATTTCTTTCTCTTGCTAATCTTTCCCTGAATTTTTAACAAAATCATCCTAGATTAGAAGAATAATTCTGGTAGTCTGAAAATGACAAAAAGGTTGAGACTTTGGGCTAGATAGTCCTGTTAAAGACACAACATTCAATAATGAAAGAACATGGCATGTAGCACAGAGGGCTTTGCCATTCAAGCCCTCATTATCCAAAGCCCTGCAGGAACAGGATTTATGCAGGGAATAAGAGGTTGTCAAAATGTGAAAAGGTGCAGTGCCTGAATATGTAGAAAACCAGACCGTTGTCAAACTGTGCCTCTCATTAACACAAGTGTCTAACCAGGTCCATTAGGTCAACCTCTGGGGTTAAGTCTTGTGCAGATGGCCATGTGTTGAACTGTCTGAAAAGATATCACACGTTAAAAAAAAAATTAAGAGCCTAGCAAAATTGCAAAACTGGCAAAACATGTAGATTTCATGAAGTCAGTGGAAGTGATATTAGGGAGATGCTAAAATTACAGCAAAGCCACTGTTAAATGAGGATCTGGGAGAGCAGGACCAGAAGACAACTGAAGAAAGAAAATTGACAAGGATGATGATACGAGGCACTTCAGAAAAGAAAGATCCGCATGTCAAAAGACAGAGAAAACTGATGAAGTGCTCAAATACTTTTGCAAAAATGACTGTATCTGTAATATTATTTCCAAAACTAACTGTGAAATAATCAGATACTATCAAAGAATTTTTCTGAAGGATTATATCCCCTAAAGCAACATTTTATTCATTTTTCACTTATTCTAAATTTTAGAACACCATTGTATTTACAATATGAAGATTCATTTCTCCAGATAAGGTCCTAATTCATTTGTAAATTTTGACCATGAAATTATACTCCCTGTCTTAAGTAGTTCCCTCTGTATGTTATCAGCCTCCTTAGTGCAACTTGCTCATAGTTGATTCTCCAAGGCTGTACTGAATGTTTCCTAACATCTTAAAGAATGACTCTCTAGCAAGCCCAAGGCCTTCTACAATCTGGAAGGCTTATCTAAATGTTCTGCTTTGATCAATCTTCCCTTGGCTCAATTGTCCTGAGTCTTAGATCACTGTGAAGCCTCTGACCTTGGTCTCTTCAACCCTTATGAGGAGAGATGCTAATTTCATATGCTGTCATGCAGGAAGACTTTTCTTGCCTACAGTCCCTTACCGACAGCACACACTTCAGGGGTGGGCCTGTTTCCTGGTCCCTGCTGTGGCATCTTCTTTTGTCACTCTGGATTTGAGTGTGGCGACTTCTCCCTTATAGGGTGCACGCTCCACAGGGGTAGGTGTGCAAGTCTGAAAGAGAACATTTCATTTCTCTCTTGTGGTTTATTTTCTTGAGTTCAAAGTTAAGTGTAGCTCCCTTTATGAATTGCGAGAGCTTTAAAAAAAGAATCTTGTAAATTTATCACGTGCCTCCCCATCCCCTTGGCCTTTCACAGAAATTCCTGGCAACCTTGAGAATCTGGATTGTCCCACTTTTTGTGGGTATTAATCTGCATCAGACAGAGGCCCAGGGACACTCACTGGGGCCTCTGCCATATCCTCACGCCCTTCTGAGTCCCACAACTGTCTCCTGCTGTCCTTTCCAACATCCGACCTTTTCTTCTAGTTTCAGTCCTACTCACCTGAGTTTGCAGTGCTTCTTTGTACCTCTCCTAACACTCTCAGAGCAGTTGCTTCAGATTCTAGCAATTGCGTACGCTTTCCACTTTCCTGTCTCTGTGCATTATGGATCTTCCACAGAATCTCACCTCGTTGGTGACCAACTATGCAGCAGAACCCTCTGCTGGATTCAGCGAGAGCTGTCAGTGCTTGAGCAGAGTTTTGAAATCACACACACACACACACACACACACACAGACAAATAACAAATTACTGTGGGTCTCATTTTGAGCACCCAAACTAATACATTGTAGTGATCAACAGTGTGACCTTTGAAGTGAGACAGATCTAAGTTAGAATTCTCCATTTGCCAGTTACTACGCGTAGGAAACTGACAAGTTAATTAATGCCTCCAGGCCTACTTCCTCATCCATGAAATGGGGGAAATAAACCTATCTCTCCGACAGTGGAGAATTTCCAGAGCCAAAGCATTTTCTTCATTCATTCAGCAGATATTTACTGAGCTCACACAGCCCCAGAGAGTACACCAAACACCGAGGATCCAACACAGAACAAGGCCCACAGCTCCTGCAGCCACAGAACTTGAAGCACTGCATCGGGTGTGCACTGAGTGCTCAGGAAATGAGGGGACTCCTGCCCTTCCCTCACCAGGCCAAGCCTCTGCTCACTTTCTGTATCTGTCTAAATGCTTTGCTGGACTTCCATTTTGGCTCACTGTCTACTCAGTCTTTGAGCCCTGTTGTCATCTTGAGGAACACAGACACCAGGAAATGAAGGGCCAGCCTCCCATTTCTACCACCTTGGACCACCACATCTGAAACCTTAAACTCACTAATACCCCACTCTCTGGCCACATCCTCCCTTTCAGGTCCTCGGTCCCTGTTTTGTTTTTTTTTTTCTTCTCCTGACTTTACTTTCCAAGCCAGACTGCATGAATATCACTTAAACCTGGGGTGACTGTACAATTTATCATCCAAAGTAGGACACTTCTTAGCATGAAAAGGGCACTAAACATAATTAACATAAGTATAATCCAGGCCCGTCTGAGCAAACCAAGATTTATGTCCTTCTTTCAGCTCATTCCTGCCTATCACCTAGAGGGCTTGCCTTCTCTCTGCTCCTCTTGGCATTCATACTCAGCAAAGCCGATGGCATATTTCAGTTCAATCTTCAGGCTCTTTTGCAGTGAGTGCCTCTGGAGCATGTGACCTAACTGAGCAGACTTTTGTGCCGCCTACTGTGTGCTGTGCAGCCCTCCTCAGATCCCATTCGGTCTCCCTCTTCCTACACCACTTCCTTGAACCTACACTACTTGCACTTTTCAGCTGTTCATTTTTTGTCTGTCCTGGACTCCGTCTTGGGAAGTGACTGCCCATGCCAGTGGCTCAGGTGGGGCCATCACACACAGGGCCTGTCCTCCTCACTCAGAACGGGGCTTGCTCTACAGCCTGCTCCATCACCTAGAGGATGCTTCCCCAGAACCCAGCTTGCAGGCTCTGGGAGCAGGCACCACCCAGGCCAGGCACATCAGAATCCTTCCTGGTAGCTTCCGGTCAGGGCCATGCTTTTGCATGGGCTGGGCTGCTGCTCTCATTTTTGTGTAATTATCTGACTTCTCTTTTATCACTCAGCTCAGCTAATCATCAGTCTAGGAAGCTTTGGCCCTCTGTCCCCTATCCACTATCTTGCTTACCCCAGGTTTCTGGAATAATCTGTTCACTCGTCAGTCTCCCCCGGCAGACAGAGGGCTGGTGTGCTGCTCTCTTTCTTCATAACAAGCACTCAATAGATATGGGTAGAAGGGATTTTGGGGGAGGGAGCTATGAAGAGGGCTTCCCATCTAAGCCTGCTTTCTTCTTTTTGTGGTTTGGCCTGGCCTGGGCTGACTCAGTTTCTGTCACGCTCTTTTGTGGTGCTGCATCATTTATCTGTTCTCCAGGCTGTACTTTTTTTTTTTTTTCGAGACAGAGTTTCACTCCATCACCCAAGCTGGAGCACAGTGGCACAATGTCGGCTCACTGCAAACTCCACCTCCTATGTGCACACGATTCTCATATCTCAGCCGCCCAAGTAGCTGGAATTACAGGCGCACACCGCCATGGCCAGCTAATTTTTGTATTTTTAGTAGAGACGGGATTTCGCCACCTTGGCCAGGCTGGTCTTGAACTCCTGACCTCAAGTCATCCACCTGCCTCAGTTTCCCAAAGTGCTGGGATTACAGGCGTGAGCCACTGAGCCTGGCCTGGGCTGTACTTTTTCTGTGGCCGGCTGTCTACAAACTGCTTTCTGGCTGTTCAGTCATGGAGCCAGCCATGTCTGGCTTGTCACCCTGGTCACGCTGACCATCACATGTCTCTGACCCGACTGGCTGGGTCTAACCTGCACACTGTCTCTCTCTTGCCTGCCTCTGAGGCTCTGGGTGGGCCAGGTCTGCTTTCCTCTCAGAATGGCCATGGATGGGAGCCACGCCTGCATGCACGGCCACCTCAGAAACAAGCAGCCTCCTGTCAGGAGTCCTGTGCTGTCTCACACTCCACAGTCTTTCCCTTTGATAGATAAGTTGACAGAAATCAAAGACAACTTAAGTTCTAGTCTCAAGCCTCTCAGCCCTTTTAACCTTTTAATATTTGCTCATCCTTAGAATTGGGTTACATAAGCTCTATGATGGCTAGACTCATGCCTTCTTCATCTTTGTGCTGTCTGTCACTTCTGGCATTGTTCTCTGGGCATGTTTTAGGACATCACTAGATGTTCACTGTGACAAAATGGAAAAGTGATGGCACTCCTTCTGCAGAATCTGAAACCATCACTGCTGTTATTCAGAAGTTCAGCTGCACATTTGTTTTCTAAGTAGACTTAACCTCCAACTCTTAGCAATCCTTGTCTTATTCCTTCTCTCTAATGACGATGGCAAACCTCTGTCTGAAGTATGAACTGCCCAGCCTGACACAGACCCCAGCATATGGCAGAGCCATTGCTTAATGCATGTAGTTGACACTAGCAGTCAGGGTCAAAATAAAGTGAGCCTCTTTCTCTGGCATCCCAGATGAATATGGTGATAATAAAGACTCCATCCCTATTCTCCTGGCTAAAAGCATACCTAATTCTTACAGGACATTTATGCAGCATAAAACACATAGAAAAACCAGGATGAGGAAACAGAGTATTCTGGATTGAACAAACACAGCAGGTTTCTTTTCTCGCCTTCTGGGACTCCATGTTCTCCTGATGGTCTTCCTGCCTCACTGGTCAGCCTTCTCAGACTCCACTGATGCTTGCTCTTCTCCTCCACCTCTGAAGGTTGGTGGGCCCAGAGCTCTATCTTAAGCCCCCTTTCTTCTCTAATATAGTTTCCTTGGTGACCTTAAGACTCACGGTTTTAAATCTATATGTTATGACTCCCAAATTTTATCTCCAGCTTTGATGTCTCTTGATCTTCAGACTCCTTTATCTCCTTTGTGCTCATTGGCTACAGCACAAAGAGGTGTAAAATTGCTCAAACACAACTAGAACTTAAGCACCATGAACCACAGTTTGAAACAAGTAGAATATAAGCTCTTTGTGATCAGACTGGCTGTCTTATTAATGCCTATATCCTCAGCATCTAGAATAGTGCCTGGTGCTCTACAAACATTTATTAAATGAAGGGAGATTTCTTGACTGTAGGACTTCTTAAAACTTTTTATGATATTGGGCAATTTTATCACCTGAGGGTAACATCATCTAAAATTATTTGACAACTTTCTCAAGGAATACTTCAAGAGACTCAAGTCCTGAGAACACACTGTTGGAAGGCTAATTTGATTATGGTATTTTTTCCCCCCTAGTACATGCTGGTCAAGATTAGATGATCACACCTTGACAGCAATTCTTTCCATCTTGATGGTATCACAATCAAATAAAATGGCTTGAGGGTAAAACCACATGAGAGGCTGTTGCTGTGGTTTGAATGTTTGTCCCCTCTCAAACTCATGTTAAAATTTAATTGCCATTGTAACAGTATTAAGAGGTGAGACTTCTGAGAGATGGTTAGGCCATGAGGGCTCTGCCTTTATGAATGGATTAATGCTGTTATCTTAGGAGTGCATTCCTTATAAAATGACAAGTTTGGCCCCTTTGGCTCTCTCCCTTCTCTCTTTGCCCTTCTGCCATGTGATGCCTTCCTCCATGGGATGACACAGCAAGAAGGCCCTCTCTAGATGCCAGCGCCTCGTTCTTGGACTTCATAGCATCCTGAAATGTCAGCCAATAAATGTCTGTTCATTATAAATTAACCAGCCTCAGATATTCTGTTATGGCAGCACGCACAAAAAATAAGTAATACAGAAGACATAGGTGGCACCTCACCTAGCAGGACATCGGTGGTTTACTTTGGTAAATGAGAATTGAACTTGAGTTCTCAGTATTTGATGATACTTGTCATTGTGACAAATTAATAGAGAGACAGAAATGAAAATTATATAATTTGTGGTTCTATAAATAAACATTAATTCCAATTATCATTACACTTTCATAACTGCAGAAATGCCTTTTGGTTACATGACCAAGGAAAAAGGAAGACATAAGTTGATAGTAAATTTAATCATATTGGGCTGGGCATGGTGGCTCACACCTATAATCCAAGCACTTTGGGAGGCTGAGGGGGGCTGATCACTTGAGGTCAGGAGTTCAAGACCAGCCTGGCCAACATGGTGAAACCCCGTCTCTACTAAAAATACAAAAATTATCCAGGTGTGGTGGCCTACGCCTGTAGTCCCAGCTACTCGGGAGGCTGAGGCAGGAGAATTGCTTGAACCCAGGAGGTGGAGGTTGCAGTGAGCCAAGATCATCCCACTGCACTCTAGTCTGGGCAACTGAGTGAGACTCTCAAAAAAAAAAAAAAAGAGAAAAGAAAAGAAAAAGAAAATTTAATCATATTGACTGCTGAGGATGGAATGTGCTGGGATGCTAGATTTTCTTTTTTTTTTTCCTTTTTATTTATTTATTTATTTATTTTTTTGAGACAGAGCCTCACTCTGCTGCTCAGGCTAGAGCACAGTGGTACGATCTCAGCTCACTGCAACCTCCGCCTTCTGAGTTCAAATGATTCTCCTACCTTAGCCTCCCAAGAAGTTGGGATTATAGACATGCACTACCACTCGCGGCTAATTTTTGCATTTTTAGTAGAAAGGGGGTTTCACCATGTTGGCCAGGCTAGTCTTGAACTCCTGACCTCAGGTGATCCACCCGCTTCAGCATCCCAAAGTGCTGGGATTACAGGTGTGAGCCACCACGCCTGGCTGGATGCTAAATTTTCTGAAAATAGCAAGATCAACAGAGAAGAATCCCAAAGGTATTAATGATTGAATGCTGTTCATGGAGGCTAAGATACTAAAATATCAATAAAGACAACAGAACTTCCAAATACCAAACAGCAGATGCTGGGTCAACAGCAAGCAGACCAAATGAACAGTGACTCCCTGAGAATGAAATCCACGCCTGGCCTGGTGAATGTAGAGGGCACTCAGCACACATTGAACTGAGCTACCCAGGGCTCTGTGAATCACTTGTACATGAGAAAGCCCTAGGTGCAACAGAGGTGATCTATAACAATGAAGATTGGCATTTTGATGATGTTTACAATTTACCCAATATCTCAATTTAATCCTTAAAATATCCTGGCTGGAGTGGGAGAGGGAAAGATTTGAAGCAATAAATAAATAAATAAATAAATAAGTAAACAAACAAACAAAATGCTGTGAGCTACAAAGCTGGGCTGTCTCATTTCAGGGCTGGCTCCTCTGGTAAATTTGCCAGTCAGAGAGGAAGTGAACCCTCTGTGCAGAGGGGAGACTGAGGGAGCAATATCATAAGGATGGGGGAATGGGTGGCTATTTGTTTGAGTAGGAATTAAACTTTATGGTTAGGATACTGCAGTGATACAAGTTAAAGGGATTGGCTTTGGAGGTAGACAAACCTGGGTTTGAGTCCCAACACTGCCACTTGGTAACTATGTAAGCTCCCTGAGCCTCTATTTCTTAATCTATAAAATAGGAATATCACTACTTACCTCCAAGGGTTGTTGAAAGAATTAAAGTGTGCTTGGAACATAACTGTTGATCAATAAATATTTACTGAACGAATGTTGATTGATTAGATAAAGCATGAAAAAGAGTACTTAGAAAGTGTCCTGTGTATAGTGATGTGTTGGTAAATATTAACAACTATCTCTACCTTCCTTTTTCCTCACCACCCTTAAAGCCCTAACTTAAAGCACCTGCCTATTTCTGTGGGTAAATACTCCTTCTCTGGCTGTTTTCAAGCTACCAAACTGACACCACTGAATGAAGAGTTGGGCATAGATGCGTACATATGTCTCTTGTGAGCCAAAATGAGCCAACTCCAGCATGTGTATTACCTTGTATTGGTAGTGATTAACCTGAAGAAATTAGGATTATATGGCAAGTGATATGTCTTAAATTATTTTCTCTGAGCTACCACCTTGAGAAAGACATTGACAAATGGTTATTTCAGAAATGGAGAATACCCATCTCAAGGACCAAAGCAGCCATCCACTCAATTTTATCTTATCTACAAGGCAAATTATCCTTATCATTGCAAAGATACAACCCAGTTTAAAAGCTTTGGCAGCAGTATTCTGAAACCATACATCACTCCATGAAGCTATTGCTGTTTCTCTATAAAATGCAATGTGATCCTGATTTTCCAGAAAAGGTTGGGGTTCCCTATTACTGAAAAAAAAAGAGAAAAACAGATGACTTAACAAATGTCTATACTTTCACATTTTGTTGGAACTTATAACACTCTAAACACACAAAAATTCAAGAAACATAATCCATTTTAACTTAAAGAGCTATATATTTTTGTAAACAATTAATAATATGTAGTTTTGCTCAGTCAGGATTCTCTTGAACATCCAAGTTGCTCTTACATTTTTCCCCTCCCTCTTTTCTTTTGCTTTTCTTTCCTTAAACAACTTTTATATGAAGTTGAAGTTGAAATATATTCTATTATGTTATATTTATCAAATAAAGTTTGATGCCTTATCTTCTGATTCAATATTTTCCCTTAGGATCAGCTGTCTACATTTTAAAATAAATAAATTAACAGTTCCCCAAAGCTGTCAAATCAGATAAAAATGTCTTCTCTTTCCTTTGAAATTTCCCAAAAGATCCAGTAACAGTAATAGCTGCATGGTATGATGCTGAGAAATTTTATTATTATGCAGTAAAATCATAGATAAGAATCAAGCTCTCACAGATAATCCCACTATTTGAAATAAGGCAGGGGGAATCTGCTGGGTAAATTTAGTTAAATTTCCTTCTACGCATCTCTGAAACTATAGCTTTTGCTCCTTCTGTGTGCAGTTTATTCATTTACCAGATGCCACCTATGTACTAAGTACTGGCAAAAAAGAATAAGATGCTGCTCTGAAGGAACTAACTCTAGCCAGGAGACCAGCTGAGTTCAGGGACTGACAAATGCTGATGTGACTCTGTACTCTGTGCTTTGGGAGTCCAGAATAGGAAGTGATTAATTTTCTTGGTAGGGATAACAGATAAGCAAAGAAATAGCATTTGCTATTCCTGCTTGCCCTCAAACTCTTATCCCCACTCACAAAGAAATCTGAATATTTGAAATGAAAACCAAAGCAAGGACTTTGATAACCTCATGTGAATTTAAAAATCTAGAGTTTTTATGATTCTTTTTCTTAACCTTCATGTGATATTTTTATCCTGTAAGTTGTCTTTGCCTAATGCCATAGGGAACCATCTCCAGACAGTTCCCAAACCTCATTTCATTTTATCCATTTTATTTAATATCTTTTCCACACCAACATTTTTTGAATAAGGCATTTCTCCATGATTTGGGTTTCATGACTATTTTCTTCCTTTTATTTTTTTTTTGTCTCTACAGAGGTCCAGTTGTACAGTGGGAATCAAAAAGACCTTATCACAAATCCTGGCTCTTAGGTTTACTTAATGCTTAACCTAGGGAAAGTTAGTTAATCCTACAGAGACTCAGCTTTCTATTCTGTAAAATGGGAACAATAATACCTACCACTTGGCTTGCTTTATGGATTAAGTAAAATAATGAATATAAACCACTTAGTACAGAGCTTGGCAGATAGTGCTCAAAACAGCACATGATAACTATCATTTATTGGTATTTTTAAAACAATGATGCACTAAAATGCCTAAAAATTTGATACCAGAAAAAAATACTAAGAAACTAAAATAATTCACAGAATTGATAGTGAACTCATAAAAATTGCAGTTGGCATTAATTCTGCCAAAAAAATCACAAAACAATTTGCAAAGGAGAACTGATGAAACCAGTGATTTGATGATCTCTGCTGCCTCAAAACATTTTCTCTACAAGAAGACTAAGGCAAAGCCAAGCATTTAAATATGGTCTATCAGGGTTCCCTGTTAGTCTAGCGCCCCTGCTGGAAGCAACTGGAACTGATGCCAAGATTGGCCCTACCTTGGATCCACTTCAGGTGTCACATAATCTATCATCCAGTTCTATTGATTTTACTACTTTATGATATCCTAAATCCACCCTCTGTGTTCATCTCCTAGATTACTGCTACAGTCTCATGAATGCACCAGCTGCCATCAGTGCCTCCAACTTAGATTAATTTTTTCCTTGAGAGACTTTCCAAAACAAACGCTGAGTAACTTATCCTTCATTACTTCATTTAACTCAATGTTTATAATTTACAGCATCTATTATTACTTAAGGATAAAGTTTTGGCCGGGCGCGGTGGCTCACGCCTGTAATCCCAGCACTTTGGGAGGCCGAGGCGGGTGGATCACGAGGTCAGGAGATCAAGACCATCCTGGCTAACACGGTGAAACCCCGTCTCTACTAAAAACACAAAAAATTAGCTGGGCGTGGTGGCGGGCGCCTGTAATCCCAGCTACTGGGAGGCTGAGGCAGGAGAATGGCGTGAACCCAGGAGGCGGAGCTTGCAGTGAGCCGAGATCGCGCCACTGCACTCCAGCCTGGGTGACAGAGCGAGACTCCGTCTCAAAAAAAAAAAAAAAAAAAAAAGGATAAAGTTTTTGGAATCATATAAGCAGGGTTTATGTCCTGGCCCTGCCATATACTTGCTTGTGTGACTTGGACAAATTTCTTAATTTCTTGAAGCTTCAGTTCTCTAACTTTTTTTTTTTTTTTTTTTTTAAGACAGAGTCTCACTCTGTCACCCAGGCTGGAGTGCAGTGGTGTGATCTTGGCTCACTGCAATCTCCACCTCCCAGGTTCAAGCTATTCTCGTGCCTCAGGCTCCTAAGTAGCTGGGACTACAGGGGTGCGCTGCCACGCCCAACTAATTTTTTGTATTTTTAGTAGAGATGGGGTTTTGCCATGTTGCCCAGGCTGGTCTTGAACTACTGAGCTCAGGCAATCTGTTTGCCTCAGCCTCCCAAACTGCTAGGATTACAGGTGTGAACCACCACACCTGGCCAGTTCTCTAATTTTAAGTGAAAAAAATACCTCCCTCCCTCCCAGGGTTATTATACTGACAGAGACCTTAGCAGTGTGTCTTGCATTCAGTAAGCACTCACTAAATGTTAGTGCTGCTGTTATTTATCACATACATCTTCAGAAACACCGAGGATCCTAGGATTCTTATAGTTACCACCTACTTGTCACCCATTAATGTTAACATTTATAAACTAACTCCCCAGAAATATTAACTGTAACCTTAAACCACCTATTTCGACTGAGCATATAAACACAGCATATAAAGAACTGCAGTATTTCTGAGAATTTAAAGCACGTGAGAAAACTTGTTTACCTAATCAAAGCCTTAGGAAGTGTTTAAAAATGGATAAATCTTGCGTAATGGACTCTGAGAATCCACAAGTAAAAATTTTTCATAAGACATTAAAGGAGAAACCAAAGCCTCTACAAGATCCAAATGAACTGAATCAAAAAAACAGCCAGAGAGCTCTGGAAAAGGAGAGGTACATTTGAAAAACGGAAAGAAGAGGGAGAAGCCTTAGAACTAGTCCAAGGGTGGCAAACATTACCATCTACATGGCCAGGCAAGTAATGTGTGAAGCCTTCTGGGTGAAAACCAGAAATACCTCCTAGCCAGGGGCCTGCCATCTAGCTCTGGCCCATTGGACCCACGTGGGATTGAGGACACAGGGTTGCCTCCCCGGCCCCCATATCCAGAAATCTAGATTTTTTAAATCTAAAATTCTCAAATATTTTAGTGTATTTGGTGTAAAATTTTAAAACTATTTCAAACTCTGTGTGAACTAAACAAAACTTGTGTGAAAGCCCCAATATCTCTTTTATAATAACAGGGGTCTTTGATAGAGATTTGGTCATCAAAAGGGGAAAGCAGAGACAAAAGTGACATTTATTGACCTCCTACCAACCTGTTGCCCAGGCTGGAGTGCATTGGTATGGCTGGCTAATTATTTTTTATTTTTAAATTTTTTGTAGAGATGGGGTCTCATTCTGTTGTCCAGGCTGTTCTCAAACTCCTGGCCTCAAGTGATTCTCCCACCTCTGCCTCTCAAAGGGCTGGGATTACAGGTGTGGTGAGCTACTGCTTTGGGCCATGCCTTTCATTAAAAAAAAAACCCATTTGAGTGTCACAATTTGTTAGGAAGGAAACGTTGTTGTCATTTTCCAGATGAGGGAATTGAGCCCAAGGAGGATCGAGAAACTTGCTCAAGGCCACACAGCTAGGAAATGGTGGCGAGGGCAAGAGAGAATTTAGGTCTTCTCCAGCCCAAAACTCCACCATTGCTCTGGTGGTCATAAAAACTGACCTTGCAGATCTTCAACTAATGGGAGCACATTTTTTCAAGGGGCTGCTGCTGAGCTCTGAACTTCATTACACTTATACAGAGAGGTCACACCTCCCACAGTGGCTCTCAGCCAATGACTGGGCCTTGCCTGTAGCTGGGAGATCTGAGACTTGGCTCAGGGACTCCCTGACGGCCTTTTTCAGCCTCCCCTAGACTGTAGGGTGTTCCAGGATGCTCCTACCCATTTTCTCTCTTTCTTTTCTTTACTGGTTTCAGACTTAACTTGCAATCTGAGGGCTCTCCCAATCTTTTCCAGCCACCTCCTAGTTTCTTTCACAGGTGTTTCCCCTAATAAAACTCATACACCTTTATCCATCTTGGTATCTGCCTCTTGGAGGACCCTGACTAACACAATTGCCAAAAGCCCCCACCAGATTACCCCACAATCTGGAAATCCTGAACTGACCTATCAGTCTGCAAGGGGAAATGCGTTCATCCAATAATGATCCTTTATCTAAAAACTGGCATCTCTAATCTCTCATATCAATCCTGACACCCCAGGAATACATTAAACCAAGTGTGATGTGTCAACACCACTACTACCAACAATAACCAGCCAGACATCCAGAAGCAGGAGACAGTCCGACTTGTGGCAGTATCCCACTGTGGCACACTCACCTGGTCTCGCTGCTTTATTCGTTTGTAAATATATTCAGCAAATGGTTTTCGAGGAATAAACTTCCCATCTCCTGCCGTGACACTGAACACTCCGGCTTCATATACCACTTTGCCTCTTGAAATAGTCACAAGGGGCACCCCGTGGCAAACCATGCCCTCGAAAATGTTGAAGTTAACAGCCTGATGATGAGTTTTTGCTGAGATAGTCCTATATTTGTGAAAACAACAAAAAAAGTTCTGGATCATCATCAGCTCACTTGATAAATATAAAATATTAAAAGAAGAATGACTTAGAAGAAAACTTAGCAACTCTATTCAGTCATAGCTTCATCACTGTAACAAGTAACTTTAAGAATAGAACATAACATTAACATTTCATTACAAAGTAATTACATTTTTCTGAGAGAAAAACCCAAGAGATCACTCTTCAAGGTGATTAATGAGGGTGGAGTGAGTGGAAGGAGGGCATTGTCTTTTACGTTCAGATTTTAAAATTATTTTTATTTATATGTTAACAACACATTTTTTCATTTTTAAATTATAAAATATTTTTAAACGCAGGTGACTGGTGAACACACTGACCCTATATCCAGCTCTAAGAAATTTTAACTTTTTGTAGATACAATGGGGGCTTCTTCAATACCCCTTCCCAAATCCCATGCCCGTTCCTGCCTTCCCAAAGGAAATAGCTATTTGGTAGTTATCAAATTGGACTTGGTAGTTATCAAGGAAAAGTATATATGGAATTTCTTTCATTGTCTGTAGCAAAACTAGAAATTTGAAGATAACAGAAATAATCAAATATGTTGGAATATAATCTCTTAGTGTATTCTATGTCATACATTTGTCATCATTCTCAGTAGTTTATTAATACTTTTCAATCCTACACAATACGATTGATGACTTCCAGGCTGGGTATTTGAAAACGCTACATGCCTCCTTTCCTTAAATCTCATTAAATGGAAAAGAAAAAAATCTGGCAGCAGTGACTAATATGAGCATAATCTGAGTCCTTTTTTTCTTTAAAATGTTTTATTTCCATAGGTTTTTGGGGAACAGGTGGTATTTGGTTACGTGAGTAAGTTCTTTAGTGGTGATTTGTGAGATTTTGGTGCACCCATCACCCGAACAGTGTACGCTGAACCCAACGTGCAGTCTTTTATCCCTCACCCCTTCCCACCCTTTCCCGCTGAGTCCCCAAAGTCCATGGTGCTATTCTTATGCCTTTGCATCCTCATAGCTTTGCTCCCACTTATGAGTGAGAACATACAATGTTTGGTTTTCCATTCCTGAGTTACTTCACTTAGAATAATAGCATACTCTAAATTCTGGTAGAAGGTTCTACAATCCCTCTCAGGAATGGATTAAAGAGATAAATTTTTTTAAAATCGTTGAGGCTGAGTGAGTCTAAGGAGGAGCAGCTCAAAGTTCCCCCAGCCTTATTTGGAAGGGCTGATGAGGAAGCCCCAGCTGCTGTGTGCTGCAGTCCTAGTAATGAACAAGATAACACTGGCCTGTTCCTTGGTCTAACTGCTTACTTGGTTTCCAATCCCAACATGCCCAGACAGAATTCTTGACTTGTAATGCTGACCACAACCCACCCACTCAAGTTTGCTCCTCCCTTGAGTTCTCATCTCAGTAAATGACATCACCATCTATCTTTCCTCACCCCTCAACCAGCATCAAGCTTCTTTGTTCTACCTCCTCCCAAAATAAACCCCTGCTTCTCCTCTCCCCACTCCATGGCTCCCACTGGAGTCTATACCGTCATCTCTCACCTGGACAACCCCAACACTTCTTACTGGCTTCTTTGTTTCAATTCTTACCCTCCTGCATTCCTTACCACTCTCCACAAAGCTGCTCAAATTGTCTTTTAAAAATGAAGATCAGATCATGTCACTTGCCTGCTTGAAACCCTCAGTGGCTCCAGGCTGTTACCTAAGAGCCAAATAGCTGTAAAAAAGCATGGTGATGATAACAATAAAAAATAATCTGCTCCCAGTGAGAAATAGCTGCCATGGAAAAGAGAAAGCGGAGCATCTAGTATGTCAGGGAGATCGTTTATAACATCTTATTTCATCTTTAGAATGCCTCTCCAAGGTAGAGAGTATTTTCCACATTTTATAGGAAAAATAAATTGAGATTTAGAAAGGTTATGTCACTTGCCAAAGGACATATGACCAGTTTGATGAAACTAAGATTTTTTTAATTTTAATTTTTAGTTTTTGAGACAGGGTTTTGCTCTTGTTGCCTAGGCTGGAAGTACAGTGGTGTGACCATAGCTCACTGCAATCTCTACCTCCTCAGTTCAAGCGATCCTCCCACCTCAGCCTCCCAAGTAGCCGGCACTACAGGCACGTGCCACCACACCCAGCTAATTTTTATATTGTTTTTGGTAGAGACAGGGTTTAGCCATGTCACCCAGGATGGTCTCAAACTCCAAGGCTCAAGCAATCCACCCACCTTGGCTTTCCAAAGTGTTGGGATTACGGGCATGAGTCACTGCACCTGGTTGGAAACTTGGATCTTTTTATATTTTTAAAATTTACAATAAAAATGACCTTCTGGTGTACATTTCTATGAATGTTTACACATACATAGATTTGTGTTACCATCACAACAATTAAGACACAGAACAGTGATACCACTACCCCAGACTCATACTATCCCTTTGTAGTCACGCCCTCCCCCAATCCCTAACACCTGGCAACCACTGATCTATTCTTCATCACTATAGTTTTCTCTTTTCAAGACTGTCATATAAGTAGAATCATAGAGTATGTAATCTTTCAAGACTGAGTTATCTAATTCCACATCAATCCTTTGAGATTCATCCAATTTGTTTTGTGTATCAATAGCTCCTTTTTTGTTGCTGCATAGTATTCCACTGTATGGACATACCACAGTGCTATACATTCACCCACTGAAGGCCATTTGGGTTGTTTCTAAATAGTTTTTTGATGAATATGAATAGAACTGTTATAAACATTCAGGTACCTGTTTTGCATGAATATTTCTCTAATGTAAATACCCAGGAGTGAAATTGCTGGGTCATATTTTAAGTGTATGCTGCAGCAAAAAAAAAGAGCTTTCAGTGACCTTAGGAACCAACTTACTGATATAAAGAAATGTCAAAGAATCACCAAGAAGCAGGAGACGGGTACAAATACACAATAATTTCAAACATTAAGAAGGATGGAGGGGTATTAATCAAGTGGTAAATAACGTCACTGAAACAGGAAAATGAAGAAAATTATTTAAAGGAATACTAAGTATAGAATGAGTTATGATGAATTATGATGATGAAAGATACAAACTCAAAGAAAATAAAGCTAGGAAACAATAGAGAGGGGCTTCAAACCTTCAGGGTGAAAAGACTTTTTATGGCCATTATAATCTGCCAAATATTTCCATAGCCTGGGCTGCTGCATTCCTACACATCACAGTTATATTGATGGGAGGGACTCTTGGGATTGTATTACAGCATACTATATAAAGATTTTTGGACTGATGCATTAGTAAGGTTGCTATATGAAGAAAGTAAAATGAATTAAAAATTTGTGCTGAAATGGTTATTTGAAGTACATGAATGGGAGGAAAAAAGAAATTCTTAAGAGTTACTGAAGCTCTTAGGGAAAACATCTAACAGAAGAAATAATCTTTATACACAAATATTGTCATTACAATGTTGCCTAAACTATTTAAAAACTGAAGCATAACTATTTTCCAAAGTCTATCCTATAGAATATTAGGCATTTATGAAAGACTAGAATTAAAAATACTCTGGGAAGCAAAAACCCTGACAATTATGTAATATCAATGGAAAAACCGGTGATAGAGAGTATGTACATTATGTCTACCAGAAAAATATATATGCATGTGGGCAAATACAAGAGGGAATATACAAAGTAGCTTTTTTTGTGGGCTAAGAAAAGGAAGATGGCAGATTCCAGGTATCTTCAGTGTTCTTGTTATACTGTTTCCTTGATGTAAGTTGTGATCTTAAAATGAGGTTGACACAGGAAAATATCAAATCAGATTTCTTTGCCTCATACCAAAAAAAAAAAAAAAAAAGGTCATTACGTTGACTCTCTCAGCCTTGGGGTTAGCAAGAGAAAGAGGACAATTAGACAACATCTAAGAGATTCTTTATATTAAGTCATTATGTAAATGAAGTCAAATTAACACAAAATGTAAATTTGAGGCATTATCACCAGCAGCAAAAGGAATGTGCTTCCACTTTCACATTGGAAGGTGTCTGACAGGGTGTCATTCGTCACCCAACTTTTTCCTTCCAGCTTTAGCTGTAATTCTCCAATCTTAGGAGCTTTCACACTTCTGAATCCTTGCACATGAAGTTATCTTTTCCCTAAATGCCCTCCTCACTTCTGCCCTTCTCCCTGCCCTAAGACTCCACCCAAGAATCCTGGTCCCTAGAAGCTGACCCTGACGACATGGGGTGAAACTGAACATTTTCCTCTGTCGTTTAGCATTATCTGAAGGTATCACATTGATCTCTTGACAAGGCTCTCTTTTCCTACCTGGTACACACTTTAAGACAGAGACTAGGTTGGTTTAGCTTCAGCACATGCTAGGTGCTTTATAAACATTTATGTGATGATCAAATAAAAAGACTGCATGATTGTCCTCCTGTTTAGTCAGGTTGGTTTAAATTCCTGCCTCCACTGTCCTCTGGGACATGACTGTGTTTTGGGAACAGAACACTGAAGTAAATGAGAGGTAAACATCCAGCCCATTTCTGTTGGGTACCCAACATTTCTAGCATGCTGTACAGGTTGATTAGTAATGAATAAATAAGTAAAATTGTTATAACTATCATTCTTAGTGGCATCTTAGCTTATATGAAATACTTGTTCACTAATACCTATAAATACTTGGCAATTCTAATATTACCAACTGCAATAAGCACACAGCTCAGTATTATTACTCCATTTCCAAGATGATAGTGCTGAAATAGTGCTGTTTCACAACTTGCCCAAGGTTCACATAGTTTAATATTGAATGAACTTGTGAGAGGCAGAAACCACTTCCAACTTTTGAGAATACTGTTATATTTGTAACCCTACCATCAGAAAGTTTTAAAAATTGTGGTACATTTTCAATATTTAATTATAGACAGTTTTAAACATAAAAATACAATGCAATATCATCACGTGATTTATCAGATCACTACCAAACAGTGTTTAAAATCTATGCATTTGTTGTGCAGTTTGGGAGATGTGGTCCATTATTGGAACAAACGCAAGTTCAGAGTCACACATCTTTGTAAGGACATCTGTCATTCCTTTGAACACACTTCCTCTGGGGAATTCTCCCCATGGCAGAAGCCAAAAACATGTCTTCCCAGACTTCTTTGCAGCTGCAGCCCAGGCATGTGACCTGGGCTCCTTCAAAATGATGCCCTAGTACCAGACTTTGCCTGGCAAGTTGGTGACACAGGAAGCAGCTACCACAGGAATCCATGTGGAGGGTAGAGATGGGTTAATCCTGGGTTTAGGGCCAGCTGTGACAGATATTCTAGCAGCAGGATCTGAGCTCCACGGTGATCTGCAGTATCTGTGCCTAGGAGTAGGATCAGAGCTCTCCGATGCCCTGTGGGATGCCTGGGGCATCAGTCCCGGCTGTTCAGCCTCTCAGCTTGCTCCTCTAGCCCTCCTGGAGAGTCTATGAGCCACCCAGTATCCTTTGATACATTCCCTTTTTGTTTAACTATTTAGAGTGAATTTCTCTTGATTGCAGCTAAGAACCCTGCCTGACACAGCTTTTTCTTTCAATTCTTGCAATGTATCTATGGAACTTTTAGAAAAATCTGCTTTTGTGATAATTTGAAAAACACAAATTTGAGGCCTTTCTTGAATGTGAAGGCTGAACCCAACTGCCTTCCAGGCATTGTCCCTAAGAGAGGCCCTGGAGAGAGGTGAGTGTTTAGCACAGTATCTTAACACCCATCTAGGGCCATTGTCATATAGCACATGGGAACAGACCCATCCTTTCAAAACTCACCCTATGCCTTTATTTCACTGTAATGAAACATCCCCCAGGTTCTTGTAACTTGCCCAAAGTGGCTTCTCCTGAAGCAGCTGAGGTCCTGGTGTGAAGGCCAAAGTCAGACTCACATAACCTCCCCCGCAGAGCTGGTGGGCCTCATGTCATCTGATGAGCAGGCCATGCTTTGAAGGCTGGGAGATAATCTTGGAAGAAAGCAAGAAAACAGGCCAGGCATGGTGGCTCACGCCTGTAATCCCAGCACTTTGGGAAGCTGAGGCGGGCAGATCACTTGAGGTCAGGAGTTCGAGACTAGCCTGGCCAACATGGTGAAACCCTGTCTCTACTAAAAATACAAAAGTTAGCAGGGCATGGTGGTACATAGCTGTAATCCCAGCTACTCAGGAGGCTGAAGCAGGAGAATCAGTTGAACCTGGGAGGTGGAGGTTGCAGTGAGCCAAGATGGTACCACTGAACTCCAGCCTGGGCAACGGAGTGAGACTCCATCTCAAAAAAAAAAAAACAAGAAAACCCACATCCAGGCTCTAAGAGATTCAGCCAATGGACTAATATGCTATTGTCATAGGGTGCCATGACACTGTGAGATATTTGGAGCAGGCATCATGTATCTTTTGCAGCATATTTAAGCTTTTAAGTGGGCCCCACACACTATCCCATCCTCAGACATGCAGGAGAACAAGAACTGTGGTTTGGCCCCTTGACATCCATTCTCCCATCTTCTGGTGTCAGCACCCCAGTTTTTCTTTAAGAAACTACTTTCCTGCGGCTGCGTGCGGTTGCTCACGCCTATAATCCCAGCACTTTGGGAGGCCGAGGCGGGTGGATCACAACGTCAGGAGATTGAGACCATCCTGGCTAACATGGTGAAACCCCGTCTCTACTAAAAATACAAAAAATTAGCCAGGTGTGGTGGCGGGCACCTGTAGTCCCAGGTACTTGGGAGGCTGAGGCAGGAGAATGGCGTGAACCTGGGAGGCGGAGCTTGCAGTGAGCCGAGATCGCACCACTGCACTCCAGCCTGGGAGACAGCAAGACTCCGTCTCAAAAAAAAAAAAAAAAAAAGAAAGAAAGAAACCACTTTCCTGCTTTGGAGATAATCTGACAAGACCCTTAGGCATGGTTGTCTGCTTTTCCCTAACCAAGAGATGGGCAATTGCATTCTCTTTCCCAGGAATTTAGAATATTTTGCACGGTGACAAAAATAATTGAAAGTGGTTGGAGGGTACATCCCTGGGCTCAGACCAATTCCTGCTGCAAGCTGCCTGGGGTCACCCTGGGCTCCAACCATTCCAAGCTGGAGCAGGGACTGTGCCTTCCATCTGTGAGATCCCCATGGCCTTCCCACAGAGTGTGTTTTTACTGAAGTGAGCACAGGTTAGTTACCAGGGTTTGCAACCAAAGTCCCTGACTGATAGACACCTTGTTCTCTGGAGAATAATTCCCTTAATGAAGAGCCCATGGATGTTTCTGAGGCAGAGTTCAAAAGGCCTGTGACTCAAAAAGAACCAAGAAGATATTTTCAACTAAATCTTCCTGCAGAACAGATGCAGATGTGGGGCGATGTTATCACTACATTTGTAGGCAAAAGCAAAGAGTTTCAAGATTCATTACTAAATAGTTTTCAAATTTACCAAATGCAAAGCAGCTCAAGAGAGTGGCAATTGTGAGAAATACATTCTCTCTAATGACTGATTGGACAGCTAGGATTTTGGCCTGCTCTGGCAGCAACAGGAAGTATACAGAATGATGGAAGCCTGACCATCTATGGAGCGAGGCTGAGTTCCTGGCCGCTGACTCTTCATTAGCAGATTCACAGAAATGATGTTCTCCATGGTCACTCTGCCCCAAGGCAAAAGCTACTCTTTGTCAAGCTCACTTTAAGCCTGTATGAAAGAGGCACATCTCGCTGCAGAGGGGTGTCAAGGTTGTCTTACTGAGTCCCAATTATACACATCTCCAAGGCAGAAGCAGATATGGAAGCAGAAGCCCTGAAAACATTAAGCTATTTTCCAACTTAGCCAATAACTTTGATACCACTCACATCACAGCTGCAGAAAAACATTCTGTCCCTTTGCAAATAGCTTTCTGTCAAAGAGCCGCGTGCTCTTACAGATGAGAAAATCACTGAAGCAGAGCCTGCAGGAGATAGCAACACCACCCATATGCATTCAGAGGGAGCATTGTGGAGAGGAAGAGAATTTCCTAGAGTAATGTGGGTCTCCCCAACCCCAGAGAAATGACTTGTTTTAGGTATTCTGTTATATTCTCTCCCACTCAGGCACTTTGGCCTTGGAACAGATAGATTCTTACCACGTTGCCATGAGAAACAAAAAAAGTTAATAGAATCATGTCAGGATTATTAGTGGCATCTTTAAAAATATACCTCATCTCTCTACATTGTGTTCTGTGATGCCTTATGTATTCAGTGTGAAACAATAATAATCATCACATCTTCCTATGAGGTAGGTATTATTATTATTATTATTATTCCCATGGGCTAGATAAGGATGATGAGGCACAGAAAGATTAACAACACTCACCCCAGTTTACACAGCTAGTAAGTTCATGTAGCTGAGATATGAATATGACGTATGAGATAAGCCTGGGCCTTTCGCTTCAGAGGTTGTGCTCTTAACCACTAGACAATACTGCCCCTAGAAATCTTTATGGGAAGCTACCTGGAAAGCATGCGGTTGATGAAAACATTCTTAATCCACCAGAAAATAAATAGGAAGCAGCTTGTTTCATACTCCATGACGTTTATTGGTCTGTTTTCTGTTTAGTAGTAAAGGATTTAGGATGCTATTAAGAATTCCTTAAGCCAAAATTGACCAGTCATTCTTGATGTAATCACCATAGAAGATTTTTTCTAAGTGTGTGTTCTGTCTATTTCAAACTACCTCTTCTGTCAATTTCTTAGATGTGACAAGTTATATAAATGGGGAGCAAAGCAGCCACATCTCTGGAAATGCTAAATGGTGCTGCTTCAAGTACATTGTCATCATTAAGCAAAGTTGCCACTCACTGCACCCATCAATCTTCCACCCTCTATTGAGACTTCTACACCCGCCTCCTGCAGAAGAGAAAATGGGAATTGCTTCAGCCACGTTATTAAATCTAAATTGGACAATAACTTGGAACTCTACCGGTGCTCAGTAGATGACAAAATATTTAATGCAGGTTTATAAAAATGCTCCCCAAACATTGACTTAAAGGAATAAAGTTCACTCTGCTATTTTGTCCTTGGAGGTATGTAATATAGGTCATGGATGGTGATGTAGATCATGGTGAGATAAATTGGATTTAGACATGAGCAAGCTGACCTTGTATGTAGGTACCATGTCCTTCACCTCCTATGCCTCACACAGTACTGAGCAAACAGAGGCATTTTATATATGTATTTGTTTATCTGCAAATAAGCTATTAGCAAATTTCTGGATTTCCACTTAGCATAAATATTCCTTGTTCTATACGGTAGTTTTTAGAAAGTGGGAAGCTAAAAATAATTTAGTGTCTTTAAGGAACAGGAACTGAATGTGAATCAGCCAAGCTAGCATGATACTAGGATGTATGTCTTATGAATATTAAACAGATAAGTACTTATAGGTAAGGTATGATTATTAGCTTTTGGAAAGCTAGGCTATTAGCCTGAACACTGGTGAGAGTTAGAAATAACTTTCTGGGGTGACGTGTGGACTTGGTCTTATAATTTTATTGTCATCCTTCCCAGGAAGCTGTGTTGTCTTTGGCAAGCTGACATTGCTTGACAGACTACGAGGACAACTTGAGCAGGAAAAGATGTCAGTTTCCTATATAGAAATACACTGGGTAAAACTCACACAACATCCTTCCTGAAAGTACACAATAGGCCAGGGACTTATTGGTATGTTCAGTTCTAGCTCCATATTTTAGGAAGAAAAAGGAATTAAGAGACAGGACTAGCTGGATTTCCTAGGCCAACTAAGAATCCCTAAGCCTAGCTGGGAAGGTGATCGCATCCATCTTTAAACATGGGGCTTACAACTTAGCTCACACCCGACCAATCAGGTAGTAAAGAGAGCTCACTAAAATGCTAATTAGGCAAAAAGGAGGTAAAGAAATAGCCAATCATCTATCGCCTGAGAGCACAGCGTGAGGGACAATGATCGGGATATAAACCCAAGCATTCAAGCCGGCAATGGCTACCCTCTTTGGTTCCCCTCTCTTTGTATGGGAGCTCTGTTTTCACTCTATTAAATCTTGCAACTGCACTCTCTTCTGGTCCGTGTTTGTTGCCGTCCACCACTGCTGTTTGCCACCCTCACAGACCCACTGCTGACTTCCATCTCTCCAGATCTGGCAGGGTGTCCACTGTACTCCTGATCCAGCAAGGCTCCCATTGCTGCTCCTGATCGGGTGTTCCTGCACAGCTGAGTGCCCGGGTTTACCCTAATCAAGCTGAACACTAGTCACTGGGTTCCATGGTTCTCTTCCATGACCCATGGCTTCTAATAGAGCTATAACACTCACTGCATGGCCCAAGATTCCATTCCTTGGAATCCGTGAGGCCAAGAACCCCAGGTCAGAGAACACGAGGCTTGCCACCATCTTGGAAGCAGCCTGCCACCATCTTGGAAGCAGCCTGCCACCATCTTGGGAGCTCTGGGAGCAAGGATCTCTGCCCCCGGTAACAGAATGGCTAGACTGTGAAGGGAAGACAGGAAGGAGGGCTCTCAATTTAAGGGTTGGAAAAGAGAAGCTGGATAACAGAAATGTCTGGGGGACTTCTAAACTTAACTCTTTTTTTTGAAAGGAAGAAGATGACCTATTTTCCCTCCATCCCTACTGAGGGAAATGAAAAGAGTTAGTAAGCATAAATGCTGACAGAGGAAATGTAGTTTGACACTGGAAAATAACTTCCTGACAACCAGGGAGTGAGGTATGTTAGTAAAAGAGAGAAGGAAAGTCTACGGTCAAGCCAGACAACCATGAAATCCAGGATGCTAAAGAATTGTGTGAAATCCACAAAAATGGGCTGAAGCACTCCTTTAAAAGTCAGAGAGAACTTCAAGTTCTGCAATCCTAAGAATCAAGACCTGGCCTCCAGCTTTCCTGAGAAGGTAACAAGGCAAACAGAAACATAAGTGCCTTTGATTCTGTTCCCAAGTCACAGCTGAAGGGGCACTCGGAAACTCCAAAGCCACCACAAACATGTTCTTATAATAGGCATAACAAATATTTATGGCCTCTTTGCTCTGAGATAGGCATTAAAGCCTTATCTTTAATCCTCACAATAAGCCTATGATATCAATATTATTATTATTATGATTATTATCCCTATTTTATGGATGAGAACACTAAGGCTGAATGAGATTGCCTAAGACACAGTTGGCACATGGAAAAACTAGATCTTGAACTCAGATCTATGTAGTAAAAAGGGTTCCCAGCTCATTTGAACCTCAACGCAGGGTCTGTAAGCTCTTTTGGAAGTGACCTGAGACAATCAGTCAGTAACCATGCAATGCTCACTGTACTAGTACTAAGCTTATATATTTCTGCCAAGGCTAGGAAGTTTTACCTAATGCTCACTGCTCAAAACCATCAGTTGGTTTTGAATTGATGAAGCCACTTATGATCTAAGTGTTTAAGTGGAATTTGTTTAGAATCTTCTAAACTTAAATGAGTAAACAAAGTAACAGTTGTGAATAACAAAGTAACTTCATGCTTCACTGTCTGAAGACTGTGCTGTGGAAAAATAAGGCAAAAAGGCTTCCAGGCATCAAAGGCTCCTTGGTGTGAACTGGAGATCAGGATGTCCATCTGAAGAGATGACCTTGGATATTCAATGACAGGAGTCTGAAATCCTCAAATCTCTAAACCAGAGGTTGGCAAACCGTGGCCCGCAGGCCAAATCTGGCCCATAGCCTGCATTGTAAATAAAGTTTTATTGAAACACAGTCACATTCATTTACATATTATTTGTTGCTGCTTTTGCACTACAACAGCAGAGTTGAGTACTAGCAACAGAGTCCATATGGCCCACAAAGCCAAAAAGAAAGTACTATGTGGCTCTTTACAAAAAGTTTGCTCTTCCCCTGCTCTGAATATCTCTAGTGGCAAAAACAAACAAACAAACAAAAAGCAACAACAACAACACAAGGCTCTGAAAAGTAATTGGAAGACCTAAAACTTGGTGTGAGAGAGCCACAAATAAGAAAAAAAAACGATAGGTAAGGACCTAAAGGGAGCAAGAACAAAAGGGATGGGGAAAAAAAAGTAACCACTAAAAGTTGCAGTGGCAGAGGGACACCAATGACTGTCCCCACAGCGTCAGGTGTGGCCACTATCCATGAAGCATCTCTGTATTCCGAGTACTTTCAGGTACATTGCCTCACTGAATCTCTCAACAATCCACCTTTGTATTTCCATTTAACAGATCAGAAAACAGAGACTTAGAGAGCTTGAGTAACTTGTCCTGAGTCAGCAGGACCAGAAATCAAACTTAGCAGGTTGACGCTGACCCCACTCTATTCTCCTGCCCCAGTACTCCAGCCATCAGTGTTCATCCCCTGCTCAAAGGATGAAAGCACTATACTCCTCACTCATTCAAACAATTACCTACACTGGAATTTTAATAGTAATTATCTACTTTCCATCTGGGTGAGAACTTGGTGACAGCTAATCATCTCTTCCAGTGGTGGTGCATGCTAACATTTCATTGACACTCCTGAAATAAAGCATCTTGGAGGCTCTGTCAGAGCTAGAAGCTCAGCCTCAGGGTCCCAATTAGCAACTAAGTTGTATGGTTCGAGCTTTGGCCAATCTAAAAGGTGTCTGCTTCTAGGAAGCACAATCAGCTGGCGCTAATGCAGTCACTGTAACATCACCTCTGTCTGCCTGGAGCAGGCACAAGGCTGAGTCCAAGGCGGTGATGCTGAAAAGCTGCAGAACTGCAGACCTCGAAACTGACTCAGCTTCACCAGGGAGCACGCCTGAGGACATCCATGCTGGAGGGGGTGGAGGGGAGCAGCGCCCAGGAGGGCATGATGAGCTGCCCGCCACAGCCAGATGCTCCGGGATCTGCTGACTTGCTCGGCCAAGTTCATGGGGTGCTTAAAACTCTGGGCACTGTTGCAAAGAATTCACATATATCAACTCTCAGCCTTTGATATAGGTATTATAATCATTCCCCTTTGACAGACAAGGGAATTGAAGCAAACCAAAGTGAAGTAACTCCCCCTGGGTTACACCGTCAATAAGTGGAGGAACAGATTACAAACCCGGGCAGTCAGGCTCCAGAGACCAAGTATGAACCCCTGTGCTGTAAATGGCCCCTCCTTGCCTGCCCTTCTAAGAGGCTGTAAGCTCTGCAATGGTTAAAAGTCTAGATACTGCAGTCAACCAGGCCTGCTCTGAATCCCAACTCTGTCCTTTCCAGATGTGTGAACTGGGACAAATGATTTAACCTCTCTGAACCTCTGTTGTTTTCTCCTTAAAATGGTTACCTGCACTGATGATGGCATCTATACCTAGAGCTCTGGTGGAGGGTGGAAATGACGCAGCAGCCATTTTGCACACATGATACCTGCTGACTCACCTCGTAGTGTGAGAATGTGGTCAGGTTTGCAATGCTCTACCTTCCCCCCGGGATCCTCCTTCACCTGCTCCAACTCCTGGGCCAGGTGTGTGAGTTTGGCCTCATGACCAAAAGCAGCCACCCACACCACATACCCAGGGCAAAGGCAAACAAGAATGGGCTCAGGTCTTCATCTTTCCCTGTGGGGCTCCAGCTCATGGTTGGGGTTCAACCTGGTCCTTGCTCTTCCCACTTCACCTCCATCTTCCCTTCCTGACCACTTGCCCTCTGGCCTGAAGGCTCCAGCATCAGACATGAAGGCAGTAGCCTTGCAGAGAGTCCAGCCCCTATGAGTGTGGAAGGTCAAGTCATACATATGGATGTGTATGTGTATATCTATGCACGTATATATGCACACATATGCATATGTATAAACACACACACACATACACACACACAGACATCCAAGTGGATCTACTTTTCTGATTGAACCCTGACTAATATATCCTGGCTGGGTTACTTCTGGAATAGTTTCCTGATCGTTTTGCTTCCAAAAGCATTCACCCTTGACATTTTCACTTCCTTTTCTTACATTTACTAATAGCACTTCAGTGGTTGGAAGCCATGGCCAAGGCCATCTATTATGAATATGATGCTAATAAGGAAAAGTATTCCATTGGAGCTTCCATTTACTGCATGCTATTAAACCCTATGTGAGAAGTTTTTCATACATTATTTTATTCAATCCTCATTATTTTATTTAACCCTATAGAAGCAGAGTTTTTTCATACTTATAAATGGAGCAATAGAGGCTCAGAGAAGCCAGGTAACTCACCTCACAGTGTATATGACTCAAATAGTAAGTGTTTAACCACTGTATAGTGTCTCTCACTATAAGTGATCCATCCAGAACACAAGTCTAGAGCTAAATGCACATTTATATAAAATTTTAACCCCTCTTCTTCCAGAAATACTAAAGTACTTTAAAAGAAAAACATAATAGGAGGTAGGATAATTAGGGATAAAAACAGAACAGGAAAACATTAGAAAATAAGATGGTACCATGTACCTGTGAGTAGTGGAATTTAGGTCTACATAGGAGATTATACTCATTAGCAGAAACTTCTATACAAAACCTTTACCCAAAAATAGGCAACCAAAAAATGAATCCATTGAAGGCAAGTTGTCATGTTTTCTTTTAGGCCATGCATACAATTTATTCCCATAGGTAACAGAAAAACAACAAATGAGGCATGAGAGGAGAAGAAAACAACATTTGCCATATTTTAGGAATTGGAAACACTGCTATACCAAAAACAAAACTACAACTTGGTCTTTTATCATTGTTGAAAATCATTCTCGGATCATTAAACTCTTCTTGTCTCTGGTTTCTCTCTTAAATGAGGGAGAATAATATACTAACTAGGCTTAAAATGTTACCATAAAGAAAGTTAGGTTCTAATAAATGGGTTTCCTATGTCCAGAATCTTAAGACCACAATTCCATAGCTCTAGCCCACGAACTATACACAACCCTTTTTACTTCTGGCTTAAGACAGGAAAAAAAAAAAGTCATCTTGGTGGAAGAATGTAGAAAATCCCTACCATTCAATGGGTTTATCATACACTCATTCATTTTACATGCATTTATTGATCACCTACTCCGTGCCAGGCACGGTTCTAGGTGCTAGGGATACAGCAGTGAACAAAGATAAAAATCTGAGCTCACACCCTAGTCATGCTATTTCTGCATTTGGAAGAATCTCTTTGTTATAAATATGATTCTGACATACCTTAGTGAACAAAGTCAATGTTTCAATAATAGTAACATGCTTGTAGTACCTTACAGTTTATAGAAAACACTTTCATGTAACTATAGAATTTATTTCTCAAAAAAGCCTTAGGGATTTTGCAAGAAATGTGACAGACCATTTAAATAAAGACACAAATAATATTATGTTACCAAAAGAAACATGAACAAAGGGCATGAATAGATATTTCTTCATAAGAAAAAAACCTCAATGACTAATAAACATGAAAAAGTGTTCAATTTCCTTATTGCTCAAATGTATGTTATTCATAGCTGAAAGGTAACAATTTTTACCTGCAAAAGTAGCAAAAATAAAAGGAAGAGCAAGAGATTGTGCTGTATCAAAAGACTGTACCCTTTGAAACAGTAATTTTCTTTTAGTAATCCATTCAATGGAAAAACAAGAAATTTGGTTTTAAGTTTTCAAATAGCAAAAAATTTTAAAGCTTTAAGTTACCCATTACTATGAAATCTAAATTAAGGACCTAACATTAAAAAAATTATATATAGAGTCATTCCTTGAGGCCACTAGTCCATGCTGTCAGACAGAGTGCCTTTAAAATCAAAGGATTCTAAAATACATTTGGATCCTCCAAACATGTTTTTTTGTTTGTTTGTTTTTTTGAGATAGAGTTTCACTCTTGTTGCCCAGGCTGGAGTACAATGGCATGATCTTGGCTCACTGCAACCTCTGCCTCCCAGGTTTAAATGATTCTCCTGCCTCAGCCTCCCAAGTAGCTCGGATTACAGGCGCCGGCCACCACTTTCAGCTAATTTTTGTATTTTTAGTAGAGACGAGGTTTCACCATGTTGGCCAGGCTAGTTTTGAACTCCTGACCTCGTGATCCCAAAGTGCTGGGATTACAGGTGTGAGCCACTGCGCCCAGCCACACATGTTTAATGGCACTGTGCAATTAAATGTCTAAGGGGCATTCTACTAAAATTGTGGTTACCACTGTGCCTCACCAACATGCCAGTCACAAACTAAATGTGCAGGGCCGGGCACAGTGGCTCATGCCTGTAATCCCAGCACTTTGGGGGGCCGAGGTGGGCAGATCACTTGAGGTCAGGAGTTCAAGACCAGCCTGGCCAACATAGTGAAACCCCGTCTCTACTAAAAGTATAAAAATTAGCTGGGCGTGGTGGTGCACACCTGTAATTCCAGCTACTCAGGAGGCTGAGGCAGGACAGTTGCTTGAACTAGGGAGGCAGAGATTGCAGTGAGCCAAGATCATGCCACTGTACTCCAGCCTGGGTGACAGAGAAATAAATTAATTAATTAAATAAAATTTAAAAAATCTTAAAAAAATACAAACTAAATATGCAGGACAGGAAATGTATAAACAAGGATGAAACTGTGATTGACAAAACAAACTGAAATTTGGGATAGTTGAATTTTTCTAAGCTTTTTTTCCTAGAATCCCACATTATAAAAGTCATTTTCTTTGGTATCTCTCTACTAGTGTATAACTCTCTAGTGCTTTATCACTTGATACATGATCATGATATTAATGTTTTTTAAAGTTCTACTATATGCCAGGCACCATATTAAAGGTATTAACTCTTCTCAACAAGCCCCAAAAGTTGCTACAATTATTATCATATCTACATTTTACTGTGGAGGAAAGAGCCTTGAAGAGGGGAGTAACTTGCCCAAGGTCCTGCAGCCAGTACTGGCACAGTTAAGATTTAAATACAGTTGCCTAATTTGGCTCTAAATGCCATGTCCCTTAACCATTGGGCCTAATCTTTTACCTTGTATTATAGTTATTTGAGTTACTTGGGGTGTTCCTTATCTGTCTAATTAGATCCTAAGTTCCCTTAGGGTAATAATTTTTTCACTCAACTTTGAGTACAATGTATTGCATCCAGCTGGCACTCGATAAATGCTTGGTTCATACATGAGCAAGGCTGCAGTTATTTTGAAGTCACTTCTGACTCCTCTCTTTCAGTCCATTTCCAATTTTTCACCAACCTAAATTAACTCCTTTTTTCCCCCATTTTCCAGGCCTTCATTTTGTTTGCTTTCATCTTGACTTATCCCCTCAGGCCAGACTCCTACAATAGCCTCCTGACCATTCTCCCTGAGTCCAATCCATCCTACACACTCATCACCCTAAAATACGATTTAGTCAGATTTCCCCAGCTGACAGGCCTAGACACAAGACTAAAACCCTCAGACCCTAGGGTGATCAGGTAGGTGTAGAGATCCTAGGCCAACACCTTTGACCAAAAGCAACCTCCTAGAGTGACATTCATAGCTTAGGCTTAAACTGAGAGCGTTTCCAAGGACATGGGAGTTTCAGTGCTAAAACTGGGAAAGTCCCAGGCAAACCAGGGTGAGTTGGTTTTGCTACATCCTCCTCTCCATCTCCAAAGCCCCTTCTCTTTACAGCCATGTACTCTACAAATAACACCATTTTCTACTGGTGCCAGGCAAATTGGGAAGCACAGATTTGGATCAACTCAAACCCTCACTCAAAGACATTCAATAGCTCATGCTGCCTCACATAAAATCTGCTATACTTCACCTAACATTCAAAGCCCTTGGCAGTCTGACGAGGACAAATCTCATCTTCAACTCCTTCCCATCCTGACCCCTCTCTCATTCTCCAGTTTTTATTATCCCATGACTGTTTATCTTTCCCATTTTCCTCATTTGCCCTGACTCCACCATCTGGATGGCTTTACTGTCCCCATCCACCTGTCCAGAGCCACCTCCAAGGATTCGGTTAGTGCAAAGCCCCTTCCCAAGCCCAAACCAGTCATCTGTGAAGTCTTCACAGACGACCTCAACTCAGGACAATTATTTGGACTACTCCTTTGTCAAGGAGACCAGCACGTGAGACCTCCTCCATCTCTGGTACTGATGTGTTGAGCTGATATTTTTCTCTTCCAAAACTTAGTTATCCTTCACTATGTTTATATCTTTGTCTTACCAAAATGCAACCTCTCTGATGACAGGTATTACACCTTATACTTATGTCTCCCACAGTACTCAGTAATTTCTTACACATTTCTTACACACAATGAACATGCAATCAATATACGTTTTCAGATAACTGATTAACATTGTCCTCATCCCCCTCGCCTCCACCGTGTGAGGAATTCAGCAATCCTTCTACACAGATATAGGCTCCATTTGTTTTTCTTGTGGGTAAATTGCCTTCTCATTATTCTGCCTCCAGAAACTTAGCTCTCTTAAATAAACGCCTGGTAGGAGGACAGAACTGAGAACAAAGTAAGAACATTTCCCTTCTCTGGTGAGAAGAAAAGGGCACAATCATAGCATAGGATGATAGTGGGGGCTCACGGGAAGAAAATATAACAAAAACGTGAAGAAACCACCTTTAAGAAATTTTGGAGAGGGAAAGAGCATTGCAAATATACAAAACGATAGAGAAAACATAGGGAGAAAAGGACTTCACAGGAAAGGAAAAAATAAAACAAAGCTATTTATTAGAAGACAGCCAGAGAAATGAGCTGAGAGCCCAGCACAAATGCTCAGCAATACCCTGCATGGGAGGGGCAGCCCCTGTTACCCCCTCCAGGAGGCGCCTCCTCCACGCAGACAGCTGGCCTCGAGAGCACATCTGGGGAGGCCCTTCCTTGCCCAGACAGCACACGGCCCCATTTACTGGACTAAAGGCAGGCATAGTGAACCAATGGAAAATTTTCTTCAGGCAACATAACCTCAGCATAAAAAAAAAATCAATCTATTTGCCTCCCAGCCAAAGAGAAATCAAGTTAGACAAAGGAAATTAGGCAATAAGTTTAATGTGACTGCAGCTGCAGCTGTGAAATAAACCTAATGTACTCTGACTCTCCTTCCCATGTGCTCTCTGGGTTGCACAGGCCACTTTTTTGGGAGGGCACCAAGGAAGTGTTCTGCAGGTACATGAAATCTTTTAAACTTAGAAGTCAACTGCCTGCTGGTGTTCAAAGAAGCCCCACTGCCAGCAGGATACGCTTGAAACCAATGTCCAGGAGCGTTGGCAGATTTGCAGGGATGCAGGCCACGCTTCTGCCAAGTGCACACTTGTAACCAAGGACAGATCTGTTGCCCTGGAGCACAGAAAGAAAGCACTAACCTCAGATTCACAGATCTTAGCTTCTATGTGATGAGCTCAGGAAATCAAGGGCCAATGCGAATGTTTGTGAAAACGTGGCTATAAAGAGAGGTACTGATTAATAGGAAACAGTTATATGTCTATGTGCGTGTGTCTTGGGTGGGTGCCAATATTATATATTTCAAGCATTGTGTGTGCAGTTAGAATGATGAAATACGTGCAGACTCAAGTCACCAAATAGGTGAATATTCGGCTGTGTTGCCTCAGGGGACTGGAAGGGGTCTGGAGCTTTGTTGTCTTCACTTCCTCCCCCACTCATATTCCAGCTCCTGGCCCACCCCTGCCAGGGTTGCAGGGCCCACCAGCTTTGTTTCTGTGGCTCTGATGTGGTAGATCTCATCAGAGAACCCACTGTCTGATTGGTGGGCTTACTCTGGCAGTGAGAGCTAGTACCTGGACCACCAGAATCACAATTCAAAAGACAACTGGGGCAAAAAGCAAAAGCCACCACTTCTCTGCTGGCCATGCCCTTACCACCCTGGTAAAGAATGGGATTATGCCTAATCACTTTGTCTCCACCACCTACTATGTCTCTGGCACATGGTAGGGCCCAAGATATGGTTTGTAATGACTGAATAAATGAATGTGGAACAAGATAAAAGCATAATAGAGAGAAATGGGAATTTCTGCATTTAGTTGCAAAGACCCATAAATTTATACGTTTCTATTGAGAAAATGTGAGAGCATTTCATATAAAACAAACCAGGGGACAGATGAATGCCCCAGAGAAACTCTCACACATATATACAAAGACATACGGTGTCTGAAATAGTGAAAAATTGCAAACAACCTGAATGTCCACCAGCAAAAGAATATATCATCAATTACGGTATATTCATAAAGCATAATAGTATAAAGCAGTGAAAATAAATAAAACAAACCACATTTCAACATAGATAAATCTAACAATTATAATGTTGAGAAAGTTGCACAATACATATAGTACAATTCATATGAAGCTAAGAATACACAAAAATTATATATAATATATATTATGTAAATATATAGTTGTGCCTTAGAAATGCACCTATATATATAGTAAATAGAAAGAAATGCATGGAAATGATAAACACCAAATTGGGTAGTTGTTGAGATGAGGAAGGAGACAGGCCTGGGAAGGTTAATACACAAGTGTTAGCTATAGTACTCTTTGTACCTTTTGTTTATATTAAATATTGTACTTTTTAAAAAAATTATGGACGTTGTAAGTTACTGTCTACTCAAAGAGACTTAAAACACAGAAAGCAGCCATTTACTATAATCCTAGTCATTTTAACATAAACATCAGAGAAGACCCAATATAAGTTTTTTAATTACTCACTGAATAAATGTGGTAAGATATTCAAACCTCATGCAATTGCTCACAATTACTGTTTTGGATGTACAAGGTGTATTCAAGGAAAATGTTATTTTTAAAAAATGCAAAGTTCTGCATTTCATTATAAAACTAATCAGCCTCAGATATTCCTGCTCTGATGGTATTACAGGCAGGAACATGTCTAGTTCTGGGACTCACATGTTTGCAGGACATGGACAAGTGTGTGTCAAGAGAAGGGTGGGTACAGGAGTGGTCAGGTGATTGGGATTTTGCTACTCATGGGCCTAAGGATCTGGTGAAGAACCTGGGAATGCATATCTGGTGATGGGAAGGCTTACTGGGAGCCAGTAACTTTCTTCAAACATTTGAATGAATAAATGAAAGGACTATCATATGAGAATGTAGATATATTCTGCATAATTCCAAAGGCTAAACATGTGAAGGGCTAAGGGGAGATAATTTTAATGCAACCAAAAGAAGAATGTCCTCATAATTACAGGCATCCCAGAAAGAAAAGGACTGTTTGGTTAGGTAGTAAGTTCCCTGAAACTAGCAGCAATCAAGCAAAGGTATAGAGAACTCCACTTGGGGGCGCTAATTGGACTTTTTTAGTTCCAAAGTGTTATCTAATTCTATGACTCTAAACCAGTGTTTCTCAAACTTGAGTGTGTATCAGAAGCCGCTGGAGGGCTTGGGAAAACCTAGATTGCTGGAACCAACTACAGGAGTTTTTGAGGCAGCAGCTCTAGGGTAGGGTCTGAGAGTTGGCATTTCTGAAAAATTCCCAGATGACGTTGATGTTGCTAGTCCAGAAACCATGCTTTGAGAACCTCTGCTCTTAAAAAAAAAATAGTAAATCAACTTAAGTTTTTTGGTGTTTTGGTCAGGCCATTAAAATGCAGGCCCTTCCTTGAATTACTCACTGCCTCCAAATAGACTTCCACTGTAGTCTTCTAGAGGGAGGGGACCATTTTTTATAGATGATTTCTTCTAAGGCCTTTATAGGAAGACAAGGTTCTTTGCTGTACAATAAGAATATAAGGACCCTGGGATTCTTTTCAGATACTGATATTAAATTTCTTTTCAGCCATTTTCACTCTGTCCTCTGTTTCCTCCATAACCGATGGCCATAATTTTAAAATAACTGGCCAGAATTAGAGATGAGTCTGAGTCCAAAAAACAGTGTTGTTTGACCCACAGAAGGATCTGACCTGGTGTAAACCACATTCACGAACAGGTCTGGTGACACTAACTAGCCACTGTCTCTGGAATGCATCTTTGTCAAGCACTGCTTTGGGGAAGAAGACAGAAGTGCTGAGAATTCTCTTCTTTTTAATTCAAAGGGGGGAAGAATGTAAAACACGGCTCTTGAACCAGTTCCATGGGCAGATAAAGTTCAGACAAAAATGTTAAATCACACATTTGTCCATTAGTATCTGGTTTCTTCACTCAACAAATGACTATTGAGCTTCTATATATACCTGGAGCTGTGCTTAAACCTAGGGATACAGTTGTAAATAATACAAGCAAATGTCAAAGATATAAAAACATAGAATCTATGTCAGGTAGGAAGAAAAATACAGCAGGTGCTTAGTTAGGAAAGCCTATGCCTTTCACACAGCCTCGCTTTGTGCTTATTTTTTGCCCAATGCTAATGCTGAAAATAAACTGCTTACTCTGGCCAAGCCAAATGATCAATGATAGAATGGGTTACTGTGATTCATTTCTAAGCTGCTTTTCTTTTATAATTTGGGGGAAAATGCAGTTATTAGTAGTAAAGTCCCTAGAAATCATTTCTAGTTCACTTGAAAGGTTCAGTTGCATAAAAATATGTTTAAATAAACAACTTGGAATAAAGAGTGGTTAAAATTGTATGCATATGTAATCAACAATGCTAGCTTTTTTTCTTGCATAGCCCAGACTTTTTTTTTTTTTTTAAAGCAAATGTCTTCTGAAGGCCACAAAATGAATCTTAGGAGGTTTGTTTGAACAGTTTCACTGTTAATAATTTTTAAAAGGTGTCAGTTCTGGAGGCTCGGGCTATCTTAGCCAAAATAATCCATCCAAGCTTCTTAATTTTAGTCATTCTGAAATTTAGTGGTGAAAATTAAAGGTGTGCAAGAAACCTGGGAGACAGAGTTTTTATATGAAATATAATTATAGTGTCTTTTAGTCCTGTCTGAATTAAGTAATTATACAAAGATTTCTGACTCACAGCTATAGCTAATAAGAGCTCCCACTCATTTCACAAACTGACCACCTACTACTACTGTCTATTACCACTGACTGACTACCTACTACATGCCAACTGCTACCGAACACTAACTATGTTCCAAGCATCTTATAACGCTACCTTAAAACTCACAACAAAGCTAGGAAATAAATATCATCATCATGCCCATTTTGCAAATAAAAAAATTGAAATTCAGAAAAATTAAATGATATACCCAAGGTCATACCCAGCTCATAAAGTGGCAGACTAGGAATTTATCACCAAAGCCTTTCTCTTCACTCTATGGTACTGCTCCCCCAATAGCCCAAATGGCAGGTTTGATTTTGTGTGGATTAGCAACAGATATTTGTTCCTCAAGGTGCTTTGCTATCATATGCTAGAAAACTGGCATAGTTACTACCTGTATCTATATCTAGCTACCTATCTATCCACATATATCTGTGGTAACTATGATGTGAAGAGTGCCCCTGTAACTTTGCAAAAGCACAACCTGAACCACCTCAGCCAGCAGCCCTGACACCATGGTGCAGCCCTGATATTGTGTTACAAGACATCACAGTGACAAATCATGGCATAAATCATATTCATTTCCACTTATGCACCCATGACAAGACCCACACAATGCACACTGGGATGCTTGTGGGTGTGGGGAGTGGCGGGCGCGTTAGTGACAGACACTCTTAGAAACACGCATGAAAAGCAGCATCTTTAGGCCGATCAACTGTTATGAGCAGGAACATAGGCTGCTGTGCTGATGTGCATGTGAGTGTGTGTGTGTGTGCACGCTTTCTTTGAGGAAGAGGAGGAGGATTATAACGCACAAATTAGTCAGAGGATACACAATGTGCAACTTCAAGGGAAAATGCTTCATAGCTTCTGTGAAACAGTCACTGGTGATGTAGCTATCCTAATAAGCCATAACCATCACTCTTTGCCAAAGGGTACCTGACTCCTCCTTTCTTCTCCCTCCCCACGCCCTACAATCCCTACTACCCAAGGATGACAGTCATTCTTCCCCCGCTTTATTTCACACAAAAGGTCCCCTCTAGAATCCAGAAGGGCACCATCATAAGCCGCAAGCCATTACTCTTCACTGAATATAAAGTTAAATTCATTTATCTCTATCTTCAATGAGAAAAGGAAGGAAATTAAGCAAGAAAGATGGCACAATGCCTTCAAGAATGGTGTATTCAAGGTCAAAGCCTGCCATAATTGAGTTAAAAAATAATAAATGAAAATATATCTGCTCTGCAGAATACGGTCCAGCTAGAAGTCTTCATTAAATGTTCCAGTACACACAATGTGTTAGCTGTGTGTTTGTGTGCTTGAGATTCTGTGAGATATCCTGTAGCTCATAAATACTGAAAAGGGACAGTTACCATAGTAACTAAGTGCTATTTAATGAATACCAAAGAACTGAAGCTCCGAGGATGGTTTTAAATTGCCAGAACATGAGTTACTGCTGCAGCTATGGGCTTGCAAGTAACTGACATGTCACTCCCTCTAATAAGATTTTTAACAAGTTGGCCAATTTGGCTGATCTCTGTCTTGACCACATGACACCACAAGATTCTGTCTTTACATCACATGAAAAGCATGTTCCTGATTTCTTCTCCTGACTCTAAGTACCAAGATCTTCTACAGAAATGGGTCAGACATTCAGATATGGAAAACGTCCTTAAATTTGAAACTTTGACCCAAGTAGTGAAGCAGTAGGACATACTTCCGTCATAAGCAATAGACACCAGCTCAATGAGCCGTCAGGCTGAATACAGCAGGCTCTTTACTTCCGAAAAAGGTGAATGCTCCCTTTACACTAAATGCAGTTTGTTCTTTATTGTGCAATGACACAGAAGAGCTATTGCAGTTGATTTTTGCAGGAACTTTTTACAGGCTAGTGACGTCTTAGGTAATCTTTCATCAGGATGTCCAAACCTTCCCTACTACGCCCACTCCCAATTCTCTCTCGCCATCCATCACCATATGTCAAATTCCTCACCTTGGAATCATCTCACTTTTTACAGATTTAAAAGGAAAAAACAAGCATGGCTGCCCTGCTTTTCTTTCCACTGGTCTCCCCTGGTTACTTTAACGTGGTCCATTTTTAAGGCTACAGATTGTGTGGCAAGCATACTTACGTCTACATGCCATTAATAAGTAACAAGAATTTTAAAAACGAAAACATCTATGTACCATGAAGCCAAAAATCATTAGCAAATGCATCCGTTCTCCAGAGGCTGGCTTGTTCTTGCATAACCAGCAGCTCGAATGGCCTGGCTGGAGCCAGCCTAGCTCAGTGCTCGGGCTGCGGGCGCCCCCTTCAGCATCTAGGGTGCAATGCATGTTGCTTTCCTGTTAGATACTAACGAGACGGCTGGGCAATTATTTTTGCTAAAACCGTTTAAGGAAATTTTGTAGGAAAATTTGGGCCAACATCTAATGGTGTGAGACAAAAAGCCTGCACATTACCAGCCTGCATTTAATGTTAAAATCAGGCAGGTAAAATTTAAAAGGGAGGCCTTTATTGCAAGAAGAAAAAAAAACCGTGTAGATATATTCATTTATTCATTTGATTAAATAACACTTCTCTACAAGGTGAACTCTATTTAAAATTGCCTCTGTCTGTGATAAACACAATTAAAAGTGGAGACAGCCACAACCTCTTCGCCTTCTCATTTCCTTCTACAGCCTGAAGCTGTTCTCTCTGTGGTGCAATCCCCAGCCTTAACTGCTTCCTCCTAGAACCCCCTATCAATGCTTTGGTTTATCTCACCTCCATGTTTAGTCTTGACTCACAGGGCCACGTTATCTACTCACCTCTCTCGTACGATTTCATGTCGATGACTGCTCTAACTCTACAATGATCTTTCTTCTTTGAATTTCTAAGGCATCTTGTTTCTGCCTCTCGTGTGATATTCTTAACCCATCCCTTCTTAGGCTGAGAATATTTGACTTTACATCTCCTCTCCTCTCCTAGACTGTCAGCTTCTTAAAGGCAGGGTGTGGCTGTTGTATAAGCTTGACCCTCAGCATGCGGCTTGCCGAGGTGCTCCTGTGCAGAGTGAATTTGTGAATGAAGGAACACACAAAGGTGACTCTTTTGGCTTCATTTCATCTCTCTAAGAGCTCTGCTTAACAAACTCGTTGCTCCCAACCTAAAAAATGAAGGGGCACTTAAAGAAAATAAGACCAGCGAGACAGTTCTTCCTCCTCTCCTTGGAAAATCTTTTCTACTTAAATTCATCTTTATCCATTCATTCTTCTAAACAGTCATGTATTGATCACATGCAGTAAGTAAAAAGCATGAAATCGGAAGATGCTATTCTTACTTTTCCTCTCACCATAGCCAGTGCTGAATAAAATCTTTCTATTTTTCCTTTATGCTGTTTCTTAGTCCCGCCAATCTTCCATGCAGTGTGGAAGGCTGCATCCTTCTCACTCACCTGTTCAGCATTTATTGTGCTTCTTCTCTATGCTGAACCGAACTGGCCTACGTCAAATAGGATCAATTAAAACAAAAATCGAGAGCATAACTCCTCACTCCTTAAGTATGGGCTGTACATGGTGACTTCCTTCCAGAAAATACAACGTGGAAAGGGGGGAGGAAAACAGCTGTATGGTGGAGAAACTTGGCAAGTAAGACCTCAGCCAGTTCATCCAGGTCAACACCAGTAGTGGTAAGTCGTGCTCACCATATGTCTTTTGATACGATGTGATGAAAATGGTTCTTTACTTTTGCGATCTTCCTCCCGCAAACCCACAACCCGAAGCTTATAATGAGAAAAACATCAGGAAAATCACAACAGAGGCCATTCTACAAAATACCTGATCGATATTCCTCAAAACAGTCATGGTCATCAAAAACAGAGTCAGAGAAATTGCCACAAGTCAGGGGAGCCTAAGGACACATGACCACTAAATGTAATACTAAATTCCGGAAGGGAAAAAACAGGCAAAAACTAAGGAAATATGATAAAGCATGGATTCTAGTTAATAATAAGATATCAGTATTGGATCATTAATTGTGACAAGTGTACCATACTAATGTAAGATAATAATAGTGGCAACCAGCTGTGGGGTACATAGGAGTGTCTTGTACTATCTTTGCAACTTTTCTGTAAATCTAAAATATTCTAAAATAAAACATTTATTTTAAAAAATGGAACTAGACCTCAAGAATATTAATGAGAAAGAAAAGGAAGACAGATTGTGGTACAGGATTGTAAGTGGGTTTGCTGGATTCAGTAGAACTCGGGCTGCAAGGTGAGAAGAGGCAGACAGTGACGATGGTAGGGGTAGTGTCTAAGGACAGTGGAAAGCTATGGATGATTCATGGACAGTTAGAAAAGGCTAAAAATATTATTGCACTTCAGAAAGGTCCTAGTTGAGGTCATCAGCATAAATTTTGGTCGGGAACAGCCAGCCCAGATGAGCAACTTTCTCATAACAACCAGGCCAAGAATAGAGAAAGCTGGTGCTGTGATCGACCCAGATAAGGGCTCAGCATACAGTTTCTGCAACGATCTCTCTCTTTTAACGTGAACCACAACAAACACGCTTTCTCCTTGAATTCTTCCAGATTCATTATTCTATGAAGCCTCCTCTTCAACAGCCCCCTTCTCTCCTTTTTCCCACATTCTATAACTGAAAAAAATGAATAATGATAGTGCAAAAATATTCTGATGATGGTTCAGAGGAAAATGTTAAATTAGAGGATTAAAGAAGCAAGATATAGAGTAAGTCAAATAAGTCAAAGAAATCCAAAGGAGGCTCAATCAATTCAATATACCCTGAGAATATTTTTCCACTTTTCAAAAAAAAACGGATAAAACAAGAAAAGGAAAACAAAAAGGTCACCAGCTTTTTAAAAGGATCTAGAGTCAGAGAAATAGAACCCCATGGTTCATCTGCCTTCTGATCACCACAGGCAAAATAGCTAAGAACATCTAAAAATGAAAATGTCCTGCAAAGAATGAAACTAGTCAAACTAGAGAAATAGAAAATAACCATAATAATACATATCTTGTCTTTGTGTAACACGTTCTTAGTTGACAAAGCATTTTCACATGTATCTCATGTGATTCTAACCAAAACTTTATGAGGTAGGCATAACAATTCTTAATGATCACATTTTACATACGAGAGAGTGGATTTTCAGAGACTTTCAATGGCCTTTGATGGATCTGGGACCAGAACCTACACATCAGGCTCTGGGGCCTATGCTGGTTTTCCTTATGTCTGGCACCGAGGTGTACACAATCAGCAGACATAGATAAAGAAGCCTTCATACTAGTAAGATAATGCAGAATATGTATCTTTCTCCCAAAAGACACATATACAAAAATGTAAATATTTAATTTTCTATTATCATTATTGTGATAAATATATTTGATCATTAATGTGATAAATAATGTCCTTCATAAAGTGAAGGATGTAAATCATACAAAAATGCGAAACAGCTGGGCGCGGTGGCTCATGCCTGTAATCCCAGCACTTTGGGAGGCTGAGATG
This sequence comes from Gorilla gorilla gorilla, assembly GCF_029281585.2. NCBI lineage: Eukaryota > Metazoa > Chordata > Mammalia > Primates > Hominidae > Gorilla > Gorilla gorilla. The sequence goes on from NC_073231.2 coordinate 110,247,535, forward strand.
GGCGGATCACAAGGTCAGGAGATCAAGACCATCCTGGCTAATACGGTGAAACCCCATCTCTACCAAAAATACAAAAAAATTAGCCAGGCGTAGTGGCGGGCGCCTGTAGTCCCAGCTACTAGGGAGGCTGAGGCAGGAGAATGCCGTCAACCTGGGAGGCGGAGCTTGCAGTGAGCCGAGATCACACCACTGCACTCCAGCCTGGGTGACAAAGCGAGACTCCGTCACAAACAAACAAACAAACAAACAAACAAACAGAAATGTGAAAGAACTTACGAGAGAAAGCAATAGAAAGAAATGTAAAAACATAGGAGCTTTTTAGTTTGACCTTAAGTTAGTTATTCTTAGACTAGAAATGAGGGAAATTAAGCAGGTAATATATATAGATCTTTAAAAAAAAATCTACACATCTGGATCTTTATGTGCTATTCTGAAACAACTGAATAGGAAAGGAAGGGCAAGACAATGTTATAGAAATCAGTAGCAAAACTTGTGAGAAAGTGGTCTAAATTTATATAGTCTAAAAACGTGACTCAAAGAGACATAATCACAGCCTATAAATATCCTCCAAGCAGCAATATGTGGTAAATAAAGTAAGTGAATTATTCACAACCTTAGGTTCAGGTCATCTCTCTTTGTCCAGTTGTGTAGGGAAGACAATGCTCTACCCCAGAGCTGGTGTCATCCCTAGAAATTAAAACGGCAGACGAAGGCTCGCCAGGCTGGGCCCTGTTGGAGATACTCAGGTGTAGGATTCAAAAGAAGAAGCACATCAAATGGCCTCCTGAGATTCTCCATATTATTAAGAATTAGACTGGAGAGTCTCACCACACAATAAAGTATTTTCATTTTTTCCCTCACCTTTGATAAAGAATGACAGAGAATGAAATCAAATCCAAAAATGCTTTTAGTTATTGGCCCACCTGATTGGAAGACAACATGGAATATGAAAAATCAAGAAAATTATAAAGTGCTCTGCTTTGCTATCAGACAGCCTGGTACTGAATCTCATGAAGAAACATCCGAGTTTATGAAGTCAAAGTCACTAGGTCAGGGTTCTCATAGCAAACCTGTCACTTACACGGTTGTACAGCTACTGTTTTCTCATTGTCATAAGGTAATCAATATTTGTCTTTCCTGGTAAAATTACATTTAAGGCACCAAAACATTTTAAAAACCCACGAAAGCTGTGATGTACAGATTATTACTGATGATTAACATTATTATGATGTCCCTGATGTTATGCTTCAAAAACACCATTTTTCAGAAATATTTCTTTCACAGAATAGTTTTCTCCCTTTTGAAAATTTCTAGGTTTTCAGATTAAAGCTCACAATCTCCTTAAGCCACAAGTTATTTCAAAAGGTCTGCCTGGTCCCAGCCCTTGAAGCAGCCTAAGTTGTTTGAATGACAGCCAATGGCCCTGGGCAGGCCCCTGCTGGGTGTACAGCAGCCCGCTGTAGAGTGATATTTTAAATATCAGGAGTTCTCTAAACACAGCATGCTCAATTCAGCCACAGAACAATCAAAATCCAAGCAATATTTTTTCCGTTGCCTTTCCAAGCACAATTTTTCTAGCTTTGTAGAGAAGCTGCCTACATTTGGTTTTACTTGTCTTCATTTTGCATGTAATTATTTTGTATGCAACCAGATATTTAGTCCTTAAATGGGCAATAGTTCCTTATTAACATAAGAAAGACCTTGAACCATGTCTTGTTGTTATCTTAAGATATTTATATGAGTAAGATGTGTATACCACCCTTTATGGCATTGCATGGCTCTTAACCAGTGATGAGGTGATATGCTGAAGTGTTTAACTGAAGGCTGCTTGTTTGCTATGACTACGGCCTGCCAACCATGTGAACTGGTCCCTGAGTGGGAACAGTGGGTGCCCAGAGAGTGTCAAGTGGAAAAAAGCAAGGATTTCCTATAGGAATATCTGGGGCTTGTTTTTAGGCTTATAGTGATGGTACCTTAGTGTTTCAAATGATCATCGTTTTCCCAAAGGTAACCCAGGAGCACTTCAATTGAAGCTGGGTCTTTGTGACAATATTAGCCGAAGAAACTGTAGACTTTTTCTTACTACAATAAAAACCCTAACAGACTTTGAATAAATGCCTGTACAAGGAGGCAGAAGTCCATGCAAGTGCACATACATACAGATTATTAAAGCATTTAATGGGATTTTCTCCACTACAACTGCAAAATTTACGAAAAACACAAATCAGGCTGCAGGTGTTGCCTGTACTAACGTCCTATAAGGAGACAATAACAGAGCTCCAGCCTCTATTGACTGCTTTCCTGAGTTGGTGGAATTTGCCAGACTTGCAATATTAACATAGAATTATGGAAATTGGAAACAAAAAGCTGGAATCTACTAGGAATGATAGGCTGAAGATGAACTCAACTGGAAAATTTGGCTAACTGAAAGTGACATCCTTTGTGCTGGAATTTTTCTATCTGAAAGCTTTAAAAAGGCTGTAATTATTTTGAGTTTTCAATTCAACCCTTTTCAAACTAAGCCTTTTATTTCCTTCATCACACTTTACCTTTCTTCCATGTGAACTCGGGCATTTGCCAGGCACTGAAGTGGTAAATTCATATTGGTTTTATATACAGATCCATTGTCAGAGAATGCAACACAACTTCTGCATCCTCTATGCCAAGAAAAACAAAGGAATATTTGCACATCAAAACCTTTAACTTGTGTACAGGCTCAAAATACCTGAGCACAGCTAAAGAAGTCATCTAAGGAGAAACGGCTGATTAATGCCAAAGCATTATTTCTGTGCAAGTTAGTGCATTTTCTCCACAATGAAGCCAAGGAATACAAGAACTTAGACTTACCTTGTGCCTTTTGGGTCCCAAATAACAATGTCAGCATCTGATCCTACAGCTATTCTTCCTTTTCTTGGATAGAGATTAAAGATTTTGGCTGCATTTGTGCTGGTAACTGCCACAAATCTGTTTTCATCCATTTTACCACTATGCTGTAAAGCAATTCAAAGAATCATTCTAATGATCAAATACTAAAAAGTATCCTATCAATAAAATGACAAGACTTGCATCTCTGAAACAAACAGAACTGCACCTAATTTCTTATATTGTAGAGCATCTGAGGATGCTGGTAAGTATTAAACAGTCATAATGCCAATGATGGAGATGATGGGACAACATATGGAAGCCTGAAGATGATTTTCAAAAACCCCACTACTTAGCATCCACACTAATTCTTCCCATTCATCCTAGAATCACAAAAATTGTTATAGGTGACAGCTAAATTTTGGTAATGGTATTTTCGATTCTCATTTAAAGTTTGACAATACCACATTTATGATCTGACTTATTTATTACAGACCTAAGATTTATGAGATAAGCATGTAGACATTAGATAGAATATTATAGAGTGAGAATAGGTGACAACACTTTTTTTTTTTTTTTGAGACGGAATTTCACTCTCGTTGCCCAGGCTGGAGTGCAATGGTGCGATCTCGGCTCACTGCAACCTCCATCTCCCAGGTTCAAGCGATTCTCCTGCCTCAGCCTCCCAAGTAAGTAACGGATTACAGGCATGCACCACCACACCTGGCTAATTTTCTGTATTTAGTAGAGACGGGGTTTCACCATGTTGGCCAGGCTGGTCTCCAACTCCTGACCTCAGGTGATCCACCCTCCCTGGCCTCCCAAAGTGTTGGGATTACAGGCGTGAGCCACCGCACCCAGCTGACAACATTTTTAAATCAGCTGGCAATGCTTTTATTATTTTTTAAAGAATATTATAGAGTGAGAGGATAGGTGACAATACTTCTGAATCAGGTGACAATGCTTTTTTAAAATTTTTTGTTTTGAGATATGGTCTCACTCTGTTGCCCAGGCTGGAGTGCAGTGGTGTGATCATGGCTCACTGCAGCTTTAACCTCCCTTGGCTCAGGTGATCCTCCCCACTCTGCCTCCCAAGCATTAGGTTGGTGCAAAAGCAATCTGTTTTGCCATCACTTTTAATGGCAAAAACTGCAATTACTTTTGCACCAACCCAATAGCTGGGACTGCTAATTTTTTATAGAGATGGGCTTTCACCATGTTGCCCAGGCTGGTCTGGAACTGTAATCCTAACACTTCGGGAGGCTGAGGCAATCCACCTGCCTTAGCCTCCCCAAAGTGTTAGGATTACAGGCATAAGCCACCACACCCAGATGCAATCCTTTTGAAAAGATAAAAAAACAACTCAAGAGGTTCAATTTTATGCAATTGAAGTTTTACATGAGCCAACAATTATGGATAGTCTATTGCAAGAGATTTTAATATGGACAGAATTCAGAGGGGTGTGGCTCCTCTAAAATAAAATCTAAAAGTGTTGGGGTTCATCCCTATTTATATGGTAAGAGGGTACTAAAGGTTTATTTAATTATCAAACAGTGCTTGCCTTAAAAATGACTAAGAACCATGCCCTGAAAGTAATATTCCCATAAGTAAACCATATTAATGTTTCATAAAATGACATGGTTTTCTATATATTATTAAGAACTATTCAGTCACTGTAAAGCCATTTATATACCAGGGAACTATATAGATTATGAAAATCTGCTATAATAAAGATATTCATTGTAAAACAGAAGTTCAAGTGGAAGCTTGAAATGTTATCAAGAAAATCTAAGTGAAGAGAAGTCATCTGGGATGGTTAGAGTTAGGGTGGAGGAAGAGGGGGTGAGGAAAATAATCAGCAGAAGATGGGGCCATAGAGATGTTTTGAAGATCTAATTGTAAGTTAATGATTCAACTATCATCCAACAAGTAACGGAGACAAGTAAAGGGTTTTTGAGAGAACAATAGCACAAACAGAACTTTATTTCTGAATGAGAACTCCCATTCAAAACCTATCCTCCCTCTATAATATTGTAAAAATAATAATAAAAGCATTGTCAGCTGTTCTCAGTACAGAACAAGAGTTCTTGTACTGGAGTAAAGAATACACTGTAGCAAGTGAGACTCTGGAGATGGGGACCAGCTATGAGATTACTGCAAAAGTCCAAACAAAATATAAGCCTCCAACTAGAATGGTAGCAACGAAGAAAGAAATAAGGAGGCCCTTTGGAAATAAAATTGACAAGACTTGGTGAATAATTCATTAGAGTTAGAAGTAGGTGGTAAAAGCAATTGAAGAGGATTCTGAAGTGTGAGATATAATTAATGTGTCATTTGAGGGAGGCATCCTAGGAGATGGGTGAAAAGAGCATGACACTGGGGACCAGAAGTCTAACCAGGCAAGTCCCCTCTGCTGGTCTTCACAGCTCCACATGTCAACTGGCTGGACAAGTTAACATGTAGACATTTAGTCATGTGATTCTTCTCCGTCTTCAGGGAGAAGTTTTGTAGTCATGGACATTTAAATTTTTTTCCAGACTTTAAATTATTACTTTTGTGACTTCATACAGCAATTTTAAAAACATGATATCCAAGGATTCTTTAAGAAGTGACATCAGGCTGGGCACGGTGGCTCATGCCTGTCAATCCCAACACTTCGGGAGGCGAAGGCGGGTGGATCACCTGAGGTCAGGAGTTTGAAACCAGCCTGGCCAACATGGTGAAACCCCCTCTCTATTAAAAATACAAAAATTTGCCAGTCTTGGTGGTGCACGTCTGTAATCCCAGCTACTTGGGAGGCTGAGGCAGGAGAATCACTTGAACCCAGGAGGTGGAGGTTGCAGTGAGCCAAGATTGCACCACTGCACTCCAGTCCAGGCAACAGAGTGAGACTCCGTCTCAAAAAAAAAAAAAAAAAAAAAAAAAAGAAATAACATCAACAAAGATTTCATGGAAAGGAGGTATGAGCATAACGAATACGCTTCGTGTATTTTTTGTGTGTGTGTGATGGAGTCTCACTCTGTTGCCCCAGGCTAGAGTGCAATGGTGCCATCTTGACTCACCACAACCTCTGCCTCACAAGTTCAAGCAATTCTCCTGCCTCAGCCTCCTGAGTAGCTGGGATTACAGCCACGTGCCACCATGCCCGGCTAACTTTTGTATTTTTAGTAGAGATGGGGTTTCACCATGTTAGCCAGGTTGGTCTTGAACTCCTGACCTCAAGTGATCCACCTGCCTTGGCCTCCCAAAGTGCTGGGATTACAGGTGTGAGCCACTGCACCCTGCCCCTTCGTGTATTTTTTATCATTTCAAGCATTCGTGCCAATGACACATGACGCATTGGAATTCAAGAGCATGAGAAATCAAGCAGAAGGGCTATGCCATTTCAGAGAATTCAAGAATAACCCTCTTTGTATGCAATCTTAATTCATCCCCTAATGTCTCCGCAAAATGGTGCGATGCATCGTCTAAACTAAAATAAACTATGCAGAGAAGATTATTTCTTTGCTGATGCTATACTGAGGGATGGAATGGTGGTGGAGGTGATAGTATTGCATTCCTAGTATGCTCCCTAGTAAAAACAATCAAAAAGCTTCTCTGTGAAAATTTGTGCCACTCTGGTCCTCAAATGGGCAGGATCCTGGCTGAAGAACTAGGCAAAGCAAGGCTGGAACCTGTGAAACCCACCACGCCTTTTTCCCATATTACGGACATCCGATCTTCAACACCATTCACCCCATTGGGGATCTTGGTAAAATCATCCTTCCCAAGAGCTTTCTGGCAGGTGTTGAAAGTGCAGTTATCAGTCCCTGTTGTGGTTAGATCATCACTGTAAAAGAAAAAAACACGAGAGTGATGGGGTGAGTATACAGAATATGTTAGGAGGAAACTGCCATAACCTTTCCTAATCTCCTGGCTCCCTTCTCAATTGAAGTCAGAAAAATCCAATGGAGGATGAGCAGTTTTTTCAAGAACATATTTCATCCCTCTCCTGTCTCTATTCTAGGAAGCACTTTCAGAGGACACACTGATCGGAAGCATGGTCCAAGACGGGTTAGGAAACCTGAGTTCTAAGCTCAGCTCTGTCACTTACTAGCTCTGTGATATGAGCTTGTCCGAGACTCCATTTCTCATCTAGAAATGAATAGTCACATGTACTTGATGAAGATAACTTCAGAATCACCAGCAAATATGTGAGAGAAAACTCCTTGTGAGCAGAATGCTGCATCCACAAAGACATCACCATGGCGATCCTCATGAATGGAGGGCAGGCCCTCCGGGGCAGTCCCTAGCCACACGGCCACACTGGGATGAACAGAGGGTGAGACTGGCTGGGGATGCTGATATTACCAGGGACAGGAATCCTGCTTTGACTTGTGAGTAATCTTGGGGATGCTGAATCATGAAGGAGGAAGGAAGCTGAAAAGAATGGGTAAGTGAACTCTTGTATGGTCTGTCATGAAAAACTCTTAGCTTGAGACTGAGTATCTGTGAATGGGGAGTGTCGGGATGTCCATGAATGGTAGAATTTTCTTTTCTCTTTTCTTTTTTTTTTTTTTCGAGACAGAGTCTTGCTCTGTCACTCAGGTTGGAGTGCAGTGGCACTATCTCTGCTCACTGCAACCTCTGCCTCCTGGGTTCAAGTGATTCTCATGCCTCAGCCTCCTGAGTAACTGGGATTACAGGCATAAGCCACCACGCCCAGCCAATTTTTGTATTTTTAGTAGAGATGGGGATTTGCCATGTTCACCAGGCTAGTCTCAAACTCCTGGCCTCATGTGATCCGCCCACCTCAGCCTCCCAAAGTGCTGGGATTACAAGCATGAGCCACTGCATCTGGCCCAGGAATGGTAGAATTTTCAAGAAAAATGATCATATGTTCCCAGAAAGTAACAGGGTTACCTATACAAAAACCTAGTTCCCATATTATATCAGCATAGAAAAAAATTCAACAATATTCTGATAAAAAGTAAGGTGTAATGAAAAGCCCTGGGTTTGGGCAACAAGAGATGAAAAAAGTCAGAAAAGAGTAAAGTTTCAGTGAAAACGATCTGATTTCTGAGAGTCTAGGAAAGGCTTTGACAACATATCATAGCATAATTAAGTCAATGTTTTTTGCTCTGCAGGTGAGGGGTACCCAGGACCTGACAGGTCAAGTAGAAGAGAATACTGGGAGGTTAGTGGAGGATCCAGATGGGAGGACGAGCTCCCTTCTACCCAAACCTTCTTTTGGTAATACACTTCCCAGTCATCTGCAAAATGATTACTTAGCCAACAGATTCATGAGGAAGTCGGGTGTTGAGGGGTCTGGTCGCAAAGGTGGACCCATGACGTGGTGGGCTGCATGGTGCCATTCTTTATTCCAGTAGTGAGTGCCATCTGTGCCAAGACTGGCTGCTATGGGTTCACCATAGACCACCTTCCCTGGAAAGATTAAAAGAAGCATTCATCACTTTAATTTATTCTTAAGAGGACCATAAGACAAACACATAAATATTAATCTTTTCTGCCCTAGCAGAGGGTAATATCTACAGTTTAGCAGAATCCCAAACTATAATTTACTTTTGTGGACAGGATTTAAAAATCCATGATGAACATAAATATGAATGAGAAATAAACCTCTGTAAGTGTAAGCTATTCATATTTTAGATCCATTTTTATGGCCATATAACCTAGAAAAAGCTGGCTGGTACAGGAGCCATTCTAATGAAACCTTCTCCAAAACCCTACCAGATAAATGCTATTGTTATCTCCATAAAAAGATGAAAATATAGCTATGGAGTAATAACTTCTCTACATTTACATTACATACACTCTATGTGGTGTGGAGAAGGTAGAATTTGAACTCAGAATTTGACTCCAGTGGTCCTAACTTTTATGCTTTACTACCCTGATGACAGATAATTATTAGTTAGGTCATATGGAATTCAACCACAGCATATCTGTGCTGCAAATCAATTGATAATCTTTTCATGCCCTTGAAAAAAAGAACTCCTCAAAAAACTTGTATTAAATGAAAGAACACTCAGATAATAAAGTCTTAGCCAGAAATGCATATTTTAAAAATCATGCAAATGAGGCCATCAAAAAAAAAAGCGTACAATGTTAGAAAAGTTAATAGTGCACAGTGAATTTGAAATTAAAATCAGAATCCTATCTCTGATTAGCATTTGTCAGAATAATAGGTTTGCTGGCATCAACCTGATCAAATTCAGGCAATCATTAAGGAGAGTGCACAGTAGAGAGATGCTGGCATACCAAATTAGTTCACTCTGGTTCATCAGATGCTGAGTTTTAGTTAAAATCCTGATATATAACTGAAATTAATGATTTCCTCAGAGAGTACTGACAGTAGATGGCCTCCAGTTGCCTGAGTCATATCAAATTGGAACACAGCACCCTATTATTTCATAGTTCCTTCTTCAAACTAGCCATCTTCCACTAGCTAGCTTAGGAATTTGAGAAACCATGAAAGCAAGGCTTATTGAAGCCTAAGAACTTCAATTCTTAAGTAATCAAGTATCAATAAAAGTTATCCCCCAGGGACTTAGCCATGGCTAAGTTACTTTGCTTCCGTGACATACCCTACTGGATGAATCCCATCCCCATTCGGATTCTTACTGCCCTATCCCCAGAAAAGGAGAAACACCATTAGCAACTCTTTCTAAATATAGAATATGCCCAATCGTTTTTAGTGAATGAAGAGGTAATGTACTGTCTACTGGAGAACTGGGAAGATGGACACGATATTTTATTTGCAAGTATGAAGAGACCTTCCTATTCCAAGGGAACGTCTTACAGATGCTTGGACAATGAAAACTCAGAGACTTGATCTGCAATCACTTTACAAGTCGCTGACTGAGGATTTTCCATGGTGCTTTATCATTGAGGAAAGATCCTTATCACATGTTCTATTCAATCACTCGGCCCATCAAGGTGATACGGGAATATGGTTCCAAAAGTTCTGCAATTTTAACAGCACTCAGGAAAAATTAAAAGTGTCAGCATCTACCGGGAGTCTGCCAGGACTGTTTTGAAACCAGATGACAGGTAATTTCCTTGGAAGGGCTTAGCTCCTTTAAAATGTGACAGGCCACTTTAGTGGTATATACAACAAGCTCTTCGTTAACTGGGCTATTTTCAACTTTCTCCCCATCTAGTATCTGTTAATATCCAAAATAAAATTTAAAAAGTAAAAATTCCTAACTGCATATTCTATTTCCTATTTCACTATTTCTAAGGCATTTTCAAAGGATGAAAAAGCATGCAAGAACTAAAAAGGGGAAGGAAAACAGGAGGCCTGGATAATCCATAAATTGGATAATCAAACTGGATAATTCAGCATAATTATGGGTTCTGTTAGATTTGGGCTAAAAATAAAATAACAATAAAAATAGCTAACACATGCATACCATTCTATAGTTTGCAAGGCTCCCAAACACAGTCTCATTTGACCTTCATAGCTGCCTTCATGCTGGTTTGACAGATGAAAAAATTGATGCTCAATGAGACTAATGTGCCCAACACACACTGGCACTAAGTTGTACAGCCAGAATTAGAGTCATAGTATTATAATATCATATCATATGCACTATGTTACTAGGAAAAGTGCCATTTTTTATTACTTGGGAAAGAGCATGTATTTCTAAATGTTTAAGTCAACCACAGGCTATTTGTGGATGTGGCTGAGCATTTTTCCAATTTCACTTACTGGTTTCATTTACTACACTTAGCTGGTTGGCAATGAAGAGTGCTCTATCTGTCTTCAGCCTGGTACTATTCTGATTACATTCACAACTGGAGGGTTTCAACAACTCTTAGGAGAAAGGAACATCTTCATCATTAATCTCCTCCCACTGTCTTAGCAAGCTTCACATTAGGTTGTATCGTCTCTACCCATAGATGTTCTCTCCTTATTTCTCCATTTTTTGGCTCAAACCCAAACAAACAAAAGATTCTGCCCTTTATGATGCAACCTCCCACTTAAAGGAGTTTTACCCTTTGAGAGATACTCAAGATTTCCCAGTAATGAAGCAGATCAAACCAATCCAAACTCTCCACTGACCAGACAACCCATTTATTAGATGACGGTGATAGAGCAGATGTTAACACCTTGTCTGGATCTGCAAGCAATGCTTAATATTGAGTCCTGAGATCTGCTAGAGAAGGTTGAAAGATGCACAGAAAAAGCATAGGCATCCAGGACCAAAAGCCCTGGCCACTAAATAGGAGGCCAAACATATTCATAGAAATAAATCTTCCTAGCCAAAAGGATACAGCCAGACTTTCCTGGACTTTATTTTGATTCAAAACATTACATTTACAAAGGAAGAAAAGAATTGAGAAGGAAAATACATAGAAGCAGCTTGGTAGAATGGATCATACAGCTTTAGGTTCAAATCCTGCTTTTGCTACTTTTTAGCTGGTGACATTGTACCGGGTAAGTCATTGTTCTTAGTCTGTTTTTCTCATCTGTGAAATGGGATCACAGTGTCCCTCTAGTGTGGCAATTTTGTGAAGGTCAAATAAATTAATGTTTATGAAAGTACCCAGAATCTTCCTGGGACGCTGGAGACATTTCATGTTATGGGCTGAATTGTGTCCTCTGCCCAAATCCACATGTTGAAGTTCTAACCCCGGTACCTCAGAATGTAACTGTATTTGGAAAAAGGATCTTTATGGAGGTAGTGAATTTAAAGTGAGGTCATTAGGGTGGGCCCTAATTCAATAAGACTGTGGTTCTTATACAAAGAGGAAATTTGGACACATAGAGGGGAAGATAACGTGAAGACACAGGAAGAAGATGGCCATCTATAAGCCAAGAAGAAAAGCCTGGAACACATCCTTCCTCCACAGCTCTCAGAAGGAGCCAACCCTGTTCAACCCTGCTGTCACCTTGGTTTTGGACTTCAAAACTCCAGAACTGTGAGAAAATAAATTCCTGTTGTTTAAGCAGCCCAGTCTGTGGCACTTTGCAACAGCAGCCATAGAAAACTCATACACTCCACAAACGTTAGTTTCCTGATAGCCACACAATTCTATTTTTTTAATGGCTAGCTTTTAACTGCTATGCAATTGGATATAATGTAAATTATTTTGTTCTAAATTTAAAGGACAATGGAGTGTTCTGATGTTCATATGCAAGAAAGAAGAAAGGCAGCCTGGCTAACGTGGTGAAACCCCATCTCTACTAAAAATACAAAAAATTATCCAGGTATGATGGTGCACACCTGTAGTCCCAGCTACTTGGGAGGCTGAGGCACGAGAATCACTTGAACCCAAAAGGTAGAGGGTGCAGTGAGCCAAGGTCATGCCACTGAACTCCAGCCTGGGCAACAGAACATGACTCTTTTTCCAAAAAAAAGAGAAGAAAGGAAACTTGAGACTCAAAATCACCTTGGCTCAGTTGCACATTGATTCTTCCTACAGAACCAGTGCCTAAGCATCAGTTCATTGCACATAAGTAAAGGAAATTTGATGTATTCTTGTTCAACATTGCCAAGCAGCACTCAGCGTGACTACTTGGGAAGAGAAGGGCCACTGTGTGGATTTTTCTCCCCATCTTTTAAAACACAAGAGGAATATATGGGAGACAGAGTTTACATAAAATGGAAAATAGGAATTCCAAAGCCTCTGTTGACAAAAAGAGTCAAACTCTGTAAAATATTTGAAGAGATTCATTCTAAGGCAAATATGAGTAACCAACAGCCCTCAGGAGATCTTGAGAACATGTGCCCAAGGTGGTTGGGGCACAGTCTAGTTTTATACATTTTAAGGAGATACGAGACATCAATCAAATACATGTAAGCTATACATTGTTCTGGCCAGAAAGGCAGGACAGCTCAAAGTGGGGGCTTCCTGGTTATAGGTAGATGTCAAAATTTTCTGATTGGCAATTGGTTGAAAAAGTTATTATCGATAGAAAGAAATGTTTGGATTATGATAAGGGGCTGTGGAGACCAAAGTTTTATCATGCAGATGAAGCCTCCAGGGAGCAGGCTTCAGAGAGAATAAATTGTAAATGGTTTTTATTAGACTTAAGGTCTGTGTTGATGTTAAATGCTGGTCAGCCTTTCCTGAATTCCAAAAGGGAGGAGGACATAATGAGGCATGTCCAACCCTCCCTTCCCGGCATGGCCTGAAACAGATTTTCAGGTTAACTTTGGAATGCCCTGACTGAGAGGAGGGGTCCATTCAGATGGTTAAGGGGCCTTAGAATTTTATTTTTGGTTTACACCTCTCTGCAAGAGAACTTTTTATTTTACAAAGATACACCTATTAAGTAAAACTATAGGCAAAACCAAAACCAAACGAAATCAAATCAAATAAACAACAATCAAATATACAAACACATTAAACAACCACAATCTAGCCCAGTTTACTGTGAGCTGCTTGAGATCTGAAATTGTCTTAATCATCTTAGCAAATCTAATGCCTAGAGCACAGTACCTAGCATGCGCTTGGCATCCAAGAACTTTGTTGTTTATGAAAAATATAAGGAAAATACTTGTTACGTTCAAATAAGCATCATATTTTTACCCTAAAGAAAGGAACATGGATTTAAAATAGACGTAAACTTTATTAAGACAAGCTAAAACAAGTTTAACTGTAAACCAAAACAACAGCAAAGCAGTGCATTGACAATTTCAGTCATAAATGAGAAACAACGCCAGATACATAGCAATTAGGGCATCAAGTTAAATTGCTTTGAGAAATTGCCACCATTCTAAACAAATCACAGAAAGGTAGTGAATTCATGAGCCTACAGGTTCTACTGGGAAGTACGAAGGTGAAGTGAACAATGCATTTCCTAAAAAGCCATTAATGATCCCATATGCCAATACTGTGGCAGAAAAAGAACATGTATAGCTACTCAGACCAAAATTTAAAAAGGGTCACTGAAGCCAATGACACACATTGACACATATATTCTTCGGACAAAAACTGGACTGGAGTGGGTGATAGAAGTCAGGGGCTGGCAGACTGGACTGTCCACATGAAACACAATGACAACTTGTTTGTCCAACTTCACACTTGGGCTATGGAGCAAGGGAGACAAACTCTGCTTCTGGAAGAAAAGGATAACGCTTTAGGGAGAAATGCCGGATTCCCTTGCCTCATCTCTGCAAAAGTGTCTTCTCACAAGAAGGGTGGATGAGAACTAATCTAGTTTTATTAGGTTGGTGCGAAAGTAAGTGTGGTTTTTCCCACTGAAAGTAATGGCAAAAACTACAATTACTTTTGCACCAGCCTAATAGTTACTCAACTTGGACGAAAAAATACTTAAGCATGAAATGGGCATTCTTTGCAAACTGTCAAAGGTGACACCACTTTCGATGGCTTGGACTTGGAAGTTTTCTTATTTCTGTAACCTGCTTTTCACTTTTTATTGCAGAATGCTAAAAGAAAATATCAAGCATGAGCAAAAAGAAATCTCAGGCTTTGGATGCACTGAATATTGCCCACCTCTTCTTTCCCAGTTCACAAAAAAATCCTGGTGAAGACAGACAAAAGGGAAAGAATCCAGAGCTGTACTGGGGTTGAAAGAAGGATCGTGGCTGACCAGGGTTTTGGTAGATTTTAGGAATGTGGAAAGCAGATGGGATCGCAATAATTCATAAAGAAAAGTTAGGGGGAGTGACAGCCTAACCTGAAGGAGTAGAGGGAGTCACGAAGAGCTTTCCTCCTGGGGCAGAAAGGGCAGTGAAGGGGAGGGGAGGAGGAGGTCTGGGTCTGTCAACACTCACCCTTACCTCTGCTGGGAAATAAAGCTTCTTAGGTGGTGTTGATGCTAGATTGAGGTCCCTGCACCTTAAACTGAAGCTGTCCAGTGACTATGCCCCATGTGCATTCACACAGCAAGTTCAGGAAACAGACACGCTTGGTGGAAGAGGAAATCCACGCCCGTTCCCACACTGACCAACTGAACTGTCCTGTCAACATACGGACAGCCAAGGATCACCAGACTTTTGAAGAAAACACAAACAGCACACGCACACACAAAAAAGAAGACCAGGAGTTTTAAAAACTGAAAAATTGGCCAGGCACAGTGGCTCATGCCTATAATCCCAGCACTGTGGGAGGCAGAGGTGGGCGGATCACCTGAGGTCAGGAGTTCAAGACCAGCCTGGCCAACATGGCGCAACCCTGTCTCTACTAAAAATACAAAAATTAGCTGGGCATGGTGGTGGGCACCTGTAATCCCAGCTACTCGGGAGGCTGAGGCAGGAGAATCACTTGAACCTGGGAGAAAAAGGTTTCAGTGAGCCGAGATCGTGCCAGCCTAGGCAACAGAGTGAGACTCCATCTAAAACAAAACAAAACAAAACCCTGAAAAATTGAACTAGAAAGAAACAGAGTAACCCAGGAAACAGAAGAGAATTAAAAAAAAAATCTTCATTAGTATTCTTAGATTAAGAAGATAAGCTGAGCCCAATGGTTCATGCCTGTAATCCCAATACTTTGGGCAGCCGAGGCAGAAGGATCACTTGAGCCCAGGAGTTCGAGACCAGGCTGGGCAACATAGTAAGACTATGTCTTTATATAAAAATAAATAAAAAAACAAATAAAGTACCAAATTATTTTTAAAAAGAAAGTAATGCATCTATTGAAAGAAAAACATTAAAAAGAATAAGGAACCATGGAAAAAAAGAGCGCTTACAGAACAAGAACGTTTTCTTGGAAATAAAGGTGGGATTACCAAGGCACAAGTTTATTAGAAGGGCAGGAAAAAGTAGACAAAAATATTTCCTAAAATGTATAGCAAAAATTCAAATATCTTTTTAAAAAGGTGAAAATAGTTAAAAGACATGGAGGATTATGATGGAGTCCCAGGAAAAGAAAACAGAGGACATGAATATGGAGGAAAATACAGAAGAAATATTTTCAGAATCAAACCTCAGTCGTCAGATTGATAAAGCCCTCTGAACATGCAGGTGAATTTTTAAAAGGCCTACTACTAAATATAGCCTTGTCAGAGGTGTTCCAACCAGAGCAACTCCATCTTGAAGAGGGGCTGGGTAAAATGAGGCTGAAACCTCCTGGGCTGCAGAAACAGCATGTGGTAAAGAAGCTGGCCAAAACCCACCAAAACCAAAATGACAACTAGAGTGACCTCTGGTCATCCTCACTGCTCATTATATACTAATTATAATGTATTAGCTATAATATATTAGCTAAAAGACTCTCCCACCAATGCCATGACAGTTTATAAATGCCATGCCAACATCTGGAAATTACACAATATGGCCTAAAAAAATGAGGAACTCTCAGTTCCAGGAATTCCCTGCCCCTTTCCTGAAAAACTCATGAATAATCCACCCCTTATTTAGCAGATATTCAAAAATTCACCATAGAAATACCCAATCAGCAGCCCCTGGGGCTGCTCTGTCTATGGAGTAGCCATGCTTTTGTTTCTTTACTTCTCTAATAAACTTGCTTTCACTGTACTTTATGGACTCAACTAAATTATTTCTTGAGCAAGATCCAAGAACCCTCTATTGGGGTCTGGACTGGAACTCCTTTCCAGTAATAGTCTCAATGAAATTTCCGGACATCTAAAATGAAGAGAAAGTACAAAAATCTTACAGATAATGAAAAGTTTGTGATAAGAAGACAAGAAATTGTATAGGGTTTTCCTGTTCCTCAGTAACACTGGATGCCAGCAGAGAAGGAAACTGTGCCTTCATAATTCAGAAGGAAATATTTCAGAACCAAGAATTCCATGCCCATTCAAATCACCCAGTAAGCCTGAAGACAAGGAATCAGAAAATTTACCTTTTACACACTTTTCCTTAAAAATTACCTGAAAATCTTCAAAGTAATTCAAGAAAAAGGGAGATATGGAAACCAGGAATCAGTATATCCAACCTCATAATCCCAGAATGACATCTCTACTGCAGGCTTAGCAAGTAGCTATCAAAAATGAAAGGGAAAGTCAGCAGATTCTCCTCCCACAAAGAATCTCTGCAAGTAGAGCTGATTCTATTCAATAGAAAGTAAGATGAAGAAGCTAGAACTCTTCATGATATGGTAAAGAAGGCATATATTTCTTTCCTCAACCTATTTTAAAAAGAGCTAATTGGAAAAATGTCAGGAGAAACGAGAAACTTTGCAAGACAATAATGGTCTAAATATGTAGCAAACTAAAATAAGGCATGCTTTTGAGTCCTATTGGAATGAAGAAAACTCACTTGACCTTGACACTTGGAAATTGCTTCTCTGAGAGTCAATTTGAATAACACTAACTTGCACTGCAAGTTAGTGCTATAAATTTCTCTGAAGTTCTCTTCTCACTAATTGTTTCTACAGAGAAGAATATTTCCATAATTTTACCCTGTGACAGTTCTAAATTTTAGACTTAACCTATAGACAAAGCATGGAAGACCTAATTAGAGTTACAGAGTCTGTGTAAAGATAATAATACAGCTGGTAGACATCTGGAGGAGGCAGACAGAGAGAGCACTTAGGGCCTCTAAGTTTCTTCTTCAGCCTGTAGAGAAGAGATGTCAGGCCGGGCGTGGTGGCTCACAGCTCTAATCCCAGCTCTGTGGGAGGCCATGGTGGGAGGTTAGCCTGAGACCAGCCTGGACAACATGGTGAAATCCCGACTCTACAAGAAATTTAAAAATTAGCCATGTACAGTGGTGCATGCCTATAGTCCCAGCCACCCTGGAGGCTGAGGCAGGAAGATTGCTTGAGCCCAGGAAATTGAGGCTACAGTGACCTGTGTTCTTGCCACTGCAAGATCTCCTGTGAGATCCTGCCTCTTAAATAAAAAAAAAAAAAGGACTAGCTAAAACATGTAAAATAAAACACGTAAAATTAAATATATCATTTGAAGTGACATTTATTACTGACAAAACTCAGGAGGTGAGAAGTTTACAGGAACTAAATTATTCATTTTTCATAGTTGAGAGTCAAGTGATACTGTCAAAAATTACAAATCACTACAAACTTATAGTTTAGGATTTTAGAGGTCACCACCAAAAACTAAAGATAGATAAGTTTAAAATCACTGGCTCTAAAGAATGAGCTGAGGGAGATAGAAGATATTTACTTTCCATTTAATACTTCATCATTTCCACCCCCAAAATTAATCTTTTAATAATGATAAAAATAGCAAAATGATGATAATGTCTTAAATAAAAAATGTAAATGTAATGCCAAAACCCAAAAACCAATTACAATTACAAATTTTAAAACACCAAAGCCAGCGGGTCATGGTGGCTCACTCCTGTAATCCCAGTGCTGTGGGAAGCTGAGGCAGGAAGATCACCTGAGGCCAGGAGTTCAAGACCAGCTTGAACAACAAATGGAGACTTCATTTCTACAAAAAATTTTTAAAAATTGGCTGGGTGTGGTGGCTTACATGAGTAGTCACAGCTACTTGGGATGCTGAGGTTGGGAGGATCATCTGAGCACAGGAGCTTGAGGTGGCAGTTAGCTAAGACTGTGCTACTGCACTCTAGCCTGGGTGACAGAGAGACTCTGTCTCTAAAAATAAATAAATAAACCCCAAATCCATTAAATACAAACTTGATTCCAGGTTTTCCCAACTTCAGATCAATTTCTCCTTTAACACAGTGGAGAGTGACTGAAAAAGTTTGGGCTTTGGGGTCACATAGACTTGGACTTGAATTCCAAGTTTAGCACTTACTAATAAAGTGATCTTTGGCTTAATTCACCAATCTCTCCCAAGCCTCAATTTCATCAGTCACAAAAGAGTGGTAAAATTGAGCATGAAGCATTATTATGACAATTTTTTAAAAGACAATGTGTATTAAAACACATTGATAAGATAAAAATATAGTAAAACCTGAAATAAGATAAAAGAGATTAAAATACTACTATGTGCCAGGCACATATTAAGCACTCAACAAGCTGTTAGTTGTTATCATTACTATCCTGCTCTTCTGGATATAGAGCTGGCAATTGAACAATAAAATCAAATTTAATAGCATTATATTTCTAGGCTACCACAATGAAGCAATCAATAATTGGATCTCCTTTGTGCCTCCTGGAGACGTGATTCTCAGGCTTTCATATGCATATGAATCACCTGGGATTCTAGTTATAAATGCACTTTCTGATTCAGGGAATGTGGATGGGCCCCAAGGCTCTGCATGTCTAAGGAGCTCCCAGGCAATGTGGAGGCTGCATTCTAGGGACCACACTGTGAGAGTCAAGGCCCTTGAAGATAGAATGGGCTCCTGACGTCAGGTGATCCACCCGCCCCGGCCTCCCAAAGTGCTGGCGTTACAGGCATGAGCCACCTCGACCAGTCTGGCCAACATAGTGAAACCCTGTCTCTACTAAAAATACAAAAAAATTAGCTGGGCATAGTAGTGGGAGCCTGTAATCCCAGCTACTCGAGAGGCTGAGGCAGGAGAAGCGCTTGAACCCAGGAGATGGAGGTTGCAGTGAGCCAAGATCACGCCACTGCACTCCAGCCTGGGTGACAGAGTGAGACCCTGTCTCAAAAAAAACAAAAAACAAAAAACAAAAAAAAGAATGGGCTGGCAATGGTATTTACAGATGGGAGATTTTCACAGTATAAATGTGCAAAACTGAATGATTTCTTATTTACATCTATCTTGCTCTTTTACATTTAGAAATGATGTTAGATAATAAATGAGTACAGACAGCATCTTCTGTAAAAGGTCAGTGTGGTCCAACAGCTCTTGTCCCACAGTACTACCCAGGGATCTGTCCTTTGGTTTGCTGATGCAGTCACCATGTGAACAGCTGGGCACAGTTTATGTCCAACCCTTCCTCTTTGGGCCCCTGCTTGATCCCATGCCTTGGTCACATGCATGGGGTAGGAAATCTTTCAAACTATTTTATTCTGAAGCAATTTTGCCTCTTTGACAATTGCACATGAGGGTATTTTCACAAGTATTATACTGTCACAGTAAGTCTGACTCAACTACAACGTTTAGGGTGGTATTTTAAATATTTCATGTTTACAATTCCTTGGGGAAAATATGAGCAATGTCCCAAAAATTACATATGAAATTTGAACCAGCAATCTCACTTCTAGGAATCTACCCTCAAGATACCCATTTTGTGGTGGGCAGAAAGATGGAGCCCAACAGATGTCCACATCTTAATCCCCATAGCCTGTGAATATGTTACTTTACATGGCAAAGGGATTAATAGATATGATTAAATTAAGGCCCTTGAAATGGGGAGATTATCCTGAATTAATCGGTAGGCTTAATATAAGGGGCCCTTAAAGTGAAAGAGAGAGGCAAAAAGGTCAAAATAATGTGATGTGAGAAGATCTCAACCCATTGTGGCTGGTGCTGAAGATGGAGGAAGGGGCCATGAGCCAAGTAATTCGAGGGGCCTGGCAAGGGCTTCCTAGGACCTCAGAAAGGGATGCAGCCCTGCAGACACCTTGACTGTGGCCCAGTGAGACCCATTTCAGGCTTCTGACCTCCAGAACTAATGTGTCTTTCACAAATTGAAATGGCATATGCATAAGGCCATCACTGTGGTTTCTCTTGAAACAGCTAAAGATTGGAAACAACCCAGATGTCCATCAATAGGGGACTTGTTGAATAAATACAGTAGCATACCCTGCACTTACAAAAAAGAATGAGGAAAATCTCTGTATCTAATGTGGGCTGACCTTCAGAACATATTTTCAAGTGGAAAAAAAAGCAATGTGTAGTATGCTACCTTTTATGTAGGAAAGAAGGACTATATTCTTATTTGGTAAAGAGAAACATGGTAAAGATAGGCCAGAAATAAATTAATAAAAATCATTACTTATACTGTATGGGAAGAAGTAGCTAGAGAAGGCAAGTAAAACTTCATTGAACATTTTTATACATAATTTTGACTCTTGGGCCATGTAAATGTTTTACAGATACAAGAAATAATATTGAATTTTAAAATAATTTACAATAAAATTAAAATGTCTGTATTTACTAGTTTTCTGCCTATGATCTGTATTCTAAAACCCTCCCTAGACTTTTACTTTGCTCCTAATGGAATTCTATCCCAATGCAAAACAAATACCCAAGATCAAGAAACTGCTTCCTGACAGAACAGTCAAAATTGGAGCTTGAAGGTGGGTTAGAAGTGAAAATTTCTGCTGATTTCACTGTTCCTTAAATAATATTCTGACATTATGGACCCGGTACACGACTTAACAAAGGAAATAATTATAGACCGACTCATCTCATTGGGTTGGCAACAGCACCATCTGGTGGGAAAAACCTATAACTTTAAAATTGCAGTACTTATATTTTCTTTTTTAAGGGGTGAAATTCTTTTACATGCGAGAGTAGCAATCAGAAATGGTTGGTTAGTAAGATATTATTAAATCCTGGGTGAAATAAGCCTACACTTAAGGCAAGATGTTGATGGATTACATTTTAAAAGTGCTCACAGCTTGCACAAAATCATTACTGAACCTTAATGCAACAAGAAGAAATTTTGACAAAATTTGTTTTGGTATCAATTATATACATGCCAAAACCATGCAGCGGGTCATGCTTGTAATCCCAACATTTTGGGAGGCCAAGGTGAGAGGATTGCTTGAGCCCAGGAGTTCAAGACTAACCTGGGCAACATGGCGAGACCCTGTCTCTACAAAAAATTTAAAAATTAGCTGGGCATGGTGGCACATGCCTGTGGTCCCAGCTACTTGGGAGACTGAGATGGGAGGATCATTTGGAAGTTAGAGACTTCAGTGAGCCATGATTGTACCACTGTACTCCAGCCTGGGCAACAGAGTGAGACCCATTATTTTTATAATGAATCTTACAAAAATACAGCCTGTTTTAATAAAAAACAAACAAAAACAGCAAGGTTGAATTATAACACTGTCTCTGATTATCTGTATTCCTAAAATTGAGATGACAGAAGCTACCGTGGGACTAAAGTCATTGAGTAAAATGCACCTTATTTATTT
This sequence comes from Gorilla gorilla gorilla, assembly GCF_029281585.2. Taxonomy (NCBI): domain Eukaryota; kingdom Metazoa; phylum Chordata; class Mammalia; order Primates; family Hominidae; genus Gorilla; species Gorilla gorilla. Next base: position 110,269,322 of record NC_073231.2, read on the forward strand.
TTCATCCTTTCTCTACCAGTATTGGCAAAAGAATGAAATCATTTCTTTGCCCAGTGCTTATCAAAAATAGGAGATTTTCTCTTTCCTTTAAGATGAGTATTTACATACTAGGCTGAACCAGAGAACTGAGGCAATTAGGCAGTTTGGGGTAAAAATAACTTAGATTTTAAAATCTTAAAATAACTATCATAAAAATACCATTTGGATAATCGCTTCAATTGCTCCAACATCCAAGTGGCTGTCAGATGAATCAATTCAATTCAAAAGAAATTTATTGAGCATGTACTAGGTGCCTCGCACTTCCCTGATTCAGGTAGTGGGAAGGGTAGTGGAGCTGCCTAAGAGATAGGGAAGCTTCTTCAAAATTAACGAAAGAGGGCTAGGCATGGTGGCTCGCACCTGTAATCCCAGCACTTTGGAAGGCTGAGGCGGGTGGATGATTAGAGGTCAGGAGTTTGAGACTAGCCTGGCCAACATGGTAAAACCCCGTCTCTACTAAAAATATAAAATTTAGCCGGGTGTGGTGGTGCTCACCTGTAATTCCAGCTACTCAGGAGGCTGAGGCAGGAGAATCACTTGAACCCAGAAGGCGGAGGTTGCAGTGAGCTGAGATCACGCCATTGCACTCCAGCCTGGACGACAAAGTGAGACTCCATCACAAAACAAACAAACAAAAACCGGAGAGCTTTGCATTTAGCTATCATATTTAAAAGTGGCTGCTAGTGGCATTGAATGTGGGGGCATGTGGCTAAAGGAAATGTCCTGGGGTCGCAAGGATGGAGAAGAAATAACAAATAAAACCTGAAGGTAGAGAGGCAAGGATGAAGATGAACAAAAGTGGGGGAAAACAGACACACATAAGGATAAATGAAACCAGGAGGCTAGTAAAAAGGGAGGAAGAAAAGTAGTGGAAATCCCCGTGCACTTTCTCCTAAACTGAAGCAGAGGCTACAGACGTGGACTTTCCTCTTCAGCTAACACTGAGTTCTAAGTGAGGTTACATTCGAGAATTACCGTCTCTCCTTGCATCCGCTATCACCTTAGCTGCAGACTTGCTCATCACATGCACAATGTAGAGAGGACAGTTCACAGCGCTGGCTATGGTGATGGCTCTCAGCGTGGCCTCTGCCTCCACTGCCTCTGGGCGGCACAGCTCGTGGCCCTCAGGGCCTGTTATCCCCAGAGCCAACATCTTCTTTGCTCCCTAAAAAGACAGCAGGAATTTGTATATGTGCAAGGAAGGTTTACTAATGACAGATATCATTATTTTATCATAAATTAAATGCAATGCCAGGCTTTTGATCTGTTAGGTATAGGGGTGTGTGTGTGTCTGTGTGTGTGTGTATATGAACATATTTGTGTAAATATGTCTATAACACACATATATATATAACATGTATATTTGGTAAAAATAATTTTGATATTCTAATCATATAAGTTAATTTTCCATGTGCATATTTTACCATCACTTTTTTTTATTGAAAAGGGGAAAAAGCGAGCACAAGCAACCAAAGCAAAAATGGACAAATGGGATGACATCAAGTTAAAAAGCTTCTGCATAGCAGAGGAAACAATCAACAAAGTGAAGAAACAACCCACGAAATGGGAAAAAATATTTGCAAACTACCCATCTGACAAGGGATTAATAACCAGAATATATACAAAACTAAAACAACTCTACAGGAAAAAAAGTTAATAATCTGATTTAAAAATGGGCAAAAGATTTGAATAGAGATTTCTTCAAAGAAGACATACAAATGGCAAACAGGCCTATGAAAAGGTGCTCAACATCACTGATCATCAGAGAAATGCAAATCAAAACTACACTGAGATATCATCTCACCCCAGTTAAAATGGCTTATATTAAAAAGACAGGCAATAACAATTGCTGGTAAGGATGTGGAGAAAAGGGAACCTACGTACGCTGTTGGTGGGAAGGTAGATTAATAAAACTGCTCTGGAGAATAGTTTGGAAGTTCTTCAAAAGACTAAAAACAGAGCTACCATATGATCCAGCAACCCCACTGCTGGACATATATGCAAAAGAAAGGAAAATCAGTATATCAAAGAGATATACCTGCATTCCCATGTTTGTTGCTGCACTGTTCACTACAGCCAAGATCTGGAAGCAACCTAAGTGCCCATCAACAGATGAATAGATAGAGAAAATGTGGTACATATACACAAGGGAGTACTATTCTGCCATAAAAAAGAATGAGATCCAGTCATTTGCAACAACATGGGTGGAACGGGAGGTCATTATGTTAAATGAAATAAGCCAGACACAGAAAGACAAACATTGCATGTTCTCACTTATTTGTGGGATCTAAAAATTAAAACAATTAAACACATGGAGATACAGAATAGAAGGATGGTTACTAGAGGCTGGGAAGGTTAGTGAGGAGGGATGGTGGTGGGGAGAGGGGGGAAGGTGGGGATGGTTTGTGTGCAAAACGAAAAAAAAGAAAGAATGAATAAGATCTAGTACTTGATAGCACAACAGGGGCACTATAGTCAATAATTGCACCTTTTGGCCGGGCGCGGTGGCTCACACCTGTAATCTGAGCACTTTGGGAGGCTGAGGTGGGCAGATCACAAGGTCAGGAGATCGAGACCATCCTGGCCAACACGGGGAAACCCCGTCTCTACTAAAAATACAAAAAATTAGCCGTGCGTGGTGGCGGGCACCTGTAGTCCCAGCTACTCGGGAGGCTGAGGCAGGAGAATGGTGTGAACCCGGGAGGCGGAGCTGGCAGTGAGCTGAGATCGCGCCACTGCACTCCAGCCTAGGCAACAGAGCGGGACTCCATCTCAAAAAAAAATAATAATAACAAAAAATAAAAAATAATTGCACCATTTAAAATAACTAAAATAATATAATTGGATTGTTTGTAACACAAAGGGTAAATGCTTGAGGGGATGGATACCCAATTTTCCATGATGTGATTCTTATGCATTGCAAGCTTGTATCAAAATATCTCATGTACCTCATAAATATATACACTACTATGTACCCCACAAAAATAAAAAAATTTAAAAAGTTGAAAAAGATATGAAGTTATTTCTAATCACATTCTTTGAAAAGCAATATCTATATTTAAGACTTAATATTGATTCAGACAAACAAAATAAAAATACTGTGGATCCTTGTTGAAGTGACTCACTGTCATACTATGTAATCAGTTTTACTTTTCTTACGGAATAATCCTCTTCACTTGCTCCCCAGTCCAACCCACTAAATGGTATTGGACCTGTTATCTTTCTTCTTCAAAATGTTATTTCTTCCTTACAAAAAGAGCATGCAGTCCAGACTTAGAGTGGTAAAAATACTTCCTGGTGTCATGAAACTATAAAGCAGAAGAGTCCAATTTAAACCCTGGTCTGTTTTTTGTTTTGTTTTGTTTTTACAGCTCACGCTCTCTTCTCATTATTCCTCTCTGCCTTGTGGCCACTGAGCCTCAATCTCACTCACTTTAATGGGAGCTGAGCCTAAGGAGATTAAAAAAAAAGTCAGCTAATGTAAAGGGCAAGAGACAGCTCTTTAAATCTTGCGGATGGTGTATCCTTCAGGCATTAATAATGGGACTAACATGAGAAATAAATATCATCTAGTTTCCTCCAGAGCACATTTTAATATCCAGTTTCTGAAAAGAGCAGGGCTTTAAACAGCTACCTAATACACTGCTTAAGTCATCAGATGACACTGATATTGACCACGCTTTGGTATTCTGAACCAGCAGCCTAAGCTTCTGAAAAACAACAACAAAGCCAAAAGTATGCTGGAGGACACAAAGAAAAGTATTTGTGTTTTCATAACCGCACATGTTTGAGATCTAAGAGCTGGTTTGCAAAGGGGAAATCCTCATTCTAGTGCATATACCACCTGCATAAAGCTGAGAGCAGGGACTCAAGTAAATGGAGTTGGGAGTTTCTGAGCCACAGAAAATCCGTTTCCGAGCCACGGAAAATCCATTTCTGGATTTCTCATCTTCCAATGCATTAAATGAGTTTACCTATGTAGGCCCAATCATCTTCACCTTATGTTCTGGCTGCTGTCATTTCTGTAGAAGCTTTGGAATGCAGATGCGTACCTCTGCAATTAAGTCTCCATTTTCTGCATGGACCTGCGCAATTGCTCCAATTTCCTTGCACCGAGAGAAGGCTTCGTACAGCTCCAGGTCTGTCACCATGTACAGATCTTTATAGGCCATAAACATCTTGAAAGAGTTAACACCTTTATCTTGCACAAGGATTTTCATTTCTTCTTTAACCTAAAAGGAAGCAGCAACCATAATAACAATATGTTACTCTAATTTAAATGATAATTTCAACATTCTCTAAAATGTTGCATTCGGAAGAGAACTAAGTAAAATAAGGAAAATAAGGACAATAGTTTAGTTCCACAAAAATGCAATTAAGGCCTTGATCTTTCTCCCAGGTTATACCCCATTTCATCTGATAAACTGCTGCTGCTCTCATACTTTTAAATCATGAAAAAGTGAATAGCTTTTCCCAAAGTGCTTTATTTCTGTACTTGGATGTAAAATTCTCTGCATCTATCTCCCGATTCGAGGAAATTATTCTAAAAAATGACCTTGAAGCCATGTTGGCAGCAACAGAAGCAATCATGGATCCAGCAGGAATGAACGTTAATGTGAGGTAAGGATTCAGGTTCAAATCTGAAAGCCATGGGTGGAGTTCTTAGAAGGAGAAAGTAGAAGATGCAGATGGACCCGGGCATGCCCGAGAAAGCACAAACTCATGGTTTAGCTGTAGAGCCAACCGTGGTGGCATGGGACCCATTGGCAGCTCCTACGAGGTGAGAGCTAGAGACTCCACTCTGGATCCGTTGGAAGCTCAGAGGCCTTCAGGGTTGCCAGGGGTCAGGGGCAAGTTAATATCAAAGCTATCTCAATAATAGCTCTTTTTTTTTTTTTTTTTTTGAGACAGAGTCTTGCTCTGTTGCCCAGGATGGAGTGCAGTGGTGTGATCTTGGTTCACTGCAACCTCCACCTCCCAGATTCAAGTGATTCTCCTGCTTCAGCCTCCTGAGTAGCTGGGATTACAGGCGTGCACCACCATGCCCAGCTAATTTTTGTATTTTTAGTAGGGATGGGGTTTCACCATGTTGGCCAGGCTGGTCTTGCATTCCCGACCTCAAGTCATCTGCCCACCTTGGCCTCCCAAAGTGCTGGAATTACAGGCATGAGCCTCCGCGCCCGGCCTCAATAATTGCTTTTGTAGGTCAGATTCAAGTCTCAATAAGGATCAAAAATTTCAAAGGAAAAACTCATAGATTTGACCAAATAAGACTGTTTGAACTTCTATATGTTAAAACACACCCACACCCACCCACCCACACACACACACAATGAAAAATGTAACAAGCATAGGATTATTGCTCTTAGCTAATAAAAGTTCTTTCAACTTGATAAGAAAAACATGTTGAAAAATGTTGGCAACAATTCATGGAGTAATAAATGACTAAAAACACATGCAAGAAGTTTCCTACTAACTAAAAAGTGCAAAATAAAGCAGTGTAATTCTATTGAGTCAGCAAAGTTTAAGAATGATAATATTACACGTGAATTTACTCATTGCTACCACTGTTTATTCCATTGGAAATGTCCCTCCCTTTTCTTGATGGTGCTTATCACCCGGCATAGCAGTCCTTACTTGCTCATCACCTGTCTGCCCCACCAGGATTTCAGCCCCATGAGAGAAGGGGCCTTGTAAGGCTTGTCCACTGCTGTATCCTAGAACAGTGCCTGGTGCATAGTGCCCACTCAGTAACTATTTATTGAATAAATTAATTGCTACTTAATTAATCTAGAAAAAAGCACCAAAATATTGAGAGTGGACAAGTGATGGAATGTGCTCCAAGTTAGGTTAAGTGACAACAGCAAGGGACAGAACATGGGACAGTGCACCTCATTTGTTCCCCCTAACAGTTTCTAATTTTTTACAATGAGTACATTAGTTTTATAGTCAGAAAAAAAAAATGCTTGAAACATTGTTAGCATATTCACATAATGGGCTTCCAAAGGGGATTATGATCTGCATTGCTTACATGAAATATCTTTTGCTCCCTGAGTAGAAGAGCCCTCATTAATCATCCCTGCCATCCACATCCATGGAAGAATCTCATTATACAACTTGCAAGCATATTAGCTTCAGCCTTCCTCCTCCAAAAGTGTGGCAACTGAACCAGCAGCAGCAGCGTCACCTGGTTGCTTGCTAGAAATGCAGAATCTCAGGTCCCACCTGCTCCTAACCTACTGCTATGGGTTGACTTGTGTGAGCCCAAAATTCATATGTTGACGTCCTAACCCCTTGTTTGGAAATAGAGTCCTTGCAGATGTAATTAGTTAAGATGAGGACACGAGCATGTGCGCTTTATCCAATGTAACTGCTGCCCTTATATCAAGTGGAAACTGGGATGCAGACCTCCACGGGGAGAACATCCTATGAAGATGAAGGCAGAGATTGGGATGATGCTTCTACAAGACAAGGAATGCCAAAGGTTGTCAGCAAACTTCCAGAAGTTAGGAGAGAGGAACGGAACAGGTTCTCCCTCAGAGCCCTCAGAAGGAACCAACCCTGCTGACACCTAAATCTCAGACTTCTGGCCTCCACAACTGTGAGGCAGTAAATGTCTGTTGTTTAAGCCATTCTGTTTGTCGTACATTCTGTTTGCTAGGGTTACAGCAGCCCTAGCAAACGAATAACCCCCCTGAACAGAATCTGCAATCTGCATTTTAGCAAGGTTTACCAGGTGACTCTTTGTATACTAAAGTGTGAGAAGCACTGATAAGGACAAATACCATCACCGTTGCTCCATCTTATAAAATAGGAGAATAGGAAAATGAAGAGAGGGAAGGAAGGGAAGGAGGGAAGAGAAGAAAAGAAAGAAGGAAGGGAGGAAGGAAGGGAGGGAGAGAGGGAAAAGATGAAGAGAAGGGAGGGGAGGGAAGGGAAGAAAAGGAGGGACGATCCTAAAAGCATAAGAGTTCAGATGCATCACTAAAAATGGCATTTTTGGAGAAAAACTAACCTTAGCTGTGGACTTTGCTATTATGCTTGCTGAACTACCTGTTAAAGATTGATTATTTGTTTTAGATTAACTTGCTGTCTAAAGGCCGAGTTTGTGGGGGATGTGAGATTATAAGATACTCAAATAATGTCCTAATGGTGAACTCTTTCTGGTAAAAAGATTGCTGAATTAAGTGCAATGTGGAAAAACATGTTGCAATTTAAATTCCAAGTAAAAGTTTCTTCCAAAATTCACACACACATTTATGTGGGAGGAAATCAACATATTTTAACATCTCTCAAAACTGTCTTTTCTATCTAAATCATGTTATTTCTGCCATGGCCTGGGCAATTAGTGGACATGGAAGGTTGTTTTAAGCTCTATTATGAAATCATCTGACCAGGTGTGGTAACATTAGCAGAGAAGGAAGATCACTCGGTCAAGATACAGCTTGGAGAAGACTCTGGAAACAGTCCAGGCCTGTCCCTTCCTCTCTAAAGAAGGCTCATGAGTGGGAAGGCAGGCTTCTAGTTCTAGAGAATTCTAAATTTAGAATTTCCTTGATTTTTTTTTTTTGAGAAATTAAACATTTTTTATTGAAGTTCTAACCTGTGGGAAAATACTGTTTAAAAGATTCGGGGGATATTGAATTAAAGAAAAAGAGAAATCAGTATATTAAACATTACACTTAAAGCATTGATGATTCATTGATTAAATATTAGGAGAAGCTGTTATGAATGAGCATAAAATATTTATCCTATTGTCTTTATATGATTTTTTAAATTTAGTTTTTAAAATTGGTAATACTTCGCAGAATTAAAAATTCAAAAGATACAAAAGAATATGCAATGAAAAGTCTTCCTGACAGTTCTGTCCTCCTGTTGTCTAGGAAGCAATCAATGTCACCAGTTTCTTGCTCTTGTGCAGAGTGAGGACAAGAGGACAATGGGAACACATTGAAATCCAGGCGCTTTACCTGGTCACTCCACCACGTCACTGCCACATGAAGGCTGTAGTCGCAGCAAACTTTGGGATCAGCCCAGCTTCGCCAGGTCTCGAAGGCCTCAATGAGGGAGCCACCTTTCTGAGGAATGGCGAAATCAATAATCATGGTGGTGCCTCCTGCGAGAGCAGCCTGGAATCATAAGAGGTTTTCAACAAATTAGCTATCAATTTCCTAGTTAAGTCATTTATCATCTTGAACAATGTGCATTTGTAAGCACTTGGGCAAACTCGATGGGTCCAGGAAATTGCAAAAAGATGCTGCCTGTTTAAATGACCCAGAAGGGCATGAATAGACTTTTCATAAATTACGTTTAAAGTATTAAACCTGCTGGAATTGCTTCTGCAAAAAGAATGTCATATCTGATAAGATGAAAATGGCTTTGACTCAAAGAAAACAGAGTGAGGATTGTAAAGAAAAATCAAAATGGAAAAGTGGAAAAAATGCACATATTTTTGTTCTTGAGAAGTGATATTCATTATTATAAAATTCCATTTTATTAGAATCCATCCTGATGAACTGTATCTCTAACTGCCCTGTGGTCCTCTCAGAATCCTGGGAGACTTACATGGTTCCGGTCTTGCCTCCATTCCCAGAAACCAAATGGTGACCCCTTTATCTTTCTTAGATTTGCACCTGTCCCTCTGTCCACTGCTACCACCCTGGTCTTAGTTCAGATCCTTCTCATTCCTCATCTTGACTATTGTAACAGAGTCCTGATTGATCTTCATCTCCCACTCCCTCCAATACAAACCCCTCATTGCAACGAGAGAGATATTTCCAAAGCACAAATGTGACCACTTGACTCCAAAGATGAAAACTGAGTGCTTCTCCCTGCCTCTGCACAAACTGGAATCTTCATAACATGGTCTATAAATCCCTGCATTCTGCCTCAACTTGCAATATACCCCTTAGCACATTATATTACATTACATCACTACTAATTTAAAAACTGTTACTAAATCACATGCCTTTGACTAATTATTTAAATCAATTTCATTTAAACTAAAATCACAAGATGGTTAATTGTTTTTAATTGTTGTATTCAAACAATGTAGGTGAAGAAAACAGAGACAGGAGGGATGCTAACACAGTGGCTTAGACCACGGACCTGGGAGGCTCACGGGCACCAGGGTACAAAGCTCAGCATCAACACTTATTCGCTGTGGTAATCTCAGCAATTTCTTAATCTCTGTGTGCCTTTAATTCGCCATCTGCAAAGTGAGGACAATTGTACCTAAACCATAGGCTTGATAGGAGGATTAAACTGAAGTAATGTATACAGAGTGCTTAGGTCCAGGCGCCTTGGCTCATGCCTGTAATCTCAGCACTCAAGGAGGCTGAGACGGGAGGAGAGCTTGAGCCCAGGAGTTCAAGACTAGCCTGGGCAACATGGTGAAAACCCCGTCTCTACAAAAATGTAAAATTAGCCAGGCATGGTGGCATGCGCCTGCAGTCCTAGCTACTTGGTAGACTGAGATGGAAGGACCACTTGAGCCTGGGAGTTTGAGGCTGCAGTGAGCTATGATTGCACCACTGCATGCCAGCCTGGGCAACAGAGAGAGACCCTGTCTCAAAAATAAACAAATAAATAAAAATAAAGTGCTTAGTACAGAGTTTGATTCATGGTAAGTGCTTTATGGGTTGAGCACTACTACTATTTCAGGATTAGGAATTTTTCCATCTTCCCTATATCGTGTTACCTCATCACCAGAAATGTGGTCATGTTACAACACAGGAGGGGGCAGTGCCTCAGTCTCTCTTTCCGGCCCCCACCACCCTCCCCCAACGGCCTCCAGATACACCGGATGCCCTCATGTCCTACCTGATATGCCAGCTCTATTCTACTCCCACTTTTCTTGCTTACTTCAATAGATTTTTATTTTTCCTTAACTTACTTGGCCCCACTCCAATTCTTTTTGCTCTCAAAAATTTCACTTTTTATACAGGATCCTGTATGTTGTCTCCACCTTTAAATAACACTGCCTTATCTGTGGCAAAACAATACATATTTGCATTTCTTAAGAAATCCCTATTGATGTAATGAAAATACTAGGAAAAAAATTCCTCAGGCTTTGTATTTTTATTTGAATACAGATTAATCTTCTTACATTCTTCCTTCTAAAAGTGTCTTCCCAGTATGACAAGACATCCCTTGAGGATGAAGGACATTTTTCTAATAGAATCTGCTGTTAATTAAAGCATTAGAAGAAAGTCCTCTTTTAGCATCTACTGAACTAGAAAATCAAGCTTAAAGAACTATTCTTTGTATTCTTTCCCTATTAAAATCTACCACACGCAGGATGTGGAGAGACTAGATACACAGCTGGTGGGAATGCAAAATGGTACAGCCACTTTGGAAAACAATTTGGAGTTCCTCTCACAGTTAAAGATAGAGTTACCACAGGACCAAGCAATTCCACTCCTAGGCCTATAGCCAAGAGAAATGAAAACATGTTCTCGTAAAAACTTGCACATGAATATTCACAGCAGCATGATCCATGGTAGCCAAAAAGTAGAAACAATACAAATGTCCATCGACTCATGAATGGATAAATAAAATCTAATAGATTCATACAATGGGATAGTATATTACCATAAAAGGAAATGAAGTACTGACATACGCTATGACATGGGTGAAGTTTGAAAATATGATGCTAAGTGAGAGAAGCTAGTCACAAAGATAATATATTGTGTGATTCTATTTATATGAAATGTCCAGAAGAGGCAAATCCATAGAGCAAGTGGAATAGTGGTTGTCTGGGGCTGGGTGGGATGAGGAGAGTCCAAGGTGATAGCTAAAGGGTATGGTGTTTCTTTTGGGGGTATCGAAAGTGTTCTGGCTGGGCATGGTGGCTGACACCTGTAATCCCAGCACTTTGGGAAGCTGAAGCAGGTGGATCACCTGAGGTCAGGACTTCAAGACAAGCCTGGCCAACATGGTGAAACCCCATCTCTACTAAAAATAAAAAAATTAGCTGGGCATGGTGGCGGGTGCCTGTAATCCCAGCTACTAGGGAGGCTGAGGCAGGAGAATTGCTTGAACCCAGGAGGCAGAGGTTGCGGTGAGCCGAGCTCATGCCATTGCACTTCAGCCTGGGTGACAAGAGTGAAACTCCATCTCAAAACAAACAAACAAAACAAAAAGTATTCTACAATTGATTGTGGTGATGCTTGCACAATTCTGTGAACATACTAAAAGCCATTGTCCTATACACTTTAAATGGCCGAATTGTATTGTAGGTGGATTCTATCTCCACAAAACCAGAAAAGTTCTACCACATCCAAGCCACTGTATGTAGTGAAGGAAGTGGGAGATCACACAAATAATTAGGCAATGATTCTGCCCTCAGGGTGTTTATAGGAGAAGCAGAAATATGAATAAATAAATATAAAATAGTTAGATTGTAATAACAGGTAGCAAGTCTACTTTTAAAATAAACAGTAGTATAAAAATTGCTAAAGGGAGGTAAAATTTGCTAAGCTCCCTAGAAGAGGTACAGAGAAAAGATGACTGGGAATTCAGAGGAGAGAAAGATCAACTCAGAGATTAGAGACGGCTTGGATTTCAATCAGGATTAGGACATACACGTGGAAGTTTCCAATTAAGTATAATGATATCTGACTCACAGCAAGTGCTGTGATGCTGTTTTTGTGCACCATGATGCTCTAGGAACTATTTCAATGTTTTGCATATTTTAACCATCTCAAGAGCTCTACAGTAGGTACTATGGTTAACTCCATTTTAGGGTGGTGAATACTGAATACAGAAAACCCAGATGACGGGCTGACGGGTGCAGCAAACCACCATGGCACATGTATACCTATGTAACAAACCTGTACATTCTGCACATGTATCCCAGAACTTAAAGTAAAATAAAGAAAAAAAAACTTAATACAGAACCATCAATAACTTGGCCAAAGTCTCATAGCCAGCAAGGAACAATGGCAGGGTTGGAATCTGAGTCATCATGCCCTAGAGCCTGAGCCTCTGGGAAACGTGAACTGCATGAAGAGAAGCTCTGAGGAAGAAGATCTGGGGGGAAGAGGTAGAAGCTCAGCAGAAAATGTTAAAGGGCAGAATTAAGGTGACTGGGGACCATATAAAGTGGTGGTCCCAGAGAAGGAAAACAGGGCAATGATTGTTTTTAGTTGCGAAGGGAGTCAGGTGAGTTGATTTGACTAGGATGAGTGAGAAGATGGCAGGTGAGTGGACAGAGGAGGAGCATGATCTGCACTTAGGAGCGACGTGAATGAAGTGGGGAACATCCTGAGAGTGAGGTGCTTGGGCACGTGTCCACCTGGTGGCATTTGCAGACAGGAAGACATACAGACCTGTTTCCAAACAGCATACAAGACTAGGAGAAAATGTAGGAGTGACCCATTAGAGGATGCCATAGAGGTCCCGAGACTGGCTGAAATGGCCAGGGAGCGAGAAGCCAGACATGACAACATGAGACACAATAACATGCTTCGGAACATACCAACACTCAGCACGAACACAAAACCACACTGAGCCAAGACAAAATGTTTACAGTGGCTGGTTCTAGGTGGTATAATTCCAGGTCATTTTAATTTTCCCCTACTTAAATTTTATTTTCAATATTTGCTAAACTTTCTATTAAAATCATAATTTTATATGAAAAATAAATATTTTACATATAAATGTATGACACAGGGCATATATATGTACAGTCATGTACCATAATGGTGTTTTGATCAATGACAGTACCACGTGTATGACGGTGGCCCCATAAGATCACAGTACCATATTTGTACTGTACCTTTTCTATGTTTAGCAATGTTTAGATACACAGTTATTATTGTCATTGTCTATGGTATTCAGTAGAGTAACTACTGAACAGGTTTGTAGCCGAGGAGCCACAGGTCATAGCTTATACCCTAGGCGTGTAGTAGGCTATACCATCTAGGTTTGTGTAAGTACACACTATGATGGTCTCACAACCACAAATTTGCCTAATGACACATTTCTCAGAATGTATTCCTGCTATTAAGTGACACATGACCATAAATGGTGTATAAATTAAATAGACAGAGCTGTTGATGGTCTTCTTACCAGACTGAAGATATGATAGTCAAAGGGCCACTCTTCTAAAACTAAAGCAAGTGAAAATTCTCGGGGCTACAATTTGAAAGCTCTTAAATGAGGGTTGATCACAAATGCTCCACCTTCCTAATCAACTAGGAGCAGGAAAGAGACAGGAGAGGAACAACCACTTATCTTTTGTTTCTTCTTGTTCTGTTTCTTATCCCCATTCTTATCTCCCTCTCCTCAACCCCAGACTGGGAATGAGTTTGGAGAAGCTGTATTGAATGGGAAAGGATGGCTGGGGCCAATTTCTCTCAAATAGCTACATGAAGCCTAGTTATTTCCTTTGCTTTTATTCCTGATTGACTTATTTCCATTTTTATTTGTCAGTTAGCCAAACAAAATGGATTTAGCTTTTCTAACCTTGGCTCACAAATCAATTATTTCAGCTCCTAATTACTTTCACTGTTCTTCCTTGTAAACCTTCCAGTTTATCTAAAAAACTCTTTTGGGGGACAGGGGAGCCCACACTGCTTCCAGAAGAAATGCAGTGGAACAGAAATTGAGATAAACTCTAACAGTGGGTCATAATGTTACACAAGATTTTGTTTAAGAATATTCCATTGTAAATCATTACTGAAAGTACAGGAGTTATCCCTTATCCAAGAGGGATACATTCCAAGACCTCCAGTGGATGCCTGAAACTGAGGATAGTATTGAACCCTACATATGCTATGTTTTTTCCTATATGTACATACATGTGATAAAGTTTAATTTATTACTGGGTACAGTAAGAGACTAACAGCAATAACTAATAAAAAATAGAACAATTAGCCAGCATCACTCTTGCACTTTGGGGCCATTATGAAGTAAAATAAGGGTGACTTGTGGGTGGCCACAAGCACTGCAATATTGCGACAGTTGACCTGATAACCGAGCCAACTACTAAGTGACTGATGGGCAGGGAGCGTCTATAGCATGAATGTGCTGGACATAGGGAGGACTCACGTCCCAGTCCCAGGCAGGATGGAGCAGGATGTCTTGAGATTTCATCACACTACTCAGGACGTTGTACAATTTAAAACTTATGATTGTTTATTTCTGGAATTTTCCACTTAAGATTTTTGGACTACAGTTGACCTCAGGTAACTGGAGAAATTGAAACTGTGATTCAGGGTACACTACTGTATCCAAATGCATTTTCTTCCCTTTTATGGTGCCACCAAATTCTTATTTCTAAGCTTATCCTAAAACAAGTGACTTTGTTTCACTAAAATCCATCACAGAACCTGCACCACCCAAGTAAAACAAAAAGAAACCCAACGGTATGTTTGAGCCTTAAGGAGAAAAGTTCGTGGCTGAATTTCCAGCTCTCTCACAATCACTGAAACCTACAAAAACAAGTTTCATGGTCCCAACGTCTGTCCCAAACCCAGAAGCACACTCAGCTTTGTAAAGATGTCTTGCACATTCCTGTCCACGCTTGGCTTCTTGCCTCCCTAAGTTTGGAATATTAATCACACTATCATCCAACCCACTAGAAACTTAAGAGTTACCCTTGACACCTACTTCTCTTCTTCCCTGTATCCCCAAATCCAATCCATCAACAAGACCCTGGAGGCTGTCTTCTATGAACTCCAGGAGCCTCTCTACTCCTGCGTCTTCACCTCTACTGCCCGGTGCCACCTTCATCTTCCCACTGGACTAGCACAGTGAAGAAATGAGAAGGGAGGGAAAACAGAAAGGAAGAGGGCCATAAAGAAGGTGTGTTAATGAGTAGGTTACCACTGTGAGCAACCGGAGTTCAGTCCCCAGAAAATCCTCAGAGCAACAATGTGAACACAACTCCAAGGTAGGAGGTATACCTACTATATGTCTGCCCAGCCATATCTGCCACTTCCAATCTTTTATTGACTTCTCTTTGCTCTTAAGATGGAGAAAAAACAATTGTTGCCCAACCCATAAGGTCCTGCATGACCTGAACTTTAGCTTTCTCCAAAGCTGTCTATTGAGCTGTTCCCTCTCAACTCATTCACTCCACTCCACTGACACTGTCCCTGCCTCTCTTAGGAGACCTGAGCACCTTCCCATTTCAGAGAGAGACATCATTCATGTTCTTCCCTCCTCTACCCATTCCTGTGCTGAGTCCTAGCAATTCTTAGCCCTGGATCATGCAGGAATCATATAGAAAGCATTTACCCCATTCCCCAGAGATTCTGATTTAATCAATGTTGGTTCATCTCTGTATATTCTGTGCCCATTACAGTACCTGGCACATGAATATTATCTAAATGTTTGAAGGGGAAAGGAAGAGAAGGACCAGTGAATTTCCCTAAAAGTCACAAGATGGAATAATTATGATGGTTCGCTTTTCCAATAGCAAACTGGGAAAGCTGTGTAAGTTGCGTGTTAGTGTGAAATGTCATTTCCCAAAAATATTGCTAGTCCTGGCCTTGTAGTTTCCTAGATCCTTCTATGAACATGTTAATATGGAGTGTCAATGCAGACCACATCTGAAGGCTGAATGCTCAGTTTTTCCAAAGTTCATTACCAAAGCAGTGTTAACTAAGACTTTTAACAAACACAATTTTAGTTTATTTCTGTATCTCTGCCTCAAATACTTTCTTGACTTCTAAAAATGATTACATTTTGTTTTACTTTCAGGTGAATTTTAAGGTCTTTTCTGTGTGAAAAGATCCTCAGGCTCAGGAACTCATCTGTGACTATCACTATATAATATAGATTCCCTGTTAGATGCAATGAAACATAACAGAAAAAATTGAAGTGTCCTTTCTCAACTTGTTACTTGACGTGTGAGAAGAAAGCACAAAGCAGTGTTGAGGTGTAGATGGTGGCCAGTCGCCCAGGCTCACTTGTCAGCCAAGTAAGCAGCTCAGAAACACAGCCAGGTGATGCGGGCCACTGTGATTGATGACTCAGCAACAGGGAAAATGCTAGATGTCACTGACCTCACATGTTTACTAAAAAATTGTCACAATCATCAAAGCAAAGTCTATAAAGCCCAAACTTACTATATAAAATTTATTATCAAAGTCCAGACAGATTAGAGACCCATATACCTCTAGTCTGTTTACCACTGAGAACAAGTACCATGGTTTTCATCTCTATAAACTCTGCACCATCCACAATGCCTAGCACTTAGTGGGTTTCCAAGAAATACTTGTTGACTGAATTAATGGAACCTAACAGCCAGCTTGAAAAATCGTTAGTTTGGGATTATTCCGTATTAGATGGCAGTTGAGACTCTAGAATATACCACTGTAGCATAAATATTATTTTGAGCTCCAGATATTTGAGAATAGGTGTTTTTTTGTTTGTTTGTTTTTGTTTTTCCTTAAGTCCCAAATCTGCTATAAAGCAAAGCCTCCCCAAAGACCTCAATTATCATAAATCCCCTCTCTAGAGGTTTCACTACCAGGGAAGATTGACTTATCACTAGAGACTTGGAAGCTGACACCATACCTAAACAGACATTGTCACAAAACCATCATATGTGCCATATCTCCTTCTAAGGGCCCATTTATCTTTTCTAAAAGTCATTTGTTTTCCTATGTGTCTTTTCTCCCTGTGACCATCCCCTATTAAGAAGTTGTTTTTTTGTAAGTGCCTGCTCTGCCTTCCCTTGTTCTGTTAAGATGGTGTATAACCCCCCAAATCTAGCCCCCTCCTTGAGTCACATTTTTCTGTGAATTCCTATATATGTATGTGAATTTTTTTAATTTGTCTTTTCTTTTGTGAATCTCTCTTTTGTCAGTTTAATTTGCAGGCCCCCAATTACTAAACATAAGAGGGTAAAGGAAAAGACTTTCCTCCCTGAGAGAAGCATCATGGAAACCTTGATTTCTAGACTACCTCTCTCAGACATTGTTATGGTTTGGCTCTGTGTCCCCACCCAAATCTCAAGTTGAATTGTAATCCCCAATGTTGGGGGAGTGACCATGTGGGAGGTGATTGAATCATGGGCGCATATTTCCCCCTTGTCGATCTCATGAGTGAGTTCTCATGAGATCTGGTTGTTTAAAAGGGTGCAGCACTTCCCCCTTTGCTCTCTCTCCTGCCACCATGTGAATATGTGCTTGCTTCCCCTTCACCTTCTAACATGATTGTAAGTTTCCCGAGGCCTCCCCAGTCATGCCTCCTGTACAGCCTGTGAAACTGTGAGTCAATTGAACCTCTTTTCTTTATAAATTACCCAGTCTCAAATACTTCTTTATAGCAGTGTGAGAACAGACTAATAGAGACATTGAAAACACCCAGGCCAGACATGTGAGAGAGAAAACAAGGGGTGGAGGTGAAAAGCATGAACTATGGAATATCAAAGCTGAAATAAGGCAAGTCTTGGAATCTAAGTCAGTGAAAGGATTCCTAATACACAACACCCTTAACAGAACCAAAGCTTTAGTTAGCATCAAGTGGTTTCAGTTAATCTTTGAGTTTTTTTGTGCGTCCTCTGATTAGTCTGAAGGTTAAGTTTGTAATCATTAAACAGCCATTCAAGGAAACCACAGAATTACAAACCCTTGAAGCTGGAGCATCTAAACTACTAATACAACATGAATGTTCAAAGCTCAGCCTCACCAGTTATTAAAGAGATGATCTTTTAAAGACAGTAAGAAGTGCTACGTTTTTCCTCTGAAATTGACATAGATTTTTTTAAAAGTCATTATCCAGGCCAGGCACAGTGGCTCACACCTGTAATCCCAGCACTTTGGGAGGCTGAGGTGAGTAAATCACTTGAGCTCAGGAGTTTGAGATCAGCCTGGGCAACATAGTGAGACCCTGTCTCTACAAAAAAAAAAATACAAAAATTAGCTGGGCATGGTGGCATGCACCTGCAGTCCCAGCTACACGGGAGGTTGAGGTGGGAGGATTGCTTGAGCCCAGGAGGATGAGGCTGCCGTGAGCTGGATTGCACCACTGCATTCCAGCCCAGGTGAGAGAGTGAGACCCTGTCTCAATAAAATAAAATAAAATAAAATAAAATAAAATAAAATAAAATAAAATAAAATAAAATAAAATAAAATAATGTCATTATCCACCATCAACAAGAATACAGTGAAATGGGAATGATAATGGGCACATAAACTGAAGAGCAGTCTGAATGAATGTATTAAACTCCTTTAAGATGTGTCTAATACTCATTGGCCCAGGCATTTTACTCTAAGGGATCATTTCTGAGGCAATCATCAAGAATATGAACAATAATTTACATATAAGGATGTCTGTCACAGCATTGCTATATAGTGGATAAACACTGGAGATCACCAATATGTCCATCATGGAGAAGATGAGAGCTGAACCATCAAAGTTTGGGAAACAGGAAGAAAAATGAGTTTGAAACTTGAAGGAGAGGTCACATTTGGTTTGGAACATGCTGAGTTTGAGGTGCTTCTGGGATATCCAGGTTGTGATATCCAGAGACAGGCAGAAATTGAGGCCTGATGCTTAAGGAATATGCAGGCTGGAGAGAGAGATCCGAGACTCAGAGATCAGTATCCTCAGAGAGGATAATGAGGCCACAAAATCACATTCTCCAGTGGTATTTAAGGACAGGGGGAAATGTTTAATAAACAAGGATGACTCCAATCAGTATGCCCAATTTGGTAGAAGGAAACAAATGTTTACACGTTCCCCCAACAAATAAATATCTAGAAGGATAGGGAGCCAAATGTTAAAATTATAGGTGATTTAAACATTATTTTTCTTTATACTCATCTGTATTTTTCTTTTTTGAAAAAGCAGTTGATAAATTTAACTAATGCATATTGAGTGACTATAATGTGCCAGCATTTTCTTAAGGTCTGGATGGTAAGTATATATTGTTTTTATAACTTAAAAAACTCTTTTTGAATTGCTCATCTAACCAATGCCTCATTCACAGACAAGAAAATGCTGACAATCCTGAGAGAGGAAATTACTTGCCCAAGGTCACAAAATCAGCCCACGCAGCTCCTGAAGCCCAGCCGGGAGCTCTGGCAAGCAACAGAAAAGGGGATTTGATTTGCAACCAAGGTTTTTGAAGCACAGCTCTTCCACAAGTTGCAGAAGCTCTATAAATACAACTAAATGTGTGGTGTGCTTAATCACATGTCTTACACTGCCTTGTAAGTAATCACCACAATGGCATTTTACCAAAAAGTTTCAAAGCAAAGTGTAATTTCCCTTCTCAATAATTTTGAGAACTTTTTGTCCTTTACAATAAAGAAAAAAGAAAAGAAAAAAAGAAAAATGTGTTGCATGGTTTCCCAATTTTTAAAAAGATGTTCCTCCTGCCAGCTACTGACACTACCGGGTTTTCAGTGCAACTCCACCCACTCTGACCTGCATACACCTCTGAATACAAATTTATGTATATTTGAAAACTTGCCAAACTCTTATACTTCATTCTCTTATCACAGAATGTAGTAAAAGCAAAGTCACAATTCTTTCAAATTTATTGAATTCATACTACCCATTGAATAAAAAATTCCATTGTCCTTCCTCATAGATATTGAATTATCTGAAGACCACTGTACATCTGGTATAGACCAACAAAATGAAATATGATTTCCTTAAAGCAGAACATTATTTCCATTAGTTACTTCGGAAAGCTTTTACCTGTAATTAAGCTAATCAATTATAGGCTTTAAACCAATCTCTGACATGAATTAGATTTACAAAATAAATAACCTTTAGTTAATGTATATTCATTTTTAAAATTGAGTCCCATCACAATCTAGTGATCGATAAATAGAGTACCACGAATAATATCCTTTTGTATTTGTCAGGTATTATAAATGATCAGCCTGCTGGATGTAGAATGCAAACAGCTATTGGTCTAACCTTTAGGGGCCCATCTCCTGAAAGTATAATATATCATTTTTACTTTATGCTTTTTCTGCACTTAAGGTCCATTTCTGTACCCTTACAGATGATATGGCTATAAATGCATGTATTATACAAATGCCTTATAAACTGAATACCTGCAGTGTGTATTTATTTTGATAACCTTAACTGCCTCTAGCTTTAGGAAAGTGAAGAGTTACTGTCTTTTCTAAAGATGCCTCTGCTCTATTTTTGAGAAAAGATGCCTCGCATTAAAATGCAACTTATATGGCTCTGTCATCTATCACTTGCCACCCTGACAAATCTGAACATTATATGTTTTTTTCAAAAGAACAGACACTAATAGGTAACAGCTTTAGCGACGGGGTCAGGCAGTACTAAATTTGAAGAGCCACTCAATGAGTTACAGCCCTAGGTGTACAACCTTAGGCAGGTAACTTAAGCTTCAATTTCCTCAATTGTAAAAAAGTAGACAATGGCATCTGGGATTTTTGGAAGATAATGCACAACTTAGGGCATTGCCTGGTATGTACTTGATAAAATAGATGTTACTTAAAGGTATAATAAGAAGATGTTTTTCAAGTTTAACATATCATACAACCAGTATTTACAAAAGGCCTATCTTTGTCTCTAGCTCCCCAAAACAAACACCCACCAGCGTTGCTTTGGGGATTATTGCAAAGGCCAGGAAAGAAGACAAAATAACTCTATAATGCCTTTCTTTCAGAATTCAGGTCAATACTGTAATGTTTATGTTTATCTATATTTCCCCATCTGGTTCACTTTATGAAGCCTCAGCTGTTTCTGGGGGTGGGAGTGGTTACCTCTTGGGATCCAACCGACTCTGAACTAGACTATTGCAACACAGCCCCTTTGTAAGTACTGTTTAATATTCAACAGGAATTTGGTATTTGCTAAACCTTTGACCTTAATATCTCTGACCATATCATTTTTTGTTTAAGATCCTAAGCTCATGAAGAACATGTTTTTGTTTAATGTTTTCACAACCTTTAAGTACAGAAATGCTTAGAGGATCAGCTGGTGGATAAATCCTTTGAGATGTTGACAACAGACTATACGCCATAAGGACCTACATTCTCAGTTAAGAATTATAAATCTCTCTGAACTAGAGAATCCCAGAATGGCTAAGGAAAAGATAGAAGACCAAGAACCACTTCCCAGGACCTTGGGGCATGCAAAGATAATCTTGAGAAAGAGAGGGAATGCCCCTCCCCCACAGCATTCCAGTTCCTCTTCTTTGCTGCTTCATCTGGAACCCTGATGGCAGAAAGAGAATGAAAGCTACTGCTCAGCTGTAAGAGGGAGAATGATGCTAGTGGGCAACTCATGGTCAGAAATAGCAGCTCCCCACCTTGCAGGTGGGAGTGTTCAATGGGATGCCCTGCCATCAGCAAAGCACTTTGTTAATGATAAGTCTGTAATAACAGAAAGGGCTTGCACTATGACTGAAAACTGCAAGTTCTGACATTTTAAATATAGGTGTACACACACAGACACATGCACAATATGATATCAATTATGTAAAATAGAGCATGCTAAAAAGCATAAAGGCAATACACCAAAACATTGGCTGTCACTGAGAGGAAGAGTATTATTAATGTTTTGCTTCTTTTAATTTTCTTATTATTTTTCCAATTGTTTCCTATAATCACATATTGTTTTGATAGCTAAAAAATTCCTTAAAATGTAAAAATAAGTTCATTCAAATTCATTGCATATTACTTTTTAGCAAAAGGGAAAAATGAATAAACAAAACAAAGTTTGCTAATTTTCAAAGCATACAACAATCTGTCCTACAAAAGACTTTATTGACATAAAGATATAGGTTGATAATTAGTAATCAGGGAGAAGCTTTCCAAATGGTGATTTGAGCAGCCTGCCCAGATCCTTCTCTCTGGGTCAAATCTACCTGCCTTCCTTTTTTTCTGTTAATCATTCCAGTCAATTTTAGAGGATTGGGGAACTTGGAGAGGGGGAGGTGTAAGGAGAGCAAAACTGTCAGAAATCAGTATATGAATGAAGTAGCTATCACCAAAACTGCTTTGAAAGACTGTCAGCCTGTCCACAGTAACATGGGAATAGAAAGAGAAAGAGGGGTGGAGGGGGTAGCGGGGAGAGAAAGAAGGGAGGGAGCGATGGAGAGAGGGAGGGAGGGAGGAAGGAAGCCTACTATACACTGGACTTAATAGCCCAACTTGTTTCACACATCAAGGTATGGTCCAAGTGAAAAGCCAAGGCCTTTAGTATATCAATACATCTTCACTTTGGAAGGAGCCATTTCTCTCAAGGCAGCTCAAAACACAGGACTTAAGGAGGACGTGGGCTTTACTTTAGCCCAAGTGCTGAGAGTAGAATTTTTACTCTATGTTCCTGTAAACCTGCTCTGTTAGTCTCTTGATCTTGTGTTGAGGAGCTTTGGGGAAATGTTGCAGGGGTGTCCAATCTTTGGCTTCCCTTGTCTTGGGCCACACATGAAATATACTAACACTAACGACAGCCAATGAACTAAGAAAAAAAATTGCAAAAAAAAAATCTCATAATGTTTTAAGAAAGTTTATGAATTTGTGTTGGGCCGCATTCAAAGCCGTCCTGGGCTGCATGCGGCCTACGGGTTGGACAAGTTTGGTTTAAGTTTCCTTTCATTGACCCAAACTTCTAGGCCTTTGTATCTAGAGAAACCCAAGCCTACCTTCACCTGGGGAGTGGTGATCTGATTGCCCTCCTGCAACATCAGTAAAACTATGGGTACTCCAGCAGCAAGAATGTTGTGTCCCCAGCGCAAGTGGGATGGAGAAAAGAGCCTGCTGCGAGGCTGCGTTGGTGTGTGAGAGTGTTGCGAGATCATTTCTGGAATACTTTCTCTTCTAAACCCTGGTCGGGGCTATATTTTTTCTACTGGGGGTGGGAGTGGGGGCAGAGGGTAGGGGACGGGAATGTGAACACGGTGGGCATCTAGCCCACTCAGACACATCACCTGCTACACTGCTCACTTTGAGTCAAGGCTGTAACTACCAGGTGAATGGATTTTTCATTTGGTTTTGGTTGGGGATAAAGGATGGGTCGAAATGGTTGGAAGAAATGGCTGGGAGTGCCTACTTTAAAAAAAGATTCTAAAGAAGGTATGGAAGATTTGCGACTTCCACAGAACACCAATCAAAATGGGGTTGCGGGGAGATTTGGGGAGTAAGCGGTATAGAGAAATTAGGGTAAGGGGATGGCCTTAAACTCGTCAAATTAACCACTAAAGGAGGAGTCGAGGGCATCTGGTTGAGCCAAGGCTGCTCGGCTGCCGCCTAGAAGGGGCGCCTGGAAGGGACCCCAGCGAAGAGAATCTGAGTCCCCTCTGACACCCGCCGGGGCTGCGCTCCTTCCCTCCCACCCAGCCCCTCGGCGCCGCGCCGCGCGAGGCGGCCCTGCTGGGGACCCCGGGACGACTGGGGAGGCTGCCCGAGGCTCCGTGGGTACCGCGGGGCGGGGGCGCGGCGGGGCGGGTACCTTGGTGCCCTGGTGGAAGTCGTCGATGGACCGCGAGCCCATGAAGGGGAACTGCATGTGCGTGTGTGTGTCGATGCCTCCGGGCAGGACGAGCTTGCCGGCGGCGTCGAGGACCCGCAGCCCCGCAGGAGCGCCCCCGGGAGGCAGCAGGTCGTGACCGAGCGCCCGCACCACGCCGTCCTCCACCAGCACGTCGGCCACCTCCGAGAAGTCATCGTTGACCACGCGACCCCCGCGGATCAGGAGCGGCGAGGGCGCCGCCATGGCGAGGGGCGCGCGGGGTCCTACCCGGCCCGGGCTGCGCGCAGGGGCTGGGTTGGGCGGGCCGGGCGGGCTTGGGGTGCCCTCCTGCAAGGTCCCCACCGACAGCCCCCGAGCTCTGCCTCAGGCTGCAAATCCGGAGCCCGGCGGCCTGGCGGGTTTATGACCTGGCCGCATATGCGGCTCCTCCCCCCGGGAAGGCTGGGCTGGAGCCCAAAGGCCGGGATTGAACAGGTCCGCATGGTCCTTGCACACTCAGACCCCAAGTGTTCTGCGCCCTGAGTTGAGGTATCCACCCAGGCTTCGGAGTCATTGGAAGGGAAAGATCTTGGAGTTTTCAGAGAAAGGGACCTGCGTTTTTCATCATAAGATTAGGTGCTAAAGGGAAAGAAATCCATCTCACCCTTTCCCTTGGTTGGGGGTGTGTTTGTACCAAAAGACAGATCCAGAGGGAGAAAGCAAGCAAGAACCATCACTAGAAGCAGCAACAAAAATACCCAAACCCACCCAAGCCAGAACAGAGCCGCTCGATCTGGGTTTCCTTTTAAATGTTCTTAATTGAGGAGCAAATTATCATATAATCCCAGTAATTGGCAGACACAGGGAAGGATCAGAGTAAAATATTCAATGTATTTGAAAGAAAACGACTTGGTGTCAACTATTCTCCACAGTTTAATGATACAACATATACCAGCAAGTTTTTCTTGGAAAATAACCGGTACTGTAACTCTGAAGATTTAAATTTCTACTCCCAGCTTTTCCACAAAACCAGTTTAGAGATCTTCAGTTAAATCTTTTATTCTCTTGGTTCCTCAGTTTTCTCATATATAAAATTGAGTAATACTTGTTCTTGCCTTCCATATTTGCTTTGAGAAGCAAATATGATCATGGCTGTGAATACACCCTAATAAAGTGGGAAGCACCATGCAAATTCACTTAAATACTGGCTTTGTAAGGACTACAAAGCTTACCTGACTAGGGGGATTGGCTAGAGGGCTAAGTGGGAAAGATAAACCACATTTCCACCCTCAAGTAGCTAACAGCCAACAGTGACACACATTCATATTTCAATATATAAAACAGAACATTCTATCTTTGAGAAGGGATAAAGATAAGAATTTAGAGGAAAGAGTGAGTTTATTTCTGGCTTAAAGACATCAGATATGGAAGATTTGTGAAGAGGTATTTGAACTAGGATACAGAGAATGTGAACACGCAGAGGTGAGTGGTGGGAAGAGGACACAGTACTCCAGGTAGAGTGAACAGAGCGTGTAAAGGCACAGAGAGGATGAAGGAATGCACTCCCTGTGGTTAAGCTATGAGGGATAGGCTTACACTGAATCATGGACCATCCCTTTGCTTATAGGGGGGGAGGAGGAAGAAGAGACAGAGTGGTCAGAGAGAAGGGAGACCACAGGTCTGTGTGATGGAAGGTAGGAATGCAGAATTTTAAGAAGGGCAACAGGATGGAATCTTGCAGAAGGGTTATGAAGGGTCGTGGGGAGGTGGGGTGGACATCTGCTGACCAGGCATATATTCTTGTCCTTATTCTGGTAACAGTCACTGGCATTTCTTTGGTGGGAAATACTCTGCCTGAAGTCTCAGAACACTTGTTTTGGAGAAACTGATGGTGAGAGACAGGACTAGCTGGATTTCCTAGGCTGACTAAGAATTCCTAAGCCTAGCTGGGGAAGGTGACTATACCTACCTTTAAACATGGGGCTTGTATCTCAGCTCACACCCTACCAATCAGGTAGTAAAGAGGGCTCACTAAAATACAAATTAGGCTAAAAGCAGGAGGTAAAGAAATAGTCAAATCATATATCACCTGAGAGCACAGGGGGAGGGACAATGATCAGGATATAAACCCAGGCATTCCAGCAGGGAGCGGCAACCCACTTTGGGTCCTCTCCCATTGTATGGGAGCTCTGTTTTCACTCTATTAAATTTTGCAGCTGCACACTCTTCTGGTCTGTGTTTGTTATGGCTTGAGCTGAGCTTTTGCTCACCATCCACCACTGCTGTTTGCTGCCGTCACAGACCCGCCGCTGACTTCCACCCCTCTGAATCCAGCAGGGAGTCCGCTGCGCTCCTGATCCAGCGAGGCGCCCATTGCCGCTCCAGTTCAGGCTAGAGGCTCGCCATTGTTCCTGCATGGCTAAGTGCCCGGGTTTGTCCTAATCTAACTGAACACTAGTCGCTGGGTTCCGTGGTTCTCTTCCTTGACGCACGTTTTCTAATAGAACTATAACACTCACTGCATGACCCAAGGTTCCATTCCATGGAATCCATGAGGCCAAGAACCCCAGGTCAGAGAACAAAAGGCTTGCCGCCATCTTGGGAGCGGCTCACCACCATCTTGAGAGCACTAAGAACAAAGACCTGCCCGTAACAATGGGACCTCTAGCTCTGCGACTGAGCTCTCACCTAGACTCTTCCAATCAGGGCAGGGAATCCTCAAACCACAGTGATGATACAGGGATGGGCACATGCTCCAAACTGACTTCTCATGCCCAAGAAGTGAGTGCAGATCCCAAGACTTCTTATTTTTAGGTTGAGCAGACAAGAGGCTTGTTCTTTCCTCTTGGACTTGAATTCTAGGGAGTGTAAACAAGGGGCTTCTGTGAGCCTTCTAGACAACACAGAGAAATAGCCCTTCTGTGAACAGAGACAACACCAAGAACAGGAAGGAGAGACGGAGAGAGGCTGGGTTCTCATGACACTGAGTTCCTGAATCCCACCATGCCTAAAGCCCCCTCCCCTAGACTTCCCACTTTTGGCTTAAGCTGATTTGAGTCTTTTGTCACTTGCAGGGTCCACTGACAGACACTGGGAAGATACCTTCTTCATGTTTCGAGACAAGGTGGCCACATGTGACCTCAGAGATGGCATTTTCAATAGTGGAATGTGAGGTATTATTATTGCCAAATCTCCTAAAGCTTCAGCTTACACAAACCTCAAAATAATTAAAAATTAGAAAGCATCAATAATTTAAAGTTCCGTAGATTTGGCTGTCAAGCCAGGAACAAGAAACCCAAGGAGGTTATGCAATTATTGTCAAGGGACTTTTGTGTAAGGGTGAAAGGGGTAATTATAAACATAATGAAATTTCTACAAGCTGTACAAGTAAGCACCACCTTAGGAAAATAAGATTGGATGTCAGTGCAGTTGTGCCATCCTTTCTGAAATTGTCCAGATTAATGATTTCAAAGGTTTCTTTTATCTTACACAGTTTACGTCGTGAAATGCCCTGTAACACAACACAAAACAAACTTCCCACATTTAATTAACTCAAACTTTTATCAGAAAAGGGGATTTGTAGAATGTCACCGAAGTGGGAGGAAATGGCTCATTGAGATTAACTGACAGTAATAAAAGAGAGAGGGGGGTAGTCTTAGGGATAAATGTTAGCTCACAGAACAGAAGGGGCTTTGCCCCTTTCTGGCCATCATTCCCGCACACTAGCTTGCAGGGCAGGTGGCTGAGCCTGGACAAACCGGCTCAGTGGGGGAAGCTTGTTATCAGCACACACTCACCTTCATTTTCTTTGTCCTACACAGCCTCCTCCTTACCCAGACACTCCAGGCCCTCCGTGGGCAGTAAACAAGAATCAGGGGACACAATGTTGTCATTGGGAGAAAGGTGGGATGCAGAGCTCCTGCTGTTCTTCATTCTTCTTGCTGGGGAGAGAGTCAGTTGTATTGATGAAAATATCAAGGATGTCTGAGAACATATTACCCCTCAGAGGAATAGTTTTAAAGAAGCATTTTACAGGATGGTTACAAAGATTGTCAGTGCTTAACCCATGAAAACACATCTATCTGGAAGTGTAGGTGAGGGTGATTTGGCAAGAAGAGCCTCCCATCCCTGCTTGATGGTCTACAGGGAGAGAAAGCCTGGAGGAGCAAGCAGGTGACTTCCTTCACTGAGTGGTTGAGATTTTGAGAAACAAGTCCACCAGGGTCAGTTGTATTTCAGTCTTCGGCTATCCTGGAGGAGCCAAGTTTGCTTTCCCTTTGCTCCTGACCCTCTCCACTCCTACTAGAGGCTCCTGTGGGCTAGGAGAGGTTTTTAAGCTGTTGTTTCCACCCAATGGAAGAGTTCTCTGGGGCACAGGGAAGGAATGGTGAGGGTGGGTGAGTCAGACTGAGCAAGGAGAGTTGGGCGTCTCAAAGCAGTGCACGTGCACCAGCATCTGTGGAAACTCCAGTTCCCTGGACCACTGAGTTATAGAATTCCCTGGCAGGGTAATGTATTTATACTTGAATCAATGATGAAAGTTGGGAAAGGTAGATGGCATGGAAAGGGTGGAAGAAAATTGAATGAGGAAATAGTAATCTAATCTAATAGTAATCTGATGCCAGCTTCTGCTGAGAGCTTGGGCAAGTCACTTAATGCTCAGGGTCTCCGCCTCCTCCACAGCTAGGTTGGCAAAAGCTTGTAAGACCCACCCTTCCCACTTTTATAATTTTATGATTCTCTGAATGGAGAGTTCCTGGTGTAGTCCTAGAATTACACTCTTCCCAGATTCAGATGAGTGAATTGGGAACCAAGTAAAACTTGCCTTCTAGATTCAGAAATATTTTATTCCTGGTCCTTCCACTGGGGCCAAGGGGCTCTCCTTGGAAAGGAGCTATATACAGAGTGTAAAACCTACAGTCATGGGGATGGGGCTGTGATGCTTGGTGGGACTGGTTTGAAAGTCCTCGGACTGAAAAGCAGGTATGGCATTTTAATCACTGCTCAGAATTAACATGCACGGTAGGCAGGGATGGTCACCCCTGACTCTGGGGGGCCATGGAGAGAGCTGGCCCACTACACAACCCCAGTGGATACTGTCCCTGAAGCACCACTCCTGGGCAGAAGGAGAAAAGAGGTAATCCACATAACAGTACCAGCGACAGTAGCTAAGATTTGTCCAGCACTAACATCAAGTTAGTACTGGGCCAAGATTTTTACGTGCAGTATTTTACTTAATCCTCACAATTCTTTGAGCTAAGTACTGTTTTTCCCTTTAACAAATGAGCTTTTTAAGGTCAAATGATTTGCCCAAGATCACATGGCAGGCAAGGCTTTCCTTCTGGAACCTGTCATTTACCCACTATGCAACTCCACGCTCCAAAGCCATGTCCAAATCCTGGCTGCACCTTGGCCTCAGATTACATAAATGAATCAGTGATGATCCTGGAATGAAATCTGACATCGTGGACATTACCTTCAGACCTTGTTCACTTCTGTGTGCTGCTTGCAGGCTGGTTCATTTAGTCATCTCAATATTGCAGAGCCAGTCTATGTGTTTGCTCAGGTGATCAATGTCATCAGTGTTCAAAAAAATTATAAAGCAGTCCTTTTTGTAATAAATTAACAAATTTGCTGGGACCAGATTCAACACACCAACACTGAACTGCCTGGGGGAAGAATTTTCAGATATGCTATTTTGTAACTCCAAGAAATTCAAGGAAATACTTATTTAAAAGTTCCTATTTCCAATATTGTCTGGTATTACATGGTAGTGGTATTATTTTTTGGTTGTTTGCTTGTTTTTTGTTAAAGATATTCTGATGCTAAACAGGCAGTTTCAAGCATATCCTGGAGAAGCTGGCTCTAGCAGTGTAGAGTAAGTCCTCCCTGATTCTCAGGGGACACACTGCGGATAGTACCAAAACTGCAGATAGTACCAAACTCGATTGCCATCAGCTGGAACACGTTTCTGTTCACATCTTCCGCAAACTTTATGCCTTTTCCATCTTAACTAAGCACTCATCCACCACACACCATGGCTGTAACTCTTGTGGTCTGAGGAACAACAGCAAAACTAACACTAATTTCTTTTTTCCTTGTTCACAATTTCATGCATAGAAGTTTTTTTCTTACCGTAGATCTCAGCAACCTCAGTATATGATTTTTTCTCTTTACTTATTAAGTGGAGAACTTTTACCATTTCACTTAAAGAAAACACTTTTCTGCTTCTCTTTAGTGTATCAGAATTGCCAGTATCACTACTCTTGTGCTTTGGGGCCAGTATGAAGTAAAATAATGGTGACTTGAACACGAGCACTGCGATACTGGAACAGCCAATCTGATAACTGAAATGGCTACTGAGTGACTGGTGGGTGGGGAGCCTCTACAGCATGGGTATGCTAGACAAAGGGAAGATTCCTGTTTTCAGGCCCAGGTTAACTGTGCGCAACGAAACCTTGGAAAGTGAAATCAGGGATAAGTGGGATAACTAAGTATATTAGTTTTATGGCTGCTCTAACAACTTATCACAAACTTGGTGGCTGGAAAGAACACAGACTTATTTGCTTACATTTATGGATGCCAGAAGTCCAAAATTAGCTTCAGTGGGCTAAAGTCAAGGTGTTAGCAGGGCTGATTCCTTCTGGAGGCTCTGAATGAAACAAGAATCTGTTTCCTTGACTCTTCCAGCTGTTGGTGGCTGCTGGCATTTATTGGCAGTGGCCACATCGCTTCATTCTTCCATAATCACATTACGGATGCCTCTGTAACCACATTGCCTTCTCCTCTTCTGTGTCAAATCTCCCTCAGTCTCCTTCTTCTAAGGATGCATGTGATTACATTTAGGGCCCACCTGGATAATCCAGGATAATCTCTCCATTTAAAAAATCCTTATCTTAATCACATCTTGGGAGTCCCTTTTGCCATATAAGGCAACATTCACAGATTCCAGGGATTAGGATCTGGATATCTTTGGGGGCTATAATTTAGCCTATCATAGTGCCTAACATTGTTGCCCTTAAACAAAAGGATGCTGTCTTTGTTAAGAAATGACAAAGAAACACCAGGCTCTGCTCAAAAGTTTGTCTACCTATCCTGCCAACAGCACTCACTTGTACCCACAGAAACCCTCCTACTCCTTTAACTCACTCATCTTGTGTCATAAATTTCCAAGTTGTTTTGAGTTTTTTAGCAAAATATATTCCAGCATATAATAACCTTTAGGGGAATAATGAAAGTGTTCCCTTGATTAGAAAAAATATAATAAAGCAAAATAAAATTAATAAATAGGCTTGTACTTGGGAGCCAGACTGATCTGGAAGTGAACTCTGACTTTATTATCTGTTATCTGTGATTCTTTGATAAGTTTCTTAACTACTCTTAAGCTCTTGTTTACCCCTAATGGTGCTTCCAATCCACAGAGTGGCTGTAAACGTTTAATGAGATATTCATTTAAAGCCCACAGCACAGTGCTTGCTATATATTATTAGCAAAACCAACTATGTTACTCCCATATTTCAGCAACTTTCTTTTCATTAGTAGTTATAACTCTTAAGTGTGAGATACACAAGCTTATGAAATGCTTCTTCTGATCTTGAGAATTAAGAAGCAAGATTATTTAGCATTAACAAAATACTTGGAATTTTGCTACATAGATCAGAGTTTGAATACTGTATTATATATTTTACTTTTTAATAAAAATAGGCTAAAATACATGGAGTAAAAGTCATCTTTAAGAAGGATAGAGTTCTGTGAATCTTGACAACAGCAAAAAAAAACCCAGTTATGTCACCACCACCATAATTAAGGTAGAGAACATTTCCACGACCCCAAAATAGTTTCCTTGTGCCCTGCTTAGAGTCAATCCTCTTTCCCACAAATTCTGTCCCCTGGCAACTACAAATCTATTATTTGTATTTTATTTTGTTTAAAAAGAAAATTTAACTTTAGGCTTGTATATAAAGGAAGCTGCAGGATATCTGCAGAGGAAGAGATTACCTACTTTGGTTTTAAACGTTGTCTGCGACTTGGCAGCACTGTTCCTGTCCCCTACATATAAAACAAAAATTCTTAATGACATCAAGATCTAAAGTGAAAGGTGCACCTCACTGGGATTCACTGAAACTTTTTCAGGAGCCCTGGGAGGCCCTAAGCCAGAACCACAGCTAGGGCTGGAGCAGGGAGAGCAGGCACTGTTCCAGAACCCTCACAACACTGCATTTAAGTTATGTAGACGAGACACTGGTGAGGCTCTGATGATCCAGATGTTGGAGGAATCAGTGTAAGCAAGACTTTGAGATACAGAGAGAGGCAGTCATGGTGTGCCCCTTTTTACCTGCACTTCTTCCCACTCTCCTTGAAGTTAGAACCTTTCTACCTCTGCATCACTGTCTCTGCGATCTCATTTCACTACACTTGCGTTTCTCTAATATAAATGGAAGGTAATGGAGTTACCTTCGTCCTTCATGAAAAACGTGATTCACGTTATACAAATACTTCTTGAGAGAAAATTATTTTTGCTGTAAGAGATATTCATGTAGAACTATACATGGT
Source organism: Gorilla gorilla gorilla (assembly GCF_029281585.2). Taxonomy (NCBI): domain Eukaryota; kingdom Metazoa; phylum Chordata; class Mammalia; order Primates; family Hominidae; genus Gorilla; species Gorilla gorilla. Next base: position 110,301,323 of record NC_073231.2, read on the forward strand.
AAACACGGTAAATATGTTGTTGTGGGTCAAGAATAACACCTGACTGCCCATCTGTTACATAACCATGTACTTAAGGGCACTAATCTGTGAACTTCTGGGAAACAAAACTACATCATATATTTGTGTATTCAAAGACCTATAACCTATTGAAACAGCAGTGCAAAAAGAGTAACTCACTAACTTTTCATTTTTGCCTTATCAACATTCCAATATGGGGCTCTATGCAGGGATTTTAGCGTTTGGTCTGTATTAATAAGGACACAGATCAGATTTTTCTTCTATTCTTTTTTTTTCCTTTTTTCTTCTTTTTTTTTTGAGATGGAGTCTCACTGTGTCTCCCAGGCTGGAGTGCAGGCTCACTGCAGCCTCAACCTCTCAAGCTCAAGAGATCCTCCCACCTTAGCCTCCCTAGTAGCGGGAACTACAGGTGTGTGCCACCACATTCAGCCAATTTTTAAATTATTTGTAGAGACGAGGTTTCCCTATGTTGCCCAGGCTGGTCTTGAAGTCCTGGGCTCAAGTGATTCTCTGACCTCAGCCTCCCAAAGTGCTGGGATTACAGGTGTGAGCCACTGTGCCTGGCCCAGGAGTCTTTTTTTAAACTCCTTTGGAACTCCAAACTCACCTTCAGTATCATTCACTTTTCATTTCAAGGAAGTTCAACTGAGTGTTACAAAAAACAAGTTATTAAACAAATTGTGTTGCAAAATATGTAAGGGTAAGGCTGGAATAAACCACTAGATGGCTTCTTGAAAAGACTATTTCTTTGGTTTGTTCAGCAATTTGTCATCAAAAAAGTGTCACTCCTGATGATTTTGCATCTATATTGACATATAGTTGTTATCCTTTCTTCAAAATTGGAAAGGAAAGTAGCTTCTTTGATCCCTTTGAATATGACTACTGCATCCTTTTGTGCACACTAAGTTATAAGTCCAGTTTTATATTATAAAAGTATAGCTTTTTAGATTTATACAATGTATTCTTCACATTAAGCAAAGTTTTCACACCATGATTAAAAGAAAATACAGTTTGAGCATATTATTCACTTCAAAAAAGGTTTACTAATGGGAGTTCCTTAAATAATAAGCTTCCATCTTACATTTCCAATATTATGTAGTTCACATACACTTGATTTACATATTCCTATTCAGGCATTTAACTCTCACATTGATTATACTTGAATACATTGATTATACCTGATGTATGTAGACTTGAACATATGGGGAAATATCAAAATGTTAGTGACACATACAATAAGGAAATAAGTAACCACTTTTATTTAGAGATAGAGAAAGAGAAAGAATAAAGTTATTCCATCAGACTCTAACTATGAAATATCTTTAAAATTCTTCTTTCATTCCTCCATCCCACATTTCCCCTCCTTTCCTTAACATCTATTTATTCCTATCTACTTTTCCCTCTGGGAAAAGATTATGGTACATAGGGAATTTGCATAAATGACTTTTTAAAAATAAGGCATTTTTATTCTTATAAACATTTGGATTTTCTTTGCAATGAGTCTTTCATGGGAACAAGAAAAAATATAAATTAGAAATGAAGTGAAGATGCATAATTACTAAAGGCAATAATTCTTCATTTATTGTAGTTCAAGTCAAGCAAGTCTTCAAGGGGCAAGAAACTTTCAGGGCCATAGCTTTGTGCTTAGAGCTAAATGGGCTTGGGCTTTAAGAGAAGAGAAAATTAAGTTAAACGCACTGTAAGTATTCTTCCAGATGGCAGAAATAATTCAGTGTTTTTAATAATATTCATATTTGTTTTGGATATTGTCTTATCCCCAGTGCCAGAACCTGTCTTGCCCCTAATATTTGCAGTGCTCAGGGCAGGATTATGGATGGCAAACACTTGTCCCTTCTCTTCCTATCCCAGGCCCTGTCCTGCACCATGAGAGGCCTTATGCTCGTGCTTGTGGACACCGCAGCCTGCCTAGCCACAGTCCATCCAAGCTCCTCACTCCCCTGGGGCCTGGGATATTCATGCTGGCCGTTCCATCCAGCCCCAGGAAGATAGATCCCAGGAAGACACGAGGGAAGTCCTGCATGTGGACTTAGGCCACTTGGATGGGAAAATCTGGGATTCTGGGTACCAAGAGTGTGGTCTAGAAGTGGAGGGAGAAAGAGCAGCACTCATTTCTCCATAACCCTATGAATTCCTTGCCTCTTAGGGAGGCATGTGGTGCAGAGAGCCAGGGAGAGGCGCTCTCAAGCAGGGCTCTGGTGCTTGAGGTCAAGAGTAGTACTCATCAGAACAATGCCTGGCATGTGGGATTCCCCCCATCAATGTTTATGGAATAGTCAGTTATTGAATTTGAATATGCTTGGCACTGGACTATAAAGCCCTTGCATATATGATTTTATCACTACAGGAACTCCATGAGGTAGGAAATATTACCTCAATCTTACAGATGTACAAGCTATGGCTCAGAGAGGTTAACTGCCAAAGTAAGTTACTTTGATCAAATTTTAATGTCAATGGTACCTACAACCACTACACTCACGACGTTATGGTTTTTTTTTTTTTTTTTGAGATGGAGTTTCGCTCTTGTTGCCCAGGCTGGAGTGCAATGGCGCAATCTCGGCTCACCGCAACCTCTGCCTCACGGGTTCAAGTGACTCTCCTGCCTTAGCCTCCCGAGTAGCTGGGATTACAGGCATGTGCCACCACGCCCGGCTAATTTTGTATTTTTAGTAGAGACGGGGTTTCTCCATGTTGGTCAGGCTGGTCTGGAACTCCTGACCTCAGGTGGTCTACCTGCCTCGGCCTCCCAAAGTGCTGGGATTACAGGCGTGAGCCACCACACTCAGCCCTATGTTTTTGACTAAAGGAAGATGAATGGTATTTTCTGCAACTCTATTTGTTTGTTTATTTATTTATTTATTTTTGAGATGGAGTCCTGCTCTGTCTGCCAAGCTGGAATACAGTGGTGTGATCTTGGCTCACTGCAACTTCCACCTACCAGGTTTAAGCAGTTCTCTTGTCTCCGCCTCCCAGGTAGCTGGGACTACAGGCGTGTGCCACCACACCCAGCTAATTTTTGTATTTTTAGTAGGGACAGGGTTTTGCCATGTTGGCCAGGCTGGTCTTGAACTCCTAACCTCAGGTGATCCACTCATCTTGGCCTCCCAAAGTGCTGGGATTATAGGCATGAGCCACCATGCCTGGCCAGTATTTTCTGTAACTTTAGTTTCATAAAGCAACTACTTGTTTCCTGCAGAATAAGCAAGGTTATTTATAGTGGAATAGCTAGATCTAATTCTAAAAGCAAACAGAAAAAAAGGGATATTATTTGTATTTTTGTTCTCTGATCTTTTAAACACAGCTTTATTGAGGTATAATTTACATACCACAAAGCTGACCCATTTAGGGTGTACAATGTAATGGTTTTTAGTACATTTACAGAGTTTTACAACATTGATCTAATTTTAGAACATTTTCATCATATCAAAAATAAACTTTGTATCCATTGGCAAAGACAGTATTATTATTCCCCTCAGGTTGACTAGCCTATAGACAAGTTCCTTCCTGATTATAGGTCCCTGACCTCTCTTTTCTTAGAGCATTTACTTTAGAAAACTTGTAATTGAAAATTATTTGCTCCTTTGAAATGAAGATAGATCCTCTTCCAGCTTCTTGCCAGTTTAATAACCCAAGTATCTCTTTCTCAAGGACCTAGAGCCATTCCTTCAAATGTAATCAAGTTAGCTGGTGCCCCTATCTCCTAGTCTCTGTGGAAGGGTAGGAGCCTAACTTCACTAAGTACAAATTAGCAAGCACAGTTGGCCTAATTACACTGACCAACCTCCCCTTCTACGTCCTCCAGGACTTTTCCACTAGCTCACCCAGCACTTCCAAACCTGCTGACCTTTTGTTTCAGCAGACTTGAGTTTGATCTCTCCCCTTATTTTAAGTCTTAGAAAAGTCTTCCTTGCCTGTTTAACTGTGTAGCACAATTTTCCTCTGACACCCACCTCCTTCCAAATTCCTTTCGCCTTCCTTAGCCCTGAGGAGCTACCGATCTACTTTTTGTCTCTGTAGATTTGCCTCTTCTGAACATTTCATATAAATGGGATTATACAATTTGTGTTTTTTTGTAACTGGCTTTTTTCATGTAGAGTGTTTTTGAGGTTCATCGCACAGCATTTCTTTTTGTTGCCAAATAATATTACATTCCATGAATATATCACATTTTGTTTGTTCATTTATCAGGTGATGGCCATTTGCCTTGTTTCCACTTTTCGCCTCTGGTGAATAAAGCTGTCATGAACATTTATGCACAAGTTTTTGTGTGGATACGTTTTTATTTCTCTTGGGTATATACCTAGGAGTGGAATTTCTGGGTCATATGGTAACTGTACATTTAACTTTTGAGACACTGCCAGACTGTGGTTTTACAGAGCAGCTGCACCATTTTACATTCCTACCAGCAATGTATGAGGGTTCCAGTTTCTCCACATCCTCACCAATACTTGTTATTCCCTGTCTTTTATTACAGCCATCCCAGTAATTGTGAAGTGGTTGTTTTCTAATATTTCTATATTTTTTGTAAAGCAAATATGATTCCAAAATAAAACATAAATCCTTACTATGAGGCTATAACATTTAAAACAGAAAATTAAATCCCTCAATTATTCTATAAGTGAAAATACAATAAAGAATTAGTTCAACTTCCAAGAGCTATACTGCTTCCAATCCCAATGATGGAGGTACTTATTGATGCTTCTTCTGCTATTTGTGTGAATAAGAACATCCATCACATATTTGTTTTGGGGATTAGAAACAAAGTACATAAGGCATCTAGTATGAGGGTTGGTACTCAGGAAGTACCAATAAATGCTTATGTTTACTCAAAAGCAAGGAATTGGTTACAAACAGTTGCTTTGCACACTTGGCTAACAACTCTTTAATTAAAACAATTTTTTTAGAGACAAGGCTTTGCTCTGTCACCCAGGCTGGAGTGCACGGATGCTATCATAGCTTACTGCCACCTCAACCTCCTGGACTCAATCGATCCTCCCACCTCAGCCTCCCAAGTAGCTGGGATTACAGGCACTTGCCATTATGCCTACCTAGCTAATTTATTTTTACTTTTAATAGACAAGGGTCTCATTATGTTGCTCATGTTGGTCTCAAACTCCTGGCCTCAAGCAATCCTCCCTCCTCGGCCTCAGCCTCTCAATGTGTTGGGATTACAGGTGTAAGCCACCAAGCCCAGCCTTTGACTAATTACTCTAATGGCAACATGAGATAGAGAAATGGAAATTAGGTTGTATGGTAAAATCTCAATAAAAAATGTCAATGTGCAAAGTACCACCAAAGGAAATAGGAACAGGATGCAGCTAAAACTCACAAAATGAAAATCCCCCCATCGATAAGGGGGGATACCTGTCAAGACCCCCAGTGGATGCCTAAACCAAACCCTATACATACTATGCATATACTTTTTTCCTTCTTCACAATTTCACACATAGATTTGTTCTTATCATAGACCTTAGCAACCTCAGCCTACAATTTTATTTTCTTTCCTTATTAAGTGGAGAACTTCCAACGTTTAACTTAAAGAACACATTTTCTGGCTTCTCTTTGGCATATCCAAATTGCCAACATCATTACTCTTGTGCTTTGGGGCCAGTATGAATAGTAAAATAAGAGTGACATGAACTCAAGCACTGTGATACCACAACAATTGATCTGATAACCAAGACCACTATTAAGTGACCAGGGGCATGCAATGTCCACAGTGTGGAGAAGCTGGACAAAGGGAGGATTCACATCCTGCATGGAATGAAGCTGGATGGCATGAGATTTCATCACACTACTCAGAACAGCACACAATTTAAACCTTATGAATTGATTTCTGGAATTTTCCATTTAATATTTTCAGACCAAGGTTGACTGTGCGTAACTGAAACCACAGAAAGTGAAACCTCAGACAAGGTGGGGACTGTTGTACAAAATTTTTATTTAAGGTAACCCAGACTTTGGAGAACTAAATCTATAAGGAATTTCCAGGGTCACTTGAAATCAGAGCTCAGCAGTAATATAGAAATATCTTAAAAAGCTGCTCCAATTATAATGCAATTGAGAATATTCCATTGAATATTGTTTATATGTTGCTTTTTATCATAACTTCTGTTATTATTACGAGCTCAACATATGTTGCTAAGCCCACAGGAAGTAGCCACGTCTTTTCTGTTCTAGGGCTCCATGGAAGTTCTTCATTTTGGCTTCTGTAAATAATAAAAAGGAGTGAGCCAAGACATCACTCTACCTTTGTTTAGTGAAGTTAGTCTTCATTGAGATACAGCCACAAGTTGCCCTGTAACCAAGAAAACAGTACAGTGGCTATTATAAGAAACCTGCTCTTTCAGAAAGCTCTAGTAATACACAAAATGCTTAATACATGGTATAGGGGAGCTCTTTTAAAAGACTGTTTTATTTTGGAAAGTGAATCTATGATATCGACAATTAAAATTTGTTTTCAATCTCTATGTGTAAAGCTCCAGGAAAGGCTTCTGCATAATTATTTTCTCGCTTTTTAAAAAATTTGATCTTTTCACTGGTAACCCTTAAGGGTAGGTGTGATCCCATTTTCCAGATAAGACAAGAAAATCAAGTGATTTATTCAGTTACAAAACTCTAGGCTGGGTGCTGTGGCTCACACCTGTAATCCCAGCACTTTGGGAGGCCAAGGCAGGCGGATCACGAGGTCAGGAGTTGGAGACCAGCCTGACCAACATGGTGAAACCCTATCTTTACTAAAAATACAAAAATTAGCTGGGCGTGGTGGCGTGCGTTTGTAATCCCAGCTACTCAGGAGGCTGAGGCAGGAGAATCACTTGAACCCGGGAGGCGGAGGTTGCAGTGAGCCAAGATCACACCATTGCACTCCAGCCTGGGCGACAGAGCAAGACTCCATCTAAAAAAAAAAAAAAAAAAAAGACCTCTTTAGTACTGGACACAATTCAAATTGTGATGTGCCTGACTCCAAAGCCCATGCTTTTCCATCTCACTGTACTCTATTACTTCTCCTTAGTAAAGCTTCCAAGTCACTTTTTGGGGGATATTAAGCTTTTTGGGGTTTGAGCTTCCTTCCAACATATGGGAAAACCTGCCTTAATTGACACCTCAGTATCCTTACTGGAAAACACTCTAAGCAAATTCTCATTTCATTCTCAGTAAACCAGGTGTGTCCTACGTAGGAGAAGGCGACTTGGTCCTGTAATGTTCTAACACTAGTTTTCAAATTGTATTAATCCTTAAAACCCTTTGTTCAAATGAAATCTTGCAGGAAAGTCCAACATATAAATAGAATTGCTGTTAGGAGAACACAAGGATGAGCAGTTTACTGAGAGAACCCATCAACTGGAGCTACATTGACAGAGCACCTACATTGATTGAACTCATTGATTGAGCTCCATTGATATGTGCCTCCTCATCACTGTTCTGCTGCATTCACATCATCTCATTTAATCCTCTACTCCACCGTTATTATTCCTGACTTAAGAGCCAGTAGACTGGTTAAGAAGGTTACTCCATGGGTAACTGAGAAGCCTAGCAGTTGCTTAAATACATACAGGTTTATTTTTTTCATGGAACTAGAAGTCCAGAGATAGCCAGACCAAGGTTGATGCAACTGCTCAGTGAAATCAAGCTTTTTCTCTTCCTTTTCCATCACCCTTAAAATGAGGCTTTTCTTTTCATGGATACTGGGTAGGCAATTAGTAGTGTTTGCTACAACAAGATAACAACGTGATCTGAAAAACATCCGGATCTAGGAGTTCTGTAAAGACCTCGCTTTAGTTCCCTGTCACTAAGGTAACTTCCTTGGGCCCCCTGAACTCTGCAGGATCCTTTCATCTGTGTCTGCTTGGTCTTGGAATTCTATTAACTTATCACAAGTGGGCTGTTATCCTTTCTTCTCCCCTGCTCTCTTATTGACCTTTGTTCTGGGTTGCAATTCACTTTCATGATCCCAGGAATAAGCACACATAAGAAATGGAAAATGATCTGTTTCCATTTCTCTTCAGAAACCACAATTATTTTAGAACTTTTCATGTATGATAGCTTATTTAAATGTAAGATTCAGAGATTTTTTTGAGACGGAGTCTTGCTCTATCACCCAGGCTGGAATGCAGTGGTGTGATCTCGGATCACTGCAACCTCCACCTCCCGGGTTCAAGCAATCCTCCCACCTCAGCCTCCCAAGTAGCTGGGATTACAGGCATGCACCACCACACCCGGCTAATTTTTGTATTTTTAATAGAGACAGGGTTTCACCATGTTGGCCAGGCTGGTCTTGAACTCCTGACCTCAGGTGATCTGCCCACCTGGCCTGTCAAAGTGCTGGGATTACAGGCATGAGCCACCGTACCTGGTCAGATGTTTTAACATTTAAACAATGACAATAATAGCAAACAGTTACACAGCACCTACTATAAGCCAAGAGCTGCTATGTATATATTACAATGCTGTTCCCAGAGCATTATGTATATTAATTTGTTTGATCCTCCAGTAGCCCTATTATCCCCATTTTACAGATGAAGAATGGAAGTACGAGGTGATTAAGTGACTTCCTGAAAGGCACATGCCAGTAAGGAGTTGGACAGAAATTAGAATCCAAGCAATCTGACTCCAGACTTTTACCCACTATACTGTTGCCTTTAAGCAATTTAAAAATAAACATTTTATAGGTTACAACATGTTGAAATATTAATACGTTATTTTAAATGTAGCGAAATAACTGCTAATCTTTAAATTTTACCAACTGCCTAAATATGTTTATTTAAAATTGCATCAATGCTGTGATTTCTGACTGAATATGCTAAGGCAAATTGTTTTATCCTTGTATTTGTAATAAACAGATATGAGATACACATACATGCCTGACATGACAGTGGAGCTAATTTTATATCCTTTTAGCAAATACATTTCTAAGGCTGTAAAACTTTTTCTACTTAAAATATTAATAATGGCAACTTAATGTTTCTTGCTATGTATTAGGTACTGTGCTGGGGTAAAGATGGAATGACTTACCTGCTATTCCTTTTATTTAGAGGTGAGTCTCTTTCTTTTCCTACTGAATCTGGGTTGGCCAGTGATTTGACAAGTAGAATGTGGCAGAAGTATTACGTTGGTGCAAAAGTAATTGCCAGTTTTGCCATTGAAAGTAATGGTAAAACTCGCAATTACTTTTGCACCAACCTAATAACATTCTAGGATGTCTGAGACTCTGTCATAAGAGCCTTGCAGCTTCTGTATACTGGAACATTCATTCTTGGGTCCAGCTTCCATGCTCTAAGGAAACATAAGCAACCTTGAGGAGACTCATATGAAGAGGATCCCAGGCTCCTGGCTGAGCACCCAGCCGACAGGCAGCACAAACCTGCCAGTCACTCAGGTGAGTTCTTTGGGGAGTATATTCTCCAACTCCAGCAGAGGCCAAGAGGAGCAGAATGAGCCAATACCACTGAGCTCTGCCCACATTATTGATTTGTGAGAAAACTGAATGATTGTCGTTGCTTTAAGCACAAAGTTTGGGGGTAGTATTTTATGCAGCAATAGATGGACAGAACAAGTGCTAAGGCCTTTACACATGTTATCTTTATTCCTCACAATGATCTTATGAAGAAGCTATTATCCTTACCTCAAGATGACAAAGCTGAGGCTCAGTGAGTTGGCATAATAATCCAGGTCTGTCAACTCCAGCTTGATAGATATTTCTCCGGATAAATCTTACTTCACTTTATGATCCATCTTATTCACAGCTGTTGAGTCAGGCACGACTAAGGTTAAATCTTAGTTCTGCCCTTATTGGCTATATGACCTTGGATAAACAGGAGGTAAGTTTGTCACTTCACAGGACTGTGAAGATTCCAAGGATACATATAAGGAAATTGGCAAGTGATAGGCACTCAACAATGGGCAAATATTATTGCTTTGAAAATTCCTATAATGCAGAAGCAGCTAGTGGTAAAAGGCTCGCAGAATAGCATTTGATGGTGTGAATACCATCATGGTGTGGGATACACACATTTAGGAGCAGGCACGTGCAAAAATGTCAGAATGGCCTGACTTCTAATAGGAAAAAACCTCATGACATCACATGATAGTAAACCATGTATGCATACATGGCCTATGTTTACCTGTATGTATAGCATAATATGGGTATATAATTGATTTAAGTCTAGAAAATTCCTGACTAAACAGCTATGTCTGTTACTTCTTCATTTTAAGATTCCTTCCAGCTCTAAAATTCTGTGAATTTTACTTAGCATCCTTTGTCTACCTTGAATGTTGATTACCTTAGGAAACAAATGCAATCACAGCCAGCTATCAGCTCATGCCAATAACTATATACAATTTGCAATTTGTATGCTATTCCTGGACAAGAGTTCAGGTATTCAGAGAAAAGGCCTTTCTCTCTACTGCCTGCTTCTACCAATTTTTAAACAGGGACCTTCCTGAGTAAAGCAGGTCCTATCAAGTTGCTGTCATCTTCTCCCTTGGAATTTGGGGGAAAAGGTGTGAGGGAATGGTGGAGCAGGTGAAAGGAGGGCCGCTGTAAACTGCTGTGAACGTTCCTGGGTCTGTTGTAGGTGCTCAATAAACACTTAGAGAATTCAATGAACTTGTTCTTCCTTTATCCCATTTAGCCTGTCTTACCCACTTATTTCCAGATTAACAGTGGATGACGGTGGTAAGCAGTAGTGAGGATTAAAACCTCAACAGCTTATTGAAAGACCCCTTCATCCTGTGCTTTTATATTCTTAGTGCTGGTGTATGACATGAGCCAGTAACAGGGCTTCTGGCCCATAGTTCCCTTCTGATAACAGCTTCTTTTGTTTCCATTCTCTTCCCTACTAATATTGGTGCTCTGACTGACAAGACAAAGGACTGTATCCTGTTGAGAAGATCTAAAATCTGAGAAACTCCCACTAAAATCTGTATCCTGTAAAGAAATAACACACTTTCTAAAAGTGCTCTTGGGACATTTAAAAATTGAAAGACAATAACCGCCCCCCCAACACATACACTCTTAACATTCTGTTTTTGATGCCATAAAATGAAAAGAATCAGAAAACAAAACTACGACTCACACCAAAAAATTCTCATTATCTAGAAAAAAAAGCAAAGAAAAAAACTCCTTTTATACAACTTTTGGATTAAAGAAGGTATCAAAACTGAAACTTAAGAACATTTAGAAAATAACAGTAATGACATTAATGCAGCCAAATGATTCGCCTTAAGCAGTGCTCACACTTAAGTCCATGTCTTAATCTCTTCTTAAGAATTAAGAAGTAAAAATAAATAAGTTACATGCTAACTCGAGTTAGAAAAAAACAAAATAAACCAAGGAAAGCAAAATGTGGAAAACTTATTAAAGTGGAAATCAACTAATTAGAAAGAACAAAATTACAGAATAGAGACATCCAAGCAGTTTGGGGAAAATAAAAAAATACACAATTAAAAAAGTAGGTAAACTGTTGGCTACCTTTATCAAGAAAATAAGGGAGAAACTTTGGGAGGCCGAGGCAGGCGGATCACGAGGTTAGGAGATCGAGACCATCCTGGCTAATACGGTGAAACCCCGTCTCTACTAAAAATACAAAAAAATTAGCCGGGCCTGGTGGTGGGCGCCTGTAGTCCCAGCTACTTACGACGCTGAGGCAGGAGAATGGCGTGAACCTGGGAGGCAGAGCTTGCAGTGAGCAGAGATCGTGCCACTGTACTCCAGCCTGGGCGACAGAGCGAGACTCCGTCTCAAAAAAAAAAAAAAAAAAAAAAAAAGAAAAGAAGGGAGAAAGCATAATACAAACTAAGGGGCAACATCCACATGCATAGAAGACGAAGAGTTAACTTTCCTCAACTAGGCAAATAAATTTGAAAACTTGGGATTAAATGGATGGTTCCTGATCCAGATAGGATATAAAAACTACATGGATTAATTACCTAGATGATACCAACAAAGTTGTCAAAAAGCTGCTTGCCAAACATCCATGAAACCCAGATAATTTCACTGAAATTTTAAGAAACAGAAAATTTCAATGCTATTTAAACTGTTCTAGGGCATTGTAAAAGGAGGGAAGCTTCCAAATCCACAAGCATAAAATACTAAACTTCTCAAAGTGAACACGTGTATGCACGCACACACAAACTATAGACTACTGATTAATACAAGTGCAAATATCCTAAATAAAATATGAAGTGCAGTCTAGCAATATATTAAAAAAATACACATGGCCAAAAAGAATTTATTTAAAGAATGTAATGATAGTGCAAAATTACAAAATATATTAGTAAAATTCATCTTAAAGGATCAAAGGAAAAAAAATCATATGATCATCTCCACAGATGTCGAAAAGGCATGTGATAAAATTAAACATGCAGTCTTTAAAAAGTTTTAAGAATAGGGATTAGTTGATACTCCTTAATATGATTAAATCTATCTCAACTCAATTCATTATAGCCAGTTATTGAACATTATTTTAGAAGTACTAGACAATGCAATTAAGATACAAAGAGGAATGCAAACTGTAACAATGGTTACATTATCAGTGTTTGCTGATGACAGGACTGTGTAGTTGGAAAACACAAAATAATTAAGTGAAATACTATCACAAACAACAAAAAAAATGGGATCAGGTAGCCAGGTAGAAAATTAACATAAATAATTGGCCTTTACATGCACTAAAATTAGGCAAAATTATAAACAGGATTTCATTAATAAAGGCAATAAAATGTAAAAATTAAAAAAAATAAACTCTTAAAAATGTATGAGATCTCTGTAAAGTGTAAAATTCATCTGAAGGAAACAAAAAAAGACGAATGGGCATGATTTTTAGATAGTGCACCATGGTTTAGATAAAAAGCTTTAACATGATAATGATGTCAAATTCCCCTAAATTAATCTATAAAATTAAAACTGTCCAAAAAAAAAAAAAAAGGTACCCATGGATGTTTTGTGGAACTCAACAAATTGATTCTGTCATTCAAATGGAAATATAAATAAGAATATTTGAAACATTTAAAAATCACAGTTATTAAAACAATAAAGGATTGGTACAAAAAGAGAAAAGCAGATCAACAGAAGAAAATAGAGTCTAGAAACATACCCAAATAATATGGAAATGTACTATATAAGTTCCATTTCAAATTAGTAAGGAAAGGATTATTTAATAAATAGCTTTGTGAAAACTAGGTAGTCATCTGGAAAAAATATAGTGAAGCCCTAAATTCAGGAGAGATCAATGATTTAAATGTAAAAAAAACAAATAACAGAAATGCTTGATCTTACTTTTAATATTCAAACTCTAATGATGTATTATTTCCCTTTGAGAAAAGGTACAGAAAATGTATGCATAGTTATGTTACAATCTGCATTACTATATATGGTACTGATATGCCTATGTACATATATGGTTATTTCTAGAGAGATATACAAGAATCTGGTACTGATATGTGTCTCTTTCAAGTGAACTAAAAGATGGGTGTTGGGACAGAAGAGGAATTTACATTTTACTGTTTGAACCAGGACGATGTATTAGTTAATTAAAATAATAAATTAAAACATATGCTAGAAAACCAAAACCCTTGTACTTGATAGTATATTAGTACTAGGGCGTAAAAGATTATTTGGTAACCCAAATTCTGCCAGTAGAATATACTATAAGGGTCTAAAACGTATGTGAAAACAATTTAAAAAGAGAACTGATTGTGTTACTGCATCTTGTGAGATACGTCAATTAAAAGGCAGTTTAATCAATTAAACTCTCTTATCTTGTGAGATACATCAATTGAAGGGCAATCTCAAGCAAAATAATATTCAAGTCCTTAGAAAATTTTACCCTCGAGTACTGGTAAAAGCTACTACTTTACTATAAAGTAGTTAAGGAATGATCTCCTTCTAATCATTTTTATTCTAGATATATTGCATATTTTATGGCCTGAATTTGTATATGCACCAAAATTCAACAAATAAAGAACAACTTTGATTTAAAAAGTACCTCAAGGCAATAAAAAAAATCATTTTAATTTTTGATACATATTAAAACATCTTAGTCAGTTCCTCCTGACAGCATTAACACAGACAAATACACAAGACTTCAAACATGCTTTAAAATGACATTCAGCAAATACTTAAAATTTAATAAATAGCAAATCACACACAGATACATTTTTCATAATCATTAAACTACTAAAACAGACAGCTAAAGAATAAATAAACTGCAATTGACAGTAAAAAAAATATGTTGGGTTTTGCAATTCACACTACTTAAAAAGGGGGGATGATCTGAATGATTTCTTAATTTTCTTTTGAGAGTGTAGCATGATCCCCCCCAGGAATAAAATATATTGAAAAAAATCACTCTTATAACAATGTATTTTTTAAATACAACAAATAAATATGAAACCAGCAAAGCAATTTCAAGTTGTAATAAAAATGTCCCCCACCCCCAGCCAAAAGCTATGGAAATATATAGTCGCTGTGGTAGCAAATAATAGTATTTAAAGTGATAGTGCTTGTGCACTGAGCTCATCTGAGACCTTGATATAATTTTAGTGCAAATCCCTAGGGTCCAATGCAAGCGCAACCCTGTATTAGGGAAAGACATTACCAGGTGGAACTTATCTTGTACAATTTTTGTACATGTTTTATAAAGTTCAAGATTTAATGCATAGTAGAATATCTTCATCCACTTAATTCTGTTGCTAAATAGAGATGAAAAAAGAAATGACTTGGGATTTTACCATTTGGTTTGTACCATGTTAGAGTATTAAAGTCAACATTAGAAAATCTTTATAAAAGAGTTTTGTTTTTGCCAGTAATTTATCGAACTCTGCCCAAATTTCAGATGATTGTATGTTAAACGTAAGAGAAACATTTTTAGACAGTTTCCCGTTGACAAGTTCATATGATAATGAAATCCAATAATAGACAAATGTCAAACAAATGAAAACGCAGGTGAGTATAAGGGTGTTTTTTTTTGTACATTAACAACCTTAACATCTAGTATATTAAGTTACAAGATGTGTTGGCAAAAGCATAAACGTTTCAATTAAAATAAGGTATTATTTTGTACAAACAAACCATTTAACATAGGATAGATAAAAATGACAATCAAATGAGTTTCAGCAGCCACATTTCTACAGTGAACTACAGTATCAGGATGAAAACAATCAGAAACAAATGAAAGGACATTATTGAACAATATGAATATGTAATGCATTTTTAGCTGCTAAAATAGTAAACTCTAAGTTCATAGAGTTACAAGTTGTCGAATTTAACCATGCAGGCTAACATATAATAAGAAATCACCCTGCATTTTTTCTTTTTAAACTAAAACTAGTTTAACTGTAAAGTTACAAAATAATAAATGGATATTGCTCCAACTTGTATACAATCTCCCTTATGTGATTCGTACCTAACAAAGTAACAAAGCCTCATCATCACTCGTTTCGTTTTTCAGTGTTACTTCTAAGCAAGTGTCTGGTATCTGGGCAGTGTGGACAATACCACAACGCTCACAGGGGCCATCTCGATTACTTGGCCTTACTCCAGGATTTGTTGCATTATATGGTTGTCTAAGCCCTTGTCCTTGATCTGAGGCAAGATCAAGAAGAGGTCTGGAGCAGTCATTCACATCAAAGTCTGAAGATCCATCAGAAATTGGAATTAGCATTTCAACATCATCATCATCTTCTCTTCCACTTACCCCATTATCAAGTTGTCTCAAAGGACTCTGGTTCTGACTTACGGAACTTGATCGTCCTAATGTAAAACGTACCCAGCGTAGCCCCTGAGTCATACGACTGAGTGCACTTGTAAGCTGGTGACGTGCTGGACTCACACTTGGGGGTTCCACACTTGTCACATCCCTTCCATTATCTGCATGACCACTTCGGGTACTCTGAGTTGAGGAACTTGCACATGCTCCTACTGTCGCTTCTACTGCCGTTGTGGGAGGGACTTTTTGAGGCAAAGGAGCTGCAACCCCACCAGATGCTCCTGCCATATCTCTTCTCTCATTTTCTGTGTCTGTGTCATCAGACTCCACGGAAAACAAACTTCTGTGAGTATGATTTCTCTCAGGTTCTCTACTGGTACTCTGACTAGGGACAACCTCATCTCCATCTGCTGAGACCAAAGCCAATGACCCAGAATGACGTGATCTTGCAAAATTAAAAATACGGTTCCAAATGTTGCTTGATCTGCCTGCCATAGGAAGCCTGACTGAAGTAAATCCAAGCTGAGATCGTACCGCTAGCCTCAGATTTTCCAAAACAGAAGCCTACAAAAATAAGAAAAGATCTTAAGATAGTTAACAACAAGGTACTAAGATAAAAAAAAAAAAAACACCCTTCTATTAAGAATGTGTTGTGGTTAAAAATTCTGTTACTCATTGTTGCTTTTGGGTCTAAGAAGGAAAAATTAAATTCTCTTACCTATGTGGGTTCATCCTACTACAGAATCTAATCTACTAATCTAACTTGAATCATTGTTTGTTTAAACTTTTCTTGATATTCCATTTTATATATGCAACTTAAAAATGATATTTAATGTCAATTATAACAGTTGTTTCAAAATCTCACATCGTAATCCAACATGAAAAGTGTACCAAAGCTAGAAAATAAAATTGATACTTCTGTAACTAGGAACATAGGAGAATCTCTACATAATTGACGAAGTGACCAAAATGAGTTTGTGAAAACGAGGCCTTTTATCTTTTTTTTTTTTTAAAGAACAAATTAGATTTAATTTACAAGGCTTAACTTTTCCAAAACATGTGAAAATTGTATTTCACAGAGTTGGTTCTCAAGCATTTGCTGAATGGATACTGAGGATTTAATTATATTGTCACAAATAAAGGAATTATATTTGTAATACAGCACAGAAGGCAACAAGAAACAACAAAAGAACCTGTTTATATCATTACTCAATGGTATCCAGACATTTAGATTCCTTCTCAATCTTTAAAGTTTTATTTTCTATAGTCTAGTATTAAGTATAAATATATCATTCTTTGAAAACTAGTTAGCTGTAATTAGTGTATATGAAAGGTTGCCCAACTGAATAAAAAATCTATTCTTTTTTCTAGATGAACGAGTTTAGAGTTTATTTTTAAAAGCATATAGCATTATATAAGATAGTCTTTAAGCTCCATCTAGTGGTTATAAAAAGAAGTATTCAAACTTGAAACAGCTTTCACCAACCTGGCATTTAGTATTTAAAAATTATATTTCCAGGAAACAATCTTAAGTTGATATACTCTCCTTCAGTTGATGATACCGTCTCCTGCCAAAACTCACACCTCTTCCCTTTCCCCTCACAGAAGAAAGAAGGTAGAAAATAAGGAAGATGTCCTCTTATGTTCTGTATCTCTTTGTGACTGGTATTGCATTTATTTATGCTTTCCATATAGGCCTTTCCATAGTGCCATGAACATAATTTATGATAAGTTAAGAAGCTACTATCATAGGAACATTTCATAGTCTAACATTAGTAAGGCACAGATTGTCAATAAGAAATTTGGATATCAGCACACATAGATTTGCTATACAGATGAGTAAGAGTTTTCACCAATTAAGAAGTACCTAACTACAAATTAAAAAAAAAAAGAAAAAGAAAAAGTGGTTCACATTTCTAATGAACTTCTCCACAGATCTGCTCCTCAACAGTGAGCATGCAAGTTTTAAGGCTTCATGTTGAGCACTATGCTATTATGTCCAGCAATGAACAAAAGGCTCTTCTGTTATCCTTCTCTGTTGTGCTGCTATTAGCCATCAAGATCAATCAACATACTTTATTGCTGACTTTAACATTTGGTTTGTCATACTGAGGTGAAACTCTCTATTTAGTTAAAAGTCAGTTAATTAGGATTGGCAATCTAACATTATATTTTATGAGGGGATCTCATGAATGTTCTAGGAATAATTTCATATACTTCTTCAGTTTATGAAGGAGAAAGCATTCCTCAAAAAGCGTTTCTCCTTTGAGTGAGATGGTGAATTACATCATTACTTATTTTTTCCAAAATCTGCTATAAAATTTGGTAATTTGTTACCAAAAGCTTCAAACTTGAGAGTTTTTAATCTCATTAAATGAATACAATCTAACTTACCACCCATAAACATATTTTATTCTAAAATGTTGAAGTAGAATTCTCCCACGAGGGTAAATATAACCTGAGAAACTGGGGTAGTGTGAGGTAATAAAGAATTTAACCTCACCCAAAGCCTCTGTCCTTGGCTTTTGGTACATCATCTCCAAGCCCTTCCACTGTCATGTCTGAAAGCAGTCTCTTTGCCTAGGGGCCTTGGACCAGCCAGATAGTAAAACTGATTTAGAGTGGAAGCTCTGAACCACACCAACAGTGTCATGTAGCGTGAGGGCTTTGGGTCAGTCAATCTCTGGATAAGGCTAGAAACTGGGATTGGCCACATGTGCAATTAATCCTGCCTATGTGCTAGTGCTCCAGTACAAACTCCGGACACCCGAGGCCTGGGTGAGCTTTCCTGATTGGTAACACTCCATGCATATTGTCACATATCTGTGTTCACACAGTAATGCCCTCCTGCCTGTATGGGGAAAGGACGACTGGAAGGTCCATGTTTGGTACCCTTCTGAACTTTGTCCTATGCATCTTTTCCCTTGGTTAATCTGTGTCTGAATCCTCTCCCTGTAATAAACTGTAATAGCAAGTGAGCTGCTTTCAATGAGTTTTTTGAGTGTTCCTAGTAAATTATCAAACCTGAAGGGGATTTGGGGAACTCCTTGAATTTGCAATTGGTGTTAAGAGTGAAGACAATCTTGTGTGAACTGTGTTCTCTCTAACTTTATGGGGTTTAGGCGTGGTGGGTGGTAGAGAATGAAGTAGGTGTGTAAAATTAACCGTGATCTGATTCTTACCTAAAAAAAAACTTTCCTCATAGCAGGGCTGATGTAAAGAAGCCACAACTTAGGTTTTTCCTACTTTGCACACAAAATTCCAACCAATGGAACTTCTGAATGATTTACTTAGGAAATTACATATGGAGAAATGTTTTGAAACTACAAATTCTCACCAAAGATTTCCTAAAATACTCCAATAAGGTGATAGACTGTAATCAGAACTCACATTTACCAAAAAGGAAATGGTATTCTATTTTGAAAATAATTATATTACTGGGAAAACAATGTTTACCAGTTTTAATACTGGAAACAACAATTTTTATAAATGTTTCTGAATGAATTTACAATTTAAATGAATAAATCCTTATGCCTAAAATGAACACGGGCACATTTTTAAGCACTACGAGAAAAATTTTTTTAATTGCTGAGAAATTGAAAGAATTCAGAAACATATAATGAATTACTATATAAACAAAATGCTATAAATTGTTAAACACTATAAAATCCAGCTTGAAGATGTTTTTCCTGAGGTAGAAATGTTAACTTCATTTTAATTACTTTTACTTATAAGTGGTTAATCTAGCATGTTATATTGCTAGCATATTAATTTTAGTGTTCATTCTTAAATCTTGTAGATGTTCAGGTCAAGTAAAAAATAATTTGCCAAGCTTAATACTTTTGAATTATAATGCACTAAATTATCCTAAACAGTAAAATGCTTAAGAATCACACAACCAAATCAGAGGAATGAAAAATATACTTTTGTAGTTTGTAGTGTTAAACTATAATGAAAACTATGACTTCAAATCTTCCATACATTTAAATCCTTGATTGCAAAAATTCTGACAGTCAAGGGTCTTTGCTTTATCATATACACAGGTGCAGATTTCATTTTAAGAGGAAATGTAATAGAAATTACACATTGCAATATACCTGATTAGGTGAACAAACAGGAAAATCTTCAACTGGTGGAATTAAACCCTGAGCAATCAATTGTCCATACGAGGGAGGAGCTTCTCTTCTTAACAATTCTGCTTCCACTCTTGACAACTGTGTTTCAAATGATCTTTGAGAGTAGATGGAAAGAAAAAAGATTAAAAGGGGGAGCGAAGAAAAAGAACAATTTTCTATTATCAGTAATTAAAACAATCTGAATCTTGGCATATTTGATCATTTTAAAGCTTAGTCATTTGACAAACATTTACTGAATATATGTATTATCCCTACACTGGGAATACAAAGCTGACGCAGGCAGTCTGTCTTCATAGGGCTTTATGCTAGTAGAAGCCTAGATCACTGAGTTTTAATAAATGAAAATCCCTGTAAAAGGTAAAGGGAGAAATAATACAAGATTTAAAAACTCCTAAGAATACTGTATTTACTGAATATATGTTGAAGCCACTGCGCCCAGCTGGGATCTTTGACTCTTCATTGTGCTCTTTTGTTGCAATGTGGTAAAAAGTCTTCTGGCCATTTACACTTGGCCAAAGATGCAGTGGTCGGGCGCCGTGGCTCACACCTGTAATCCCAGCAGTTTGGGAGGCCAAGGCGGGTGGATCACGAGGTCAGTAGTTTGGGACCAGCCTGGCCAACAGAGTGAAACCCTGTCTCTACTAAAAATACAAAAAATTAGCCAGGCGTGGTGGCGGGTGCCTGTAATCCCAGCTACTTGGGAGGCTGAGGCAGGAGAATCGCTTGAACCTGGGAGATGGAGTGCAGTGAGCTGAGATCGCACCAGTGCACTCCAGCCCGGGTGACAGAGCAAGACTCCCGTCTCCAAACAAACAACAAAAAAAAAAAAAAGGAAAAAAAAGAAAAGATGCAGTAATGGTTATTACGATACTGTGCATCTGTGTGCCATCTATTAGCCATCTGTTATGTAAAAAGTTGTTAAATCTATTATTTGTAATTCTCCTGGGACTGAAGGTCATTGTCTCCACAGGGACATCTCTGCCATTAACTTCTGCCAGGTCCCATTTATCCTGCATCAAACTGAAAACTACTCACTCTGAAGGTCACCCTTTAACAGTTAACCATTTCTTACTAAACTGAGAACTCTGAAGTGCTGTTGTCACTTAACTCTACAACAGGACATTAGTCTTGTGTTCCAATCGTATCTCCTGTTAGCCCTTCATACGCATCCTGGGCTCCAGATAAACTGAATCATGTGCTTACTTTATGAGCAATGCTGGACATTCCTACTTCTATATATTTTCCCAGGTTATTGCTTTAACAACACCTTTTCCCCTATCTATATTCTTCTACTCATACATTTCAAGTGGCACCCCTCCAATTAAAGCCTTTCTGCCTCTCTCCCTCATTAGATTAGGTATTTTTGACTTTATACCATTTTGTTTCATAGCTCTTTACAGTATTACACTTTTGTCATCTTATTCCATGCCCCAATTCCTTCCTCCTAACTGTAAACTGCTTGTGATATTACGCCTTATTCATTTTTCTATTTACCTGTATGCTTTGAACATAGCATATAGCATATCTGGAATTTTTGAATTTGTATTTAGAAAAATACAGGTTAAAACACTAAAACTGAGAGCTGCAGCTTACAATATTCCTATAAAACAGATTAATCTGAAAACAGGAGCTGGTAAATAGATGGGCTTTTTCTCATAACTCTAAATATTTAGTTTGTAATGTGTCTGGCCTTTTGAGTCTTGGGCTTTTCACGCTAATTTTATACATCATCAACAATCTTTATCCATTTTCTAAACTAATATAAAACAAAAATACATTGCTAATCATCAAAGAACTTGTTGCAAACACTTGGGCCTGCTTTTACTGAGGCCCAATAGTTCTGTCTTGATACTGACCTTCTTTCAAACATTCTCAGAGAATAAAGCTTGCAAGTACATCCCAATGCTATGACGAGTAACAGGCCACAGATGAGGCTCCCTATGACGGCAGCAGTGATGACTCTTGTAGGCACGATTACTGGGCAATTTTCTTCATCGCTGCCATCACCACAGTCATCTTGAGAATCACACACCCAACTTTCAAACACACAACGATTGTTTTTACAATGGAAATTTCCTGGTTGGCAAAAAAAGCAGTTTTTTTCATCTGAGCCATTTGGGCAATGATTCTGGTAGTTGCAGCGATCAGAACGAGGATAACAGACACCATTTCGGGAACATGGAAATTCTTCCTTCTGGCACATGGTACAATTGATTTCATCCCTTCCATTTGGGCAATGCCAATACCCATCACAACGCTGCTGCTCAGTATAACACCCCCAGTTACCTCCACAGGGTATTTCCCATGGCAAACAGAACCCATCTACTTGGTAAGTAGCATTAAATCCCCTCGCAGCATTCACTTTATCAGCACAAAAATGTACCCTTATCTGTCCAGAAGAAGAAACAACTGTAAGAGGTGCATGAGAATCAAAAGCTGTCAACACACGCAAAAGCTTGTGTGGATTCTCCTCTAATCCATCATATATTTTGACATAATCACCATAACCAGTACCATCAAGTTTAAAGTCAGTGAAGCGTAAAATGACTTTACGGTGATCACCAGTGTCTATTAACCAGGTGCAATTGCTTCCAGGAGGATAAAAGTCTGGATAATTGGGAGAATTAAAAGTACCATAAAAATATTTTAGCCATTGCCCACATGTTGGCACATCACAGTCTATCTCATCTCCTAGGTCAAGGCAGTCAATGTTCCCATCACATTTTAAAGATTCGGGGAGGCAAGTGTAAACTTTGGTAAAACGGGATAAACACTGGAACTGGTTGTAAGCACAGGGTTGAAAAGCAGCAGCAGTTGGAGGATTAGCTTCTTTGGCACAGATCTCTTCATCGGAACTATCTCCACATTCATCCATGTTATTACATTTCCAGGCTTCTGGTATACACTTTCCATTACCACAACGAAACTGATCACAAGCACAATTTGGTTCCTCAGATTTCCCTGTGAAGATGTGAGTAGAAAGAGATGGAAAGAGAAGGAGAAAAATTATAATCTTTAAAAGACATAAAACAGCAAGTGATATTTTTATAATAAATGTTCATAAAGCCCAAGTGCTAGAAGTTTTAAAAAACAGGTTGGTTTTTTAATATTTTAATTTTATTTTTAAGTTCCAGGGTACATGTGCAGGATGTGCAGGTTTGTTACATGAGTAAACATGTGCCATGGTGGTTTGCTGCACCCATCAATCCATCACCTAGGTATTAAGTCCAGTATGCATTAGGTCTTTTCCCTAATGCTCTCCCTCCCACCCCACCCTCCCTAGAAAGGCCACAATAAATGTGGGGCCTGTGTCCATGTGTTCTCATTGTTCAGGTCCCACTTATAAGTGAGAACATGCAGTGTTTGGTTTTCTGTTCCTTTGTTATTTTGCTGAGGATAATGGCTTCCAGCTTCATCCATCCATCCAGCTTCCAGCAAAGGACATGATCTCGTTCCTTTTTATGGCTGCATAGTATCCATGGTGTATATGTACCAACATTTTCTTTACCCAGTCTATAATTGATGGGCATTTGGTTTGATTCCATCTCTTTGCTATTGAGAATAGTGCTGCAACCAACATATGTGTGTATGTATCTTTATAAATAGAATGATTTAACAGGTTGGGTTCTAATGACAAATTAGTACTGTCATGCTTACTCAACAATTCAACTTGTTAAATACTTATTATTATTCCATGAAGATCTTGCATTTTGATCTAAAAGAGAGGACTAATTCTGAATTATTCACATTTGTAGGATCTGGTCACGCTTTGTAGACACAGTTTAAGAAAATAAAAGATGTCTTTTTTTCTGAGACTATAAACTATGAAGGTGAAATCTGTTAGGTCTTTTCTCTGGAGGTATAAAAACAATGACAATTACCACAAAAATACATTCTGAAGTAACTTTCTGGATATGAGTAAGCACTTGAGGGACAAAAGGCTATTCTTAGAATAAATGTATTTAACATGTTTAAAAAGAAAATTAACCTTAGTATATGAAGTTAATCATTTTGTTAGAATTATACAAAACACCTTTTGGGAGACCCAGCTTTAGGGCATCTAACTTTAGCTTCTAATCCTCAATCTCAGCTGCCTCAAGGGCCGACTCCTAATTAAATGAACACTACTTAGAAGATTAGCTCCGAAGTGACAGAGCAGTTAATACCATAAAATTCAGTTCAATATCTTTCTTATTTAAAAACACACCTGAAAAATATGCCAGTCTGAAACCCTTTCTAGAGATGTTGTCATCCGAATGAAACCTAATCCAGATGTGGTCTTGTGAAGAGATATACGGAGGTGGAATTGTGGAACCACAAGCTCTGTAACTTTCAATATTCTTGTATGTTTCTATTGTCAACCAGTCCAAATTGCACCTTCTGGATCCTTGAATATCAAAATCCTGAAAACTGAAAAAAAAAATCAGAAATGTCTATTAAAAAGTCAATTTTGGAAAAAAAAATCGTATTACAATGTAACTGAGGATATTATTTTAAGCCTCCATATACTGACTGATTCTCCTGGGTTTTCTAGGCATACAACCATATCATTCGCAAATAATAATACTAATTCTATGTTCCTCATATTTTCATTTCTTCCCCAGATTGTAGAAAAATATTTCTTCACAAGTAATGCCAGGTTCCAAAATAATGTTAAAAAACAGGTGACAGTTGGCACCTTTTCTTTTTCTTCTCTGTGTGTATGGTTGGGAAAGACCACTTCTAACTCAGAACATCCTAAACTGTTCTGTGTTCCAACCAGAATCACCTCCCCCCAATCTGATGAACTGAAGTAAACACAGAGAAACTCAGCCTTCTCTTAGATTAATACTTGCTTAATGAAAAGTTTGCAGCTGACATTCTTAGGAGAGTAATTAGCACAAATCTGAGCAAGGTAAAAGACTGAAAAAGGAACACACGAAAAATGTTTTTGGTGAAAAGTCCCTGAGTTTGGGAATACGTTTTTACATAAATCACTTTATAGCCAAATACTATCTTGTAGTTAATAAAATGTGGGCATAAGTATAGGCCAAAAAGATCAAATAAATAAATGCACATAGAAAATTAGCCACTGCTTATGAAAAAAGAGAAACCAAAATACAGTTTTACAATATCTGAACATGCCTCACCAAAAAGTAAAGATCTGACTTTATATTCTTGCCTTTGCCTTAAACTAAGTGATAATAAAGTTAATTACCCAGGGATTATTATACCAGAATGTTTCTTCTTCAAATATTCTGAATAACTAACAAAAGCTGATAGACAATTTGATTGTTTCCAGGTTTGCACTATTATGAACTATGCTTTAAAAACTCCTGGCCGGGCATGGTGGCTCATGCCTGTAATCCCAGCACTTTGGGACACTGAGGTAGGCGGATCACGAAGTCAGGAGTTTGAGACCAGCCTGGCCATGGTGAAACCCCGTCTCTACTAAGAATACAAAAATTAGCCGGGCATGATGGTATGTGCCTGTAATCCCAGCTACTCGGGAGGCTGAGGCAGGAGAATCTCTTGAACCTGGGAGACAGAGTTTGCAGTAAGCCGAGACTGTGCCACTGCACTCCAACCTGGGCGACAGAGTGAGACTCCGTCTCAAACAAAACAAAACAAAACAAAACAAAACCCTTATACATGTACATATCTCTCTTACAAGAACAAGAATTTCTCTAGGACAAACTATTCTAGAACTAGTATTGCTAGGTCAGAAGAATAATTCCTCTTTAAATCTGACAGACACTGGAAAAACATGTCTATACGAATTTACAGTTCTACCAAGTATGTACCAAAGTACCATATACCCCACACGTTTAGCAAAATGACATATTCTATTTTTAAAAATGTTTTGCCAATTAGGTAGACAAAAGAGATTTATCACTTCTATTTAGCATGTCTTTATTTACTGAGATTGAAATGCTTTTCCAATTTACGGGTTATTTCTATTTCTTTTACTCCAAATTGCCTTGTTTTCCAAATTGCCTCCTTTATTCACTAATATTTCTTAAGAACTCTATATATTATAAACATGAGCTTATTCGGGGGCATGTATGTTATGTAAGACATGTCATATCCACCTACATCCACCTTCTTTCTCTCCAATAGTCAGTGTGGTCAGTCTTTTTCATTTTAGTCACTGATGGGTGGGATTTCTTATTGTGGTTTTATGTACACTTCCCTGAAGACATATTTGCTGAACATCTTTTCATGTGATTATTGGCCATTTTTATATCTTCTGTGAAGTATCTGTTCATGTCTTTTGCCCATTAAAAAAAAAAAGTTATAAAAATCCCTTTTATATTCTTGGCCGGGCATGGTGGCTCACGCCTGTAATCCTAGAACTTTGGGAGGCTGAGGTGGGCAGATCACTTGAGGTCAGCAGTTCGAGACCAGCCTGGCCAACCAAAATGGTAAAACCCCGTCTCTACTGAAAATACAAAAATTAGCTGGGTGTGGTGGCGCATGCTTGTAATCCCAGCTACTCAGGAGGCTGAGGCAGGAGAATTGCTTGAACTTGGGAGGTGGAGGTTGTAGTGAGCTAAGATCGCACCACTGCACCCCAGCCTGGGCGACAGAGCAAGACTCCACCTCAAAAAAAAAAAAAAATGGATTCAAGTCCTTTGTTAGACATGTGTATTGCTAATATTTTCTTCCAGCCTATGGTTTGTCTTTTCATTTTCTTAATGGAACCTTTTAATAAGCAGAAGTTTTAAATTTTAGTCTTGATTAAGTCTAATTTGTTATTTTTGCTTTGTGTTTAGTGCATTTATTGTCCTAAGATATCTTGGTGTTTCCAAAGATCTCAACGATGTTCAACTACTTTTTAAGTATTTCAGAGTTTTAGTTTTTACATTTATAGCTGAGATTTATATAAATTTTTGTGTTTTCAAGTAGAAAATGAGATTCTTCTTTTTTTCTTACATTTATCTAGAACATAGAAGATACTAATTTTTGTTCTATCACACAGTTAAATTAGTCTGATGACCATGAACTTGAGGAGGTTTGGTTTTACACTTTGTTTAAAGTGAGTTTCTTTCTGCTTTGCCCTTAGTCTTAGGGGGAATTCTTAGTTTAAGGACACTGTCTTTACTTGTAAAGTATGACACACAGAGTTTCATTAAAAATCTCAAGGCATTTATTTATGAAGCCCTATACTCGGTCTCCCCTGTGATGGACAGGATTCAAACTCCACATGATGCCTCTGCTGTGGGGTGCAGCAGCTGAAATCTTCAGCCTTCCCGCTGTTACTTTCCAGCAGGTTCCTTGGAGTCTTCTTTAAGCACACACAATTCATGGGTCAGCTAAGGATTCGAGAATAATTTAAATGCAGTTACTTTCCAGTTTGTGGTTCTCTCCTTTCCAGGAGTTACCTTATTAATGAATTTCCAGTTACTGTCCCATCCTCAACTGCATCCTGACACCTCAAGCTGACAAGACCATGGTGATCTGCTTGAGTTCCAGTCACTCCACGTTGCACAGACTGGCAAGAATCTTCAGAGAACTGGTAGGAAACAAGCCTATCTCACGAAGTGTGGTTCCTTCTTTCAGGGGTGGAATACTCTCCAGTTTTTGCCAGTTTTTTATTACTCTCCAGAGCCTTCAAATATCTTTTCCAAACTTAATAGCTCTTGTTTATGGGAGGTCCAGTCCCATTCAAACTAGGGAATCCCTTAATAAACTTTTAGTCCACTAAACATTTAAGATTCGTGAAGGCAAAGGCTGGGAGAGGTGGCTCACGCCGTAATCCCAGAACTTTGGGAGGCTGAGGTGGGTGGATCACCTGAGGTCAGAAGTTCGAGACCAACCTGGCCAACAAGGTGAAACTCTATCTCTACTAAAAATACAAAAATTAGTTGGGTGTGGTTTTTAATTTTAGTCTTGATGAAGTCTAATTTTTTATTTTTGCTGTATGTTTAGTGCATTTAGTGTCCTCTCTAAGATATCTTGGTGTTTCCAAAGATCCCTAAGATGTTCAATTATTTTTTAAGCATTTCAGAGTTTTAGTTTTTACACACCTGTAATCCCAGCTACTCAAGAGGCTGAGGCGGGAGAACTGCTTGAACCCGGGAGGCAAAGGTTGCAGTGAGCCGAGATGGCGCCACTGCACTCCAGCCTGGGTGACAAAGCGAGACTGTGTCTCTCAAAAAAAAAAAAAAAAAAAAAAAAAAAAGATTCATGAAGGCAGAAACCTTGCTTAGAATAAGAAACAATAAATATCTGTTCATGTATACCCTATTTTAGTTTGCTAATTCATTTAGGATTTTTAAATAAGTAAAATTACTTTTTGGTTTTTTAAATGCTTCATAGTACTTTGTGTAATAAAAGCACTGTTGACATATTTGTGCTCTGTGGCTATTTAGAATATATTGAGTCAAGGAGAGAGTTTCAATTTCTTGATGTTTTTTGGTTTAATCAGTGTTTCTTAAACTTTTGATCATTTAAATTTTCTTAGAAATTGATTTTATGTTGATAGTAAAATTTATTACTACAAAGCTCTGTACACAGTACTTTCATACAATTTAAAGACATTTTTTCCTATCTGTGATCTTTAAGTTTGCTTTAGACTGCTTAAAACAAACGTACAATTAGCAAATAAAAGTTTTCTCTTCCTTCCTATTTTCTTTATATCACTGATTTCTATCTGTTGCACTGTTGCATTGACTAAGAATTCTACTATAACCAGTAAAAGCACACATTTTTGTCTTGGTCCTTGGTGCTAAAATTAACTCTGACATTAAATTTGCTTTTGAAAATTTTTAAACAGACACCCTTTACCAGGTTAAGGAAATTCCTTTTCTATTCATTTAGTAAAACTTGCCTATAAAACTAGTTCTAGAGTCTTAATTTGAATGCTGATTCAATTTCTTCAATGGCTACTGATTTCATCCGTTTTCTAATTCTTCTTGAATCAATTTTAGTAATATAAATTTTCTAAAAAATAATCCAATTCATCTACTTGTATAAAAGTATTAACATAAAACTGCTTATATTCTCTTGACATTAAAAATTTTGTTTATAACTATAGACACTTTCGCTCTTTTTATTTTCTCTTTTTCTTCAGTTTTGCTTTGAGTTTTATCTATTTTCCTGAGTTTTTCAGAAAGTCAGCTTTTTGTTTTATTGAATTTTATTGCGTATTTTCCTGGTCTTCACTGCTACTTTAAAATTTACCCTCTAATTCTTTTCCTTAACTCTTGAGTTAAATGCTGAGCTTATTTATTTTCTAATTTTTAAGTCAATGCATTAAAGTTGTAAACTTTTCTAAGTATTCTTTCAATGTATTCTAACAGTTTTAATATGTATTACTTTCACTATGGTTATTTAAAAAATATTTGGTCCCATTGTGTTTTCCTCTTTAATTCAGGAGTTACTTAGGAATATATTTCTAAACACACAGGTTTATTTTTTTCTTTTATTTTAATTGCACTGTGGTAATAAAACACAATCTGAATGATGTACAGTCTTTGAAATGTATTAAGAGTTCCTTTGTGATGTGAAACAATCAATTTTTATAAATGTTCCACATGTCTTTGAAAAGAATGTGTATTCTTTGTTGAAATAAGTATTAAAGGTGTGTTAAAAATCTCCCACTGCAACTGTGGATTGGTCAAATTTGCTGGGCAATTCTCCACATTTTGCTTTGCATGTATTTTAGGCTATGTAATTAAGTACATGAAATTTACTGCTGTTTTATTTTCCTGGTAGAATACCCCAATTGTTACTAGTATTTTGTGCCTTAAGCTCAATTACAATGGATGTTAATCTTCCTACACTAGCTTTCTCTTGATGAGTAGCTCCAAAACTAACCTTTTCTATCTCCTTGTTTTGTTTTTGTTTATTTTTGAGACAAAGTCTCATTCTTCCACCCAGGCTGGAGTGCAGTGGTGCATTCATGGCTCACTGCAGCCTCAACCTCCTGGGCTCCGGTAATCCTCCCACCTCAGCCTCCTGAGTAGCTGGGACCACAGGCAATGTGCCATCATGCCCAGCTAGTTTTTTGTATTTTTTGTAGAGACAGGGTTTCACCACCTTGCCCAGGCCGGTCTCGAATTCCTGAGCCTACCTTGGCCTTCCAAAATGCTAGGATTACAGGCACGAGCCACAGCATCTGGCCCATCTCCTTGTTTTTAGACATTCTGTATTAGTTTTGTTTTAGATGTGTTACAACCTTTCTACTTGGGACAGAGTTCTCATTTTCCTCCTTTCCTTTTTTTTTTTTTTTTTTTGAGACAGGGTTTCACTCTGTTGCCTAGGCTGGAGCACAGTGGCACGATCTTGGCTCTGTAACCTCCACCTCCTGGGTTCAAGCAGTTCTCATGCCTCAGCCTCCTGAGTAGCTAGGATTATAGGCGCGTGCCACCATGCCCAGCTAATTTTTGTATTTTTAGTAGAGACGAGGTTTCGCTATGTTGGCCAGGCTGGTCTCAAACTCCTGACCTCAAGTGATCTGCCCGCCTCGGCCTCCCAAAGTGCTGGGATTACAGGCGTGAGCCACCACATCTAGCCTCCTGTCTTTTTTTGAATATATTTTTAAAGTTCCTTTTCCTCTGTTAACTGCTCAATATTACTTCTATTTTTAATCAGTGGCTACCTTTTGATATTTTAATTGAAATGCTGAAACACACTTTTTTTCTAACAAAGTCCAAGTAAGAGTATTCGGTGTTTCTCCTGTCCCCTCAAAAATCACAAATAGGGTAGAAACAATTGACAGCTTTATTCTCACTAACCTTTTACTAAAATTTAGCATTTCCTACACTTATAAACAACAAACCATGACAGTATTTATAGCACTGGCCACTCCACCACTATTCAAAATTAGAGATATTTTTATGTTACATTTCAGTTTTTACAGATATCTAAAAATACTATTTACACGTAAAATTTTTTCTTCGAAATTAACCACTTGATTTTGCTAATGTGTTCATAAATAAGCATATATTACATTACAAATATTAAAATCTGATAGCTGTACTTTAACATAATTGGTTCCCTTTGTAATGCTATGTATTTTTTTTAATGAATTTAAACACATTATTCTGGGAAAGAATACATAGGTTTTACCAGAATACTAGGTGGCCGTGGCATAAAGAAAGTTAAGAAATAATCCCTGACAGAATACATCTTAAAATGCCTGGAGTAAATTTGAGTTCCAACTTAATTTTGTTTGGCTGTTTTTCTCAGCATTCAATTTTTTCACACATTCTGGAATTTTGGTTTACAGGTTTATTTTATGGAAGTTTTTTGGTTTTCTCTCCTTTTTTTTAATCCTCTCTTCTTCTATGTTCCCCTACTTGGGTCTACATTCCAGAACAAGTCTTAAATGATGGTTCAGAGTATTACAGATCCTTTCATGGAGTCAGCAGGTGACACAGTTATTCATGTTTGTTAGGTTATGCCCTCTCAGCTCTCTAAGCTCTCAGCCCCATATAAATTCAGGCTGTGGTTGGTGGAAGATTTTTCAGCCTCCTGTCTGGAGCAAAACTGCCTGTCCCTAGTCCTTGGCTTCCAGCAGGGTGCTGGTATTCAATCCTCTCTTCCCCATGGATAAGGTGGCCTTTGTTGATTATAGTGGGTTCCAAGGGAGAGGAATGAAGTAAAAATGCCTTTATTTCACCATCTTAAGCAAGTTTTATACAGATAGTTCTCAGTATTGTTTGTTTTTACTCCAAAACTTTAGTTTCCCTCTTCTATCCAGATTTAAAAAAATCATGTTTCTAATTCCATTTTACTAAGAATTTAAAATTTTTATTTTAAATTCAGGAATGAATGCTGATTTTTACCAAGATGCTTCAAAGCATCTGTGTACACTAGATAATCATATACTTTTTCTTTTGACTTGTTTACATGGTAAGTTAATTTAATATTTCCTAATACTGACTCATTTGTATGTCTAAAAGAGCTACATTTAATTATGCATATGATTCTTTTGAATCATTTAAGATTATGCAATGATAATCATATGTAAAACTTGTCTTTGTGTATATGCAGGTGTGTCATCTTTTTAAAGTTATGGTATTACCATGATAATGACTTCAGTAAAGAATCTGAACAATTACTAAAATCACCTTCTGATCTGTATACATCAAAATTCATTGCTCCCTTCTAAAATTCAGGAAATTTTCCTTTAGCTGTAGGGCTCACTTCAATTTTATTCTGCATTTCAGTACAGTGCTTGGTTTTCAGTGTATCTCAACCTCATGAAATCTCAAGGATGCAATACATTATCAAAACCAGATGGCAGTATTTCATGTAATCTCCTCTGTGCTGGTAAGATTTTCAAGTTTTACAAAACTGAGCTATAAGCTGTAAGTTAAATTTTTAGGTTAAAAGGTGAAGGTCTCTATAAATTCTAGTTTTATGCTTAAAAAACTCCCAATATGTGGTAAAAACGTTATTTTGTAAACATACTTAGTCACACTACAAGTAACAGAAAATAGGTATATTATTTACATTTAAACACTGACACTGTTACAGAAAGATAACCTTAATGGTGCATTCTACCACTCAATCAGGCAAGAGAAAAACACTGCATGGAGGAGGAGAACAACAGCTTTTGTATGTGCCAAGCTCTGGGGTTCCAGAAGAGGTAATGTAGGGTAGAGGAAAATAAAAGGAAAACAAACTATGGCCCTTGTTTGTGGCTTCCACCAAAAAAAGGAGATAGATGACAGTTATGCTTCTCAAGAGAGATTGGTTTCCTCATCAGTTAATAAATACAAAAAAGGAAGATGAAAAAAGATGAGAAAGTAGGCTAAATGTATAAGTCTTATTTTAAAAACATAAAATGAAGGAATTTGAGTTTATGATCTCCAAAGTCTCTTCTAAATCTAAAATTCTATGCCTCCTACCCATACAATGTTACACATGAAAACATGTTGAAGGTGCCTTTGTGCTACACTGTCTCTGTGATGGAAATGACATTCTTATTTGTGTTTTGTTCCAACTGCAGTTCTTCATTCGGGCTATTTTTTTTTCCCCTGTAGGTAAATATTTTTTTCCTAATGGCCTTGATAGAATTTTCCTAAGCAAGCAGTATCTAGTTCTACTAAATATATTTCTTTACAATCTTATTCCCGTACTGTTTTTCTCTGCAAGTAATTTGCTAAATGTTTTAAAATTTAATCTTAACCTTATTTATATGTCACATTCATTCTTAGAATCTTAAACTTACAGCTATTTCCCCTAGGAATGCCTTTTATTTGTATTCTTAACAAATGTTCTTTTGTTTCGAAGTTATAAACAAAGATTTTTCTAGATATAGTATTTCTCCATTATCAGTTTGTTTCAAGTTTTATACATACATACACATATACAGACATGCATGACAAATTGTGTTTTAACTCATTTAGGTAGAAGGCTCTACTAATGAGACAAAGGTTAAGAGCTAGATATCCAAGTGAATTAATGAGTTTTGTTTATTTGTTTGTTCCACTGCCAAAGGTTAGTCTTGACCCTAATAGGCTATTTTGCAAATGTCTATCTTTTGTTAAAAAGTAGCTTAGAAGAATATAGATGATTCAATGCAAATACATTACCACCCTTAGAAAATACTCAAAACACATACCAGATGGGCTGTTATTCTTACTCTTAAGATGACACCAATAGCTGTTCTTTATTACATCTCCAGAAAAGCCTTCTTTTTATATTACTGCATGTTAAGTAATAATAAATGAAAATGGAATTTATGTTTTGTAATAAATTATATAGTAATACAGAAAGGTAGAATTACCTTATAGTAATGATTTCGCCTGGGTTTGCTCTTATGAACCAGCTACAGTTGATTTTTGCAGGATATTCAGAAGGCCAGCCTGGGCTTGTGATTATGCCACTTGGTGCTCGTATTTGCTCTGGAGTCTCTCCACAAGCTGGAAGATAGCCAAAGCAATCTTTGCTTATTATTACACATTTAAATGGTATTAGGTTAATCAGTGTTTATTTTTTAAAAACCAAAAAACTTTACACATCAAATAATAACCAATAAGATATGGTAGTATCAACTTTAAAAAGCTATTATTCTAATGAGATATTTCAATTTTCTCCCTTTTAGATAAAGTCCCTTATTCCAATTAAATACAGTAGCCCCACTTATCGGACATTTTGCTTTTCATTGTTCAGTTACTTGGAGCCAACAGTGGTCTGAAAATATTAAATGGAAAATTCTGGAAATAAATAATTCTTAAGTTTTAAATTGTGTGCTGTTCTGAGTAGTGATGACATCTCTTGCTGTGCTGCTCTGTCCCTCCCGGGACATGAATCTTCCCTTTGTCCAGTGTATCCACGCTGTGTATGCTACCCACCCATTAGTTACTTAGTAGCCATCTCACTTATCAGATCAACTGTCACAGTATTGAAGTGCTTGTGTTCAAGTCACCCTTATTTTGCCATTATGAATGGCCTCAAAGCACAAAAGCAGTGATGCTGGTAATTCGGATATGTCAAAGAGAAGCTGTAAAGTGCTTCCATTAAGTGAAAAGGTGAAAGTTCTCAACAATAGAAAAAAAATCATATGCTGAGGTGTCTGAGCTCTAAGGTAAGAATGAATCTTATATCCACGAAATTATGAAGAAGGAAAAAGAAATTCATGCTAGTTTTGCTGTGATACCTCAAACTGCAAAAGTTAATGGCCGCAGTACCTAAGTGCTTAGTCAAGATGGAAAAGGCATTAAATTGGACAGCACTCAGGTTTGGTACTCTGAAGTTTCAGGCATTCACTGAGGGTCTTGAAGGTATCCCTCATAGATAAGGAGGGACTACTGTACATGTTTTGGGCAGGCAAGGAAATTTCAAACTGGATCACTGAATAAGAGTTCAAGATTACTGGCTTTGGCCATGGAGACTGATCTATCCATCCACCCATCTTTTTTCAAAACTCATCTTTCAAGTTTATTTTCTTTATCATAAACTACCTTTCCAATATTTGCTTACCTACTTTGTTTAGATCCTTAGGAGCATAATGCTGCTTTTAGGGTACTCTAAATAAGCCTAACTGTAAGATGCTGGATTGTAATTTTTGTTAAGAAGTTAGTGGATGATTGAATAAAGATAGTAAAACACTCAAAATCACTGCAAAGCAGTTCTTCAATTTATTCCATTAATACTTCCAAGCTATTTATTACAGGGTTATGAATGATTCCTACATTATTTAAAAGTAAAATCTTGAAACAGTGCTTAAAATATCACCACGTGATTAGATATCTGCATATCACAGAGGAAAATCTTCATGCATATAGAATAAATTAAAACTAATACCAACACTTTCCTGGATTATTCTTGCATTATCTGGAACTCTCGTTGCAATATAGTTAACATTATCCAGAATTCAGCTGATAATGTGACAATTTATTCTCTCTCAATCAAATACGTGATGTTTAAACCTTTAGTAGAATTTAAAATTCTAGAACCTCTTATTTAATACAATTTCAACAAATTAGATTACTTGATTTTAAAGTAACAGCAGATTAGAAGCAGAAAATTAGAAGTGGGGAGAGTAGCTGCCAGGGGTACATAAACAGTTATCAGAAGTGACGAGTAAATTTTCAGAAAAACAAACACTACATACTAAACTCAAAAACCATGAGCTCATAATTTATATATTGCCTGTCTCTCAAAAGGTAAGACTGTTGTATTATATCATCATAATCAATTAATATTCATACTGATCTAAGAGTTGTTGAGTGAATAATGAATCAGTATAGGCAAAATGACTGGTATAAAACACGGCCTGCACTCCCATGCTTTTTAAGTTCTGCTGTAGTTTAAAAATCAGGTAACCCAAGAGATTGCCAAATACCACTATTAAAATTGTAATTTGGAAAAATGACTTTTTTTTTTGAGATAGAGTCTCACTCTGTCTCCAGGGTGGATGGAGTACAGTGGTGCAACCTCGGCTCACTACAACCTCTGCCTCCCAGGTTCAAGCAATTCTCCTGCCTCAGCCTCCCGAGTAAGTAGGACTACAGGTGCACGCTACCACACCCAGCTAATTTTTGTATTTTTAGTAGAGAAGGGGTTTCACCAGGTTGGCCAGGATGGTCTCGATCTCTTGACCTTGTGATGTTACCACCTCAGCCTCCCGAAGTGCTGGGATTACAGGCATGAGCCACCGCGCCCAGCATTTTATTTTTTTTAAGAGATGAGATCTCACTATGTTGCCCAGGCTGGAGTGCAGTGGCTATTCACAGGCACTAGCATAGAACACTACAGCCTTGAATTCTTGGGCGCAGGTGATCCTCTTGCCTCAGCTTCCTGAGTAGCTGGGACTACAAAGAGCACGCCACCATGCATGACAACTTTTTTTTGTTTTTGTTTTTGTTTTCCGTAACAGGGGTTATACACTTTTCAATTTAGGTTAAGAATGCTAGGAAGTATATTATGCAATTTAAAGAATTTTATCCATAATGATCAAAATAAAACAAGCTATATTACTTAAAGTCAATCCTTATTTCTATAGAATAACCTACTCCCTGAAGAAAACATGCAATCAAAGCTTTAAAAGTATATTCTACTGCAGAAAAAAAAGTTCATATCGAAAAATGGGTCTGCCCTGGAATTAGGGTGCACTGCCAAAGGGCATCTGTTTTGAATCGCTTTCAGAACAGATTTATGGCATACAGCACACAGATATATCAAGGGCTTAGCATTCATCTCATTGCCAAGGCATAGTCAAAGGTTCTTTTTTTCTTTTTTTTTTGCTGCTGTTTCATTAGTAAATCTCCCTTACAAAAAAGTTTTAATTTTAATAAATGTTTTAGAAAAAGACTAAATGTATCCAAATGTAATTCTTTAAGAGTTTATTAATAAACTGCCAGTTTTCTTCCACTTTACTCTGAGTTATCATTACAATAATTTAATAAAAAGATAGCTAAGTTATTTGTAAGAACTTCTTTTTCTCCTGGCCAACATGGTGAAACCCCATCTCTACTAAAAGTACAGAAATTAGCTGGGTGTGGTGGCGTGCACCTGTAGTCCCAGCTACTCAGTAGGCTGAGGCAGGAGAATTGCTTGAACCTGAGAGGCGGAGGCTGCAGTAATCTGAGATCGTGCCACTGCACTCCAGCCTGGTGACAGAGCGAGACTTTTCATTATCTCCTAACACAGCATTCTGGAGTCGCAGTAAGCTAAAGGAAATCTTAAGTTCCTGAAAATATAAACAAACATATAAATAAACAGCCAAAAACAATCATCACCCTTTCCCCAGAATATGGAAAATTGTTCATTTTTATTAAAAGATTCACCTACGTTAAAGAGAATAATACAATTTTGAGTTAAATTACGTTAATGCTGTACTACCATGTAAGTACTCAACTGTTTATTAAATGGTTTAACAGCAGTGACATACAGCCAAAAACAAGGTGGGATTAATCTAGGACAAAGAACATTCCTAACCTTTGACTAAATCGATAGACTAATTATAGGGAAAAACTAGAAAGAATTTTATTAGGTTTTGTTTTAGGAAAAAAATTTCAAGTACATGAGAAACCCATAGGTGGTGCTCTTATACCAATAACTGAAGATTCTAGTATGGTACTCAAAAATACATTTTGTGAATATTTTATTTTCATGCAACGGCCCAGGGATAAGACATACCACCCATAAATAAGAATGGCTATTATGAGATTCAATATTTATATTCCTAAATATGTACTTTTATAACATTATTTTAAAATATTAATGATTCTTCCTAATCAAAAACAAAACCATAGTATCCTAAAATTTCTTCCTGAATTGGTTATAAATATATATATTGATTTAGTTATACACATTTCCAACATGACTGAATTTGTAATTTGGCTTCAGATCTAGCCAGTGGCTTTTCTTCAACCTATTTCTGCATGTACAACACACTGAGTATGTAGACAAATACGCTGTAGCACAGCCATAATGTATTCCTTTCTATATCTAAGAAAGAATACATTTCAAAAGCCAAAAGAAACTATTAAAGCAATTTTTAACTCTCTTTTGGGTTAAGAGTTTGCCTATGTATACTGGCAGATTTGGTATCAGAAGACCTAGATGCTGTCTGTTCTACCTGCCACTTACTGGCTTTGCACAATATAAACTACTAAATTTTTGGGGGTGCTATTAATAATTTCCTCATATGTTGAAATAAGGAGTTGCTATTTGATTACCTCTAAGGTCTATTTCAGCCCTCAATCATGCACCTCTTCCCACTGTATTTCTGATAGCTCAATGGGATACATTGATAAATTTTTCATTTTCTTCCTTTGCATTTTTTCTCTGACCCACTGAAATAGACTTTCAATTCTGACCTTATCTCCACAGAAACCATGCTAGCAGGCAAAGGCCATCAGTGACCTCACCGCTAAATCCAATGGACACTCATTCCCCAGGTACTTGATCTTTCTGGAGCACCTGACACTGACTACCCAGACTTGGAACCGTACTACCCAGACTTTGTGGACATCACCTCCTCTGATTCTCCTTCTAACTCTATTCTGTGTTAATTTTCTAGCACTAGATCCTCTGTCCTTGGCCGGCCAGCCAGCCAGCCAGTCCTTGATACTGGTTTCATGGTTAATTCCAAAGCCCTCTGCTCTTCTCACTCTCAATGGAAGATTTCGTCCACTTTTACAATTTCAACTATGGTCATGAGTTTAAAATTTTTAACCCAGAGGCTCTGCATAGTCAAATGCCCACTGGACATTCTAACCTCAAATTCAACATGATCAGACCTGTGTGTTTCCCAAATCCGTCTTCAGAATATCCTATATTCTGAATCTACATCATCTCAGGCAGCATTTGTTTGATGGAATAGGTATTGAAGTAAAAAGAAATTGAAGAATACTACAGGCGTTTTCAAGAATTTTCAAGGACAGGAAATAAGTTAGGCCTCACAGAGATTAAAACCGGAAATTTCAGTCAGAAATTGAGCCTGCCTTCACCACTTCTTAGGGAACCAAGGCCTGTTTTATCTCTTACACATCTGCCCCAACCTTCCAAAGGACCTCCTCTGGGTCTTCCATTTTTTCATTATTTCAGTGCTTTATAAATGGCTTCCCAGTCCCAACTTATCATTAATACTTCAGCTCCAGTACCTACTATAACCTGTAATTTCATTTTTCCTAGTTTATTATATTTATATTACTGTTACTCGTTTTACATTATAGATTTGAGGTGGCTTATTATTATAATATTGATAAAACAGATAAAACTTAAGTCTCTGGCCAAGTGTGGTGACTCACGCATGTAATCCCAGCACTTTGGGAGGCCGAGGCGGGTGGATAATGAGATCAGGAGTTCAAGACCAGCCTGGCCAATATGGTGAAACCCTGTCTCTACTTAAAAAAAAAAAAAAAAATTAGCCAGGCGTAGTGGTGTGCACCTGTAGTCCCAGCTACTCAGGAGGCTGAGGTGAGCTGAGATCGTGCCACTGACTCCAGCCTGGGCAACAGAGCGAGACTTTGTCTCAAAAAAAAATGACAGAAAAAACAACAACAACAAAAAAACAAAAAAACTAAGTCTCAATTTCCTCACTTGTAAATGGGGATTAAAATACTAGTACACAGGGTGTTCCAAGGATTACATACAATTATTTTGGTAAAAGACATAGCACACTGCTTGTATTACAGTAAACTGTCAGTAAACAATATTACATGATATGCCAAATCAGACTGGTTGGTAGTAATGCCTGGAATGCTGTATTGAGATGGCTACTAAGGCTGTGTTCAGGCTAAGTGAGAAAGAGGACAGTGACTGAAAGAGGATGTGTGATTGTTTACTTTGTAAGTGCTGGGCACTATTATGCACTCGAAAGAATGAGAAATTATGTCATGATTAACTGGTTACCTGACACAGACAAAAGCCATGGGAAGGATAGGGTTGGGACACATACTCACAAAACTTTACTTTAGGAAATAAATATTTGTTTGAAATCAAAATCTTTACATGGTTTGAACTTCATCTTTCTACATTTTGACTATCCTCCCAGTTTAAAATACATCAAACTTGACCTTCTTTTGCTTACATTCATTCTATTCATACCTTTTCTATTGCTTAAACATAGTTATTTCAGCTATGGTCTGGCTAATTCTTCCTTAAGAATTAGCTTATATGTAATTGGCAAATAAATAAATCTTGTCAGTACAATGCAAAATTATGTAAGATCTTATTCCCAGCATGCTAATGATTTGAAATAACCAGAGGCAGAAGTTTTCAGAGTTTAAGAAAAAATATGAAAACCCTATAGAAGCTGCCTTTCTTTATTGCAAAATGTGGTTACTTTTTTTGGCTAAAATTACTGCTTGGTTTTTGTCTCTATTAAGCTATCTTGGGAAGCTGCAAAATGCAGATGGAAATGTGAAGACATCACACCACTATGAAAACAAAACAATTTAATTGATGAGGGATATCCCTGAAGTGTATTTTTAGTTTTGATTAAATTGGTCTCCATTAAAAGCAAATACCTTTAAGTGGGGGAGCATGAACCTATGCATATATGGCTGCAGAATGGAGACTGATTCTAATTGTAAATGTCCACAGGTATTTGACTGTGCTAGTATTTGGATTGATATTTTATCTGCTAGGGTTATACTTAAAAGGTACGTAGTTGTAAGTGATCCATGCCAACACTTCTCTCAGAAGCCTTGTTAGTCTTTGTTCATTTTGCTTCCTTAATACATCTCTTAATTACTTGCATCAATGTTTTAAATTTACTATTTTTATTTTTTTATAAAGATGGGGTCTCCCTATGTTGCCCAGGCTGGTCTTGAACTCTTGAGCTCAAATAATCCACTCTCCTTGGCCTCCCAGAGTACTGGGATTACAGGTGTGTGCCACCAAGCCCAGCCAGTATCAACTTTTTGTTTTACAAACATCATCTAATTTATGTTGGTCAGTTATCTTTAGATATAAACAAATATTCAAGTACTTTGGATAATGATGATCTACATCTCTACTTTTTATAAATTTTCTATAACCCAGAAATAGAAATCCCCAAATTAAAGAGGTTCAAAATGTTTATTCAAAAGATAGCAACTTTCAAACGTAGATAGCATCTTCTTAGTAGGAACCTACAGGCTATCTGACTAGCCCCCACAAAAGCCTATTTAATTTACAGTTGAAGTAGTGTATAGGACATCTGAAATGAAAAAAGAAAAAAGGCAATGACATTATTATAATGCTAATGGTTAAACTATATGAAAAGATTAACTGAATACATATTTTAAAAATTTATCATGCATGTTGTCAATTAAGAAAGGGAGAATTAACTGAAGAATGAATAGGTAGAGATCCTCTGATGGAGTAAGATTTTGGTATTAGTTTTCTCACTTAAAATATAAAGATCTCACTGTATAGTTTAGAAAACAGGGCAAAGTTAACTGATGAAACACTGAAGACTTCTTCATGTTTTTACTTATACTATTTTAATAATCCTACAGAAAAGCACAGGACTATGGTTTTAAAACTAGATCAATGCATCATACTTATTATATTTAAATCAATTATTTAAAAAATTGGCAGTGCTCAGCCTCTATTAAGACACATGAAAGAGAGAGGATCACTTCAAAATAATGTCAAGCTGTCTTACAATTTGAGATTTCATAGTTTCAAAACACCTAAAAAATTACAGAAAAAATACATATTTACAATTAGAGCTGAACTACTGTCAAAGAAAAAGTATAATTTCCTGCTCCACAGATGAAGAACCGGGTTTTTTTAAAACTGACAAGAGTTGATACTTCATGACAAAAAGTAGTTGAGACTAAAAGTTATGTGGAATCTTTGTGACTTTGATTTTAATAAATCACAAAACTGAAATGCAAGTAAATGTCTGTTTATGTTTACTGGCCACCTAACTTTATAAGACACATATGAAGGGCACAAAAGAAATAGAGAACTCATGCTCTCATGGAAATTATAGTTTTATAACAATGACATATACTTTTTAACTGAATCCAAGAAGCATGTAACAGTTAATATGACAGCATACCAGATAATACAGTACATGATATAACGCATAACAAGTAACTTTAGGCAAAGTATCACATGTTCAGTTATACACATGGTGTAATTAAACAGAAACAAAGGCTGACCAAAAACCTATATTATACAAGTATAGAACAGAGAAGGTTATGCTTGACTATGAACAAAAGATTTCTTTCATAGAAGAGAAGTTGGTAGAGCCACAGAAAAGCATACTCTAAACTAGTTAAAAGAATTTAATGACCCAAATTCTATAGACAGCAGTCAAGCCAAGACAGACCTACTACAAAAGGAAGTGATGTGATCCAAGTATTTTGTAAAGGTTATTGAGGGAAGAGAAACCAGTGAGGCAAAGAGATCACCTAAAAAGCAATTATAAAAACTCATCTTTTTGTACAATTTTACTTTATG
Source organism: Gorilla gorilla gorilla (assembly GCF_029281585.2). Lineage (NCBI taxonomy): Eukaryota > Metazoa > Chordata > Mammalia > Primates > Hominidae > Gorilla > Gorilla gorilla. The sequence continues at coordinate 110,343,549 of NC_073231.2, forward strand.
AAAGTTTCACGACAGCAAAATCATGCTCACTCTGTTCACAAGCAAAGGATAATAGCATATATAGGTAATGGTGGTTAGTGTCATTTGGCCATCTCATTTTTCAGAGTACTGTATAGAGTGTATTATAAAGAATATTAATTCCATTATGGCTGATGAGTACAAAAGCAATTCCAAGTGTTGAAAACTAGTAAGAAGGATTTGATTCCAATGGAAATAAATGTACTTAAAGAAACCCACCATCTCCAAAATAAAAATTTGGTAAGCAAATGGTGTCTGGATTGAATGGCCATATGGGATGACAGTAAAAATTATTCTGAAAGTTAACAAGTGAATCATTCAATACATGGAAAATATTATGCTTATGCAAACAACTAAAGGCACCCAAACATGGAAAAAGCAGAGTATGTAGTTAGATGATTAGCATAAAAATAAGGTACCTCCTGGCCTACTGTTAATTTAGGAAAATAATAGCAGTTTGAAAACTTAAAAGGCTAAGTATGACACATAGTGCTGAGGATGAGATTTCTGCTTCAAGTCAGAAATATATGGTTTCCAAGTCCAAGAACTGTAAGTATCATTAAAGTGAAGCGTGTATGCAGGCCTTGGATCCACAGCTGATGATAATGTTATAAAATTACCTAACACTTATTGAACTCTTACTACCTGTCAGGTACCTTAATACTTATTATTATTATCCCTATTTAGTAGATAAGAAAAAAATGGAGGCACAGAGAAATTTGGTAATTTTTCTAAGGTCACAAAAAAGCTGTAAGTCTCAGAGCTGGGATGGAACCCAGGCAAGAGGCTTCATAAAAGCTGTATTCTTAACCACTAAGGCAAACTGCTGCCCACTAACGAACTCCCTATAACATCTGGAAAAATTACCAGGGAGATGGAAGGGAGCCGTTTCAATAGCATTAAATGACAAAAGTGGTCTATTCTAGAAAAATGAACTATTGGTCCTACATTAACATGGATAGAAAGGGTAGACAATCTATAATAACACAGAGAAAATAAGTATAGTTAGTAGTTTTAAAGCTTCTAAAGATTGATTCCTTATTTGCTACACATTATCTAAGAACTACAGGCAGAACTGACCAGCTTCTTAGTATCTTTGGTGTTAAAAATTTTATAAACAGCATTCTAGAACCTACTTTTAATGATAAGAGAATATATATACATATAGTTAATTATGGGTAAGATGCTTAGGGTAAGGAGTAGAATAGTAGCAATAAGGGGATGAAATGGAGGCTGAGGGAGACATTTCAAAGGAAGGAGCAACGGACAGACACTTAAAGACACTAATAATGGACAGTCTGGAAAGCATGCATGTTCAGCATAGAGTCTATGGGCCACTGAGAATACAAGGCAAGTGACCAACTATTGGAATCTGCAAGAAAAATAAGTTAGAGTACTATAGTTGCCCTTTGTTGGACTGCCATGTATAACATAACTAAGCCCTGTAACCTGAACAGGAAACACACGCCCACAGCTAGGCAGAAATGACTTTGATTCAAAAGTCCTCTTCCTGTATCTTGACTGTGTTTGTTGCCTAAATAGTGTCCTGATTTATCTGACCCTCCAGACTCTTTAAATGGGGTTTTCTGACTCCTTGGCACCTGAGCCAAGCTGTGTCATAATGTGAATGTCAGAACAGTCAACATTTTGAGGATGGACAGAGTTGGAAGGGGACAGAGATTGAACATGAGTAAGATTTCCTTAGAATTACTCCAAATTTCATTCTTTTTAAAAAAGAAGTTAGAAAACTGAACTTCTCCCTGTATGGGAATAATTACTAGCACTTGAACATAGGTTGAGTATCCCTAATCCAAAATGCTTGGGACCAAAAGTGTTTTGGATTTCAAAATTTGGAATATTTGCGCATAAATACTGGTTGAACATCCCTAATCCAAAATCTGAAATGCTTCAATGAGTATGTCCTGTGAGCATCATGTCAGTGCTCTAAAAGATTCTTTTCAAATTTCAGATTTTTAGATTAGGGATGCTCAACTTGTAGCAATATTTACTAGTCTAAGATGGGAAAGGTTTTAATTATGACTTGAAAGACAAGAATCAGGCAAGCAGAAAAAATGATATTAATCCATCACTCCCACTTAGGACTCTCATTACTCAGACTTATTATTAGAAATCGCAAGTGCCATGGCAAGTAGGAAATCTTATATCCAGCTGTTTATAATTTAAATATTCTTCTGCATTAGTACCGATATTTAAGACTGAATACAGCAATATATTTATTCATATTATTCTAAGTGACATTCTTTAAGGACCAAAATATTTTACTTGGCTATCAGCTGTAATCAAGGCAGGTAATTTCTTGGTATCTTGAAGGTCACTAATGTTCAGAACAATCAAACTATAATCAAGGGTTATATGGCAGTAAAATAAAATACAAAGTCAGAAGAGGCAAAAACATAAAGAGAGAAGGAGAAATAAAAAAAAAAAAAACGGGTCATAGCACAGTATGAATGAAGATGAGGAGAGCAAAGAAACTGAATATACCCACCTAAAATGGAACTAACTAGCCAGCTTCACCCTGAAATTTCTTAGTAAGAATAATTTAGGATTTTGCTAACAATGCATAACCATAAGATGAATAGAGAAGATTCATCCTTTTATGCCTTTTTTAAAGGGCTTATCAGGGCAATTTTTTTTTCCTGCAAGGGTATAAAAATTACTGACATGGTACCTACATTTTCCTATTTTAAGCACTACAGAAGACTAAAATGCTAAAGCAAGCTACTACTATTTCCCAAATGGGAAAAATTACTAATTTTTGAAGGTTACTGTGACTCTGGCTGGAAGCATAAAGAGGTAAGGCAGAAATCCTCACTTAAGCTAACAAACTGGCCTTGGAGCTCACGATTTTGTAAGTCATCTCTATCAGCTTTGACATAGTTTTTAGTATACTCACATCTTCTATGAGTGTTCCAGTTACTGTGTCTTTTGTCAAGGGTGGTACCCAGAAATAAACAATACCAGAGTACGTTTGCATGAAGAGTAAAGAAGAACTATCATTTGCTTGGTTCTGGATACTGTATTTCTATTACTGCAGTTTAATATCAAATCACCCCCTTACTTACATCAGGCTGTTAGTCAACTGATACCCAAGTACAGTTTGCTTATCCACCAAGTGACTGGCTTTTGCACAACAGTTTCACAGTACATCCAATTAAAATTCATGCCTTGGCAAAAATTACAGATAACCAACATGTTATCACACTTTGAAGAGTTATTCCCAAAGTTACAGACTGGAAAAGAAAATGTCAAATGCTTGAACAGAGCTTGCCTTTTTACCTTCACTAGGTTTGGCTCACTCAATGAAATGGATATATTCATCAGATGAACTTCACTTCTACCATCTAAGCACTGCATACCCTGTCACAATACAACCTGTTCTGTCTATAGTTCTGGTACTCACACGTGCTGTTCTAATGCTGGAGTTATTGTTTATTATAACATACAATGAGTATTCCTTATCCAAAATCCTTGGGACCAGAAGTATTTTGATTTTTTTTTCAAATTCTGGAATATGTACAGATATATACTTACTAGTTGAGCATCCCAAAACCAAAAATCTGAAGTGTGAAATGCTCCAATGAGCATTTCCTTTGAGTGTTATGTCGTTGCTCAAAATGTTTTGGATTTTGGAGCATTTTGATTTTTGGATTTTCAGATTTGGGATAGTCAACCTGTAATGTAACATAAAAATATAACATATAATTATTTTGTTATAAATACATAATTGTTCAATAAATATGTGATATATAATATAAAATAGGTTACAATTATATAATATAAAGATGTTTCATATAAGACATTGGCCATGATTCAATTATAGAGTATATAATATAGAAATAATAATACCACCATTAGTTTCATTTCCAAAACTTAAAGGGAGTTCACTACTTTAAAACTTTAAGTGTCTCAGAAGTAAACTCTGAAGGTAGACGACTTTAAAAATTATTAGCATCCTATAGTAATGTTTTTTTATATATATATCAAGAATGGACTCTGTCTCATATTCCCTATTCATTTTCTTTATATAAAGGATAGCTTCTTGGGTTCACACTATGTTCTGTTTTTATATTCTGAAATCCTAAGAACCCTAATGTATTAATAATCAACTAAAATGTAATAAGGCTTCTTTTTTTTCTTCATCTGAAACATGGATGAAAGACATTTTTATAACACTGGTCAAAAGAACTAGTGAAATTCTTCTCAGTAACTTTAACAAGAGGTCCAGGTACCTAATTGAATAATTGTAAAATAATATTAAAATTACATAGGAAAGGTGCAAAGGACCACTTGACCTGCTACTTTTTCATGTAACTTTTCTATATTTAAAAAATAATTGTAAACTTCTATCAGAGATAATTACAATTTAAGCTTTATTTCCTTTCAGATTCTTTATTTGGAAGATCTTAAACAGTCTAGGATAATAAAAGCTTTATCAGACTAGATGTTCTTCCAGGAAAATTTCAAAATACCATGTTATAAGCCCAAAGCTGTGGTTAAAAACAAAAGCCATTTTAATTTAGTACTCTCCATTATTACAAAATGTTAACTAATCTGAAAGCAAATTTATTGCAATTTAGAAAATATGTCCGTATTTTAAAGGCCACAACTAAATTATTAGTTGTAAAAGGCATACAGGATTAGCAATGTGCTAGGCCTTCGAATATTAGAATAGAAACTATAAAATGCAAATACATAAAAGCAAGAAAGGGTGATGATTTTGATAGAATAAAATTCTGACAGCATAAACAATACTTAAAAACTATCTGAAGTCTATTTTATATAATCTGCTAATTCAGTTAATATGAATAAGGATTAAGAAAGAAACTTCCTAAGTAAATATTCTCTCTCAGCTCACAGAAATGTCAGATTTGCCTGACAAAAGATTCTAAGTCAAATGCAGAGTAGACTCAAAATCAAGCTAACCTCAGACAGAGACTTCAGCTATCATTAAAAGGTAGGAATATTTGGAAGTTGTATCATTGGTAATTGGAAATACCATGTTAATCTTCCTATGTAAAAAAAGCTTCTGCCTGAGAAAGCAGCAAGCCTTAACATCTGTTCCTATTAGCAACCAGAAAATATTTTATAAACTTCAGGCTAGTTTTTGCCTAACTATAAAGGAAAGCAAATCTCATTCTCTTATTCTTTGCGATGTTACAACTCCAGGCCACGAATCAAGAAGAAAAGAAAATGTTACTTAAAAAAAAAAACAAAAAAACAGTTTGACAGCAAATAAAAGGTTGAGACTTTAATGGAAACATAATAAGAAAAAAAGTTAAGCAAGAAAAACATGATTGTACTGAAAGTAAATGCAGACAACTGTGTAAATTAGTACATCCTTTTTGGAAGGCAATCTGTCAAAAAGTTTCTAGAGTCATTAAATTATTTATGACCTGTGATACAGTAATTTCACTTTCAGAAATGTATGCTAAGGAAATATTCTTAGAAATAAAAAAGGCTAGATATACAGTTGACCTTTGAACAACATGGGTTTGAATTGTGTAAGTCCACTTATACATGGATTTTTTTCAACAAATACATTGGAAAATTTTTTGGAGATTTGTGACAGTTTGAAAAACCTTGCAGACAAATCACATAGACTGGAAATTTTGAAAAAAAATTAGGTATATCATGAATGCATATATATGTAAAATACTAGTCTATCATTTACTACCATAAAAAATACACTAACCTATTATAAAGAGTTAGAATTTATCAAAACCTACACAAACACTTGCAGACCACACACAGCACCATTTACATTCAAGAGAAGTATAAAGATGAATACTAAATCATAACTGAATAAAATTAATTATAGGACATACTATACAACTAATAATTCTGTAGCCACCTCCCATTGCTATTTTGGTGAGCTCAATTTGCAAGTATCTGCTTAAATCGCTGTGTGATGCTATTCATCTCCATGTGAGCAGTTGGTATCTCCAGTAAATTGTGTGTCACAGTACAACGTGATCTCTGGTGGTTCTCGCGTATTTTTCATTGTGTTTAGTGCAATACCATAAACCCCAAATAACACCACGGGATCCATACAAAGTGCCACTAGTGATGTTGCAAGTGCTCCCAAGAAGCAAAGGAAAGTCATGACATTACAAGAAAAAGCCGAATTGCTTGATATGTACTGTAGACTGAGGTCTGCAACTGCAGCTGCCCATCTTATCAAACAGATGACTCATCTGTAAATAGATAATGTAAACTTACGGTATCAATAAATACAGTAGCATACTGTAAATGAATTTTCTCTTATGATTTTCTTAATAACATTTTCTTTTCTCTAGCTAACTTTAAGAATACAGCATTTAACCCTGGGCACGGTGGCTCACACCTGTAATACCAGCACTTTGGGAGGCCAAGGTGGGCAGATCACTTGCACTCACAAGTTCAAGACCAGCCTGGGCAACATGGCAAAACCCCGTCTCTACAAAAACAAAAATTGGCTGGGCATGTGGTGCGCACCTGTAGTCCCAGCTACTCGGGAGGCTGAGGTGGGAGGATGGCTTGAGCCCAGGAGGTGGAGGTTGCAGTGGGCTGAGATCATGCCGCTGCACTCCAGCCTGGGTGACAAAGTCAGACCCTGTCTCAAAAAAAAAAAAAAAAAAATACAGTATTTAATACATATAACGTACATAAATTTAATTGAATGTTTATGTTGTTGTTAAGATTTCCAGTCAACAGCATGCTATTGAGTACTTAAACTTTTGGAGAATCAACAATTACATATGGCTTTTCTTCCACTATGCAGGGAATTGGTGCCCCTAACCACCATGTTGTTCAAGGGTCAACTGTATATGAATATGTCTCTTGAGCATGATCCAAATTAGGCAAAATCCATTGGAAACAACCCATTGTAATGAAGTCACATGATGGAAATTTTATGCAGGCATTAAAATAATGAATATGAAGGCTAAGGGAAAAATGTACATAGTGTTAAACAGAAAGAGCAGGAGATAAAATTAGGGATAATTCAAATGCATATACAATTATTTTTAAGGTATGTACACAAAAGGACAAATAAAAAATTTAATATACTACTATTAATTATTGTAGGAAGGTAGGGTTAATGGGTGATTTTCTTAATCTTTTTGCTTTTTTCTAAATGTTTAATGAAACTTGTGTAATAGAATTTGTGAAAACAAAAAACTTGATTTAGAAGTAATCAAGAATAAAGAGAGCATAAATTATTTCTAGAATATCCTGATTAAAGTCAATATCACAGATTACAGAGTAATTCAGTTTAAAGTAGATATATTTTAAAAAATCAAATATATTTGTTTAATGTGTACAAGGGCCTTGTGGTAAATCAACTTGACGTAAGATATATTTTATTCTATGTAGCAGATGAGCAGTAATTTGGTAATTTTAAACATTTCAAAAAGAAACATATAATTTAGACACTTTTTAAAAAAGTGATTAAAAGAGCCTTCCTACTCTCTCATGTATGCAATTAAATTACTTGGCAGTTTCTGTGGTATAATTCATAATGATTTTCATATATTATTAAATTTATAAAAATACCATTTGTCTTTTCTCCTTTCTCTAGCTTATATATGAAGAGAGATTTAAAATTCTGGACCAAGAAAAGTTCTAAATTAAAATAAGTACAAAAATTACGATTTTATCCAATATTCTTTCCCATTATATAACAACTAGATACACACTTTTTGATAATTTAACTACAATTTCTTATGCCAACCCTGTAGCATCAGAACGAGCAAAAAGGCAAAGATTTATCTTTCCTGGCAAGGATTTGAGGAGGAAGAAGATGGAAATAAACAGAATATTAAAAACAGAACAAATTATTCCAAGCACAAGAACCAAAAATATATTATTAATTAGAAATTAGTAATTCCCCCAAAAATTCATGAGTAAACAAAATGAAGCCCTTAATACTATGCCTAATAAGAAAAGTTAATATTAATTCATTTACTACTCACCAGATATTTTAACTAGGCTTTTTACAAATTCATATTCTAACTTAATATGTTCATTATTTGCCATAATGTGCCTTAGTACATTAAGACCATATTATATAAGAGCTATGACAAACCCACAGCCAATATCATACTGAGTGGGCAAAAACTGGAAGCATTCCCTTTGAAAACTGGCACAAGACAGGGATGCCCTCTCTCACCACTCCTATTCAACATAGTGTTGGAAATTCTGGCCAGGGCAATTAGGCAGGAGAAGGAAATAAAGGGTATTCAATTAGGAAAAGAGGAAGTCAAATTGTCCCTGTTTGCAGACGACATGATTGTATATCTAGAAAACCCCATTGTCTCAGCCCAAAATCTCCTTAAGCTGATAAGCAACTTTAGCAGTCTCAGGATACAAAATCAATTGTACAAAAATCACAAGCATTCTTATACACCAATAACAGACAAACAGAGAGCCAAATCATGAGTCAACTCCCATTCACAATTGCTTCAAAGAGAATAAAATACTTAGGAATCCAACTTACAAGGGATGTGAAGGACCTCTTCAAGGAGAACTACAAACCACTGCTCAATGAAATAAAAGAGGATACAAACAAATGGAAGAACATTCCATGCTCATGGGTAGGAAGAATCCATATCGTGAAAATGGCCATACTGCCCAAGGTAATTTATAGATTCAATGCCATCCCCATCAAGCTACCAATGACTTCCTTCACAGAATTGGAAAAAACTACTTTAAAGTTCATATGGAACCAAAAAAGAGCCTGCATCGCCAAGTCAATCCTAAGCCAAAAGAACAAAGCTGGAGGCATCACACTACCTGACTTCAAACTATACTACAAGGCTACAGTAACCAAAACAGCATGGTACTGGTACCAAAACAGAGATATAGATCAATGGAACAGAACAGAGCCCTCAGAAATAACGCCGCATATCTACAACTATCTGATCTTTGACAAACCTGAGAAAAACAAGCAATGGGGAAAGGATTCCCTATTTAATAAATGATGCTGGGAAAACTGGCTAGCCATATGTAGAAAGCTGAAACTGGATCCCTTCCTTACACCTTATACAAAAATTAATTCAAGATGGATTAAAGACTTAAACGTTAGACCTAAAACCATAAAAACCCTAGAAGAAAACCTAGGCATTACCATTCAGGACATAGGTATGGGCAAGGACTTCATGTCTAAAACACCAAAAGCAATGGCAACAAAAGCCAAAATTGACAAATGGGATCTAATTAAACTAAAGAGCTCCTGCGCAGCAAAAGAAACTACCATCAGAGTGAACAGGTAACCTACAAAATGGGAGAAAATTTTCGCAAGCTACTCATCTGACAAAGGGCTAATATCCAGAATCTACAATGAACTCAAACAAATTTACAAGAAAAAAACAAACAACCCCATCAAAAAGTGGGCAAAGGATATGAACAGACACTTCTCAAAAGAAGACATTTATGCAGCCAAAAGACACATGAAAAAATGCTCACCATCACTGGCCATCAGAGAAATGCAAATCAAAACCACAATGAGATACCATCTCATACCAGTTAGAATGGCAATCATTAAAAAGTCAGGAAACAACAGGTGCTGGAGAGGATGTGGAGAAATAGGAACAATTTTACACTGTTGGGGGGACTGTAAACTACTTCAACCATTGTGGAAGTCAGTGTGGCGATTCCTCAGGGAGCTAGAACTAGAAATACCATTTGACCCAGCCATCCCATTACTGGGTATATACCCAAAGGACTATAAATCATGCTGCTATAAAGACACATGCACACCTATGTTTACTGCGGCACTATTCACAATAGCAAAGACTTGAAACCAACCCAAATGTCCAACAATGATAGACTGGATTAAGAAAATGTGGCACATATACACCATGGAATACTATGCAGCCATAAAAAATGATGAGTTCATGTCCTTTGTAGGGACATGGATGAAATTGGAAATCATTCTCAGTAAACTATCGCAAGGACAAAAAACCAAACACCACATGTTCTCACTCACAGATGGGAATTGAACAATGAGAACACATGGACACAGGAAGGGGAACATCACACTCTGGGGACTGTTGTGGGGTAAGAGGAGGGGGGAGGGATAGCATTAGGAGATATATCTAATGCTAAATGACGAGTTAATGGGTGCAGCACACCAGCATGGCACTTGTATACATATGTAACTAACCTGCACATTGTGCACATGTACCCTAAAACTTAAAGTATAATAATAAAAAAAAGAAAAAGACCATATTATAGGTACAGTTTGCACATTTACTTCTGCTATTAAGTGATAAGTTCCTTCAGATAATATTTTACTCACCACTTACTTCCACCCTCCTTGGCACAAGGTCCTATCAGGTGCTTGATACATGTTAAATGAATTGAATTCATTGCCAACAGGGTGACTATACAGCCTGATTTGTCCAGAACAGTCCTGGTTTTGTCACTGGTGCAGCATAATTAAAAATAATGTATTATTTCGCTTTCAAAGTGTCCTGATTTGGAAAATAAATTACCTGATAACACTAGGTGCAGACAATTAAAATTCTTTCTAAAATCATCAATATACTTTCCAAAGTGCAAACGACAATCCAGCAGGGCACTGAGCACCGGCAAATGGAGTAGCAGAGGTGAAAAGAGCAGGGGAAGAGCAGAAATAGATGGCAGCACAGAATACTGAAGCATCTCACCATTTCTGTGGCTTGCTGATCTCAACAGAAAGCAAGTCCTGCATTTTGAGATTCTTCCAAAGGCTAGCTCTCTATTTAGACCAGCACTGAAGGGGCCCTACTTTCTACTGGGGATGCAAGGATTTCAGAAAGCTTATACTCTATTAAACATTACATCTATAGCTCTGTACTGGCCACAGAAAAACTGCAATGAGGCCGGGCACGGTGGCTCATGCCTGTAATGCCAGCACTTTGGGAGACCAAGGTGGGCGGATCACTTGAAGTCAGGAGTTTGAGACCAGCCTGGCCAACATAGTGAAACCACGTCTCTATTAAAAATACAAAAATTAGCTGGGCGTGGTGGCGCACACCTGTAGTCCCAGCTACTTGGGAGACTGGGGCAGGAGAATCGCTTGAACCCGGGAGGCAGCGGTCGTAGTGAACTGAGATCACAACACTGTACTCCAGCCTGGCCAACAGAGAGAGTGAGACTCCATCTCAAAAAAAAAAACAAAAACAAAAAACAGCAATGACTCTGTGTACCCAGACATACCTTTGGAAACAGCATCCATTTATTTTTAATAATATAATTGGAATAGATTTCATGTATTATTCTTCTCATTCTGTTAGAAAGATTTTGTAAGATGAGACTTTAGAAAAAATAAGCCATGAATAAGGTTTTACTCACTTCTGAAATGGAGTATTTTATTGACGTAGAAATATATTTAATTAAAACACACATTTTGTTATGGCCTGAAATGTGTTGCCTCCAAAACTCATATTTTAGAGTCTAACCCTAGTACATCAGAACGTAACTGGATTTGGAGAGAGAGTCTTTACAGAGTTAAAGAGTTAAAGTTAAAATGAGGTCATATGTGTGGCCCTAATCCAATGACTGGTGTCCTTATAAGAAGAGGAGATCAGGACAACACACACAGAGGGGAGACTACGTGAAGACAGTAAGAAGACACCCATTTATAAGCCAAAGAAAAAGAACTCAGAAGAAACCAACCCTGCTGACACCTGGATCTCAGAATTCTAGCCTGCAAAACAGTGAGAAAATAAATTTATGTTGTTTAAGTTACCTAGACCGGGACATTTTGTTATGGTAGCCCTAGAAAACTAATACATATTTCTAAATGTGTATCTGAAATTCAGAAGAAAAAAAAAGATTAAAAAATGTAAAATATCTTTACTGTTGATTTCTTTCTTCAAACAGAAATTTATTTAAGGGTATTATCAATGCTCAAGAACAGCCTAGTGGTCTAATCACAAGTAAACAGCTAAAAATAAGTATAATCTAACCCTTGATGAGTTGACATAAAATTCAGAATATAGTACTATATCTATCTAAATTCCAAATTTTCATAAGTTCTTATACTCTGTAATAATCTGCATAACTCAGCAAATCTGCATTTGCAAGTGATCAATACACATTATAAAAACATACATGGTAAGAAAATTGATTCAAAGGGTAAGAAAGACCCAATTAGATTTTAATGTAACAGAGCACAAAATGCTCAATGATATGGTTTCAGATTCCACATTGCAACTAACCTTAAAGAAACTACCTCGTGTTGAGTTTTGGTGCAGTATCACAGAATATTCACAATTATCTGAAAAAGGCTATTAAAATATTCCTTTCTTTTCCAATTATACGTCACTGTGAGGCTGGCCTGTCTCCTAGTATGTCAAACAAAACATGATGTTGCAAAAGACTGAATGCGGAAACAGATATGAGAATCTAGCTATCTTCTTTTAAGTCAATCATTACTTTATAAAATTATAAAACAATGCTGTTCTTATTGATGTTTTTTGTTTTGAAATATATATTTTTCATAAAACCATACTACATATTGATGTAAACATGCAATAGGTTACTGTTATTTTTAATTGAACTAATGAGTTTTAAAACAAATTCTCAGTTTTAATTTCTAACATAGTAAATATTGGTAGCTGTAGCCCATATAAACAAAAACTCTTTTAAGTCCTTGTTACAGACTGAATTGTGTCCCCCCTCAAGCCCATATGTGGAAGCCCTAACTCCCAATGTGACTGTATTTGGAGACACAGCCTTTAAGGAGGTAACTGAGGTTAAATGAGGTCATAAGGATGGGACCCTAATACCATAGGACTCATGTTCTTATTAGAAGAAGAGGCACAAGAGACCTCTTGCTTTCTCTGAACATTCATAGAAAAAAGGCCATGTGAGGACACAATGAGAAGGTGGCCATCTACAGGCCAGGAAAAGAGGTCTCACCAGGGACCAACCCTGCCAGCACTTTGATGTTGGACTTTCAGAACTGTGAGAAAAACTGATGTCTGTTATTTAAGCCATCCACAGTAGTATTTTGTTGCAGCAGCGCACGTAGACTAAAACAGGCCTCAGTAGTTTTTAAAAGTTTATAATGGGTCCTGAGACCAAAACTTTTGAAAACTACTGAATTAAACAGTAACCATTTGGTTGTATAAATTAAAATGTTTGTAAACAAACATACTTTATAGTTACAACTTGGAAAAGTAATTATAATTCTCATTAACTATTCAAAATGTAAAGAAAAAGGGAGAAGGCCATCTTTAAAATAACCTTACTGTTATTTGATATATACAATTATATATCATTTGAGAATGTATTTTTAAAAAGGTGAAACAAACTATGAAAAAAAATTGATGCAGGCACTGAAGCACTTGCTTTGCATTTTCAGGAAACTAGGCTTGTTGGGCTTGATGTGTTTGACTAGGGCATACTAACCCTTAGAGTATTTGTTAAGTCTATTAACTTTCTGAATACAAAGTCAGACATAAAACAAAAGAACAAGATTTGCTTCATGTGAGGGAAAAAGAACCAAACAAATTACAAGATGACACAAAGAAGTTAATCAATGGATTGATAAATACACTAAGTACAGTTTTAACCACACAAAACTTATCAATATAGGGAAATAATAAATGAACAGTAAGAAAACCTATTTCAATATATGCAAAAATAAATATTTTAGTTCTCCTTGTAACTGTGGTTGACAGCAAAAATGGTAACGGAGCTATGGAAGTGGCCTAAGAATAAAAATTTTAGTAGTTATAAGTCTTTAAGTAATTATAAAGTTATAAAGTAATTATGTTATAAAAGCCTAGATGAGTATAAAAAATACATTAACCACAATGATGAATTTCTGAATTTCATGGACACAAGTATATTGGGTTGCTTTTAACAGCAAATAAACTGTGCACTCAAATACAATAGTTATATGTAGAGTAGTACTATAATCTAAAAATCAAGCAAAAAGCTTAATTTCTAAGGCTCTAATCCTAGGGATAGCATTCAAAATCACATTTCAGTAAATTTCATGTCACATAACTTTGTATGGAAAGAAAATACTAATTCAACTTGAGCTAACTTTTCTCTAGGTTCAATGTTTGTATGAAAAAATAATTATGCAGTCCGTTTGGAAAAGTATAATCAATCCATGGGCATGCAAGTATCGGTTTTATCTTATGAGAATTTCTCCATGTTCCAGTTACTTCATTCCTTATTACATGCTGCAAAAAGCAGTAATAATTTTTATAGCCAAATATCACTTCGTAAGATACCAGGTGGCTTTCAATATTTACCATATAAGTCATGCATGAAATTTAAACATTACAAAAAATGACTTACCAGTTGACACTCCTGAAATATGCACATTTTCAGAATGTTCTGCAAGAGCACCATTTCCTAAAATTAAACATAATGAATAAACTAATATCCAAGATAAAATTACAAAATTTTTTCAGATCGTCCCTTTAAAAGAGAAACAACTACATAGAGCTCCTTTTAATATAGAGAAGCTAAAGTTTCTTATAATAATCTTCAAGACAATACTAGGAAGCTCAAAATCATAATAGTAACGGGGAAAACAAACATTTTGGAAATCTCAACAAGGTAGTGTTATATATAAAGGTCAAATAGATAGATCTGATCAACACCAGAAAGAATTTTCTATCAATTAATAATCAAAAGGGAAGTCAGTACTGCTACAAGAAAAAAAGAGAACACAGCTTGTTAAAAACAGCATTCCCCTAAAAGCGTGTCCAAATCAGCCACGAGTCGGTGTAATATCTGTCAGGGCCACATATGTTGGTACTTAAAAAAAAAAAAAAAAGTCTTGCATTGTCTTCTAAATCTTCAAAAAAATCTTTCAAATTTTTCTCACCAACAATTCTAACAATCTTAAGTATTGCGAATATTTACTCCATCAAATTAATGTAAGCAATGTCTCTTCAGATATTTGTCTTAAAATTTTGTATTTTATACATCATTAGTTCTAAAGGTTTCTCTCTTTACCCATTAGTTGGATCTGGCATCACAACAGCTCAGAAACCGAACAGACAAAGAATTCTCCTTGGAATCAGGTGGGGAAGGAAGCTAGTCAGAAAAAGCTTAGAAGGCAAAAGCAGAATTTTCTTTCATGGTTGAGAGTGGAGAAAATAGCAAATATTGTAATTAACAACTTTTTGTTTACAAGTATCACACTTCTATAATTGCTTGAATATTGTATTGCACCCCCCACCCCAATGCACTAAGCTGTAGGAGAACAGAATTTGTGTTTATTTGGCTCCCCACTGTAGGCACAGTTCCTGATACAGAGGAGGCAGGCACACAAATAGCTGAAAGATGAATAAATGAGGGATGTCCTGATGACTAAAATGAAATCATGCCCATTAAGCACTTGATATAGTGCCTGGCACACAGCATTGAACAGGTGTTGATTTTTGTAACTGTGTAAAGTATATTATTGTTACTAAAGAAAAAATAACAGTGATAAGACAATATTTTTGGTTCAACTACAGCTATACCCTTCAAAATGAAAACATACATTATATTTCCCTCAATTAAGAATGAAACAGTGGAAATGATGAGATAGGTGGGAAGGCCATATTAAGTATACAAATAAATGATTATATTCATCTTAAGTACTCTGCATTGATGCCAAAAAAGGCACAATTTCTTTTTCTCGTTTATTGTTAAATGTCACACATACAGAATTGAAATGACTAGAAAGACTGTACCCATTTCTTTACCACACACAACTTATAAAAACAGGCAGCAGAAACAAAACATGAAACTGATTCAATAAAACACCTAAGAAGGTTTGCCAAAGGTAAGTATAAACTGCCTAAATCCTTGCTACTCACGAGTAGACTAGCAGTACTGGCCACCTTTGGAGTGTGCTAGAAATGCAGAGACTCAGGCTCATTCCAGATTATGGAATCTGAATTTATATGCACACTTAGTGATCTATATGCACATTAAAGTTTAAGAAGCACTGGCAAGGTTTGGGCTTAAATCTTCTACTTCTATATTATACATTGCTACAAATCACAGTTACATAATTTGTGATACTAATGTTTCCAGTATCCGTAAGATAGCATATTATGCTCAGGAGAGTTTTAATATCAGATTTTACTTTTTTAAAAAAGAGACAGCATCTGACTATGTTGCCCAGGCTGGACTAGAACTCTTGGGCTCAAGCAATCCTCCTACCTTAGCCTCCCGAGCAGCTGGGACTACAGGAGTGTACTATCACACCCAGTTTAGATATATTTTAAACATGAAATCTTCTTTCCAGTTTGGTAAACAGAGCAAAAACAGAAGGCAAAAAAGCAGCATATTGAAGATTGTGGATTCTGAGCTATATTGCCAGGAATCTAAAACCAGCTCCATTACTTCTTGCTGTGCAATTTAGGGCAAGTTACCCAATCTCTCTGTGCCTCAATTTCACGTTTTAAAATGGAGATAATACCTACCTTATAGGGCTTAGTGAAATTCTTTATAATAGCAAAAAAAAAAAAATCTAAAACTATTATCAACATGCACAGGAATAAACTGATACAGCCTTATAATAAAATATTCAATAAACAAATAATTACATATGTACTAACTTGGATAGATACACATATTAAGTTAAAAATGTTTCAGATGAGCAATAAAGTATGATTTAATTTTAACTTTAAAATTATGTATGTATAGTTTATAATATGCAGATGTTAAACATGTCATATGTATGTCTATGCATTTATATAAACACTGATGAGCCTAAGGGTATAACACTGATGTGGAGGAAAACCTCTGGAACTGGAATTAGAGAGGAAGATTTGAATTGTATACTTTAGCATTGGCCAAATTTGTTACAAACAGGCACAGATTTCTTTAAAAATTTTATTTATATTACAAAAAAGGAGAAACAGGCGAACAGAATATATAGTTCATTCCCATCATTCTGGATAAACAGAAATCTGGTAAATATCATGCTAATTATAACATATTAAAATTTCATTAAAGTATTAATGATTTTAAAAACTGGTTAACACTTTAAAACAGAAAACATGATACTGCTAATTAATTTCCCATACATTTACTCTAGCTTAAAAATAATACTATTTAGAAGTTAAAAGAAATCAATGATAATTTCTGTTAACATCAAAGTGATGTTTCTGCTTCTGAACATCACTTGAAGAAGCGGGCTACTTAATTTATGTGTACTACCATTCTAAAAAATATGTTTACGAAGATGTCACTTTCAATTATTTCTAGGTTACCAGTAGATAGCCCAAAGAAAATCGCTTTGTTAATACAAAGCAAATTATATTCTCCTTAATGCCCCCTCCCAAACCCCAAGAAAATTTCATATATATGAATATGAACACCCACCACCAATCTTACTATGACTAGTGTTCAAATGCAGCCATGTCGGATATTTTTTCAGACGTCACCCTTTAGAGGTAGCAAATACTGAAAAAAAAAAAAAGTCTGATAAAACATTACTTCTTTAACTACACATTAGCAGCTAATTATGTAATGAACCAGTTAAGTAGATAAACCCTAAAAAAGATTTTTCATGTACGAAAAAGTTTCATTATCACCTAAATCAGAAAATAGTTTGTTATGACAATTTTTTGGTCTCACTAAACACCAAGAAGCAATCAACCAACCCCATTTACTGCTTTCTGTAGTTTTGACTACAATATGAGAGAGAATCAACTAAAATAGATGCTGCTTTAGGAAAGAAACTATACAACAGTGATATGGAGTTTAAGTTCTAGAGTCAGACTCCTGTAATAAAACCCCAGCTCTACTATTTATATAGTCATGAACTTCAAATGACTCCTAAGATTCAGTTTGCTCACTTATATAATGGGGATGTTATCATAAGAGAATGTCTAAATTTATAGTCTGTGCATCCCTGTTGCTTTATTAACTTTCTGTCTTCTTTTATATATTTCTGTCCTTTTTATTTAAGAACTAAAGTTCTTAAGAATAGCTAATAAATACACCTAAGATTTGATAGGTATGTACCAGCCAAATCCTAAGTGCCTTACAAGCGTTCACTCAGCTAATCCTTAAAACAGCGGTTCATTTTACAAATGAGAAAACCAAAGCTTCTAGTAGTTCGGTAATTTTTTTTCCAAAGAGCTAGTAACTGCATGGATTGAACATTCAAATACACAGTCATTAAAAAGTCTGTATTCCTCACCTCTTAAAAAGATTTCAGGTTCAATACTAATTCCCACAACATTAAAAAGTTTGTGTTCCTTACTTTTTTTAAAAAAGGATTCAGACATGAATGTATTTCTTGCTTGTAAAAGAAATAGTGCTTAGCTCTCAGAATTAAAATCTACCTGCCACAGCATTCCAATTTGTAAGAAAAACATTGGTTTAAAAGTTAAATGACTGGCAGCTACAAGAAATGAAAATGCTCAGCTTCCTACAATTTCTTTTCTACTGCTCAGTGAGAGTAGTTATCAAATATAAACACATATATAAACATATAAACCAAAAAAGCAAAGATGGTTTCTATTTTATTGTACTTAAGGGAAAAGTTCATAATCCTAATAGGGCTTGCCAAGCTCTCCATAGTCCGATTCTTCCTAACTACTTCTAAATCTTTATCTCTTGTGACCCACTTTCCCATTCTATCTCATCTTTCCAGTAATAATGGATCTCTTTTAGAAAAGTATCAACTGTCTCTCTTGCCTTTGGATTTTCATTAAACATTATTTCTTTAGGGAGGTATCTCTTGATTCTCCCATACTAGGTTAGGTCATTCTGTCATAGACTCCTTTAGTATCTGACACTGTCACTTTTTGAAAATTTATCACATTTGTTTTATCTGTGTAATGCCTATATTCCTTACTAGATCTTAATTTTGGGGTGGGGGGAGTATTCTGATGGGACACAGCAGGGTTTTGTTTTGCAACCCCAGCGACCAGTACAAAACATAACACATAGCAGGGAATACTTAGTCCATGTAAGTAAGAGGCATGCAGAGTCCCTGCTCCTGAAGAGTTGGTAATCTGTTGACAAAATAATTGAAAATATATAAAACAGAAGCAAACAAAATATAATTAGCAAGCTTCTTATTCAAGGGGAAAGCCTAGAGGCTTTTCTACTAAAAATAGGGATGAGGACAGGAGTGGCCACTATAGTTACTAATATTAGACAGTGCGATTAGACAAGAATTGTTTAAAAAAAAAAGTAAAACTGTGTCCATGTGCAGATTATATCTACTTGGAAAACCCAAGACAGTCAATAGAAAAGTAACTATAAAGAACAGGAAAATTTAGTAAGGTAGTAGGATATAAAATAAGCATACAGAAATCCAAAGCATTTGTAAATATAAACGATAGCCAGTTGGAAGACATGGCAGAAGACCCCATTTTCAGTTGCAATGAAAAAAGATTAAAAGAAAAAGCTCATGGAACTGCTGCTGGTTATAAAAGAGGAATTAGCAACAGATCAGCAATTCTGCTGTGAACAATTAAGAAAACAGAAAAATATGTAAAAAAAAAAAATTCAGACACTGGGCAACAGGCAATGTAAGACTGTGATCACTGAGAAAAGGGAAACAAATTAAGGTGAGTCCTATTACTGCCCTTTCTGCCTGGAGACTTCCTGGACTCTGGCATATTGAGGGAGAACCCAAGCAAAGCAGGGAGATCTTGCTAAGCTGAGGAGACAGAGATGAGAGTTTAGTGGGGCTCAGGCAACAGAAACATTGAGAGTATCAGTATCAGTTTTTTAAGACAACAACACAAAAAACAAAAACCTCCAAAATTTGCATCACGGTCCTAGTCTTAGGCTGAATGTCAAGCTGCACATGTGTAAGGTGACACCATATAAGAATAGGCAAAGAACTACCGCTGAAAGCTTAAATAAACACTTCCATCTCACAAATCTGGAAGACGCTAAAGTCCTGACCAGCAAGAGAGAGCTCCAAAGTGGAGAGACCTTGATAAACACATGGGTATCACCAGACCAGGAAGTCCACCCACACCTTAGGAGTAGAGCTAACTGCCAAGTAAAAGCTACTCTGTAATTATCCTAGCAAAGCTTTAAAACAAGCTTCAACTAGAACTCTCAAAAATTGCCAGTGGGAATATAAAATAGTACAACCACTTTGGAAAACAGTTCTTTCAAGATGAACATATAGATATATGACCTAACAATTCCACAACTAGGTAAGGGAAATGAAATCATATAAAAAAGACAAAAAAGAATTCCAAAAACATAGAGTAAAAGAAGTAACACAAAAGTATTCATTCTGTATGATTCTATTCTATTCTATAAAGTTCTAGAACAGGAAACAATAATCTATAGTGACAGAGAGATCAGTGGTTGCCTGATCTCTCTGTGTGTTATTTTGTCAGGCTGTGTGCTGGCTTCCTCATCATCCTGACAAAATAACTACAGCACTTCCAGGTACCACATCCAGGGGAAGAGACAGTATTTGTATCTCATCACTTGCAACCAAAAGCCTTGATATTCATTCTGTCTAGAACAGCTTAGGTCACATGCCCTACCCTGTCAAGGAAAACAAAATGGAATACGATGATAGGTGTAAGCCTAGGAGTGAGGTGTTGAATTACATTTTCTGAAGCATTTAAGGGCATTGTTAAAAAGAGAAAAAGGATAACTGGACGGTAGGCAATCAACAAATAGCTACTATAGCATTTTCCCTTTCAAATAAAATCCAATGCCTTGTCCTTGCATTCAGGATCTACATAGTATAGGCTCCAAATATACTTTTCAATTTTAATTTCCCATACTCCTTGTGCATCAAACACATTAGTCTTTTGCCCTGTTTAAAAAACAAAAACAAACACAACCACCACAACCCAAAACCACAAAAATCCTCTTCTCCCTGTATCTTCACTTATCAAATTTTTAGAGAAATTTCAAGGCTCAATTAAATGTTACCTCAGCCATAAAGCTTCTGGAAATCACCTCAAGCAGAAGTAATTCTTTTAAACTCCTATCGTCAACATTTTGCACTCTTGAATGAATGAATGGATTCAGCCATTGACTATCAGTAACTGCTAACATCAGAAAAAAAGGACAATGAGACATCACACATCATGGGCCTCCTAATGGAAGAACACAAAGAAAGAGAAACCGGAATTTGATCAAGACTCTATCTAAAGCAGCACTGACTAACAGAACTTCCCACACGATGGAACTGTTCTATCAAGGCACTGCCCAATATGGTAGCCATTAGCCACATGCAGCTATTAATCATTTAAAATGAGCCTAGTGTACTTTAGCAACTAAGTTTTTTATTTTATTTAATTTTAATTAATTTAACCTTAAATTTAAAATAGCTCATGTGGCTGTCGGCTACTGTATTAGGCTTTATAGCTCTAAATCCATTTACCAGTTTACTGAAAAAGCAAACGACAGAGGACCATTTTAAATCATATTACAGAAGAATACTCAACAAACTCCAGAATGAAAAACTCTAAATTGTTTCAACAAATATATATATTTTTAAAGTTGTGAAGAAAGTCCACAGATTGAAAAAGGCTTAAAGGAAGTACTGAATAATTACAAACTGTGGACCTCATTTAGATTCTGATTCATAAACAAACAGGACATTAATGAGACGACTGTAAACACAAACCAGTTTGGTTTTATAAAACTGAGGAAAAATTAACAATCATTCCTAAGATAATGGCATGGCACTTATATTGATTTAAAAAGAAAGCATATTTGTTCTTTTAGAGATGCACTCTAAAATATTAGTGGATGAAATGATGTCTGGTATTTCTTCAAAATATGCAGAAGAATTTAACAGGCTAGCAAGGAGGCAGATTGGCTCTGGGTTAATAACTGCTGTTAGGGCCTAGGTTTTGGGTACATAGGGGGTCATTATCCTGTCCTATCTATTTTCACAAATATTTGAAATTATCCACAGGAAATTTTTTAAACAAAAAAAAAACCCCTCTGATAGCATATTATACAACACACAAAATATTCTGGATTTGAGATTTGTACAAATGACTTATGAATCTTAAAACATGTAGGTGAATTAAGATCAGGGTTAATATCATAAGCATTGTTTTATTCCCCTCAGTATCTTAACCTAGTATCACATATGCAAATTATGCAAAATAATATTTCCAATAATTATAGTTTTAAATTTCTTTCTTAGTTTTATGGTAAGACAGCACTGTAAAGAATCTTATAGATAATTCATGTCAAATTATGTGAGAAGATAAAAAAAAATGAGGAAGACTCAAAACCCAGGTCCTAGAATCCTCAAATCTGATATGCTGTAGCCTGATCATCACTTTTTATTTGTGAAGATATATATGCAGAAAACAAAGCCATGCAAATACATATTTTTTTACTACCTGTAAGGCCAAACCCTAATATAGTTTGCCAAAAAGGCAGGCTTGATAGCGGAGGCCTCATTTTGCTTGTGTTACATGTCCGCAGGCCTAACATCTAGAATCAAAGTGTGCAGAGT
Organism: Gorilla gorilla gorilla; assembly: GCF_029281585.2. Taxonomy (NCBI): domain Eukaryota; kingdom Metazoa; phylum Chordata; class Mammalia; order Primates; family Hominidae; genus Gorilla; species Gorilla gorilla. Next base: position 110,365,999 of record NC_073231.2, read on the forward strand.
GGTCACTTTCTCATTGAGTTAGAACATTTTCAGTGAATTTTGGCCCTCTGCTAAATAAGGTAAGGGTGGGGGCTCTATCCAAGAAGGCTGGTGTCCTCTTATAAGAGGAGATACCAGAGATCTCTGTCCACACATACTATATGAGGACACAGTAAGAGAAGAGGCCATGTGAGGACACAGTAAGGAGGACACTGCATGCTAGGAAAAGAGGCCATACCAGAAACCAACCCTGACAACACCTAAATCTTGGACTTCTAGCCTCCAGAACTGAGAGAAAACAAATTTCTGTTGTTTAAGCCACCCAGTCTGTGGTATTGTTATGGTAGTCCAAATAGACTCATATACCTACTTTCCCCATGTAGGTCTAGATGAAGATTTTTGGGAATCCCTTTCAAGTGTATGACAAATTCAGTACATTCTTCTAAGGAAAGGCTCCATAATGTCTAACAAATACCTATAATGAGATGTTTACTTTTGTAAAAAAGGTTATGAAATCCCTGAGAAATAAGATATTTTCCTGATTGATTTAATTACTGGTATCCTAAAAGTATTATTTCTGTAACTTTTTAATTGTGGCCATCCATTATGTATTTATATGAACTAGCCTTGAACCTATTTCCCACTTAAAATAATAGTAATAATTATTTATAACATTACTTTTAATGAAAAGATACATTATAATTTTTAAACCCCATTCTTTGGTTGTTGTTGAGACAGAGTCTCGCTCTGTCGCTAGGCTGGAGTGCTGTGGCGCAATCTCAGCTCACTGCAACCTCCGACTCCCTGGTTAAAGCAATTCTCCTGCCTCAGCCTCCCGAATAGCTGGGATTGCAGGCACGTGCCATCACGCCCAGCTAATTTTTGTATTTTTAGTAGAGATGGGGTTTCACCATGTTGGCCAGGATGGTCTCGATCTCCTGACCTCATGATCCACCCGCCTCAGCCTCCCAAAGTCCTGGGATTACAGGCGTGAGCCACCGCGCCCGGCCAAACCATATTCTTCATGGACCTTTGGGAGTTCAGTTTTTATATGTTTAGACTTCCTGTAGTATTATGTTAGTAAGATTTTATGTTTGAAATGTCTTGGAAATAAGGATATAATGACAACGAACTACTATATTGTTTAAAGTACAAATATTAAACAAACACATGCTCCTAGTATTCAGAGAATGAATCAGATCCCTTAAAGAACATGCAGAGATCTTTATGCACCCTACTATTGAGCATCTCAGTGAGTGTTCATACAGGTGAAAATCATCTTCTCTATTCTAAAATTAGCTTGAGCTACTGATAAAAGAGCTCACAACATAAACTGGAAAAGGAATTTTAGGACTACTAAGTTCAAAGGTTCCTACCTATGACTGTGGTTCACAAGAATAAATATGAGTTTGAAAGAATTCAGAACTCCAGGAAAAAAAATTACACACCTATATTTCTTATAGTAACAGCTTTATTGAAAGATATTTTATATCACGAACTTCATCTTTTTTCAAGTGCACAATGGGTGGTTTTTAGTATATTCAGGAAGTTGTACAACCATCACCACCACCATGTAATGCCTGAACATTTTCATCACCGCCTCAAAAAACTTTGCACCTATCAGCAGTTATTCCCCCTTTTCTCTTTCCCACATCCCCTAGCAACAGGTAATCTAGTTTTTCTGTCTGTATGGATTTGCCTATTCTGGTCATTTCAAATAAATGGAATCATACAATATGTGGTCTTTTGTGTCTGACTTCTTTCACCTAGCCTTATGTTTTCATGATTCATCCTTGTACCATGACTCAGTACTTCATTTGTTTTTATGGCTGAATAATATTCCATTATCTGGATATATCACATTTTGTTTACATATTCACTAGGTGACAGACATTTAGGTAGTTTCTACTTTTTGTGAATAGCATTGCTATGAATATTGGTATACAAGTTTTTATATAGACATATGTTTTCAATTCTCTTTAGTATGTAGAGAGAGTGGAACTGTTGGGTCATATGGTATCCCTATGTTTTCCTTTCTGAGGAACTGCCAAGCTGTATTCCAAATGGCAATACCATTTTACATTCCCATCAGCAACACATAAGGGTCCATTTCTCCACATCCTTGACAACATTTGTTATTGTCCACCTTTTTCATTTTAGCCATCCTATGGGTGTGAAGTGATATATCATTATGGTTTTGATCTGCACTTCCCTAATGAGTAATAATGTGGCTCTTTTCATGTGCTTAACAGCCACTTATGCTATTCTTTGGAGAAACGTCCTTTCAAATCCTTTGCCCATTTCTTAATCGGCTGGATTGTCTTTTCTGTTATTGCTGAGTTGTTTAAGAGTTCTTTAGACATTGTAGATATTGATCCCTTGGTTAGATACATAATTTGCAAATATTTTCTCCCATTCTATAAGCTGACTTTTCAGTATCTTGATAGTGTCCTTTGAAGCACAAGTGTTTTTAATTTTCAGGACAGTCTAATTTACCTATGTCTTCTTTTGATGCTTGTGCTTTGGTCACAATTTATAATTATACAGTTGACCCCTGAACAACACAGGGGTTAGGGGTGCTAACCCTTCTGCACAGTCAAAAATCTGCATATAACTTTTGATTCCCCCAAAACATAACTTCTAGTAGCCTATTGCTGACTGGAGGCCTTACCAATAACACAAACAGTTGATTAACACATATTTTCTATGTTACATGTATTACAGACTGTATTCTTACAATAAAGTTAGCTAGAGAAAAGAACATGTCATTAAGAAAATCACAAGGAATAGAAAATGTATTTACTGTTCATTAAGGGGAAGTGAATTACTGTTTTCATGGTGAGTAGGCAGAGGAGGAGGAGGAAGTGGTAGAGAAGGAGTTTGTCTTGCAGTCTCAAGAGTGGCAGAGGTAGAATGAAGTTAGGAAAAGTTTGTGAAAGACATATTTGCGTGTGTTTATAGAACACACACAAATATATATATATATATATATATATATATATATATATAAATATACACACACACACACACACACACATACACCCAAAGAAGCATGCACAAAGACACTGAGTGCTGTTACTCAGGTATTTTATTCTCATTTAAGGAACTAAACTTTTATATACTTAAGTACAGGCTAACTCTTTTTATTGCACTTTGCTTTATGATACTTTGCAGATACAGTGTTGTTTTTCTGTTGTTGTTTTGTTTACCAAATTGGAGGTTTGTGGCATCCCTACATAGAGCAAGTCTATCAGTACCATTTTTCCAAGAGAATGAGGTCACTTTAGGTCTCTGTTGTCACATTTTGGCAATTCTTGCAATATTTAAAACTTTTTCATTACTATTATATTTGTCATGGTGATCTGTGATCTGAGATCTTTGATGTTACGACTGTAATTGCTTTGAGGTGCCATAACATGAACTGTGCCTATAAAAGAGGGTAAACTTAACTGACGAATACTGTGTGTGCTCTGATTGTTCCATCAACAAGCTGTCTCTCCTTCTCCTCGGGCCTCCCTCTTCCCTGAGACACAACAATATTGAAATTAGGCCAATTAATAACCTTATAATGATCTCTAAGTGTTCAGGTAAAAGGAACACTCACACATTTCTCACTTTAAATCAAAAGCTATAAATGGGCTGGGCACAGTGGCTCACACCTGTAATTCCAGCACTTTGGGAGGCCAAGGTGGGTGGATCACCTGAGGTCAGGAGTTCAAGACCAGCCTTGACAACATGGTGAAACCCTGTTTCTACTAAAAACACAAAAATGAGCTAGGCGTGGTGGCGCATGCCTGTAATCCCAGCTACTCGGGAGGGAGAGGCAGTAGAATCACCTGAACCTGCGAGGCGGAGGTTGCAGTGAGCCGAGATCTCGCCACTGCACACAAGCCTTGGCGACAGAGTGACACTCCATCTCAAAACAAAACAAAACAACAACAAAAAAAATAAAGCTTAGTAAGGAAGGCCTTTATTAATTAAGGAAGGTCTAGCTGAAAGCTAAAGAGTTAGTCAAGTTGTGTATGCAAAAGAAAAAGTTTCTAAAAGAAATTAAAAGTGCAACCCCAGTGAAAACACAAATGATAAGAAAGCAAAACAACCTTATTGTTGATAGAGAGAAAGTTTTGATGGTCTGGAAAGAAGATCAAACCAGCCACAACATCGCCTTAAGCCAAAGCCTAACACAGAGCAAGGCACGCAGAACACTTCAATTCTACGAAGGCTGAGAGAGGTGAGGAGGCTTCAAAAGAAAAGTTGGAATCTAGCAGAGGTTGGTTCATGATGTTTAAGGACAGAAGCACTCTACATAACATAAAAGTGCAAGGTGAGGCTGTAAGTACTGATGGAGACACTGCTACAAGTTATCTAGAAGATCTAGCTAAGATCACTAATGAAGGTGGCTACATGAGGCAACAGATTCTCAATGTAGACGAAACAGCCTTCTATTGGAAGAAGATGTCATCTAGGACTTTTCCTAGCGAGAGAGAAGATATCAATGCCTGGCTTCAAAGCTTCAAAGGACAAGCTGACTCTCCTGTTACAGGCTAATGCAGCTCGTGACTTTAAGTTGAAGCTAATGATTATTTACCATTCCAAAAATCCTAGGGCCCTTAGGAATTAAGCTGAATCTGCTCTGCTTGAACAAAGCCTGGGTGACAGCACATTGTAAACATCTGTTTACAGCATTGTTTAATGAATATTTTAAGCCCACTCTTGAGACCATCCGCTCAGAAAAAAAGATTCCTTTCAAAATATTCCTGCTTGTTGACAATTCACCTGGTCACCCAATAGCGCTGATGGAGATATATAAGGAAATCCACATATTTCCATGCCTGCTAACACAACATCCACTCTGCTGCCCATGAATCAGGAGTAATTTCAACTTTCAAGCCTATTATTTAGGAAACACATTTTGTAAGGCTATGGCTGCCACAGCGAGTCCTCTGATGGATCCAGGCAAAGTAAATTGAAACCTCTCAAAAGGATTCACCATTCTAGATGTCATTAAGAACATTCATGATTACATTAGAGGTCAATGAACTGTAACCTAACAGGAGCTTGGATGAAGTTGATTCCAACCCTCATGTATGACCTCTGAGGTGTTTCAAGGCTTCAGTGGAGGAAGAAACTGCAGACGTGGTGGAAATCGCAACAGAACTAGAATTAGAAGTAGAGCCTGAATATGTGACTGAATTGCTGCAATCTCCAGAGAAAACTTTAATGGATGAGGAGTTGTTTTTTAGGGATCAGCAAAGAAAGTGGTTTCTTCAGATGGAATCTATTCCTAGGGAAGATGCTGTGAACATTGTTGGAATGACAACAAAAGATTTAGAATATTACATAAACTTAGTTGATAAAGCAGCAGCAGGGTTTGAAAAGACTGACCCCTATTTTGAAAAACATTCTACTGTGGGCGAAAGGCTATCAAACAGCATCGCATGCCACAGAGAAAGCTTTTATGAAGGTTTCTGATGTGACAAACTTCATTGCTGTCTTATTTTAAGAAATTGCTACAGCTACTGCAACCTTCAACAACCACTACCCTGACAGTCAGCAGCCATCAACACTGAGGCAAGACCTTTAACCAGGAGAAGGATTATAACTTATTAAAGGCTCAGATGATCATTAGAATTTTGAAGCAATAAAATATTTTTAAATTAAGGTATATATGTTTTTTTAGATATGTCACTGCATACTTAACAGACTACAGTATAGTATAAACATAACTTTTATATGCACTGGAAAACCAAAAAATACACGTGACTCACTTTATTGTGACATTCACTTTATTGTGGAGGTCTGGAACCAAACCATATCTCTGATGTATGCCTGTATATTACTTATGCTTCTAATTTTTCTTCTTGGTTTATTAAGCTTTATAGCTTATTACTAAACAGTGGGTAATTAGCTTGTAGATTACATTATAACACTTCTGCAAAGTAACTAACTGGCCTGCTTTACTCATATTATGTATCAAGCACAGTACCCAAATTGATAAATCCAGTACATGGTTCACACAGTATAGGAGAAGAGTATATTGGACTAATAAAGGTAGTTTTTTCTTTCTTTCTTGTTTCCCAGTGGGCAAGATCTTTCACACTGTGGGGCTTGTAATTGGGGCTCAGAGGGGACAGTAAGAGACTAGCGATAAAAATGTTAGAAACCTTTGGTATCAACTCTATTTTACTAACAGTTGATATAACTGGAGTACACAGAAAAGGGAAAGACAGTTATCTTTATAAAATCAGCTTTGTTGAGGTATAACTTATATGCAAAAAATCCATCAACTTCAAGGGCTTGATAAGTGCTAACAAATATGTCCAGTCAAGCAACCAACACTACAATCAAGACACAGAACATTTCCATCACCCAAAAAAGCTCTCTGATGTTCCCTTGTAATCAATCCCGTTCCCACACCTTTAAAGCTGGACAACCACTAATCACAGTCAACATTTAATAAGCATTACACATTGTACGAATTCATGATGTATTATTAAATCTTCCTTCTAAAGTTGTAAGAATAGATTCCATCGTCCCCACATTATGGATGCGAAAACTCACTCAGGTTTTCTCATACAATTAACTTAGACAATTCTACAGCTAGTAAGTGGCAGAGACAGACTCAAATCCAGATTTACCCAACTCCAACATTAAAAATTGAGTTTTCACTTAAAAATACTGAATTTCTGGGCTTCTTTTGAAAAAAAGTCAGTATCTGTGTACATCTGTTTCTGCATACATACCTAGTGAGCTGGATCTGTGGCTGACCTCTTTTAGAAGAGGCATGCCATTTTTAGGTGCCCAGTGCCCACTACCTTCCCCTGTCATTCTGAGACTGATCCCAGGCCCTCTTCATTCTTATAATTATTCTTCTTACAATTATTATTATATATAATTATATATAATTTATAATATAAATATATATCTATAATGATCATATAATTATATTATTTAATTATATAATTTTTATATAATATATTTAATAATATATAATACAATTAATATATAAATTATATATTATATAATTTATATAACATATAATATATAATTATATATAATATATAATTCTATTACATTTTGTATATTATATATAATTATATATAATATATAATTCTATATCATATTTTGTATATAATAATTATATATTATATATAATTCTATACATTTTGTATATAATATATAATTATATATTATATTACATTTTGTATATAATATATAATTATATATAATATACAATTCTATATTATATCATACTTTGTATATAATATACAATTCTATGTTATATCATACTTTGTATATAATATACAATTCTGTTATATCATACTTTGTATATAATATACAATTCTGTTATATCATACTTTGTATATAATATACAATTCTGTTATATCATACTTTGTATATAATATACAATTCTGTTATATCATACTTTGTATATAATATACAATTCTATGTTATATCATACTTTGTATATAATATACAATTCTATGTTATATCATATTTTGTATATAATATACAATTCTATTATATTTTGTATATAATATACAATTCTGTTATATTTTGTATATAATATACAATTCTGTTATTTTGTATATAATATACAATTCTGTTATATTATATTTTGTATACAATATACATTTCTGTTATATTTTGTATACAATATACATTTCTGTTATATTTTGTATACAATATACAATTCTGTTATATTTTGTATATAATATATAATTCGGTTATATTATATTTTGTATATAATATATAATTCTGTTATATTTTGTATAAAATATATAATTCTGTTATACTATATTTTGTATATAATATACAATTCTGTTATATATTTTGTATACAATATACATTTCTGTTATATTTTGTATACAATATACAATTCTGTTATATTTTGTATATAATATATAATTCGGTTATATTATATTTTGTATATAATATATAATTCGGTTATATTATATTTTGTATATAATATATAATTCGGTTATATTATATTTTGTATATAATATATAATTCTGTTATATTATATTTTGTATAAAATATATAATTCTGTTATATATTTTGTATATAATATATAATTGTTATATATTTTGTATATAAGATATAATTATATTATATTATAAATAATTATATATTAATATAATATATATAAATAATTAAAATATAATTCTATATTATATTATATTTTGTATGTAACATACAATTATATATAATATATAATTCTATATATTTTGTATATAAGATATAATTATATATTATATATAATTCTATAATATATTATACTTTATATTATATAATTGTATATTATATTATGCTTTGTATATAATATATAATTCTGTTATATTTTGTATATAATATACAATTATGTTATATTATATTTTGTATATAATATACAATTCTGTTATGTTATATTTTGTATATAATATACAATTCTGTTATGTTATATTTTGTATATAATATATAATTCTGTTATATTTTGTATATAATATACAATTCTGTTATATATTTTGTATATAATATACAATTCTATGTTATATTATATTTTGTATATAATATATAATTCTGTTATATTATATATTAATAATTATTATATATTAATATATAATATATAATAAATATATACTATATAATATATATATTAATATGTAATAAAAATATATTAATAATTAAAATATAATTCTACATTTGTATTATATTTTGTATATCACATACAATCATATTATATATTATATATGATTGTATATGATATATAATCGTATATAATATATAATCATATATAATATATAATTATATATATATTTTGTATATAATATATAATTCTGTTATATTTTGTATATAATAAATAATCATATATAATATACAATTATATATTATACTTTGTATATAATATACAATTGTATATTATACTTTGTATATAATATACAATTGTATATTATACTTTGTATATTTTGTATATAATATAAAATTGTATATTATATTTTGCATATAATATACAATTCTGTTATATTTTGCATATAATATACAATTCTGTTATATTTTGCATATAATATACAATTCTGTTATATTTTGTACATAATATATAATTCTGTTATATTTTGTACATAATATATAATTCTGTTATATTTTGTATATAATATATAATTCTGTTATATTTTGTATATAATATATAATTCTATATTATATTTTGTATATAATATATAATTATAATTATATTATATATTAATTATATATTAATATATAATAAATAATATATTACATTAATATATAATAAATATATTATATTAATATATAATAAATATTATATATTATATTAATATACAATAAATATTATATATTATATTAATATACAATAAATATTATATATTAATAATTAAAATATAATTCTATATTATATTTTGTATATAATATAGAATTATATAATTAAATTATATATTTTGTATAATTATTTTGTATATAATATATAATTATATAATTAAATTAATTATATAATTATTATATAATTAATATGGGTGCAGTGGCTCATGCCTGTAATCCCAGTACTTTGGGAGGCAGGCGGATCACTCGAGGTTAGGAGTTTGAGACCAGCCTGACCAACATGGAGAAACCCCGTCTCTACTAAAAATGTAAAATTGGCTGGGTGTGGTGGTGCATGCCTGTAATCCCAGCTACTTAGGAGGCTGAGGCAGGAGAATTGCTTGAATTCAGGAGGCTGTAGAGAGCTGAGACTGCGCCATTGCACTCCAGCCTGGACAACAAGAGCAAAACTCCGTCATAAATAAATAAATAAATAAATAAATATGAATCTCAAGTTTATCAGAGGCTTTATAATGAGTGTCAAGGGCATACTACGTCTAAGGTCACTCTGGATCCTGGAGTCATTCATTAGCCCATCTCTTTGCTTCAACTTGAGACCTTTCTTTCCTCTCTTTTGGTTCCCTTGTTTCCTCTTAAATATACATTCAAGTAATTCCTGTCCATTAAAAAACAAAAGCAAAACCACTACTTTCTTGCCAGTGCACCTCCTTCCTTACACTTTCCTATTTTGGTCTTTCTCAGCCAAAGTTTTTGAAAGAAGAATCTATACTGATTAATAGAGCTTCCTTACCTATCATTTACTCCTGAACCCTCCTCAATCTAGCTTTTACCCCTAGCACATCTGAAGCTCATGTGGAAACGGATACCAATGACCTACTTAGAAAACACTTTATCCTAAAAAACATCAACTCTGAATCCACTTTTTTTTTTTTTTTGAGATGGAGTCTTGCTCTGTCGCCCAGGCTGGAGTGCAGTGGTGCGATCTCGGCTCACCGCAAGCTCTGCCTCCCGGGTTCACGCCATTCTCCTGCCTCAGCCTCCCGAGTAGCTGGGACTACAGGCGCCTGCCACCGCACCTGGCTAATTTTTTGTATTTTTAGTACAGACGGGGTTTCACCGTGTTAGCCAGGATGGTCTCGATCTCCTGACCTCATGATCCGCCCGCCTTGGCCTCCCAAAGTGTTGGGATTACAGGCGTGAGCCCCCACACCCGGCCTCCACTTTTCTTAAAGTTGGAGAAAACCATATAACTACAAAGAACAGTATCACTCTAAATTCATGGTTTCAATTCATCTGGATACTCAATGCTGTTGAATAACCTTTAAATAATTGACTCAACTCTATCTCCAATGCCCTTGAAAACTCTATCAGCCCTCCTTTATTTGCTTCAAGTTTCCAACAAACTTCCTCAACCACTATTCTTAGTAAATCGCCTCTCTTTCCAACTATTCAGGGATCTTTTGGCATATTATCCTTTCCCTTTCTAGAAAGTCTGTCCTCAGCATACATGTTTAAAGGTTCAAGTACTCCATATTGATAGATCCCAAATTTCAACCCCTAATCTGAACTTTCTCCTAAACTGCAATTTTTTATTTGACTCCCAGTAGTCACTGAGCACTTATACTGTGCCAGTCACTAAGGTCGGTACTTTTCATACATCATTACTAATTCTTACAGCACCCCTCTAAAATAGATACTATTCCAGTTTTACATGCAGAAAAAAAGACTCAAAGAAGAGACTTGTTCAAGGTAACAAAACTGGCAAGTGGTGCTACCAGTATTTAAGCAAATTTGTCTAGCTCAAAGCCCATAATCTTGAAATAATAATAACAGCAGCTAACGTATGTACTATGTACCAAATGATGGTCTAAGGAATTTCCACGTTTCAGTACATTTAATTTCACAATCACCTTATGAAGGAGGTGTTAGTCCAATTTTTACAATAAATACTGTCTTTTAACTTTCTACTGTACAGTTTTGCCTTAATGTCCTAGGTATCTCAAACTAGGTAGGTGTGAGACTAAACTCTTATCTACCCTCAGTCTGCTCTTCCTTTTATATTCCTTACCTTGGTGAATGACACCAGCATCTCCCAGTTGTTCAAGTAGGAACCTGGAAGTCATTTCAGTTTCTTCCTTATCGTTCCTTCCTTCCTTCCCTTCATGCACTATATATTAAGTTCTCAGTTCTTTCCAACCCTCCTGCTATTTCTTTATTCCATGTCTTTGATATTTCTTACCTGTCTTACTGCATTAAATATAAGCTTCAAAGGGGCAGAACACAGAATAGTGCCTGGTTCATATTAGACAGTCAATGAATATTTGCTGAATGTATAAATAAATGAATTAGCTTGCAAACTGGTTTTCCTACTTTTGGTCTCACAACTCTTTGATCCTTTTTGCACTATTCTCTCATGAATCCTCTATCATTCTTTGCAATGCTACCAGAGATCTTTTTTAAAGGTACATCTGACATTAATCTTCAGCTTATAAAACTGTAACTAGTTCAATTCCTTCCATGTGTTAAGAGTCTCTAAGGCTCACCATAATCTGGCTCTTCTATCTCTCCATCCCTTAAATGTTGCTACTCCTTTTCTGCCTTTACCTTGTACTTATATATTCTGGATTCAGCACTACTAAAATACATACAGTTTCTGAAATTTTGCCATTGTTGAATATGATGTACCCTTTGCATGGAAAAGTTGAGTGCATTGCCACTGGTTACTCTCTAATTCCTTCAACCCAGTTCAGGAAATACATTTCTGTCTACCTTAGGATGAGTTAGGGGTCCTCCTTGATGCTCACATAGTACATTGTATTAGCACGTATTGAGTTATAAGCATGTTACTACCACAATCCTCATCATATTTTGGGGTTATTAATATTTAAAAATAATTTCAACTTTTAGATACTGGGGGTATATGTGCAGGTTTGTTACATGGGTAGATTGTGTGATGCTGAGGTTTGGAGTATGGATCCTATCACCCAGATAGTGAGCATAGTACCCAACAGGTAGTTTTTTAACCCACATCCCTCTCCCTCCTACCTCTAGTAGTCCCCAGTGTCTACTGTTCCCATCTTTACGTCCGTGAATGTTTAGCTCCCACTTAAACGTGAGAATATGCGATATTTGGTTTTCTGTTCCTGTGCTAATTCACTTACGATTATGGCCTCCAGCTGCATTCATGTTGCTGCAAAAGACATGATTTTGTTCTTTATGGCTGTGTAGTAGTCCATGTACATATGTATCACATTTTAACTCCTAGTCTTCCACACTAAATGTTGACTACCTCAGGGCAAAGAAAGTCCTTCTCCCCTTCTTTCTTCTCTCCTTCCTTTTCTTTCTTACTCTCTTTCTCCCTGCCTTGCTATTCCCCAGCAACCATCTCCCAATTTATGACACAGTGAGATCTCAGTAAATGTTTGTTGTTTTAATGAATAAAAATTATCAGATTTTGGAATTAGGCATGAAACATCCCCTGCATAATTAACAATTTGGTTTCACATGATACTGTAAGTAAGAGGAGAAGGAAAAGGATAAAGAATGTATAAAGAGAAAGCTAGGCATTCTTCTATGAGTGAACGAAGTCAGAAAGCCACAAGTGGAAGATTTCAAACCCAACTATTCCCTTGAATTAGAGAGAAATGTATTATCACTGTCTTTCAAAATGTTTGGTAAATGACTATCAAATATTTTACATTTTGAGCAGCTTCAGTCTTCAGATTGTAAGGGACTTTGCTCTGCATTAGCTTTAGAACTTGTTGGGGAGGAGGATACCAAGAAAATGGCATTTTTTTAATTTACCATTTTTGATCTTCAGTGACTCCTGGGTTCTTAACAGCTTATAGCCCATCAATCTAATAAATGTATAAATACGTTGTGTTTTTTTTTTTTTTTTTTTTGGCCGGGCGTGGTGGTTCATGCCTGTAATCCCAGCACTTTGGGAGGCTGAGGCGGGCAGATCATCTGAGGTTGGGAGTTCAAGACCAGCCTGACCAACATGGGGAAACCCCTTCTCTACTAAAAAATACAATTTTTTTTTTCTCTCAGCAAATAGCTAACTTTTCACTTACTTCTACTGAAGTCATCTCATAGCTTACCTACTCTTTCATGGAACCTTAAAGTACTATCTTCCAGTTAACCTGTCAGCTTGGCATTTTTCTACAGAAGTATCACATGTGAAGCAGAGAATTATCCTTTTTCACATAATTGATAAAAGTTATCCAATGTAAGAAAAAATATGGTGCACAGGAGGCAGGACTAACTTGCAGCTCCCACTCAGACAGACAGAGCAGTGTGTGGAGACCCACGTCATGAACTTTTGCTCCAAGAACTACCACAGAAACATACCAAGAAAGCCTAGAGAATCCACAGATCCTTTGAATGAAGCTGCTTGCTGCTGCAGGCTCTGTGAGATAGCCAAAAACTATGAGTGCCCAAAGTGTGAGGGGGGAACGTTTGCCCCTAAACGCACATCCTCACTGGTCCAGATCATGGGAAAAGAACTTGATCTTACCTGGAGCTGAGATTAATTTAGAAAGCTGAGTGAAATATAGGGGTACAGGAAACAGTGGGAAGAGCCCTGTGGGCACTCTAGGTCCACAGGGAAGCCATTTCTGACTTTGTCTTCCAAGGGTCCTTGGGGAGGGCTGCCAGTGGAACTGGCAAAAAACCACAGGGAGAAGGAAACTTCCAACTGAACTTTGTAACAATTTCAACTGAATGTGAAGTTTACTGGACAGAATCCGGGGGAGGGGGAAAATGGGGAGTGCAGATACATGCACAGAAGTCTTGGCAGGGGCGGAGGCATGAAACCTGAAAGCCCTGCTTGCTTTCTCAGCAGGGAGGTTTGTAGACTGGGCCAAGTTCTCAGCCTTGCTCACCGGCTGCCTGGAAATAAACTTGGTGCTGTTGGAGAAGCACGGTGGGAATGAAACCGGCCTTTCAGGCTGCATGGGAGCTGGGTAAGGCCTGTCATTGCCGGCTTTCCCCCACTTCCCTGGCGAACTGTATGATACAGCAGAGGCAGCCATAATCCTGGGAATGTAACTCCATTGGCTTGAGAACTACACCCTCATTCCCCACAGCAGCTGCAGCAAGCCTTGCCCAAGGAGAGTTTGAGCTCGGCCACACCTAACCCTGCCCCCACCTGATGATCTTTTTCTATCTGCCTGGTAGCCAAAAAACAAAGGACATAATCTCTTGGGAGCTCTGTGGTCCCACCCACAGCCTGAGAAACGTTATCCAGGTGACCTTAGGGCAAGCTTGTATCCTCCTTACACTACCACAGCTGATGCTCTCTTGAAAGTGCCACCTCCTGGCTGGAGGCCAACAAACAAAAAACCAGTGCACTAAACAAAAATACAATCAAGGACCCTCACAGAGTCCACTTCACTCCCCTGTTATGTTCACTGGAAAGATGCTGGTATCCATAGCTGAGAGACCTGAAGATGGATCACATCTCAGGACTTTTTGCAGACACTCCCCAGTACCAGGCCAGAGCCTGGTAGCTCTGCTGGGTGGCTAGACCCACAAATGAAACAACAATCACTGCAGTTCACCTCTCAGGAATACTATGGGAAGGGAGAGAACACCACATCAAGGGAGCAACCCGTGGGAAAAACGACTCTGAGCAGCAGCCCTTGAGCCCGAGATCTTCCCTCTGACATAGTCTATCCAAATTAGAAAGAACCAGAAAAAAAATTCTGGCACTATGACAAAACAAAGTTCTTTAATACCCCCAAAAGATCACACTAGCTCACCAGCAATGGATCCAAACCAAGAAGAAATCTCTGACTTGCCAGAAAAAGAATTCAGATGGTCGATTATTTTGCTACTCAAAGAGGCATCAGAGAAAGGTGAATACCAACTTTAAGATTTTTTTTTTTAAATGTTACAGGATATGGCCAGAAAAATAGCATAAATAAAAAAACAATCACAACTTCTGGAGATGAAGGGCACTTAGAGAAATGGAAAATACATTGGAAAATCGAAACAACAGAATAGAACAAGTAGAAGAAAAAACTTCAGAGCTTGAAGATAAGGCTTTCAAATTAATCCAATCTGATATAAACAAGGAAAAAAGAATTAAAAATAAAATGAACAAAGACTCCAAGAAATCTGGGATTATGTTAAATGACCAAACCTAAGGATAATTGGTGTTCCTGAGGAAGAATAGAAATCTGAAAGTTTGGAAAACATATCTGAGGGAATAATCAAGGAAAACTTCCCTGACTTTGCTAGAGATCTAGACGTTGAAATACAAAGCTCAAAGAACACTCAGGTGATTCATTGTAAAAAGATCATCACCTAGGCACACAGTCATCAGGTTATCTAAAGTCAAGATGAAGGAAAGAATTCTAAGGGCTGTGAGGCAAAAGCATCAGGTAACCTATAAAGTAAAACCTATCAGATTAACAGCAGATTTCTCAGCAGAAACCTTACAAGCTAGAAGGGATTGGGGTCCTATCTTTAGCCTCCTTAAACAAAACAACTATCAGCCAAGAATTCTGTATCCAGCAAAACTAAGCTTCATAAATCAAAGATACAGCCCTTTTTAGAAAAACAAATGCTGAGAGAATTTGCCACTACCAAGTGAACACTACAAGAACTGTTAAAAGGAGCTCTAAATCTTGAAACAAATCCTTGAAATATACCAAAATAAAACCTCCTTAAACCATACATCTCAAAGGACCTATAAAACACAATGAAATATCACAATGAAACACAATGAAATAACACAATGAAAAATAACACAATGAAAACAAACAAGGTATTCGGCAACAAATAGCATGATGAAAAGAATAGTACCTCACATTTCAATACCAACATCGAAGGTAAAATGGCCTAAATCCTCCACTTAGAAGACATAAAATGCCAGAATAGATAAGAATTCGCCAACCACGTATCTGCTGTCTTCAAGAGACTCATCTGACACATAAACACTCACAAAGATATTCCATGCAAATGGAGACCAAAAGTGAGCAAAAATGGCTATTCTTATATCAGACAACACAAACTTGAAAGCAACAACAGTAAAAAAATAAATAAATAAATAAAAACACAAAGAGGGACATTATATAATGATAAAAGGACTAGTCCAAAGGAAAATATCACAATCCTAAATATATATGCACCTAACACTGGAGCTCTCAAATTTATAAAACAATTACTAATAGACCTAAGAAATGAGATAGAGAGCAACACAATATTAGTGGCAGACTTCAATACTCTACTGACAGCACTAGATAGGTCATCAAGACAGAAAGTCGACAAAGAAACAATGGACTTCAACTATACCCTAAAACAAATGGACTTAACAGATATTTACAGAATATTCCACCCAACAACTGTAGAATATACATTCTATTCATCAGCACATGAACAGTCTCCAAGATAGATGAAAGACCACAAACGAGTCTCAATAAATTTAAGAAAATAAAAATTACATCAAGTACTCTTTTAGACTACAGTGGAATAAAATTGGAAATCAACTCCAAAAGGAATCCTCAAACCCATGCAAATGGATGGAAATTAAATAACCTGCTCCTGAATGATAATTGGGTCAACAATGAAATCAAGATGGAAATTTAAAAATTATTTGAATGGCACAATAGTAACACAACCTATCAAAACCTCTGGAATACAGCAAAAGCAGTGCTATGAGGAAAATTCATAACATTAACTGCCTACATCAAAAAGTCTGAAAGAACACAGACAGACAATTTAAGGTCACATCTCAAGGAACTAGAGAAACAAGAACAAACCAAACCCAGCAGAAGAAAAGAAACAAAGATCAGAGCAGAACTAAATGAATTTGAAATAAATAAAAACAATACAAAATATATATAAACAAAAAGCTGGTTCTTTGAAAAGATAAATAAAATTAACAGACCATTAGTGAGATTAAGCAAGAAGAGAGAAGATCCAAATAAGCTTAATTACAAATGAAATGGGAGATATTACAACTGATATCACAGATATACAAAAGATCATTCAAGGCTACTACAAACACCTTTATGCACACAAATGAGAACACCTAGAGAAGATGAATAAATTCCTGAAAAATAGGAGGAAACAGAAACTCTGAACAGATCAATAACAAGCAGCAAGGCTGAAATAATTAAAAAATTGTTCACAAAAAAAAGTCCAAGACCAGATGGATTCACAGCTGAATTCTATCACACATTCAAAGAAGAACTGGTACCAATCCCATTAACACTATTCCAAAGATAGAGAAAGAAGGAATCTTCCCTACATCATTCTATGAAGCCACCAGCATCACCCTAATAACAAAACCAGGGAAGGACATAACAAAGAAAAGTACAGACTAATATCCCTGATGACCACAGATACAAAAACCCCCAACAAAATACCAGCTAACCAAATCCAATAGCATATAAAAAGATAACCCACCATGATCAAGTGGGTTTCATATCAGAAATGCAGAAATAGTTTAACACACACAAGTCAATAAATGTAATACACCACATAAACAAAAATTAAAAACAAAAATCACAATCATCTCAATAGACACAGAAAAAGCATTTGACAAAATACAGCATCCCTTTATAATTAAAACCCACAGTGGAATCAATATAGAAGGTACATACATTAAAGCAATAAAAGCCATCTATGACAAACCCATAGCCAACATCATACTGAACAGGGAAAGTTGAAAGCATTTCCCCTGAGAACAGGAACAAGATTGCCCACTTTGACTACTTCTATTCAAGGATGCCCACTTTTACCACTTCTATTCAACATAGTACTGGAAGTCCTAGCCAGAGCAATCAGACAAGAGACAAAGGGCATCCAAATTGGTAAAAAGGAAGTCAAACTGTCGCTGTTTGCCAATGATATAATCCCATACCCAGAAAACCCTAAAAATTCATCCCGAAAGCTCCTAGAACTGATAAATGAATTCAGGAAAGTTTCAGGATACAAATTTAATCTACACAAATCAGTAGCACCACTATACACCAACAGTAACCAGGCTGATAATTAAATCAAGGACCCAACCATTTTGCAATAGCTGAAAAAAAAAAAAAATTAGGAATATACCTAACCAAGGAGGTGAAAGACCTCTACAAGGTACAAAACACTGCTAAAGAAATCACAGACCACACAAACAAAAGGAAACACATCCCATGCTCATGGATAGGTATAATCAATATTGTGAAAATGAGCATACTGCCAAAAGCAGTCTACAAATTCAAAGCAATTCCCATCAAAATACCACCATCATTTTTCACAGAACTAGAAAAAATAATCCTAAAATTCATATGAAATGAAAAAAGAGCTCACATAGCCAAAGCAAGACTAAGCAAAAAGAACAAATCTAGAGGCATCACATGACCTGACTTCAAACTATACTGTAAGGCTACAGTCACCAAAACAGCATGGTACTGATATAAAAGTAGGCATGTAGGCCTAGCGCAGTGGTTCACTCCTGTAATCCCACCACTCTGGGAGGCCAAAGTGGGAGGATCACTTGAGGTCAGAAGTTCAAGACCAGCCTGGCCAACATGGTGAAACCCTGTCTCTACTAAATATACAAAAATTAGCCAGGCGTGGTGGTGCATACCTGTAGTCCCAGCTACTCAGGAGGCTGAGGCAGAAGAATTGTTTGAACCCCAGAGGCGGAGGCTGCAGTAAATTGAGATCACACCACTGCACTCCAGCTTGTGTGACAGAGCAAGACTTCATCAAAAACAAACAAACAAAAAAACAGAAACAAACAAACAAAAAGGCACGTAGACCAATGGAACACAATAGAGAACCCAGAAATAAAAGCCCAACACTTACAGTCAATTGATCTTTGACAAAGCAAACAAAAACATGCATGAAGTGGGGAAAGGACACTCTATTCAACAAATGATGCTGGGATAATTGGGAGGTCACATGTAGAAGAATGAAACTGGATCCTCATCTTTCATTTTATGCAAAAATCAACTCAACATGGATCAAGGACTTAAATCTAAGACCTGAAACCATAAAAATTCTAGAAGATAACATTTGAAAAACCCTTCCAGACACTGGCTTAGGTAAAGACTTCATGGCAAAGAACCCAAAAGCAAATGCCACAAAAACAAAGACAAATAGATGGGACTTAATTAAACTAAAAAGCTTCTGCAAAGCAAAAGAAATAATCAGCAGAGTAAACAGACAACCCACAGAGTGGGACAAAATCTTCCCTAACTATGCATCCAACAAAGGACTAATATCTAGAATCTACAAGGAACTCAGACCAGTAAGAAAAAAAAAACAAATAATCCTATTGAAAAGTCTGCTAAGGACATGAATAAACAATTCTTTAAAGAAGATATACAAATGGCCAATAAACATGAAAAAAATGCTCAACATCACTAATGATCAGGGAAATGCAAATCAAAACCACAATGCAGTACCACCTTACTCCTGCAAGAGTGGCCATAATCAAGAAATCATAAAATAACAGATATTGGCATGGAATGTGGTGAACAGGGAACACTTTTACATTGCCAGTGGGAATGTAAACTAGTACAAGCACTGTGGAAAACTGTGTGGAGATTCCTTAAAGAACTACAAGTAGATCTACCATTTGATACAGCAATCCCACTACTAGGTATCTACCCAGAGGAAAGAAGTCATATGAAAAAGATACTTGCACATGCATATTTATAGCAGTACAATTCACAATTGCAAAAATGAGGAACCAGTGCAAAGTCCCATCAATCAACAAGTGGATAAAGAAAATGTGGTATACATATACCATGGAATACTACTCAGCCATAAAAAGAACAAAATAATGGCATTTGCAGCAACCTGGATGGAACTGGAGACCATTATTCTATGTGAAATAACTCAGGAATGGAGAAATCAAACATTTTATGTTCTCATTCATAAATGGGAGCTAAGCTATGAGGGCTCAAAGGCATAAGAATGATATAATGGACTTTGGGGACTCGGGGAAAAGGGTGAGGAGGGGTGAGCGATAAAAGACTACACATTGGGTAATTTGGCACAGCATACACTGCTTGGGACGGGTGCACCAAAATCCCAGAAATCACCACTAAACAACTTATTCATGTAACCAAACACCACCTGTTCCCCAAAAGCCTATTGAAATAAAAACTTTTTTAATTAAAAAAAAAAAATAGAGAGAAAGGACCTCTTAACAATATTGTACATGCCTATCCAAAAAAAAAGGATCTCTCTCCATTTAGTATCCTCTTTATGTTAGAGGAATTTTCTTCAAGTAAGTTCTGCATAATTCTTGTTAATCATACCATTTGATATTCAAAAAAAGTTTTTTAAGTTATCCATTGTAAATATATCTAGCTATACTATACAGGTATATTTCCCCAAATGAAAAAAAAGAAAAAATATTTAATTAGCATGTATCTGTTGCTATACTATGTACTTTCCCAAATTTTAATTTACTTAGTTATTAGAACAAATATTTGAGGTAGATATTGTCTCCAGTTTACCAATGAAGAAACTAAACTTCAGATATAGTAAATAACTTGCTCAAGGACACGACTAAGACATACAACTAATATCGAAACTTAGGTCTGTCTTATTATAAAGATCATGCATCAATTCCCTCACTATACCTTCCAAAATATTTATGGGTCTCATTTGGGTTAATAATTTCATTATTTACAGAACAAACGTATCCTTTAATTTTGAAACAATTCCAGGAGTAACTGATATTCCCCCTTTAAAGGCCCAGGATGTTGAGACTAAAAAATTAACCTGTCAGGACTAAATCTCACAGTTACTGAAGAACAGAATCAAGTATCAAATATGAGGCTCTTCTACCACCAAGACCAGAAGATACAGATCCAGTCTTGATGGATGTCCCTCTGTCAATCGTGCTTAGATATAGCGGAAACAGGAGTAAGCACACAACGGTGTGCTTACATTGACAAAGAAACCAAGGAATTAGGGCATTTAAAAGAGAGGTTGGTAGCTGTTGTGCACAGCAACCTAGGAGGCAACACTAAAACCTACTATAGATAGTAATGATGGCATGATGATACAGTATAAAGTATATGAGCCTTGACATCAAAGAATCTTGAGATCAATTTGTCTTTGCTGTATTTTTCTTTTTGTGAAGTATGTTGAAGCAAATGCCACATATCATTTTACCTCCATATACTTCAACATACATATCTCTCAAAATACGTTATCCACCTATCTATAATGCTACTACTTAAAATTCATAATAAATCTTGATGACATTTAATATAGCCAGGCAATAATCAGATTTTCCTGGTTGTCTCCTGTTTTTTCAGTTTGCTTATTTGAAGCAGGATCAAAACAGTCTTGAGATTTCATTTGGTTGTTGTGCTTAAGTCTCTCTTAGCCTAGAGTGATACTCCCTCATTTTCCACACCACTGACTAGTTAAGGAAGCCAGATCAGCTGTCCTGTAGAAGGCCCATATTTTGTGGTGTTGCTTCTTTCTGATGTCACTTAACTTTGGTTCATCTAGCTCAAGGATCAGGAAGCCTTTTCTGTGAAAGGACAAGCTAGTAAATATTTTAGGCTCTGTGGGCCATACGGTTTCTGTTGCAACTACTCAACTCTGTCACTGCAGCACAAAAGCAGCTACAGACAATATGTAAATGATTCAGAGTGGCTGTGTTTAAAAAACAAAACAAAACAACGTTATTTGAAAACAGTCATTAGGTAGAATTTGACTGAAAGGCCGTGTTTTGCCAAACCCTGCTACAGAAGCTTGATCTTAATTTGACACAGGCTCAACATTTTTGGCTGGAAAACTTCAGAGCTTACGCTGTATGTTTCATACGTATGACAGAAGAAGACATACACTATCTCCTTACCCTTCTTTTCATAAGACTGAGATTAAGCAATAGGTCCAGGTAGGGCAGACTGATTCCTCCATTGAGAAGTTCTCACATGACCATATGTCTAATGCTTTCATCCACTGATGATCACAGCCTGAATAAATTATTTCATTAGGGTTGGCAAAATGATATTCTAATCCTGTCATTACTTCCACATTCATTAACAAAAATTCTGCAAAGAAGTTTCCCTCTTTCTTCATAATTGCTTGTTATCAGAGTATGAAGTTAGTGCCTATTTGTTTTTACTGTATCCAGTAATTCACTGTTGTTGTAGTGGTGTGTATTTGTGTTCCTTATTACACATCTATTGTTATAAACCAAAGAGTTTTTATAAATTCAGTGCATTTCAACCAACTGCCTTCGTTATATTCTTTCATCATGTTCAAGTTCTCTCATCTTTTGGTCACTGGGAGTCCCCTTTTTATTGGCCATTGTGTCCTTTTGGCTGGAACTACTAGTCTTTGGTAGCTTCCTTGCTTTCTGATACAACAGAACATCCCTGGTTTCTCTTGTATTTTCTGCCCTAGAATGGAAATCAGTCATTCATCCAATGACGCTTGGATCCTTTCAGTGAGGAATGGTATTTAGAGACCATAATTTAGAGGTTCTAGTTGTGCTCACTGCTATTGTGCAATTATCACAACATTTTACTGCAGAGGTCATAAGAGGGTATATAATCTCAAATTCTACAAGCAGAAGCGTAAAGTAGTATAATCTTTCTGGAAAACAAATCCTGGCTCTAACTGTGTGACTTTAAGAAAATTATTTTAATTCCACTGTGGCTCAATTTCCTGTAAAACAGAGTTAAAATAGGGTCCATCTTATATTTTTGATGTAAAGATTAAATGAGTTCATATATATGTAAAGCATTTAGAGCAATGACTGCACATGGTAAGCATTCAATACAAATTAGGTATTATTTTTAATGACAGCCTGGTAAACACTCCAACCTTTGACCTAGTAATTCTACTTTTATAAACCATAATAAACATTCAAACAAAGATAAAAGCATGTTAATTACAGCATTATGTGACCAAAACTGCAAACAATTTAATGTTCAAAATTAGGAAATAGTTTACGAAAAAAGTGATAAGGAAAAGAAGGCCATGATATGTCAAATAATACCAACAAACCCATCAGCAAAGATGAACAATTCTACTTATCAAGTATGAATGCTCATTTCATTAAACACTAATCACATTTTATTTTTATGTCTTTATTGACTATTTGATAAAACAGTTTCATTTTTATATATTTACTAAATTAACACGTGGTATTTGTATTTCTCTGACTGCTTTTGAAGTTAATCTTTGTTCTAATTTTATTAGCCATCCAATTACTGTTTCTATAAATTGTCTTTTGTCCATCTACTGGAGATGGGAGAAAATTAACATTTAATGTAGAAAGTATTTGCCTAAGTTATTTAATAACCTTATTTCAAACCTTGAGGGTAGGTAGTGTAAAATCCAATAATCTAGCTTCTTGCCATTTAGAAATCTCAATTCATAGCAAACCAAAAGGAATTCAGAAAGAATTAATGATCTGGCATGTCTGGCTCATCTATCAGCACCACAAGCAGATGAGTTCTAGTAATAAATTTTAAAAGGTAAATGTAAAAGGAATTAATCAGCTTGCTTTTGAGCTGCATTTTGTTTACGGAGATCTCCAAGTACAACTATAAAAGAACAATATAGTGTAATGGTTAAGAGCGCAGATTTTAGGT
Organism: Gorilla gorilla gorilla; assembly: GCF_029281585.2. Lineage (NCBI taxonomy): Eukaryota > Metazoa > Chordata > Mammalia > Primates > Hominidae > Gorilla > Gorilla gorilla. The sequence goes on from NC_073231.2 coordinate 110,389,869, forward strand.
TATGCTATCTTGGTTCAAATCCTAGATCTTCCATTTACTAATTATGTGACCTTGGCTAAGATACTTAACCTTTTTGTTCCTCAGTTTCCTTATTTGTAAAATGGAAATAGTATCGAAGCTGATGTATGTATATGTATTTATTTACACAGATTCATTTGCTTAACAAATAAGCAAATTAATGTACTTTCCCAAATTTTAATTTACTTAGTTATTAGAACAAATATTTGAGGTACGTATTGTCTCCAGTTTACAAATGAAGAAACTAAACTTCAGATATAGTAAATAACTTGCTCAAGGACACAACTAAGACATACAACTAATATCCAAACTTAGGTCTGTCTTACTATATTATATATTTGTTAATAATGATATGTCATTATATATCATTATTAACAAATGATAAGCAAATGAATCTGTGTAAATAAATACATATACATACATACATTCACAGAGTCTGAATATTTGTATCCCTCCCCAAATTCATATGGTTGAAATCCTAACTCCTAAGGTTATAGTATTAGGAAGTGGAGTCTTTGTACCTCATGAGGTGATTAGGTCATGAGGGCTCTGCCCTCAAGAATGAGATTAGTGTCCTTATAAAAGGGACCCCAGAGAACTAGCTAGCCTCTTTTGCCATGTGAGGACACAGCAAAAAGACATTGTCTATGAATCAGAAAGTGAGCCCTTACCAGACACCAAATCTGCCAGTGCCTCGATGCTGGACTTCCCAGCCGCCAGAACTGTGAGAAATTCCTATTCTTTATAAGCCACTCAGTCTATGGCATTTTGTTACAGTGCTCCAAATGGACTAAGACACATATATACAAACACATATACATAAACAAAAACACAATGATTAGAATGCTGCCTGGCTCATAGTAACTACTATGTAACTGTTTGCTATTGTTACAAGAATGAGTGTATACATCAGTCCCTGCTTGCCTCCTGCTACTTCATATAGCATAGCTTGCTATTCAAATACTATACTATATTGTAACTACTTCAAAATATTTCTACTTTACAATTTTGGTGATCAAGTCATGATTTTTTTTTTAAAAGTGCTGTAGATGATACTCCAGATATGTAAAAGGTAACACAACAGGAAAAGAATATATATCACATACATCACAGAGGTTTCTAACCTCCCACAGCAATGCTTCTCAAACTTGAATATCAAATAAATCACAAGGGATCTGTTAAAATGAAGATTCCAATTTGGTATCTGGCACAGGCCCTGAGATTCAGCATTTCTAACCAGCTACCAGACAGGACCAATGTAGCTGTTTCTACAAGAGCACTTTGAAAAGCAAGGATCTAGAGGTCATAAATGAGCTTTTAGACATTTTAGAATCGCGCATTATGTACAAAATTTTCTGTGAATGTGCACAGGGGCATTACTTTCTGAGGAAAAGACCTACAATTCTTATATTCTCAGGTGTAGGGATGAGAGTAGGGGACAGGGCAGGGAGGGAGTAATCAGGGGAGATAAGAAAGACACAAATCAGCACCGCATAGCTAACTAAAAAAACAAAACTATCGTTATGAAAAAAAAAAGAAAATTAGGCTGGGTGCAGTGGCTCACACCTGTAATTCCAGCACTTTGGGAGGCCGAGGCGGGCAGATCACTTGAGGTCAGGAGTTTGAGGCCAGCCTTGCCAACACGGTGAAACCCTATTTCTACCAAAAAAATCCAAAAATCAGCTGGGCGTGGTGGCACACGCCTGTAGTCCCAGCTACTAGGGAGGCTGAGGCAGAAGAATCACTTGAACCTGGGAAGTGGAGGTTGCAGTGAGCCTAGATCGCACCACTGCACTCCAGCCTGGGTAACAGAGTGAGACTCTTGTCAAAAAAAAAAAAAAAAAAAATTCATAAATAGATGTATTACAGACAAATTATAATTTAGAAGACTAAACTGAAGAATCTTTAAATTATAGAATAAAAAGATAAGGATATAAAAACCTAAGAGAAAAAAAAAAGCTAGGTACTTCTATTAAGTGTAATATAATGTTCACTTAATAGTTCTAAATGGATGAAACTTGCAGGATAAAATGGATTTAAAACACATATACAGGTGTAGACATATATATGTGCACACATATCCATAATAAATACATATGTGTGCATATATCCACACAACTAGACATATACACATAATAAGTATTTTAGAATAATATCGATATGCTAAGATAAAATGGTCCGCCAAATAGCAAACGGTAATAATGACTGTGAAAACTGTAAACTCACAGACACATACTTGTGAAAACTGTAAACTCCAAATAGAAATAGGAAATTACAAGCTTCTAAGAGGACAAGTCTTTGGTATAAGAACCAAAATGGTTAACGTAAAAGTTACAAAAGGATAAAATAACATACACAGAATTCTGAAAGAAAATATTGAAGCCTGGAATTCCATATCCAGCCAAACCATTACTCAAATGTGAGGGCAAAATAAAAAAAAAACAGTTTTAGCTGTGTACCCATAAAAATATATACAACCCAGGCCGGGTACGGTGGCTCACGCCTGTAATCCCAGCACTTTGGGAGGCCAAGGCAGGTGGATCAACGAGGTCAGGAGATCAAGACCATCCTGGCTAACATGGTGAAACTCCGTCTCTACTAAAAATACAAAAAAATTAGCCAGGTGTGGTGGTGGGCGCCTGTAGTCCCAACTACTCGGGAGGCTGAGGCAGGAGAATGGCATGAACTCGGTAGGCAGAGCTTGCAGTGAGCCGAGATCGCACCACTGCACTCCAGCCTGGGCAACAGAGCAAGACTCCATCTCAAAAAAAAAAAAAAATACACACACACACACCCCATACATGTTTCTTGGTTGTGGGAGAAGAATGGAAAGACAGAGGGGGAGAAAGGCTGGGGCAGGGAGAGAGAGGGAGAGGAGGAGATGGGGGGAGAGGGAGAGGACACAGCAAAATAAAATTCAGCCTGATTAAAGACTTCAAAAAAAATGGCAGGTCATTGGCTTGTTGGCACTGTCATAGTGGGTGTGCTGAAGACCACTGGCCTTGTGGGATTGGCTATATGCAAGAGTCCATAAGAGAGGCTGAGAATATTGTACACAAAGATTCTTGATGTTCTTGAGCAAATCCCTGAAAATGCAGCACATAGAAAGTATACAGAACAGATTACAAATGAGAAGCTGGCTATGGTTAAAGTAGAATCAGATGTTAAAAAATTAGAAGACCAACCTCAAGGTGATCAAGTAGAAGAGGTGATTCCTCAGGTTGAAAATTAACTAAGTCTGGTGAGGAAAATGATGCAGTGAAAACCATGGGAGCCTTAGGGGAAGAGCCTCCTGCCAATCAGTGGAAATGGCCAATATAATTACTAAATGACTTTGGTGGGTTGATAGGAAACTGATTTAATATTCTGTTATATTAACAGTGTGTCCATACTATTGACATTTTATAATCAAGAGAAGTGATATACAAAATATTTAGGAGACTTTTAAAAATTAGTGATTATGGTAATATGGTCTTGTGAATCAACTTGTGATTTGTAAAGTACTCACACAAATTATTTCAAAGATGTTATTTCTTTGAACAGAGAGGTTGTGGGAAGATCTGACAATTAGAAAAATTCCTACAGCTCTTTAATGCAGAGGCCATAATCAAAAAGTAGAGTTTCCTTAGTAGTATCTTCAATACGTTATTTAATTTTTTATTGTCCCAAAGAAGAAAAGGCCCTTAATTATTATTGTTTAAACAAAGTTATAGATCACTATTTGACGTAAATAATAAGAGTGAATATTTTCAAATATAAAATAGCACAAGTGGCTGGAGATAAAATGTGAAATTATGGGCAACCTCCTTGGCTGTGATCTTATGTATGTAAAGCAAAATTTAAATATATAATTATAAACTGATTACAAAATCAATAATAAATGTCATTTTATTAAAAAAAAACAAAAATGACAGGACAAAAAAAGCAGTAAGAGAGCAGGAAAATTAAAGGTGATTACAAATAAAAACAAGGATATCCACTCTTGCCACTTCCATTCAACACCGTACCAGAGGTTTTGGCCAGGACAATTAGGTAAGGAAAAAAAGCCATTTAGATTGGAAGGTGTATTAGTCTGTTTTCATGCTGCTGATAAAGACACACCCGAGACTGGGAAGAAAAAGAGGTTTAATTGGATTTAGTTCCACATGGCTGCGGAGACCTCAGAATCACGGCGGGAGGCAAAAGGCACTTCTTACATGGCAGCAGCAAGAAAAAATGAGGACGAACCAAAAGTGTAAACCCCTCATAAGCACATCAGATCTCAGGAGACTTACTCACTATCACGAGAATAGCACAGGAAAGACTGGCCCCCATGATTTAATTACCTCCCCCGGGTCCCTCCCATAACATGGGGGAATTCTGGGAGATACAATTCAAGTGGAGATTTGGTGGGGATGCAGCCAAACCAAATCAGAAAGGAAGAAGTAAAACCATCTCTATTTGCATATGATAAAATTTTGTATATGAAAAATCCTAAGGTATTCACAGAAACAAAAACTTATTAGAGCTAGTAAGTTCAACAAGTCATAGGATACAAGAAAAAGTATATTCATATGCACCGACAATGATAATCTGAAAACTAAGAAAACAATTCCACTTACAAATAGCATGAAAAGGAATAAAATAGTTTCAGAACAAAACATTATTGAAAAAGATTAAAATCTACATGAATGAAAAGACATATCCCATGTTTATCAATCAGAAGGACTAAGATTGGTAAGACAATTCTTGACAAATATGCTCTACAGATTCCAAGCAATCCCTATCAAAATCCTAGCTACCTTCCCCTGCGCCTAGAAATTGATAAACTAATCCTAAAATTCATATGAAAATTCAAGAAATCCAGAATAGCAAAAACAATCTTGAAAAATGAAAACAAATTGGAATACTCACACTTTCTGATTTCAAAACTTACTACAAAGCGACACTAATGAAGACAGTGTGGTACTAGCATAGGGATAGACAACATAGGTCATAAAATACAGATCTGAGAGGTAAACTCTCATTAATTTCAGCCAGTTGATTTTCAACAAGGGTGCCAGGAGGATTAAATGGGAGAAAGACTGGTTTTTTCAACAAATAATGCTGGAACAAAGGAAACCATGTGCAAAAGAATGAATTTGACCCCTACCTCACATCATATGCAAAAAACAAGTCAAAATGGATCAGAAACCTATATATAACAGCAAAATTATAAAACTCTTAGGGGAATTAAAAAACCACACCAGAGTAAACCCCTATGACCTTGGGTTAGCAAATGGATTCTTAGATATAATATCAAAGGCACAAGTAACAAAAACTAGGTAAACTGGACTGTCTCAAAATTGAAAACACTTGTGCCTCAAAGAACACCATTAAGAAAGTAAAAGAACAAACTACAAAACAGGATAAAATATTTGAAAATCATATATCAGATAACGGGGTTAACAACCACAATTTTTAAAGAACTCTTACAACTCAACCAATTGAGTATCTGTCAACAAAGACAGATACTCTAACCAATTAAGAAATGGGCAAAAGATTTGAATAGACATTTCTTCAGAGTATAAACACAAAAGGCCAATAAACATATGAGAAGAACCTCAACATCAGTACCCATTAGGGAGCTGAAAATCAAAACCACCATGACATACAACTTCACACCAATTAAAACAGCTGTAATGAAAAAGACAAACAATAAAGTGGTGGCAAGGATGTGGAGACTGGAACCCTCACATACTGCTAGTGGGAATGTAAAATAGTGCTGTCCTTTGGAAAAGAGTTTGGAGTTCCTCAAAAAGGTAAACACAGAATTACTATATGAGTCAGTAATTCCACTCCTCTGTATATACCCAAGAGAACTGAAACTATGTGTCCACACAAAAACTTTCACACAAATATTCATAGCATTATTCATAATAGTCCCAAAGTGCAAATTACTCAAATGTCTGTCAACTAATGAACAGATACACAAAGTGGAATATCCATACAATGGAATTTTTGGGAATAAAGTACTGAGCCATGTTACAGTCATGCTATGACATGAATAAGCCATGAAAACATTATGCTAGATGAAAGAAGCCAGACACAAAAGACCAAATATTGTATGATTTCATTTATATGAATGCCCAGAATAGGCAAATCCATAGTGACAGAAGTTGATTTGTAGTTTCTAGGGGCTAGAGAGTAGGAAGAATGGGTAGTGATTGTTAATAGGTACAGAGTTTCCTTTTGGGCCAATGCAAATATTTTGGAATTAGATAGTGGTGACAGTTGTGTAACTTTGTGAATATGCTAAACACTGAATTGTATACTTTTAAAAGCTGAAGTTCATCATTTAAAATTGTTATTTTTAAAAAAGCATAATACACTACAACCAAGTGGTTTATCCTCAGAATGAAAGGCTAGTTATATATTTGAAAAAAGTCAATCAATGTAATCCATTATACTAACAGTCAAAAAAGAAAAATCACATAATGACATGAGTAGATACAGAAAAGGGATTTTTCAAAATACAACATAATAATGTTCATAATAAAGATTCATAATAAAACTCTTAGCAAACTAGGAATACAAAAGAACATCCTCAACTTGGTAAAAAGGCATCTACAAAAATCTTACAGCTAACATACTTAATGGTGGAATTGAAATACTTTCCGCCCATGATAGAAAACAGGCAAGCACTCTCACCACTCCTACTCAGTGTACTAAAAGTCTTAGCCAATGCAATAAGGCAAGAAAATAAATAAATTAAAAAAAGGTGTATAGTTGGGAAAGGCAAAAATAATACTGTCCATATTCACAGATGACATAATTATGCAGAAAATTTGAGAGAAATCTACACAAATACTCCTAGAACTAATAAGTGAGTTTAGACACAGGGTCAACACAAAAATCAATCACATTTCATATACATGCAAAAAACAATTAAAAATCAACATTTAAAAGCAATATTATTTCCTATAGCTCCCCCCAAATGAAATATGTATAATCTAACAAAACATACAAAGTATCTGTGTGTTGAGAACTATGAAACACTAATGAAAGAAAGCAAAGACCTAAATTAACAGAACAACTCTGCATTCATGGATTAGAAAACTCAACATAGTAAAGATATCAATTCTTCCTAAAGTAATCTATAAATTTAACATAGTATCAATCAAAATCCCTGCAGGACATTTTGTAGATAAAAGCAAGCTGATTCTAAAATGTATATGGAAGAGAAAAGGAATTAGAATAGCTAATTTTTACAAAGAATAAAACTGAAAGGATTGTATATGCTACCCAATTTTAAGATTTAGGATAAAGCTACAGTAATTAAGAAAGTGTGATAATGACAAAATGATAGACACAGAACAATGGAACAGAATATAATCCAGAAATAGACTCATGCAAATATAGCCACTTGATCTTTGATAAACGTGCAAAGGCAGCTCAATGGGAAAGAATAATCTTTTCAACAAGTAGTGTTGGAACAATTGGTGGTTATCCATATGCAAAAACTGAACCTCTTTTTTAAACCTCATACCTTTTAAAAAGATAAATTATAATGAATTTTAGACCTAAATGTGTAACATAACTCTAAAACTTTCAGAAAAAAAGCAGAAGAAAACCTTTCTGATCTGGGATTAGGTAAAGAGCTTTTAGAAATGACACAAAAAACAACTCATTAAAAAACTGACAAGTTGAACTTCATCAAATTTTAAAACTTTTCCTTTGCCAATGGCACTGTCTACAGGAAAAAAAGACAAGCTACAGATTCAGAGGGGGAAAAATATATAAGAACTCCCAAAACTCAACAGCAAAAAACCACCAACCCAATTAAAAATGAGTAATGAACTCAAGCATTTCACACAAGATGGCAAAGAAGTATATGAGAAGATGTTCAATATCATTAGCCATTAAAAAATACAAATGCAAACCAGACGAGCTACCACCATATCCCTTCTAGAATGACAAAAATAAAAATATTAACAATACCAAGTACTGACAAAGATGCAGAGCAATTGAAACACTCCCACACTGCTAGTCAGAATGCAAACTGATATAGTCAGTCTGGAAAACGGTTTGGTAGTTTCTGAAAAAGTTAAGCATGTATGTGTAACTTAGGACCCAGCAATTTTTCTCCTAAGTATTTATCCTAAAGCAGGAGTCCCTAACCCCCAGGCTGCAGACCAGTAATGGGCCGTGGCCTATTCGGAAGTGGGCAGCACAGCAGGAAGTGAGTGGTGGGTGAGCAAGCACTACCACCTGATAAGGTCTGCCTATGTCCCCACCCAAAATCTCATCTTGAATTATAATCTCCATAATCTTTATAATCCCCACGTGTTAAGGGAGAGATCAGGTGGAGGTAACTGAATCATGGGGGTGGTTTCCTCCATGATGTTCTTGTAATTGTGAGTGAGTTCTCATGAGATCTGATGATTTATAATTGTTTGGTAGTTCCTCCTGTGTTCATTCTCCTTCCTGTCACCTTGTGAAGAAGGTGCCTTACTTCCCTTTCACCTTCCACCATAAGTTTCCTGAGGCCTCCCCAGCCATGCTGAACTGTGAGTCAACTAAATCTCTTTCCTTTATAAATGACCCGGTCTCAGGCAGTTCTTTACAGCAGTGTGAAAACAGACTAATGCACCACCTGAGGTCCACCTTCTGGTGGCAGACTGCAAACCCTATTGTGAACTGCACATGCAAGGGATCTAGGTTGGGAGCTCCTTATGAGAATCTAATGCCTGATGATCTGAGGTGGAACAGTTTCATTCCAAAACCATCCTCCCTTCCCACCAGGTCTGCAGAAAAATTGTCTTCCACAAAACTGGTCCCTGGTGTCAGAAAGGTTGGGGACCACTGCCCTAGAGAAATAAAAACTTACGTCCACACAGAAACCTGTACTGGATATTTGTAGAAGTTTTATTTATAATAGCCAAAAACTGAAAACAATGGAAATGTCCTTCAATAGGTGAACTGATAAACTGTGGTATATCCATACAATGGCAAGGAATAAAACTAGTGATTGATGCAACAATGTGCATGAATCTCCAAGATATTATGCTGAGTAAAAGCAGTCAGTCTCAAATGGTTATGTGTTGGACAATTCCATTTATATGACATTCTTAAAAAGATAAAACTATGGTTAGGAACATCTCAGTGGCTATCACAGATTATGGGTGAGGACATGGTTATGACCATAAAGGAAGAGCAGGCAAGAGTTTTCTGGGGTGATGAACTGTTCTACATCCTGATTTTAGCGGCAGCTACATGAATGTGTACGTGTGTTAACAGTCACATAACTGCACCAGAAAAAAAGAGAGTCAGTTTTACTGTATAATGTCTAAAACAAAATTTAAAAATAAACAACCGCTAAAAAATCAACAAAATAAAGAAATAGTGAAAGAAAATTAATAAAACAGAAAACAAGGAAAGCAGTACAGCATGAAACCAAGAGCTGGTTCTTTGAGAAGAACATCTAAAATAAAGAAACCTTTGATAAGTCTGTTCAAGAAAAGAATGACAGACAAAAGAGACAGATGGGTATTAGGAATGACTATGGTGATATAATCACAGATGTAGAAAATATTTTTAAAATAATAGTATTTATAAATTTAAAGCAAATATGGAAATACAGGTAAAATAATGTTCTAGAACATATAACTTAATATAAATTAGCAAAACTGACTCAAGGATGAAGGAATTGAAAATTAGAGTTATTTCCCCAAAGGCATCATGGACATATGCTTTTAGAGTAGAGTTCAAATAAACCTTTAAAAAACATAATTTCTATTTATCATAGCTAGCCCCCTACTTAGATCAGGGAATAAAAGAATAAATAAAATAATAAAATAAAGACCAGAGATAAATCATGTATTCTAATTCTCTCTAACCCACCCACACACAGCAATCAAATCAAACACTCAGATTCTTATTCTTACGTGGTAGAAAAAATAATGTTAAGTTGAATCGTATACAAATGTAATTTATGCAATTTCTTAATACTCGTTTGTATTTTTCATATGGCTCCTAGCCCCTGTGCAGTGATCCACTCCAGCAGCACCGATAGTAGTAGGTTCTCCTTAATCTCCCATCCTTTGTACCTGGGCAAATACTTTTATATACAAGTAATCATGTTAGTACACTACTAGGTCATAGTTTAGATAGCACTGGAGCCATATTTTGGTTAACTTTATGTCTGCTACTTTTTGAGCAAATTAGTTTGGTCTTAAAGTGTCATCCACACAAACCGGATGTACCCTACTGACAGAATACAGGAGTCCTCTCCCTTGACTTGAGCTCAGTCCTCATTTAGCATCTCCATTTTACCTCCCACACAGCTCCTGCCTTCAGATGTGAGTTCCACTTCTAATGGAACTGATCTATCTCCACTGAGGTCTCTTACTGGCTTACTTAGTCCTATAGCCGATGTGTAAGAAGGGATCTACTTCTTACAGGCTCATCTGTATTATCTTGGTTAGTGACATAAAGTTTAAACGTACTAGGAATGAAAACATTTCTCCCCTCGGCATTTATTAGTACAAAATTTTTAATTTTTGCTTTCCTGTTATGGTACCTATATAGTTCATAAACAATCACTTACTTCTCTTTTTCTAATCTTAAAAGGCAAAATAATAATAACTGGAACACTAGTATCTTTTATACTACTTCTAAACACTGAACTCAACAAAAAAAAGATCGTAAGTGCATCTAAAAGAATGGATTAACAGATATGAAAATCAAGCAGAAGAAGAGGGAGGTTAGGTTACAGGAAGGAAAAAAAGAGGTAGAGGGCAGAAGAAAGCTAAGACTGACTATGGACTGATGTCATAAATATAAATGCAAAGTATAAAAATTATCAGTAAATGCATTCTAGCAGATTAAAATATATCATTAGCAAGTTGGTATGGCCTATGAATGAATGCAAAAATGATTCAACATTAGGAATCACATAAATGTAATTTACTCCATTTATAGATAAATGAATTCATTTATTCAACAAGTATTGTCTGGCATTATACTAAATATGTTTTACATATAACTCTGACCCTATGGTAATTGCAAAAACGTAAGACAATGCCACTATTCTCAAAAAATTTTTGTTTCTGTTGGAAAATATAGTTGTCATCTTACATATTTTTATTTAACATGTTATTTACGGTAATATGTAATAGGTTTCTTATTGTCATTTTAAATGAATTAATGTTTTAATAATTACTCAATTTTAATTCCTAATATTCTTAAAAACATATATAGCTCCTATACATAAACCATTCTTTGGATTCCTCAATAACTGTGGAGTCCTGCGACCTGAAAGTTTGGAAACTGCTGCTAACCAGAATTATCTTATGCTAATATACCATAATTTATTCATCTATTCTATTGCTGATGGACATAGGGTTGTTTCTAGTCTGGGATTATAACCAATAAGGATGCTATGAATATTCTTGTACATGCCTTTTGGCACACATTATATACCTGTTGAGTTCATATCTAGGGGCAGAATTCCTGGGCCACAGGACATGTTTACATACAGCTTTAATAGACACTGTTTTCCAAGTGGCTTTCAGGATTTAAACTGTGGTTAGTTGAATTGAGATGGGCTGTAAGTATAAACATTACACTGGATTTTGAAGACTGAGCATGAAAAACATAATGTAGAGCTTCTCATTAATAATTACTTTCTACTGATCACGTGTTGAAATGATAGTATTTTAGATATATTAGTTTTAAAATATTAACATTAATTTCACCTGTTTCTTTTTTTAAAATGTGGTTAATAGAAAATTCAAAACTACATATGTGATTTACACTTGAGGCTCACATTATATCTGAGATGCTTCTAAGAAGGGCACTTAGTTTTGAGGAACCAGGAAGACTCCCTAAAGGAGGCAGCAATGGGAAGAAAGCTGAAGGACAGCAGGAGTTAGCCTAGAGAAGAAAGTGGTGGAGAAAGAAATAAGGCAGGCAGAAGGAACAGCGTGTATAAAGACTGGAAGTCACAAGTATGGCAGGAACATGGTGTGGGAGAGGGGGAAGGGCAGGGGTGAAGGGGAATGACCAAGACGAGGCAGAAAGATAAAAACTAGCCAGATCCCCTGCCCCTGAGTGATCATTCCTGCTTGCAGGGCACAGAGAAGGAATCCAGATCCAACAGTGCCCTGCCCCCGAGTGATCATTCGTGCTTGCAGGGCACAGAGAAGGAATCCAGATCCACCAGTGCCCTGCCCCCGAGCCAACATCAGCTTCAGTGTGACTAGAGCCCCAAGCCAACATCACCTCCAGTTACCAGCAGGAGGTCCCTGACACCCTGACCAGCTGCGTTGCCTCCACCACTGTGGTGAACACCCACAGGAAGGCAGGCACCCTGGCACTGCTAGCACTCTGCCACAGGTGCTGCAAGTTGGTCCCCCAATCCAGCACAGTGGATTTCGAAGCCTTGAAGAACCAGAGAACAAAGTCGGGACCCAATACAAGTCCCCCAGAGTTAAGAGCAAGCCGTCCAGGAGTCGGGAGCTGAGCACTGGCCCCCCTAAAATCTTCCAGAAATGAAGTCAGTCAGCTGAATCCACCTTATACCACAAACACTCAAAGTTATCAAATAGGATAAAAGGGGAAAAAAAAAATCCAAAGATCAGAAACCTCAAAGATTGAGGGTAGCAGGCCCACAAGATGAGTAAGAACTAGAGCAAGAACTCTGAAAACTCAAAAAGCCAGGGTGCCTTTTTCCCTCCAAATGACCATATCAGCTCTCCAGCAAGCGTTCTGAACTGGGCTAAGATGACTGAATGACAGAAATAGAAATTTGAATATGAATAGTAACAAAGATCATTGGGCTACAGGAGTATGCTGAAACCCAATCCAAAGAAGCTAAAAATTATGATAAAACAATGCTGGAGCTGACAGACAAAACAGCCACTACAGAAAAGAATGTAACAGACCTGATAGAGCTGAAAAACACACTTTAAGAATTTCATAATGCAATCATAAGTATTAATAGCAGAACAGACCAAGCAGAGGAAAGAATCTCAGAGCTTGAAGAGTGGCGTTCTGAAACAGGATAGTCAGACAAGAACAGAAAAAAGAATGAATAGGAACAAACAAAACCTCTGAGAAATAAGGGATTACGTAAAGAGATCAAATCCACAACTCATTGGTGTCTCTGAAAGAGATGGGGAAAATGGAACCAACTTGGAAAACATATTTCAGGATATCATCCATGAGAACTTCCCCAACCTAGCTAGAGAAGCCAACATTCAAATTCAGAAAATGCAGAGAACTCAAGTAAGACATTTCAAAAGATCATCCCCAAGACGCGTAATCATCAGATTCTCCAAGGCCAAAATGAAAGAAAAAATATTAAAGGTAGCTAGAGAGAAAAAGCAGGTCACCTACAAAGGGAAGTCCATCAGACTAACAGCACACCTCTCAGCAGGAACTCTACAAGCCAGAAGAGACTGGGAGCCAATATTCAAAATTCTTAAAGAAATTCCAACCCAGAATTTCATATCTTGCCAAAGCGTCATAAGCAAAGGAGAAATAAGATCCTTTTCAGACATGCAAATGCTGAAGGAATTCATTACCACCAGACGTGCTGCGCAAGAGCTCCTGAATGAAGCACTAAACATGGGAAGGAAGGACCATTACCAGCCACTACAAAAACACACTGAAGTATACAGACCAATGACACTACAAAGCAACTGCATAAACAAGTCTGCAAAATAACCAGGAAACATCATGATGACAGGATCAAATCCACACATATCAATACTAAGCTTGAATATAAATGGGATAAATGCCCCAAGTAAAAGACACAGAATGGCAAGCTGGATAAAGAACCAAGATGCATAGGTATGGTATCTTCAAGAGACTCATCTCACATCCAATGACACACATAGGTTTAAAATAAAGAGAGAAAAATCTATGAAGCAAATGGAAAAAAGAAAAAAGCAATCCTAGTTTCAGACAAAACGGACTTTAAAACACAGATCGAAAAAGACAAAGAAGAACATTACATAATGGTAATGGGTTCAATTCAACAGGAAGATCTATTATAAATATATATGCACTCAACACAGGAGCACCCAGATTCATAAGGCAAGTTCCTAGAGACCTTCAAAGAGACTTAGACTCCCACATAATAATAGTGGGAGACTTTAACACCTCACTGACAGTATTAGATCATCAAAACAGAAAATTAACAAAGATATTCAGCACCTGAATTCAGCACTAGATCAAACAGACCTGACAGATATCTACAGAATTATCCGCCCTAAAACAGAATATACATGCGTCTCATTGCCAGATGGCACGTACTCTAAAATTGATTACATAATCGGAAGCAAAACACTCCTCAGCAAATACAAAAGAAATGAAATAATAAAAAACAATCTCTTGAACCATAGTGCAGTCAAATTAGGAATCAAGACTAAGAGACTCACTAAAAACCATACAATTACATGAAAATTAAATAATCTGCTCCTGAATGACTTTTGGGTAAATAATAAAATTCAGGCAGAAATCAAGAAGTTCTTGGAAACAGGCCAGGCGCAGTGGCTCACACCTGTAATCCCACCACTTTGGGAGGCCAAGGCAGGCAGATCATGAGGTCAGGAGATTGAGACCATCCTAGCTAACAAGGTGAAACCCCTTCTCTACTGAAAATACAAAAAAATTAGCTGGGCGTGGTGGTGGGCACCTGTAGTCCCAGCTACTCAGGAGGGGGAGACAGGGGAATGGCATGAACCAGGGAGGCGGAGCTTGCAGTGAGCCAAGATTGTGCCACTGTGCTCCAGCCTGGGCAACAGAGCGAGACTCCATCTCAAAAAAAAAAAAAAAAAAGAAAAAGAAGTTCTTGGAAACCAATGGAACAAAGATACAACATCCCAGAATCTCTGGGACACAGCTAAGGCAGTATTAAAAGGGAAATTTATAGCACTAAATGCCCACATCAAAAAGTTAGAAAGATTGCAAATTAACAACATCACAACTAAAAGAACTAGAGAACCAAGAGCAGACAAATCTCAAAGCTAGTAAAGACAAGAAATAACCAAAATCAGAGATGAACTGAAGGAGACTGAGATGCAAAAAACCATTCAAAAGATCAACAAATCCAGGAGCTGGTTTTTTTTGAAAAAATTAATAAAACAGACCACTAGCTAGGCTAATAAAGAAGAGAGAAAATTCAAATGAGCACAATTAGAAACAACAAAGGGGATACTACCACAGACCCCAGAGAAATACAAACAATCATCAGAGAATGTTGCAAACACCTGTATGCACATAAACTAGAAAAATCTAAAAGAAATGGATAAATTACTGGACACATACACCTTCCTAAGACTAAACCAGGAAAAAAACTGAATCCCTGAACAAGCTAATAACAAACTCTGAAATTAAGTCAGTAATAAATAGCCTACCAAGCAAAAAATGCCCAGATGGATTCACAGCTGAATTCTACCAGATGTACAAAGAAGAGTTGGTACTGTTCCTGCTGTAACTATTCAAAAAAATTGAAGAGGAAGGGCTCCCTCCTAACTCATTCTATGAGGTCAGCATCATCCTGATACCAAAACCTGATGGTGGTTTTGGTATTAAAAAAACAAACAAACAAAAACAAAAAACTTACTGGCAACAAAAGAAAACATCAGGACAATATTCTTCATGAACACTGATGCAAAAATCCTCAAAAAATACTGGCAAACCAAATCCAGTAGCACATCAAAAAGCTTATCCACCGTGATCAAGTAGGCTTTATCCCTGGGATGCAAGGTTGATTCAACATATGCAAATCAATAAATGTGATTCATTGCATAAAGAGAGCTAAAGACAAAAACCACATGATTATCTTGACAGATGCAGAAAGGGCTTTTGATGAAAGTCCACACCCCTTCATATTAAAAACTCTCAGTAAACAAGGTATTAAGAAATATACCTCAAAATAATAAGAGCCGTCTATGACAAACAAACCCACAACCAACATCATAATGAATGGGCAAAAGCTGGAAGCATGACCCCTGAAAACCGACACAAGACAAGGATGCCCTCTCTCACCACTGCTATTCAACATAGTACTGGAAGTCTCGGTTAGGGTAATCAAGCAAAAGAAATAAATAAAGTGCATCTAAATAGGAACAGAGGATGTCAAATTATCCCTGTTTGCAAATGACATGATCCTATATCTAGAAAACCCCACAGTCTCGGCCCAAAGCTTCTTAAGCTGATAACTACTTCAGCAAATTCACAGGATATAAAATCAATGTGCAAATATCACTAACATTCCTATACACCAACAACAGTCAAGCTGAAGCCAAATCAAGAATGTAATTCCATTCACAACTGCCATAAAAAGAATAAAATACCCAGGAACACAGCTAACCAGGGAGGTGAAAGATCTCTAGAAGGAGAACTATAAAACTATGCTTACAGAAATCAGAAATGACACAAACAAATGGAAAAACATTCTATGTTTATGGGTAAGAAGAATCAATACTGTTAAAATGGCCATACTGCCCAAACCAATTTACAGATTCAATGCTATTCCTATTAAATGACCATTGACATTCTTCACAGAACTAGAAGAAACTATTTTAAAATTCATATAGAACCAAAAAAAGAGCCCAAATAGCAGAGGTAATCCTAAGCAAACAGAAGAAAGCTGAAGAAATCATGCTACCCAACTTCAAACTACACTACAGGTCTACAGTAACCAAAACTGCATGGTACTTGTACAAAAACAGACACATAGACCAATGGAACACAATAGAGAACCCAGAAACAAGGCGGCACATCTACAACTAACTGATCTTCAACAAACTTGACAAAAATGAGCCATGGGAAAAGGATTCCTTATTCAATAAATGGTGCTGGGGTAACCGGCTAGTCATATGCAGAGGACTGAAACTGGACCCCTTCCTTACACCATATACAAAAATTAACTCAAGATGGATTGAAGACTTAAATGTAAAACCCAAAACTATAAAAACCCTGGAAGACAAGCTAGGCAATACCATTCTAGACACAGAAATAGGCAAAGATCTCAGGATAAAGACGCCAAAAGCAATTGCAACAAATGCAAAAATTGACAAATGGAATCTAATTAAACTGACGAGCTTCTGTCCAGCAAAGGAAACGGTCAACAGAGTGAATAGGCTACCTACTGAATGGGAGAAAATTTTTGCAAACTATGCATCTGACAAAGATTCATAATTTGCAAAATATCCAGCATCTATAAAGAACTAATCTAGGCCGGGTGCGGTGGCTCACGCCTGTAATCCCAGCACTTTGGGAAGCCCAGGCAGGTGGATCACGAGGTCAGGAGATTGAGACCATCAGGACTAACACAGTGAAACCCTGTCTCTACTAAAAATACATAAAAGAAAAAAAAAAAATTAGCCGGGCATGGTGGTGGGTGCCTGTAGTCCCAGCTACTCGAGAGGCTGAGGCAGGAGAATGGCATGAACCCACGAGGCGGGGCTTGCAGTGAGCCAAGATTGTGCCACTGCACTCCAGCCCGGGCGACAGAGCAAGACTCCGTTTCAAAAAAAAAACAAAACAAACAAACAAAAAACTAATCTAAATCTATAAAGAACTTAAAACACATTTACAAGAAAAAAACCCATTGAAAACTGGGTAAAGGACATGAACACTTTTCAAAAAAAGACATACATACAGCCAACAATCATATGAAATATAGCTCAACATCACCAATCAGGGAAATGCAAATCAAAACCACAATGAGATACTATCTCACACCAGTCAGAATGGCTAATTATTAAAAGGTCAAAAAAATAACAAATGCTTGCGAGGTTGTGGTGAAAAAGGAATGCTTGTACACTGTTGGCAGAAGTGTAATTAGTTCAACCATTGTAGAAGACAACGTGGCGACTCCTCAAAGACCTAAAAACAGAAATATCATTGACCCAGCAATCCCATTACTGGGAATACACCCAAAGGAATATAAATTGTTCTATCATAAAGACACATGCATGTGTTATGTTCCTTGCAGCACTGATTCACAATAACAAAGACATGGAATTAACCTAAATGCCCATTAATGACAGACTGGATAAAGAAAATGTGGTACACATATACCATAGAATACTATGTAGTCATAAAAAAGAGCAAGAACATGTCCTTTACAAGAACTTGGATGGAGGTGGGGCCATTATCCTCAGCAAACAAATGCAGGAACAGAAAACCAAATACTGCATGTTCTCACTTATAAGTGGGAGCTAAATGATGAGAACACATGGACACATAGAGGAAGGGGAACAACACATACTGGGGCCTGTCAGAAGGTGGCGGGTGGGACAAAGGAGAGGATCAGAAAAAATAACTACTGGGTACTATATATGATATGATGTACAGATATCACTAGATATGATGTAACATATCACTAGGTGATGAAATAATCTGTACAACAAACAGATTAATAATTATGTACAACAAACCCCCATGTAATAATTGTGTACAACAAACCCCCATGACACAAGTTTACTTACATAACAAACCTGCACATGTACTCCTGAACTTAAAAGTGAAAAAAAGAAGCTAGCCAGATCATGAAAGCTCTACTGAGTTAAATTTATATTTTAAGAACAGGGAACTGCTGTTGGGTTTTAAGCAAGAAAGTTACATTATCACGTCTGTACTTTAGATAAGTCACTCTGGCTACTGCTAGGTGTGATATGATTCAATCAGGACAAGACTAGAGCTAAGACTAGCTGGTGGCTGTTACAATAATGTAGACAAAAAAAAATAATGGGCCTCTACACGAAGAGCACAGCAGTAGACAGACATGAACCTTAGGCAAAACTACTATTCTCAAAGCTTCAGTTTCTTCTAATAATACCTACCTCACACAACGATTTTGAGAATTAATCATGGCATTTTTTGTATAGGTGTTCTGTATTCTCTTAGCAAAACTTTCACAAGCAATAATAATTTCACGAAACAATTCTACTTCAAAATATATCAGATACAAAGATTATTCTTATGTCTTCTCCAATATATGTAAAAAGATGCCTTAACTATTAATGAAATTAAGTCAGATTATGAAAGGTTTACTCACTTATATTTGAAAAAGTAAATTCCAACTACTAAACATCCTATTGTGCTCCATTTAATCCTAATATTAAAAGATTAGCATCATTTTTAATTCCTCTAAAAACTGAAATGTAAGTGAATTAAAGGTAGGTATCAAGTTAGTCTCATTCAATGACAAAACATGAGCATAAAACAATTTCACACCTTCACCAAACTGATACCAGCAAGTAAATGAGTTATTAACTATTTAAGAGGAAAACTAGAAAACTGTTTTGTCAGTTTTATTTACTTTGAAGTTTTGGGACCTACTAAAGTTATATCTTCTGTAAAGCTACACAATAAAAAAAAAAAGATAAAAGCTCAATTTTTCCAAATCTGCTCTGAAATTCACCAATCTTTTAATACATTCTTGCCTCTACCAAAGACAATCTGATTTCTAAAGCAATCTTTATTGATAGCTTAGCAGAAAGCATTTAACTTTGGCAAAAAGGTATTGGAAATCCAGCTTTTGCTCCACCCTTTGCTTCTTGCCTGAAATACACTTAAAACATTGTAAAAAGTTATGTTCTATACTTATTTCACTGACAAAATGACTGCCCTCAGAACTGAGTTCTCCACAGAACCCTTCTTAAGGTTCCTCCCCTTGTAATTTAAGTCCATCTCTTCCTGTCATCTGTTGTACAACTATTCACAATATATCTGCTTGCATAGTGTTCATAGCCTTCTCTATTCTAGATTAAATAACAGAAATCTAACTTGCTAAGCGTCCAAACCGTTCTACTGAATTGAGGGAACAAAAATCACCCTCAACTTCTCATTCCTCCTCTTCACTGATGATCTTATGTCATATTACTTTGAGAAAATAAGAACGATCAGATGTAATGTCCACCTTCCCACCCCAAAACCTGCAGACCTAAATACACTTGCACCAATATTTTCTTCTTTACCTCTTACGGCAAGAGGAAAAATCCCCTTATCTCTATCAATAGGGCAACCTACACTCCTTTATCTCCACTACTACTACCTTGGTACAAGCTCCTGTTATCTCTCACCTGGATTACAGCCAAAATCTCCTAACTGATCATCCCATCTCTACTGTTTCCCACTTCACGACAATACTCCACATAGTAGCAAATGTGACTGTTTCAAAACATAAATCACATTATGTCACTTAAGTTAAAATAAAACCCAAACTCTTTACCATGGATTCTAAATCCTAGAGTTTCTAAGTATTGTTCTAATCTCATCCTGTCACTCTCCCCTACAACCATTATGTTCCAGTTACAGTGTTTTTAGTAATTTATCTGCAACATACCAGCTCTTTCCTGATCCTGGGCCTTTCATGCATTGTTCTCATATGTAAAGCTCTCTTACCCAACCATAACACAGTTAGCTATGCTTTAGGTCTCATAAATGTCCCTTCATGAAAAAGTCTTCCCCTAATTACTCTGTGCCTGTTACTCACTATCTCTGCCCCGTGTCTGTTTCTTTGAGAGCACTTATTACAACTTATTCATTAGACTATAAGCTCCATGAGGGCAGAAACTATGTGCATCAGGTTTTATCTAACACAGTGCTAGACATAAGCAAGGGCTCAATAAATATTTGCTAAATGAACTAAGTGAAGAGACAGCCAGGGTTAGGCTACAATCCTGACTCTACTACTTCATACTGGTTTGACTTCAGTTAAGTCACAATATTTCTGTGTTTCAATGTTCTCTTCCATAAAACAAAAGAAAGAGTAAATATCTGATAGGATTGCCAAATAAGACCTACTAAAGATTAATTGGCAATAAATAAAGACTAATCATGCATCTTTCAATGTAAGTATTAAGTACTTGTAAGTAAATAAGTGCTATTAAACTTAATTTAATAAATGTTAGTTTCCTTCCTTCCCTTCTATAACTTAGTAAGAATCCCCTAAGCTAATACAGTATTGAAATAATATATTTATATATACTTAAAAAGAAGAGATTCTGATAACATGTATTTGAATAGATACATTGGTAATTTGTATTTGCAGGATCTAATCCTAAATTTTAGAAAATGGGAATAAATAATGTACATCTATTACTTAACTCTCTCAAAAAGCAGGGAGTGATAAGGAGAAAAGAAGAAAAACAGAAAAGAAAGGTAACCTTAGAAATTAGAGATCATCAACTTCCAATTCCTAAATTTAGAACAACCTTCCTCTTCTTATAAAGACTTGCAGTAAGAACAGGATTAATACCCAAAATAAAAATATCCTATGTTTACTTAAATCTATATAATTCTCACTTATATTTCATGTATATTTTTACTGAACTTTCACCCCTTAAATTGTGGTATCACTGGTAAAGTGGGGGGGGGGGGGGGGAAGGAACAACATCTCATATCAGAAACACAAAAAGGCCCTCTTGTTCCCTTAATATTTTAATAAGCTTTAAATTTTCTAACTACAAAAGTAAATCTCAACATTTTCTTTAACTGCTGCTCACTTTTCAGGCTAAAATCTCTTTCATGTTCTTCAAAAGAAATTTTACTTTCTAGGAACCTTATAAATCATTTACCATACATCATTCAAATCTCCTCCATACTCTATCTAGAATACAGTTAACAGTGCTTGTTTAATACTTTCTGCCTGATAACCACCTAGAATTTTGTGGAATGTGCTGCCCATCTTCATATTCTCCCAAGGATATGGATATAATTTAGATTCTGAACTCAAGGAAGGGTTTATGTTAAGCAATTAATTCAATTTTATTCAACACATTTTATGTAATCAAACTTGTCTTTTTAAGAAGTAATTGGTGTCTGGTTTAGATTTTTCCCTCATGTTCCAGTTAATTCTACAACCTTTCTAAAATTAGAATTTCTTGTCTACCCTTAAACTAGTTATTAAGTGCTACTGAACATTCCATAAAATTCATGGGAAAAGATTCATCCATTACATATATGCAAAGTAAAAAGATTATTTTAGGCTACCACAACATCTAGAATACTACTGTGAACAGTAAAGACTCTTGATTGTAATAAGCTGAAAACCAGTTTAAAAATGAATTTTATCACAAGTCAATCAGTATATGCTGTGAACAGTTCTACGACTATCAAATGCTCTGGCAGCAAGTAACCAAAAATTAACCATCTGCAACTCTTGAAGTTTATTGTAAAATCATATACAAACAAGAAACATTCTAAATTACATTTATTTATTTATTTATTTTTTGAGACAGAGTTTCACTCGTCACCCAGGCTAGAATACAATCGTGCAATCTTGGCTCACTGTAACCTCCACCTTCCTGGTTCAAGTGATTCTCCTGCCTCAGCCTCCTGAGTAGCTGGGATTACAGGCATGTACCAGCACACCTGGCTAATTTTTGTATTTTTAATAGAGACAGGGTTTCGCCATGTTGGCCAGGCTGGTCTCAAACTCCTGACTTCAGGAGACTCACCCGCCTCAGCCTCCCAAAGTGCTGGGATTACAGGCCTGAGTCACCACGCCTGGCCTCTAAACTATATTTTAAGGCTTCATCTTGGGTAGTGTTTTTCAAGCTAAGGACTGCAATTTATTAGTGGATCCAAAATCAATTTAATGAGTCCAGACCAGCAAATGAAGAAGGGAAGGGTGAGAAAGAGAAGGAATAAATAGAGAACATCTGAGTGCACAGGTAGTTAAGAGTACGATTTCATTAACTTTTTTCTCTATGTACATAGTACCCGAAGCAATGTGTATTTTAAGGGTGGGTTTGAGTAAACGTTAGGAAACACTAATCTGGGAGACAAACAGAAGTGGAAAGGATAAAGCAACGGAACTGTCAGAATTACCAAATTGTGGCTTAGGAGGTGAGCAAGACTAACAGCTTCTATTGACTAGGAGACAGAGGTTTTGGAAACTCCCATAGATTTGTAAAAGCGAGACATCCCTATGTGAAAAATGACAAAGCACTTTTTCCTCTTACAGTAAGCCTAGGACAATGCGTAGCAAAGCTTGTGGTTGTCACCACTGATATTTTTATCCCTTCAAACTTACAAAGGTGGCAGAGGTCAACCTTTACTCTCTCCTAACTCTTAGGCACATTGAATGCGGTTAAGATACAGTAGCCCCTGAAAGATAATTGCAGGTCCTTGAACAACTACTTCTAGAAAACATTATATTCTAGATTACAATTTAGAGTTTCAGGTAAGACTCTGGCATTCAGAAAAGTTAATTTGGAAGTACAACAGTCACATATCAGAGCCCATAAAATCGTCATCTGGAAAGTAGCACCAAAATAAACAACAAAAATTTTTTTTATGTATGTGAAATGTTTCAAAAATCTGAAGCACACCTTAGAGTCATTTCATTTTCAAGAGTCACTCTGTGAAGAATTAATATTGGAGTTCCCTAAATATTGGCCAATCAACCTGCTTTTCTTTGTTAACAGTGATTGTGAATATTCCGTTTCATTAACAGAGCTAATTATTTTTGAAGCCTTTTAAAACACACACACACACACACACACACTTTTTACTGTATAGACGACAGTTTCATAAATTACAGCTAGTATCTGTTCTAAGAGGCTCAAGGCGACAGCTATTTCTTAGGATGCATCCACTACCCATTACAACTACTATATATTCTAAGTTACCCAATTCCCACTATTGTTATAGAACCACATCCACCCCATACTATTGTTACAGCCCTTTTTCACTATTATAAACCCACATATGGTTAGAGACAGAAGAGGACAAAAAACATGCAGCCATAAAGAGGATTTCTCAGTTCCAGGGTGAAGGGTTCCCTTTAATCTCTGCTGATATAGTTTAATGTTCTGCCTGGTTCACTACCTCCTTTTTTTTTTTACACTTTGAAACTTGCTGTGGCTTGAGACATCAACCTTTGGCATAATCACCTGCTGGTTTTATAATCTGCGGCCCACACTGTTGGAAAAAGGAGTTTCAGTCTTTGCTTACTAACAATTTTGTGTTCCTCACTGAACACAAATTCCAAAAAAGATAAAACTTTGATAGGCCCCTACCAGAAAGTCACTTTGTGTACAAGTACTAAAGAATGCACCAAACAAATTGAGGGGTTCACAGCCTCTTATCCCTCGAGGCAAAAGACTTCTAGTTCAAACACTGATGACACAGGTTTTAATGAAAGAAGAGCCCATTTATTTATCTATTCCGATCAGACATCACAGAAATTCAATTCTTATTATAGTAGAGGACAAAGCTGGACAATCCTCATCACCCTAAATTAAAGATACCTCTCAATTTCTTCTCTCTTCTGGGCCTTTACACCAAACCTAGAGCAGAACTATACCCACCTTCAGGGCAGAAGAAACAACGTAATAGCTTATTGATCTCTGGTGTAGACCCAAACCCACAAGTCATCAGGCAAGCAGGGATTACAGCCACTTGATGCAGCTAACAATCAAAAGTCGTGTACTGGGTTTTTGGTTCCACACAAGCACACCTCTGGCAATTACCCCTACATAAAAAATGGACCAAACTACTCTCCTCACCAAAACAAACAAAAATACTACTAATCAGGTACGGGAGCAACACATCCTTAATTGTACCAAAAAGAATTTCTTGGCTGTCAGTAAATGCCCAATTACGTTCATTAATTCTTCATTTAGCGTCACTTGCCAGGTTTCAAAAGCCACCATCACATTCAATTCCGTAGATAAATGCGTTCAAAAGAGATAACACTTGCTGACAAATTGGCTGTTGACTAAACCTCACCACCACCACCATTATACTAGTCAAATCAATGTTTGTGGCAAATGAATTAGACTTTTTATAAGTAAAATTTACCAAAGTAATGATATCTTCTAATTCTTTTTCTGGAGAAATCAAAGCAACACTCCAAAAAGGAAAGGTTAAAACTGAGCTCTCTGAAATACCTATTCAGTGTGTTTAACTGATGAACTAAGAACGGTGAAGTCAGAAGTGTAACTTAATTATCTTAAGAGACAAATGTCCTTTGCAATTAATTCCATTCAGCTCTTGCTCAGACCCCAACGCAATATAAAGCTGTCCGCACAGTCTTCAGCCTTCTCTTAACCCGAAAGGAGTTATCTCTAACCCGATCCATCGACTGGAATAAAGTAACAGTGACCACAGCGGCGGACGATGATGGATGAAATTACAATTGAACTAAGAGTCAGGACAGATGTGTACACCCTAACAGGAGAGACTGAGGTGGGGCTGGAAACTATTTTCTGGCTTTCTCCCGCGTGCTGCTCCCGGGGAACCAACAGGACCCTGCACGCCCGGATTCGGCAGAGCCCTTGCCCCCGAGGTGGAGGAGTGGGGAGAAGTCAGCGGGAAGCCTTTTCAGGGAATCGAGTAGGACAAGGGCTGGCGCGGTGGGAATGTCACCGGTGAGAGAACTTCCTAACCCCGGGTTGAGGGGGCGGGGGGAAGGACCGTCCCGGCAGCGGCGGGGGCGAGCTCCTCTGCTTTCTCACAGTCAAGCATCTTTGTGTGTGGATTGTGCCGGGCTACGGGTCCTCGAGCAGCTGGCCGCGGGGGCCCTCGAACCCAGGTCGGGAAGTCCGCCAGCCACCCACTCGCTCCGCCGGGGCCCTCCCGGCCGGGGCCCCCAGCCCCTCTCCACCACCCGAGGGTCTGGAGGTGGGCGAGTGGAGAAAAGCATCTCCGTGTGGGGACACCCGTTCCGCCACATCCACCCCCTCACCGGTCTTTGTCCCGCCGGTAGCCAGGGTCTCCGCGGGAGTCTCCAGGGGAACCCCCGTCCTGGAGGCCTCGGGGCCCGGGTCGCCTCAGCTTTGTTCGGTCAGCGGGGCGCGGGGACGCGGACACTTACCGTACACCCCAGCGAGGAAAAGCAAGAGCAACGCAGACCTCCACCGCGGAGACTCTTTTGTGCTCCAGCGACGGGCCATAACCACAGCAGATGGAGAGAGAGAGGAGGAGACGGAGGAGGAGGGAGGAGGAGCTGGAGGTAGACGCCGCCGCCGCCGCCGCCGAGCCACCGGCTGCTCCCTGCGCTCTCCGCGGCTGCGGGAGGGGGAGGGGAGGGGCCGTCGCCGCCCGCGCGCGCTCCCTCCTCCCTCCTCCCTCCGGCTCGGCTGCTCCCACCCCGGGCGGTGCGAGAGCCCCACGCGGGGAGGCCCTCCTGGGGGCAAGGGCAAGGTGCTCGCGCGCCAGCGCGAGACGAGAGGGTGGCGGACGCCGGACTCCGGCCTCGCGCCGCTCGGGCTAGTCGGCGCCGCCACTCGCCGCCGCCACTCGCCAGGCTGAGCGCGCGCCCATCCGTGCGATCGGCATTCCCCTGGCCCGCCTGCCTCGGTTCCCTCCCCGCGCTCCGCTGGACTTTCCAAGTTTCGGGCCGATTTCCACGCGACGGGAGCCCAAGGAGCAAGGCAGCGCCAATCGATGAGAGAGCGTGCGAACGCCGGCTGCTGGATGCCCAGGGGCTGGAGCGCGGGGTGTGTGGAGGAGCACGGTCGCTGTCCGAGGCCTGGGCTCTGGCCCAGCGGTTTGGGGGTGGGGGGATACCAGCTGGGAGGCTGAAAGTGGTTCCGTGTTGGGGGAGGCGTGGATGGTCTGAAGCTGAGAACTTGGGAGTTCCTTCCTCTATCCGGTACCCCCAAGTCTCCACTTGCTGTCGGCGCGGAGCTTCGAGTGGGGGTGGGCTCAAGTTAGTGCGGCCAACCTGGCAGCTGGTCGGTCAAGGGACAGTGTGGACTCCCACGCTCAAGGTGCCCGGAATGAGTCGGGCAAGGCTTGTGCAGAGCCCCTCCAGTCTGGCGTGGAAGCCCCAAGAGGTCATTTGACATCTCACGCTGGGTCGGGTGCAGCTGGGCCAGGATGTTCGGCAGGGCTGGAGCCGACTTTCAGGGTAGATATACTGAAAGGAGGATTCGCCCATCACGCTGCAGTTTCCCTAAAGCTCTTTCCTCACTCCCAACAAATGGGAGTCCTCCTTTACTTAGATCCCCAGAACACTTTTCTAAGTACGTCTGTAGTGACGCTGGCACATCAGACCTTACCCCATGTGTTTTTAAAGCGTTTGTCTACAACGTCTTATTTATATTAGATTGTATCGTTGCCCTTTGCAAGCACTCTCCATGCTATTCATTGAAGACCTACACTGCATCATGCTGTCCTATTGACATAGGTTGTCACTTTTTAATCCCAAACATCCTTGTGAGATAAATATTACCCATGTTTTATAAAAAAGAGAGAGATTAAATTACTCATGGCAAGTAAGTTGTTTGAAAGTTTTTCTCATTCCAAAGTAAAGATTGTTGCCCCTATACCACAGCAAACTCTCTAGCACAATGCTTAGTGCCTAGTAATGTGTCGGAATTGGTGCCTGCCAGGGGGTTCGTGGTCTCCCTGACTTCAAGAATGAAGCTGCAGACCTTCCAGGTGACTGTTACAGCTCTTAAAGATGGCACGGACTCAAAGAGTGAGCGGTAACAAGGTTTATTGCGAAGAGCAAAAGGACAGCTTCCACAGCAGGGAAGAGGACCCCAGGTGCTGGCTGGTGGTGGCCAGCTTTTATTCCCTTGTGGTCCCCTCCCATGTTCCGTTTCTGTCCTATCAGAGTGCCCCTCTTTCAATCCTCCCCGCGATTGGCTACCTTTCGAATCCTGCTGATTGGTGCGTTTTACAGAGTGCTGATTGGTGCATTTTACAGAGCGCTGATTGGTGCATTTTACAATCCTCTTGTAAGACAGGAAAGTTCCTCAAGTCCCCACTCGACCCAGGAAGTTCAGCTGGCCTCACCTCTCAGTAAGTAAATGTTAAAATTTAAAACATACTTTCTGGGGAATACATTTAGGCTTTTCCTCTGTCTCCTGCCGATTTGCCCCCTTTTAAGTTTTTTTTTAAAACCAGGAAATGCTATTCCAAAAGATAAGAGAAAAATGTATTAATAAGTATTACAAAAATCTAATAATTAACAAATCATCTGGTAAAAAAAGCAACCAGCACTCCAAAAATGTTTTCCATTCTTGTTGGAAAGAAGCAACTTCAGTGTTTTTCACTAAACAAATTGCAGTTGTCTTTCCTAATTTTGGGATTCTAAACTCTACTTTCTTGTTTCTTAAGATTGCTTTCTCTAAATTGCGCTTCCATGAGAGCTGTGTTAAGAACAGGCCACAAGCAGAGTGAAGAAGCAGACTGGACTGCATCCTCCCCTGTCCACTTTTAGTACCATTCAAGGAATCCTGTCCCGAACACGAGACACACAGTGCCCTCATCAGTTCCTGTCACACCCCTCCCACCCCTACACTTGCTCATCCACCCAGATGTGTCTTCTCAGACTTGCCAGGTTATCAAACTTTTGGGTATCTGGACCCCCCATAACACTTACAATTTGGTGAGGACACCAAAGAACTTTTATTTATGTGGGTCATAGCTATTGATATTTAGCATTTAGAAATTAAAATAGAAAAAAAAGAATTTATTTCAAATTCATTTAAAATAAAACATGCATTACAAGTTTACATAACTCTGCTTTCCAAAACAAACACAAAAAGTTAAGAAGAGTGGCTTTGTTTTTGCACTTTTATAAATCTCCCTAATGGCTGGTTTAATAGAAGACAGCTGGATTCTCATATCTGCTTCTGCATCCAATCTGTTGCAATATGTTGTTTTGGTTGAAGTATATGAAGAAAATCTAGACTCATGCAATATATAAATTGGCAAAGGGAGAACTTCATGTACTTTCCTGAAATAGTCTTAGTGACACCCCGCTAACCCCCACCACCCCCAGAAAAACTTTGAGAAATGTAGATCTAGGTGTCTGCCTTAATGCCTTCAAAATCTAAGTATTTTGTTTTTTTATTAGAGGGCTCTAATAAGTACTCAATGTTCACCAGTGAAGGGTATTTATATTTTTTGAGGGAACATTTTTATTTATTGAAAACAGTTATAGTAGGATATCAGACGTTAATAAGCATCACATCACAGAATAGGTACTCAATGTTACTCCCTTTTTCTCACCTAATCTACCTAGCTGGCCATCTGGGCTGATACATCAAATTGTTCATCTGTGAGAAAGCACTTTGAAATCCAGAAAACTATAGCTATGCAGTGGTTAATATTGGTAACAATTCCATTGCAGTTGTACTACTAGTTGATTTTGCTTGGCCAGTGTTCTGGACTGCATGATTTAAAGCATAAATCATGCCCCTGAGACCCATATCATTCTTAATCTGAGTCCTCTGGATCCACCGATGGGCTTCAAAGAATCTTAAGCCTTCTGAAATTATATGAAGATTTTGTGTTCATGTACTTTTATAGAGAGAAGACATTATTTTCAGCAGATTCTTAAAATATTGTGTCAACCATTTTCTTAAAAGTTTGAGAAAAACTGAATGAGGCAACCATTTGAGTTGCTGCTTAATCCTTTTCCAGGTGGTTCTGAAGCTCCTCAGGTACATGCAGTTGGGAGTGGAGCAGTACAGGGACTGCTTCTTTTTCCCTTGACATATTTTGAAAAGGGCTACAATCTTCCACTTTATGGAAACATGCCCTTAAATAATCCTTTTGTTTGATTTTAAACTTCTCTTTTTTCCTTGTTTGGCTATCATCACATATAATGGTCTAATTTTTGTCACCAATTAAAATTTGCTCCATCCTAATGTAGACTCTGCTTCATTTAGTAGCATTTGAAAATCTCATCAACACTGAGGTTAGACTGGGGAGCATTATCACTCCCACTCTGAGAATCATCTTTTATTGGAAAGAAAATTGATGATAGTGAGTTTTCTATTCAGCCTTCTGCCAGAGAAAGTTACATCTTTTAACTCCCCCTCAAAGGAATATTGTGTTTAAAAAAGAAAAACAAACTTGAGAAAAAACATATAACTAACTAAAAAAAGACAGTTTTTTAAGATTGAAGTCAAGTAAATGAGATCCCTTTACAAATGAATTCTAATTTCCATTGGTGTTGAATAATATAGGCTAGCAAATGAGATCCATCAATCTAGGTAACTTCTATACCAGTTCACTAGCACATTTATTGTGGTTAAATATTCTGGGCTGTGACAGCATACCCGCCATTGTACCAAGTAGTCAAATATATAATCCTGGCTCTAAATTAACTAATCCAAATCCGAATAGATTTAGTTTTTCCCTCATAAGTTCAACTTAATTGTAAAACCAGACCATAGAGCATGCAATAACTTGTAGTGGTAATAACATCTATCTCTTGTAAACATAGAAAACAATTGCCCTCACCACGAAAAAAGAAGTAAAGGGAGCATTAACTACAGACATTGGCATATATAAAGAGATACTCTGAGCTTTTTTGTTGTTGTTTAACTGCGAAGTTTCAAAATGCACATAACTTTGTGTTTAAGTTCTGATGATTGACTGAGGATATGAGCTAGAAATGTATGTAGGATGAAATCTCATTCCATGTCTCTCCATGAGCCCATCAGAAATGAATTTGGCTGCTGTGATGGCAATCCGATGGCTCTTTATAGGGAAATACTGCTAATTTCAGGCATATATAACTTATTTGTTTTTATTCTGCCTAAATCCAAAAAAGATTTGAGGTTCCCCAGTATATTTGGCAAATATAGTTACCCCTTGGTATATGCAGGGGATGGGTTCCAGGACACCTCCCCCTCCCATATAGCAAAATCCGTGTCTACTTAAGTCCAGTGGACTCTACGGGACCAGAACTCACCTATATAACAGCAGCCTTCCTATATGCAGGTTTCATACCATCAATATTTGATCTATGTTTGGTTGAAAAAAAAAAATCCACATAATAAGTGGATCCAAGCACTTCAAACCTGTGTTGTTCAAGGGTCAACTCTATAGTATACTGTAACGGATAAAGGCTGACATGGTTTGGATTCATGACCCGCCCAAACCTCATGTCCAGTTGTAATCCCCAGTGTTGGAGGAGAGGCCTGGAGGGAGGTGATTGGATCATTGGGGTGGATTTCCCCCTTGCTGTCCTCGCAATAGTGAGTTCTCATGAGATCCAGTTGTTTAAAAGCATGTAGTGTCTCCCTCTTTACTCTCTTCCTCCTGCTCCAGCCATTTAGGTTGTGTCTGCTTCCCCTTCGCCTTCTGCCATGATTGTTAGTTTCCTGAGGCCTCCCCTGCCATGCTTCCTGTACAGCCTGTGGAACTGTGAGTCAATTAAACCTCTTTTCTTTATAAATTACCCAGTCTCAAGTAGTTCTTTATAGCAATGCAAGAACAGACTATTACAAGGTATAAGCCTAAGAGTTTAACTGTGCTGGGTTTGATCTAGGTGTTCAACCTTAGTAAAGAACCTAACTTCTTGTACCTCATATTTCCTCCTATAAAACAGGAAAAAAATGGGGGCTTCTTTGATCATCTACATACCTTTGAGATAATAATTGCTACAATATATTGAATGCCTATGGTATGCTATGCATTTAGTCCTCAAACAATCCTGTGATTTTGATACTATGATTATCCCCATTTTTCAAAAGAACAGGCACAGAGATATTCAGTAATTATCTCAAGATCACAGTAAATGGACAGCATTTAGACTCAGGCAGTTTGACTCTAGAGCATGCTCTCTTAAATCATTTTACCAAGTTGTATGTAAAGCACTTAATATACCACCAGGCACCTACGAGGTACTCAGTAAATAGCAGCTACTGTTATTAAACATATAAATGACATAACCAAAATGATCCTATTTTCTCATATCATGCAATTTAAAATAAAATCTATATAGTTATTTTTCTGTCTCCTGTTTCCCAGAAATAACCCATACTAACTCAAATTCTGTTTAAGCTAAATAGACATAAACCTCATTTAGATTTATTTTTTAAAGTTTTATTTCCTTGAATTTTTGAAAATAGCAAGTGAATATAAATTAGAAGAGCCATAAGTCTGGCTTTTTGCTGCTTGTAGTAATTTTTTTTGTTGACCTTGGAGTCAGTATTTATAGTTTCCTTTGAAGATCAGAGAACCCTAGGTTGCTTATTGCCCTAATCTTCAGAAAAGATCTATGACAGATTTTTTCTGATCTCAAAGAATACGTCAAATCATATGAAACTGCTCAGTTATCAGCCATGAAAACACAGGTCATTTCTACCAAAGAATAGATTACTCCAGCTTCATCATGAAAAGAATATTCTCCTTGGAAATACTCAGGCCGGTTTGCATTTTGAATACATACCAGCTGTGATGGAAAAGAACAGTCTAAGCCTTTCGATTCCCAGAGTCCACTGCCTCACTTGCACAGCACAGGACATGAAAGAAATTGTGTCAAAAGCAGTTCAATTTAAAAATTTTATTCTTGTACTCAATAAAGCAAATTAAGTGAAAAAAGTTAAGCACTTTAGAACATTATGTTGACTGGCTCTAGTCACCAGTGCACTTTACTCCAGTCACGACAACATTTTTTCCTATGTAATTAGTAGCTCTGTTTAAGTACAGACGCTCCTCAGATGGTAACTCCAATTTATAAATACCCATATATACACAATTTCACAAAATACTTCCAGCTTTTAAATGCCTGACTTAAAGGCAATTAATGGCAATGAACAGGTAGAGACCTGTTATTTGGAGGTTGCCTCAACTGGCCTGCGAGTGGGGAAGAAAGGTCAAGTCCTAGAGCAGCTGTGCTGACTGTGTTCCTTCTGGATTAGATTCTCAGCAGTTCTAATCTTCAGCACTCCAGAGACTGGGATATATAGGCACCAGGCTCCTCTGGACATTCTGTGCTTTTTCATTGCCTCAGACAGGCAGAAGCAGTCACCCAGGCTGCCTACCATGCACACTTATTCTTCCCCACTCACATCCCATCTTCCTGTTCAGTGGATGATGTCTTTCAAGAAGTCTGTTCTCATAGCATTGGCCACACTCATCAGAATAGTTAACCAATTTCCCCACAAGCCTCCTCCTGGTACAGGCTCCTCTTGCTGGCAAGGCACTTCATGGACATTCCTTATAACTCTGAACAAATAGTGTTAAGAATTGAGACATGGACCTCTCTCTGAAGATGAGAGAAGTACTCTCAATTCACTAATCCCATCTATAGCTTATTGATTGGTGCATTTGCAGATATGGGGAGTAGAATTAGAATATTCGGATTCTCCTGTCTTCATTGAGGAAGAGAAATAAGGAAAGTGAGGAGGAGAGAAAGCTCCAGATCGACAGGGACTTTTGTGTTTTGTTCACTGGAAGCACCTGAAAGAGGGCCTGTCACCAAATAGATGCTCAGTAAACATTTATTCAGTGAATAAATAAAGAAGCTCAAGACTTAAATAGATTCTTGGGGAAAATGAGAAGCCAAGCTATTAGGCAGGGGTAATGCAGTGGAGAGAGAGAGAGATATGACAGATACTTGTCTGGACATTAGTGCCCGAGTGGCCTTCCAGTGAAAACTGCTAGGTTTGGAGCCCAGGCACAAAGGGAGTGAATCTTTGATGCCTGGTCTTAGAAACAGCCAATAAATATCACTGCAGGATGAGACCCACATATTCTCATGTGCTGATATTCAACATATTGCCTAATGAGATTTTTTTCAAATACAAATCTGGTATTGAAGCCATAGTTTTCTATTATTTTATTGTCAATGTTTAATATTTCCTCTATACTAGTTGTGGGCTTTTTATAGCCTCAGTTGGCCTTATGTGACCTATAAGTTGGATACTACTTATTTTATTGACTATTAAAATAAACAGGACTTTTGTTCTGTAACTCAGCAGAAGCCCTTAGAAAAGAAGTCTTTTCAAAACATTCTTCAGAAAGGTGTGAGCTAACACTTTGCTTCAGATGTGCAGACAGATTCCAATTCTGTTGTCTATCAAGTTAAACTGTTCCTTAGAATTAGTCGAAGAGGTGATGAAATTAATGCCCAGTGTGAAGTCAGGATCAGGGAACAGAGAAGGGAACCCAAATAGCTAGACCTTTGAAGTGTGAATTCAAGATGTGTTCAATGCATTATGAATTTCTGGGCCATCAGTCACTAACATATGAGAATGATAAGTTTAAAGAGCGCTTTCCAACTTTGAAACTCCAAAATAAATTATCTTTATTATTCATCATTTGCTATTACCAATATTGTCTTCTGTCCATCAATGTGTATTTGCTAAAGTTGATGGTTCAGCAAAATAAAATCAATTCTCTAAAAATTAACTAGAATGTTGAGATTTTACTGATAATCCACTCTATATTTTTGAATACTTGAAATATGCTAAAGATTGTAGACAGTGTAGATGTTCACATTACCTGACTCAATCACCAAACCGTGGAGGTTCTACTCTGTCAGGCTAGTCCTTGTAGATACAACAGAGCTTATAATCTAGTGGGGGAGACAGATATATCAATAAATATAAACAACACTCATTCATTCAGTAAGTATTTATTGAGCACCTAGTATGTGCCAGTGATTGTTCCAGGTGCTGGGACTGTTCAGTGAACAAACATGGTAACAGTAGAGATACATATGTGTGAGATACACCAGAACCACAGGGGAGAATTAGAGAAGTTTTCACAGAGGAAAAACACTTGATTTGAGAAATGAAGAATGAGTAGGAGACGGCCAGTAAAGAAGGAGATTTGCGAGGGGTAATACAAAAGCATTGAAGGCAGAGGAATGTCAAGTAGAGATAGGAGAAGAGAACAGGGTGTGTTCTGGGAATATAGAGTAGTTTGGTATTGCTGATTCAATAGGGGTAGAGGAAGGTGAGGAAATCAAACTATAATCAGGAATTACATCACCAAAGATTACAAGTGACATGCAAATAAGTGTAGTTTTATTTTGTATGATGCAGGATTTGGGGAGCCTTGAAAGAATTTTGAGCAGAGGAGTCAGGCTCCATTTTGTTAGAGCCCAGCATGGGAGGAAATGGAAAGGCGGAGAGCAGTCAGAAGGGGGTTACAGACAGTAGCGAGGAGATTAGATGGACTGAGGAGTGCCCAGGAGTGGTAGGAATGGGGAGTAGAGAACACAGTCAGTGGTTGTGTAGCAGATAGAATTTAAGACTCTCAGATTTCTAGTTTGAGCAACTAGATGGAGTGAAGTAGGGAGAAGAGGACAGAGAAAATAATGAGTGTAACTTAGAACCAGCACATTCAGGTAGAGAAATTCAACAGGCAATTGGGTATACTGTGTATTTCAGAGGAGAAAAATGGGCCCAAGGTAGAAGATGATTGGCATTGATAAGATTGCTTCTGGAGAGGACGAAGTTTCCCTTAGAGAATATGGAAAACATCAGTATTGCAGGGGTCAGAGATGGTAGAGGAAGAGGAACCTACAACAAGAGGAGAGAGAGAGAAGGTATGGCCAGTGGGTGGGAAGAGACGAAGAAAAGTCTGGTATTGTAGACACCAAGTAAAGAAAATTTTACAAAAAAAGGAAAGGTAAAGTGCGTCTGTGCCAGAGAGAGCTCAAGTAATAAAAGGTCAAGAGGTGAAGAGGAACTAACAGAATTGCCTACAAGAAAGTCTAATGTTCTTACCCAGAGGCCTCTACAGAAACTTCTTTGGCCTTTGATTTAGATCACAGCTGAATTCTTGGTGATCTTTATTTATTTATTTTTTCGGATTTCATCAAGAATTTTGTCCTTTTTTATTTTTTCCCCTCAGCCTGTTAGGTTACAGCATTATCCATTTCAAAGTTAAACTTAGGGATTTCTAAATTCGGCATGGACCCTGGATACAACATTGAAGTATGTAAAGTTTGTCTTCACCACCCAGTGGTTCCTTTATTTCCCCTCTGTTCTCCCCAGCCTTGCTTACATTCTCTTCCTTCGACTTCAGGCTCCCAATGTGTTGATGCTTTCTTACCCTCTCCCTTCCTCCATCGGAAATGATTCCTGGCAAAAAAAAAAAAAACAAAACTTTGTAAACAAATCCACCTTGAAGCCAAATATGGTTACTCTTCTAGAGTATTTATAATTTAATGGGTCATTAGTGGAAGTGTCAGGGTGGAGAGATTTGAGGTCAGGGATGTTTCCCCAATTCCCTTCTAAGGTGACCCCTTACTGCACAGCAATCCTTCCCTGAGATAGAAGACAAGTTGGTGCAAGAATGCCTAATTATTCCTCCTAGAGCCATACTACACCTTTAGAAGACTTAAAGGTCACAAACATTTATTATATCAGTAATGTTCTTTTTGGCAATTATATTTTTGGCTGATAGTATTTCAGTGTACTCAGTTGCTAACATAATTGCCAAAGAACACGTATCCTTTATCTTGTTTAATGCCAATTACTCTGTCACTATTTTGCTTGGCACTATTGGAATAACTTCAAATGTGGTATGGGACAGACAAGTTCAGCTCTACAGAAGCCAAATATATCAATGTCTACTGAATCAGCTGTTCCCTATTACATTTTTTAATCAGTATTAATAACTGATTTCTGTACAGCCAAGTAGTTTGATCGTGCTTTAATTTAATTCAGTTGTTTAGAAAGGGAAAACAATCTCATTATTCGTTTTTAAGATTCATTTTATGTGTGCAGTAAGTATAGATACCACGTTTCCTAAAACAGTCTCTGCCGAAGTTCTCTGATTGGAAAAAAATAATAGCTCAGTGAGTGAAAAATTTTATTGTTATGAACTTCGTTTTTAAAAGTAAAGGTAAATGACAAAGAGGATTTGCCTATTCTCATATGCAATGGAAAACTATATTAACTTTTGTTCAGTGTATCATTTAAAATGTGTTATGCTGTCATGGGTATGTTTGTATCTCATGTAAATTATTTATGCTCTTAATCCTTTGTTAACATTTAAGCCTCAGGGAGCAAGGTTCCTAATAAACGCACTGTGTAAAAATATTCTTTTACCAAAAGAGAGGAGAAAGTGTACAAGCCCAAAGATATCCTAACCATCAAAGGCCCATTATCAGAGGCGTGTGTGGACCAGCGAGCTCATCCTGCCCAGAATGCTCAGTCTTAACGCTCCTCATGGTCAGGAAGCAGTGGATCTGCAATGCTTTCCCTTTTATTTGTGTTGTGTAAGAAATGCGAAGGAAAATCTCTAGTACATCCCTTAATAGTCTCACTAGAATAGATTGGGTGAACTGATAATGACTACAGTATTTAAAGAAAAGTACTCTCTAAGAAATAGAAGCATTACTCCAAATGAATGATGAGAACTTTATTATCAGAAAAGAGAGCTAGGCACAGAAATGTAGGAATAGAAATAATCTACTCAGGACCTGGTGTGATTGTATTTTCTCTGAGGTGTTGTCAAGGACCATTAAGCAGAAGAGGCATTTATAGAATCATAAGACTGTCAGAACGGAAAGGGTCATCTTTAGTCCAATCTTCTAATTTTACAGGTGAGAAAACCCAGGCCCATTTTTATAAGGGTAATAATACCCTGTGAATTCTGTTGAGGGACAGGCATTCTTGGGGAAATGGGGACCTAGAAGTAGACCTTGGGCAGAGGTGAGGGAGGAAAGACAGGCTGGTTTTCAGAAAGGGAGTCCAAACTCCCGGAAAGAGCATGGCACAAAGCCGGGCGCAGTGGCTCATGCCTGCAATCCTAGTACTTTGAGAGGCTGAGGCAGGCAGATTGCCTGAGCTCAGGAGTTTGAGACCAGCCTGAGAAACATGGCAAAATGCCATCTCTACTAAAAATACAACAAATTAGCCGGGCATGGTGGCAGGCGCCTGTAGTCCCAGATACTCGGGAGGCTGATTCAGGAGAATCGCTTGAACCCAGGAGGCGGAGGTTGCAGTGGGCTGAGATCGCATCACTGCACTCCAGCCTGGGCGACAGAGTGAGACTCTGTCTCCAAAAAAAGAAGAGCATGGCACATGAAGGGCTGAGATGGCAGGAGTATTCCAACAGATGGATAGCACATAGCTGTTACTGGGAGGCCAATCTGTTGGCACGTGTACATCTAGGTAGGTAGTGAACCCTGAGCAGGTAGCTGGGGCCTTAGTTATTCATCTTCAATCCAGAGGCAGATGTCTTGCCCCTAGAAAGAAAGAAAGTCTAACAAGAGCAAGACAAGGCTTCAATCCCAGAAAGACTGGGATGCCAACTAGGTTAAAAATAGATAATCAGTATCATTAGACTGGATGTTCAAGGTGAGTATTACAGCTTCGGAGCAAGAGAGATTCCTAGTACTGGGGCACAGGGTCAGAGCTCACAGAAACAAAGTAGAAAAATGGTGTGTTCCAAGATGCTAAGGTAGAAGCCCCTACATTCTTCTTAAGAGAAGGATTTTTCTAAGAAACCCTAGTATGTGGAAATTCAGTGGTTCCAGCTGTGAGAATAGGGCTTCAAATCCTGTGAAACTACATTTAGACACTACTAATATCCCGGACTCAACTTGATTTAAAGCAATTTTTGTGCATTATCAGGTTACTTTTCACATTTAATAGATGTCTTAGTCCATTCAATTTGCTATAAAAATACTATAGACTAAGTGGCTAGTAAACAATTTATTTCTCACAGTTCTGAAGGCTGCAAAGCCCAAGATTAAGATGCTGACAGATTCAGTTTCTGGTGAGGGATTGCTTCCTGGTTCACAGACAGCAGTCTTTTTGCTGCAACTTCACACGGTAGGAGGAAGTGAAGGAGGTCTCTGGGGTCTCTTTTATAAGGACAGTAATCCCATTTATGAGGGCTCTTCTCTCAAGACCTAATTACCTCCCACAGGCCCCACCTCCAAATACCATCACATGGTCATTAGTATTTAACATATTAATCGTGGGTGTTGGGAAGGAGACAAAAACATTCAGTCTAAGACAATAGATGAACCTAATCTAGGGATTTTACTGTAGCAGTTCTCAAATATAACTTGTATTAGCAACATAGGAATAAAGAAGTAGAAGAAAGCTTGTTCTTTCATTCCTCATTAATAATATTATTTGTTCTCATGCATGAATTTAATAACAGAACTTTGAATAGTGCCTCTTGCTTTTATTTCCAGCAAAAAGAGAAAAGTGAAGAAAATGAAAATATAATTAGAATACGATACCAGATTTCAGATGAGTAGAATAATCTGTGTTCTTTGAAAATTAATGTTATGCATTTCAGCATTTGCTTAGACCCTACCCTGTGAAGGAGCTTTGGACTGAAGGTTAACATGGTGTGATGGTTAATGTTATATGTCAACCTGACTAGGCTATGTGGTACCCAGTTGTTTGGTCGGACACTAGTATAAATATTACTGTAAGGATTTTTTTTAAAAAAATATAATTAACATTTAAATCAGTAGACTTTGTGTAAAGCAGATTACCCTCCATGATGTGAATGGGCCTCTTCCAATCAGGTAAAGGCCTTAAGAACAAAGACTGAGGTTTCCTGAAAAAGGAATTCTCCTTGATACTGCAACATAGAAACTGCGTCAGTCTCCATCCTGTGGAATTTGGACTCAAGACTGCAACATCAACTCTTGCCTGAAATTCCAGCTGCCGATTTGTCCCACAAATTTCAGACTTGATAATCTTTACAATCACATGAGACAATTTCTTAAAATCAATCTCTATCTATATATTTATCATCTATTTATCTATCCTTTTGGTTCTGTTTCTCTGGAAAACTTGGCTCATGCACATGGCCTGTTTTCACACTGAAAGTCAGTCAAATGCAGAAAAATCTTCAACATCACAAGTATAAGAGCTTTGTCTGGTTAGGCCAGAAGCATTTGGATTTCTTTTTTAAGTGTTACCAGGAAAACAACACATCTCAATACATTGTACTTCGATTTCCCATGCCAAGACTTGGTTTCATCTAAATTTGAGTCACAATAAATCTTGCATCTACTGAATCTCTGCCATTTTTCCTTTCAGGAGTTCTTTAAGCCAAGTTTTAGTGGGAATATGTGAAAATAACTGTGAGGCCATGGCAAATAGGAAAATCTGATAATTTGAAGGGCACTTTGATGAGTAGCTTAGATCGTGAATTACGCCAAGCATTTATTTTAAAAATGGTATCAAGTTGAGCAACTGATTTGTTGTTTGCCATCAATTACAAAACATTTAATTAAACCAGAGGTTTAAAAAATACCCTTTCCATTCGTATTTTTATGACGTCTTAAAAATTCGATGTAACCTAAAAGGATCTCCAATTCTCACTTACTGGTTTTGTAAATTGGGTACAGAAAAATTAAATGATTGTGAGTAGTGATTTTTTCTCAGCCCACAGCCAGATTAAAGTTTTGTAAACATGTCAAATCATGTCAACCTACTCAGAAATGTCCAAGGACTTCCTAACTCATTCTGAGAGAAACTAAAGGCCTTTCAAGTTGTACAAGCCATCCCTTGAGCTGCAACTTCCTTCTATGACCCTGGTTGTCACTTTGACTTCATCTCCTAGCATTGTCTTCCTAGTGAGAAAGAGACAGAGAGAACCAAAGAGAGAGAAAGAGAGAAATTTTTAATGAATTGGCTCATGCAATTGTGGGGGCCAGCAAGTCTGAAATCTGCAGGCCAAGCTGGCAGGCTGGAGACTCAGGAAAGAGTTGGTATTGAAGCTCAAATTCAAAGGTAGTCTGGAGGCAAAATTCTTTCTACCTGGGGGAACTTCAGTTTTTGCTCTGAAGGCCTTCCACTGATTGAATTAGGTTCACCTACATTATGGAGGCTAATTTGCTTTACTCTAAGTCTACTGATTTAAATGTTAATCTCATCTAAGAAATACCTTCAAAAAATCTAGCTACATCTAGATTAATGTTTGACAAAATATCTAGGTTCCATGGCCCAGCCAAGTTGACACAAAATTAACCATCACAGTGGTATTATGTGAAGAAATGAGAATCAAACTTAAGTGGAAATGGAAAGGAGAAGAAAGGAAGAATGGTGTGGAAGCAGTAATGGGAAACAAGGGGACATGTACTCCACATCGTCTGACTTAATCCTGGATCAATTTGCTACTTAACTAGAGAGTTTTACTGTCCTGTTACATAGGAATGAGATTGGCTCCTGAATCAGGAACCAAAGTAACCAGATAGGTGTAACACAGTCTTCAGTTGTTAGAGCAAATTAGGGCATGATAGCCCAGATCATTGACATTCTAGCCATATATGTTGAATATACTTGCTTAATTGTTATAACACTTTGCCTCATTTTTCCTAATACCACATATAAAACACTACATGAGATATTTATCACGTGTTAGAACATAGGCATTCTCTGTGCTTGTGTTTACTCAACATATATTTTTATATTTTCCCTACTTCCTGTTTTTAAACTATAAAAATGGTTCTAGAATATCATATGATAATGAGTACTGGGCATTTGGCTTTAATAATAGCAACATTGGTAATGATTATGAACTGTCTTCTCATGTCACCATGAATATCATTCATGGACTGATTCATGTGCCATTTCTAGGCACGTGATCCTAGAAATGTTAATATTCTATCAACTTCACTACAGCAAATAGGACTAAATATGTCATTATATAATCTATGATATGCTAGCCTAGCATATCAAACTGGTCCAACAAGAAGTTACCATCCCAATTTTTAGTGTTACATTATGCTACATATACATTACCCATTTTTAGCTCCAGATATATGAATATTTTTATTATGATTATGGTGAAGACCACCCATTGACTAAGTCTGATTTTCTTAGAAGGAAATATGTGTATTTCCTATTACACAGTTGCTATTTAACAAACCTACCAAGCAGAAGTTGATATTTGACAAACCTTCTGAGCAGAAGTGTACAGCTGTGAATCCAAAGACCTTTCTCTTCATTTTGTGAAATTTCTGACAAATTCATCAGTAAAGGATTTTGTTATGGTCATATATTTGTTCTGTTTCACTGTTGTTTTTATTGTTTTCCTGTTTCTTTAGAATATGCTTTCTTCTTGCTTCTCCTGGTCAGGCTTGAGATAGGAGCTTCTTATAAATATTATTTGAGCAGTGATTTTTTACAAAAGTTACTTTTGCATAATGCTCATAATAACCACCATTTCTTGAATACCCACACTGCTCTTTATGCATATGAATATTGTTAATATCCATAATTTTGACAATTGAGGTAACCGAAGCTTAGAGAGGTGGAGTAACTTATGTAAGATGTCAAAACTAATGAATGGCAGGGAATGATTTGAACCCATCTGTTAGACTCTGAAGCCCTTGTTCTTTCTACTGTGTCATGCTGCATACACTAGCTCATTTTATCTTTTTAGCAATAATAAGTGCTGACATTTTTTGAACACTTAATATGTACCTGTTTTACACATTTGACATATATTCTCTCTTTAATCCTTAAATAGCCTTATAAGGTAGGGACTATTATCTTTCCTTTGTAAAAGAAGAAACGGAGGCACTGGAAGGATAAGTAATGTGCCAAAATCAGATAACTAGTTACTGGTGGAGGTTGGGTAAGTAAAGGAGATGTCATTATGATTCCCATTTTACAGAAGAAGAGACAGATTCAGAGAGATCAATGATTGGTTCATGTTTACAAGGCTGGTAAGTGGCAAAATTGAGTCTCGTTGCTTTTCTGGTTCCAAATTTCATGGCTTTAACAAGGGTAGTATAAGATTATTTTTTAAAAAATAGAGTTTTTAATGGATATTGAAAGATATAAGAGCTGTATAATGAGAACTCTAAGCATTTCCTGTACATAAAACTTAAATGAAGTGAATGCAAGTAAGGGATGCAGAGGAAACACATTAAAAGCACTAAATAACCCTTTCACACCATGAAGGATAACTGTGGGCCATTAAGGAAAAACAACAAAAGACAGCCCAACCAAGCATACAGAAATCAGAAATTAGATTACTCTTTAGAAACAGATGTAACTAGCAATTGTAAAGATATTTTTAAATCTATGCATTAAGGATAACCATTTAACTCTACATCTTTCTTTTCCCTTTTCACCATGTTTAATAGCCAAATCACTTTGGTCACTTCTTTCAACATTTGAAATGCAAGCAATCATGGCTTCATCAGTATAATGCTGTGAAGTTTGTAAAACAAAACTCGAGACCCTGAAAGAATCAATTTCTAAACTCCAAATTCCTCCTTGCTCCTTTCTTTTAAGGAGTGAGTATAACTATTTACTACCAACAGTAAGTATCAGCAATAAATGAGTTTTCATTTAGGCAGAAATTGTTCTCAGTTCTGATTGTGTGAGTAATGTGCTATGATCTCTAGTAGTCGTGGCAAACTTGCCAAACTTTCCAGCCTGGCAGACTCTGCGCTCATTCAATCACATGTCCTATGGGACAACAACAACAAAATTTGAGACAAAGGAAAAATAATAACACAGAAATTTATACTCGTGTAGGAAGTCAGATTTTAATTTTAAAGCACTTTAAATATTATAAACAATAAAATGGGATTATGAGTCTGGTGGAGGTTAGGTGAAACAATGCGATTACTCATCTGAAGGAATCTGTGTTACTAAATTTATATCATTACTGAATCACTCTGTGGCATGGAGTGTATTTTTTAAATTTTTATTTGAGGTTCAGAAGCATATGTGCAGGTTTTGTCATATAGGTCGATATGATTTGGCTGTGTCCCCACCCAATCTGATCTTGAATTGTAGCTCCCATAATCCCCACATGTCCTGGGAGGGACCTGGTCAGAGGTAATTGAATCATGGGGTCAGGTTTTTCCCGTGCTGTTCTCATGATAGTGAGTAAGTATCATGAGATCTGATGGTTTTATAAAGGACAGTTTCCCTGCACACAGTCTCTTGCCTGCTGCCATGTAAGATGTGCCTTTGCTCCTCCTTCACCTTCCGCCATGATTGTAAGGCCTCCCCAGCCATGTGGAACTGTGAGTCCATTTAACCTCCTTTTCTTTATAAATTACCCAGTCTCAGGCGTTTCTTCATAGCAGTATGAAAATGGACTAATTCAGTAAATTGGTACTGCAGAGAGTGGGGCGCT
The DNA here is from genome assembly GCF_029281585.2 of Gorilla gorilla gorilla. Lineage (NCBI taxonomy): Eukaryota > Metazoa > Chordata > Mammalia > Primates > Hominidae > Gorilla > Gorilla gorilla. The sequence goes on from NC_073231.2 coordinate 110,433,669, forward strand.
GCTGTAAAGATACCTGAAAATGTGGAAGTGACTTTGAACCTGGGTAACAGGCAGAGGTCGGAACAGTTTGGAGGAATCAGAAGATGATGGGAAGATGTGGGAATGTTTGGGACTTCCTAGAGACTTGTTGAATGACTTTGACCAAAATGCTGATAGTGACATGGACAATAAAGTCCAGGCTGAGATGGTCTCAGATGGAGATGAGAAACTTGTTGGGAATTGGAATACAGGTCACTCTTGCTATGCAAAGAGACTGGCAGCATTTTGCCCCTGTCCTAGAGATCTGTGGAGTCTTGAACTTGAGAGAGATGATTTGGGGTATCTGGCAGAAGGAATCTCTAAGCAGCAAAGTGTTCAAGAGGAAGCAGAGCATAAAAGTTTGGAAAATTTGCAGCCTGATGATGTGATAGAAAAGAAAAACCCATCTTCTGGGGAGAAATTCAAGCCAGCTGCAGAAATTTGTATAAGTAATGAGGAGCAGAACATTAATCACCAAGACAATGGGGAAAATGTCTCCAGGGCGTGTTAGAGACCTTCACAGCAGCCCCTCCCATCACAGGCTCAGATGCCTAGGAGGGAAAAAGGGTTTCCTGGGCTGGCTACAGGCCCCCCTGCCAATGTGTGCAGTCTTAGGACTTGGTGCCCTGTGTCCCAGCTGCATCAGCTGTGGCAGAGGGGCCCAAGGGACAGCTCAGGCCACGGCTTCAGAGGGTACAAGCCCCAAACCTTGGCAGCTTCCACATGGTGTTGGTCCTGCAGGTGCACAGAAGAGAAGAATTGAGGTGTGGGAACCTCTCCCTAGATTTCAGAGGATGTATGGAAACACCTGGATTTCCAGGCAGAAGTTTGCTGCAGGGGTGGAGCCCTCATGGAGAACCTATGCTAGGGCAGAAGGGAAATATGGGGTCAGAGCCCCCACACAGAGTCCCCACTGGGGCATCACCTAGTGGAGCTGTGAGAAGAAGGCCACTGTCCTCCAGAACTCAGAATGGTAGATGCACTGACAGCTTGCACCATGTGCCTAGAAAAGCTGCAGATACTCAGTGCTAGTCCATGAAAGCAGCCTGAAGGGGGGCTATACCCTGCAAAGCCACAGGGGCAGAGCTGCCCAAGACCATGGGAACCCACCTCTTGCATCAGCATGACCTGGATGTGAGATGTGGAGTCAAAGGAGACCATTTTGGAGCTTTAAGATTTGACTGCCCCACTGGATTTTGAACTTGCATGGGGCCTGTAGCCCCTTCATTTTGGCCAATTTCTCCCATTTGGAATGGGTGTATTTGCCCAATGCCTGTACCCCCATTGTATCTAGGAAGTAATTAACTTGCTTTTGATTTTACAGGCTCATAGGCAGAAGCGACCTGCCTTGTCTCAGATGAGACTTTGGACTGTGGACTTTGGCGTTAATGCTGAAATGAGTTAAGACTTTGGGGGACTATTGGGAAGGGATGGTTTTGAAATGTGAGGGCATGAGATTTGGGAGGGGCCAGGGACAGAATGATGTGGTTTGGCTGTGTCCCCACCTAAATTTCATCTTGAATTGTAGCTCCCATAATTCCCACATGTTGGGGAGGGGCCTGGTGGGAGGTAATTGAATCATGGGGTTGCGTTTTTCCCCATGCTGTCCTCATGAGGGTGAATAAGTCTGATGAGATTTGATGGTTTTATAAAGGGCAGTTCCCCTGCACACAGTCTCTTGCTTGCTGCCATGTAAGACATGCCTTTGCTCCTCCTTTGCCTTCTGCCATGGTTGTAAGGCTTCCCCAGCCTTGTGAAACTGTGAGCCCATTAAACTTCTTTCCATAAATTACCCAGTCTTGGGTATGTCCTTATAGCTGTGTGAGAACAGACTAATACATAGGTAAACTGCATGTCATGGAGGTCTGGTGTACAGATAATTTTGTCAAATGAGTAATAAGCATAGTACTCGACAGGTATTTTTTCTGATCCTCCCCCTCCTAGCATCCATATGTTCTCACCTATCTATAAGAACATGTGATATTTGGTTTTCTGTTCCTGTGTTAGTTTGCTTAGGATAATGGCCTTCAGCTCCATCCATGTTGCTGCAAGGGACATGATCTTGTTCTTTCTTTATGGCTACATAGCATTTGTGGTATATATGTGCCACGTTTTCTTTATCCAGTCTACTGTTGATGGGCTTTACATTGGTTCTATGTCTTTGCTATTGTGAATAGTGCTGCAATGAACATACGCATGTATGTATCTTTATGGTAGAATAATTTATATTCCTTTGGGTATATACCCAATAATGGGATTGCTGGGTTGAATGGTATTTCTGTTTTAACTTCTTTGAAGAATTGCCACATTGCTTTCCACAATAGCTGAGCTAATTTACAATCCCACCAGCAGTGTATAAGCATTCCCTTTTCTTTGCAACCTCACCAGCATCTATTATTTTCTGACTTTTTAGTAATAGTCATCTGACTGGTATGAGATGATATCTCATTGTGGTTTTTATTTGCATTTCTCTAATGATTAATGATATTGAGTATTTAAAAATATGCTTGTTTCTGCTTGTATGTCTTTCTTGAAATGTGTCTTTTCATACTCTTTGCCCATTTTTTTTTTTTTGAGACAGGGTCTGGCTCTGTCATACAGGCTGGAGTGCAGTGGCACAATCATGGCTTACTGCAACCTCTGCCTCCTTGGCTCAAGAGATTTTCCTGCCTCAGCCTCCCAAGTAGCTGGAACTATGGGCTCATGCCACTGTGCCCAGCTAATTTTTCTATTTTTTCAAGACAGGGTTTCACCATGTTGCCCAGGCTGGCCTTGGACTCCTGAGCTCAGGTGATCTGCCTGCCTCAGCCTCCAGCCTCCCAAAGTGCTGGGATTACAGGCATTAGCCACTGCACTTGGCCGTTTGCCCACTTTTTAATGAGGTTTTTTGGTTTTTGCTTGTAAATTTGTTTAAGTTCCTTATGTAGTCTTTGTCAGATGTGTAGATTGCAAATATTTTCTCTCACTCTGTATATGTCTGTTTACTCTGTTGATAGTTTCCTTCCTGAAACTAAAGAGCTATGCAGAAGCTCTTTAGTTTAATTAGATCCCATTTGTCAGTTTTTGCTTTTGTTGCAATTGGTTTTGGTGTCTTCATTATGAAATTTTTGCCAATTCCTATGTTCAGAATGGTATTTCCTAGGTTATCTTCCAGGGTTCTTATAGTTTTAGGTTTTACATTTAGGTCTTTAGTCCATCTTGAGTTGATTTTTGTATATGATGTAAGGTATGAGTCCAGTTTCAATCTTCTGCATATGGCTACCCAGTTATTCCAGCACCATTTATTGAATGGGGAATCCTTTCTCCATTGCTTGCTTTTATTAGTTTTTTGTCAAAGATCAGATGGTCATGGGTGTGCAGCCTTATTTCTGGGCTCTTTATTATGTTCAGTTGTCTATGTGTCTGTTTTTGTACCTGTACCATGCTGTTTTAATTACTGTAGCCCTGTAGTATAGTTTGAAGTTGGGTAATGTGATGTCTCCAGCTTTGTTCTTTTTGCTTAGGATTGCCTTGGCTATTTGGACTCTTTTTTGGTTCCATATAAATTTTTAAATACTTTTATTTTTCTAATTATGTGAAGAATGTCATCTGTAGTTTGATAGGAAAAGCATTGAATTTATAAATTGCTTTGGGCAGGCAGTATGGCCATTTTAACAATATTGATTCTTCCTATCTGTGAAAATGAAATGTTTTACTATTTGTTACAAGTGTCATTTCTGATTTCTTTGAATAGTGTTTTGTAATTCTTGCTGTAGAGCTCTTTCACCTCCCTGGTTAGCTGTATTCCTGGGTATTTTATTCTTTTTGTGGCAATTGTGAATGGGATTCTTTTCATTTTGTTCCCTCTTGCCTGATTCCTCTCGCCAGGATGTCCAATACTATGTTGAATAGGAGTGGTGAGAAAGGGCATCCTTGTCTTGTTTTAAGTTTTAAAGGGGAATGCTTCCAGCTTTTGACCATTGATTATTATGTTGGCTCTGGGTTTGTCATGGATGGGTCTTATTATTTTGAAGTATGTTTCTTCAGTGTCTAGTTTACTGAGGATTTTTTTACATGAAGGAATGTTGAATTTTATTGAAAGCCTTTTCACATCTATTGAGATTGTCATGTGGTTTTTGTTATTCGTTTTGTTTATGTGATGAATTACATTTATTGATTTGTGTATGTTGAACCAATTTTGCATCCCAGGGATAAAGCCTACTTGATTATGGTGGATTAGCTCTTTGATGTGCTGCTGGATTTGATTTGCTAGTATTTTGTTGAGGATTTCTGCATCTGTGTTCATCAAGGATATTGCCCTGAAATTTTCCTTTTTTGTTGTGTCTCTGCCAGGTTTTGGTATCAAGATAATACTGGCCTCAGAGTGAGTTGGGGAGGAGTCGTTTCTCCTCAATTTTTTCGAATAGTTTCAGTAGAAATGACATCAGCTCTTCCTTATACATCTGGTAGAATTAGGCTTTGAATTCGTCTGGTCCTAAGCTGTTTTTTGGTTAGTAGGCTTTTTAATACAGACTGAATTTTGGAACTCATTATGTTCCAAATGTTCCATTATGGTCTGTTCAGGGATTCAGTTTCTTCCTAGTTCAGTCTTGGGAGGGTGTATGCATCCAGGAATTTATCCATTTCTTCTAAATTTTCTGGTTTGTGTTCATAGAGGTGTTCATAAATAGTCTCTGATGGTTTTTTTTTAATTTCTGTGAGGTCAGTGGTAATGTCCCCTTTATAATTTCCAGTTGTGTTTATTTGCATCTTCTTTTTTTTTTCTTTATTAGTCTAGTTAGCAGTCTTTCTATCTTGTTAATGTTTTCAAAGAACCAAGTCCTGGATTAATTGATTTTTTTTTTGTATTGTTTTTCATGACTCAGTTTCATTCAGTTCAGCTCTGATTTTGGTTATCTCTTGTCTTCTGCTAGTTTGGGATTGGTTTTCTCTTGACTCTCTAGTTCTTTTAGTTGTGATATTAGGTTGTTAATTTGAGAACTTTCTAACTTTTGGATTTGGACATTTAGTGCTATAGACTTCCCTCTTACTGCCTTAGCTGTATCCCAGAGATCCTGGTATGTCGTATCTTTGTTCAAACAATTTCTTGATTTCTGCCTCAATTTTATTGTTACCCAAAAGTCATTCAGGAGCAGGTCATTTATTTTTCATGCAATTGTATGGTTTTGAGTGATTTTCCTAGTCTTGATTTCTATTTTTATTGTGCTGTGGTCCAAGAGTGTGGTTGGTATGATTTTGGGTTTTTTGGAATTTTCTGAGTATTTTTTAAATTTTGAATTATGTCGCCAATTTTGGAGTACTGCAATGTGGTGATGAGAAGAATATATATTCTGTTGTTTTGGGATGGAGAGTTCTGTAGATGTCTATTAAGTCCATTTGGTCAAGTGCTGAGTTCAGGTCCTGAATATCTTTGTTAATTTTCTGCCTCAATAATCTGTCTAATACTGTCAGTGGGATGTTGAAATCTCCCACTATTATTGTGTGGCAATCTAAGTGTCTTTGTAGGTCTCTAAGAACTTGCTTTATGAATCTGGGTGCTCCTGTGTTGGGTGCATATATGGTTAGGACAGTTAGATCTTCTTGTTGAATTGAACCCTTTACCATGCCCTTTTTTGTCCTTTATGATCTTTGTTGGTTTAAAGTTCATTTTGTCTGGAATTAGGATTGCAACCCCTGCTTTTTTCTGTTTTCCGTTTGCTTGGTAGATTTTTCTCCATCCCTTTATTTTGAGCCTATGGATGCCACTGCATGTGAGATGAGTCTCTTGAAGATAGCATACCATTGGGTCTTGGTTCTTTATCCAGCTTGCCACTCTGTATCTTTTAATTGGGGTATTTAGCCTGTTTGCATTCAAGGTTAGTATTGATATGTGCAGATTTGATCTTTTCATCGTGTTGCTAGCTGGTTATTATGCAGACTTGTTTGTGTGGTTCCTTATAGTGTCACTTGTCTGTGGGCTTAAGTGTGCTTTTGTAGTGACTGATAATGGTCTTTCCATATTTATCATTCCTTTCAGGACTTCTTCTAAGACAGGTCTGGTGGTAATAAATTCCCTCAGTATTCGTTTGTCTGAAAAGGATCTTATTTCTGCTTCACTTCTGAATCATAGTTTGGCTGGGTATGAAATTCTTGTTTGGAAACTTTTTCACTTAAGAATGCTGAATACAGACTCCAAATCTATTCTAGCTTTTAGGGTTTCTGTCGAAAAACTGCTATTAGCCTGATGGGGTTCTCTTTGTAGGTGACCTGCCCCTTCTCTCTAGCTGGCTCTAAAATTTTTCTCTTTCATTTCAACATTGGACAGTCTGATAATTATGTATCTTGGGGATGGTCTTTTTGTGTAATATCTCACAGGGATTCTCTGCATTTCCTGGATTTGAATGTTGGCCTCTCTAGTGAGATTGGGGAAGTTCTCGTGGACAACATCCTAATATGTGTTTTCCAAGTTGCTTGCTTTCTCCTTGTCTCTTTCGTGGACACCAACAGGTCATAGATTTGGTCTCTTTACATAATCCCATATTTCTTGGAAGCTTTGTTCATTCTTTCTTCTTTATTTTGTCTGATTTATTTCTGTCTGATTTATTTCAGAGAGCTGGTCTTTGAGCTCTGATATTCTTTCCTCAGTTTGGTCTATTCTACTGTTTATACTTGCAATTGCATTATGCAATTTTTGTAGTGTGTATTTCAGCTCTATCAGATCAGTTTGGTTCTTTTTTATAATGGCTGTTTCATCTATCAGCTCTTGTATTGTTTTATTTTGATTCTTGGGTTCCTTGAATTGGGTTTCAACATTCTCCTGAATCTCAATGATCTTTGTTCTTGTCCATATTCTGAATTCTAGTTCTTTCATTTCAGCCATTTCAGCCTGGTTAAGAATCTTTGCTGAATAACTAGTACGGTCATTTGGAGGAGAGAAGGCATTCTGGCCTTTTGAGTTGCCAGATTTCTTGTGCTGGTTCTGTTTCATTTGTGTGGGGTTCCTTCAATCTTTGAAGTTGCTCTTTGGATTTTTTTTTTCTTTTTTCTTCTCTGATGCCGTTTGGCTTGATTATTGTATAAGATGGGTTCAGTTGACTGACTTCAATTCTAGTTGGCTCTTGGGTCTTGGAGGAGTCTGTATACTATCTCCATGCCTGCATTTCTTTTGTTGGGTGTTCTGGTCCATGGGGCTCCCTCAGGCAGGAGCTGTAGTTGGCAGACAAGCTGTACCCTGGCCAGGTTGGCCCTAGTCTGCTGTCCTTGTGCTTCCTGGAGAAACTTGGGGTTGCACCTGCCTGCAGAATTCAGGTGGAAGCAGGACCACTGGGTTGGAAGCTGTCTAGGTGTGGCCCATCTGGTTATGAGAGGCAGGGAGGTGCAGTTGCCCCCCTGCCACCTGGGTGTTTCCAGGGCAACAGGAGGATATGCCCCTCAGCAAATTCAGGCAGAAATAGGACCACTGATCTGGAAGCTCTAGCACAGCAGTCCCCAATCTTTTTGGCACCAGGGACCACTTTCATGGAAGATAAGTTTTCCATGGATTGGAGTGGGGAGGGCAGGGGATGGTTACAGGGTGCCTAAAGCACATTACATTTATTGTGCACTCTATTTCTATTATTATTACATTGTAATATATAATGAAATAATTATAAAACTCACCATAATTTAGAATCAGGGGAACCCTGAGCTTGTTTTCCTGCAACTAGATGGTCCCTTCTGGGGATGATGGGAGACAGTGACAGATCATCATCCATTTGATTCTTACAAGGAGTGCACAGCCTACATCCCTCACATGCGCAGTTCACCATAGGGTTGTGCTCCTATGAGAATCTAATGCTGCCTTTTTATCCAGGAGACAGGAGGCAGAGCTCAGGCAGTAATGCGAGTGACGGGGAGTGGCTGTAAATACAGATGAAACTTTGCTTGCTCGCCTACTGCTCACCTCCTGCTGTACGGCCTGGTTCCTAGCAGGCCATGAACCAGTACTGGTCAGTGGCCCAGGGGTGGGGACTCCTGCTCTAGCAGGCATGGCTTTCCTGGCTACCAGTGGTGGGGGTCAGTGGGGACACCTGCCCTGCCATCCAGATGCTTCTTGGGATAACAGGAGGCTGCGCCCACTGGCTGAATTGCCACGGAAGCAATACCTCTGGGCCAGAAGCTCTAGCAGGCGTTGTTAGCACCAGTGGTGGGGGTGGGTGAAGGGACCAGCTGAATTTGGGACAAGGTGGGACTTCTGGGCCAGAACTGGCACCAAGCCCCATCCAGCAAGGGGGTGTGGAGCAAACTTACTGTTCCCAGGCACTGTAACTAAAGCCTCTATTGGGGCGATGGTGGCAGTGCTGATCTGCTAAGGGACCCAAGGCTTGTACAGGTCCCCTTGAACTTGAGAGGTGCCCCTGTAAAATGTCCAGGTGGCTCTCTGCCTCAGTCTAGAAGGTAGGATGGTGCATGAGGGACCAGGGGAATTCTTCTATTTTCAGTCTTGCACAGTTCCTGTGGAGAGAATGAATCTCCCTGGGAGCTGTCACTCATTCACTCTTTCCTATGTTGGAGAGGTTTTCCTGGCTCCACACTGAGCCCAGACAGGCTGGTGCCCAGTTTCATTCCTCTCTGCTCTCTGTGTCTCCCGGCTTCCTTGATGGATCCATGTGGTTTCTTAGATGATTGGCCCGCAGGGTCAGTGATCACTAGCCTGTTTGTTTCCTCTCCATGACAGTGGTGCACATTAGCTTCTTCAAGTCCGCCATCTTGCCCTGCCTGGAGTATATTTAAAAATCTCTGATCCTTCAATTTCTACATGGAGTCAATTATTTAGAACTCAAAATACAAACATGACAAAAATAAACAAAATTCCTCCTGTTGATCTTTTCCAAACTTGGTATCTTTTAAAATATCTTTTAAGTGGTGTGTTTAAAAGTATCTTTTAAAGTTCTGTCAGCCAGGCATGGTTGCTCACACTTGTAATCCCAACACCTTGGGAGGCTCAGGTAGGAGGATCACTTGAGGCAAGGAGTTTGAAACCATCCTAGGCACCATAGAGAGACACTGTCTCTACAAAAAATTAAAACATTAGCTGGGCATGATGGCATATGTCTGTAGTTGTAGCTACTTGGGAGACTGAGGCAGGAGGATTGCCTGAGCTCAGGAGATTGAGGCTACAGTGCACTGTGATAGCATCACTGTATTCCAGCCTGAGCGACGGAGTGAGACCCTGTCTCAGAAACAAAACAAAATAATGTTATACTTACATAAAAGATGTTTTGTTTCCTTATGGGCTTCATATCCCAGGACATTAATTTTTAGTAAGATTATTCCTCCTATAAATGCACCTCTTTTTCACATACACTAATAACATACATTTTATCAGTGATTTTTGTTGTACCTTTATAGGAAACAAGAGCTTAGCTACTACTGCATCAGCATGTTAGTAGGAAAGGTGTTGGAATCAGTCCATTCTGGATATTTAGTGATTGGAGAAATAATAACATTTAAGACCTCTGATGAGATATTATTATACCCCAACTCTTCAGAGTGTATTGACATTCTAAGAGTTAAAGGTCAAGTGGAGGAAAAGAAGCCTCGCAGGGAAACTGAGAATGTGTACCTAAAGAGAGTGCAGGAGCTTATCATCGAAACAAAACAAAATTGAGTCACAGTAGAAAGGGGACCATAGTTTGAAATCACAGTCCTATTATTTAAGTATATTGGAGAAGGGGTAAGTACACCAAGTAATTATCTGCACAGAGAAATATTCACAGTGGAAGAAATTCCTTAGGAAAAAATCGTAACAGTTATCCATCAGTATCTTTAAAAAAATTATTGCGGAGCATAATGGAGTTGTTGAGTTTGAAGAGTACACAAAGCTTCTTCAAATGGTGAAATGTTGAACCAGTGAAAATATATCAGGAAAGAAAAAAGTGGCTGATGGCTTTGTAGGGTCAATTGTAAGATAGTAATAGTAGCGTGAATAGTAACCACATCCTATGTGCCAGGCACTGAGCCAGGTGTTTAATGCACCTTAACTCTAATCTTTACTGACACTCTTGAAGTTTCAGGGTGCTTGGCCCATAAGCACAGAGTTTTGGAGTCTGACAGCTGGGTTATTGTTGTGACTCCGCCACTGTATGTTCTTGGAGGCTAGGCCAAATCTTGGTATGTCTTGCCTCTGATTCTGACAGGTCTACTCTCCCATCTCTACTTCTGAAGCTCTACCCAGCATATACCTCCTTGGATCAGGTAATCTTTTATTTCAAGGAACCGGATCTGAGACTGGACTGCATCAACAAATAGCTCCTTGTAAATCTTGATCTCTGACCTCTGGTACTGGGGACCCCTGTTCTGGCTCTGTTCTTATTATTCTCACCAAATTTTAGTGAATTTCCTCTTACCTAGGTACTGTCTCTCATTGCTTCTAGGATGTGTTCCATGTCCTCCAGGAACTAATGATGAGAAGGAACTAAAGTTTAGATTTAAAAAATGGGTCAGATCCAGATAGTCAAATAATTCAGGAAGGAAGAGAAAGTTAAGTAAGGCAAGGTCAGGAGTGTTGGATAACATCTTCAGTAGGAGCCCAGCATGGGCTTGGCCCCAGAACAAGGATATCATTTAAAGTACAGAGTGTTGATGTAAAATAATGCAGCTCCTGTTCTTTGACCTCTGCACTCTTATGCATCAGTAGCACATAGAGGGCTCAGGATCCACAAGTGTGTAACTGTAGCCAGAAGAAACATTTAGAAGTGCAGAGGCACACTGCTTCTATGTGGGGCAGGAGCAGAGGGGCTGAGGTTAATGGAAAGGTCTTACTAGATTGTACAGCAAATCTCCAGGCAATCATGAAAACCCATGCTTTCTATGTGCTTTGGAAAATATTATTCAATGAACATTTAATATTTCATTATTGTTATAGTTAGGATTTCAGTTTGAAGGCAGAACCAGATTTTGAGGTAGAGATGAGTGTTGATGTAGTGAATTTTTAATGTGCTCTATTGTCAATTTTAGACAAGAGGACTGTCTTTCATGATAGTATTTTTATTTTTTGACAATGTAAGGGCTATTCACTCATTCAGCAAGCGACATTATTGTCAATTATGTGCTGCTGCACACTGTGTTTGTGCTGGGAGGAGAAAGATAAGTAAGTTTCAGTTCCTGACATCAAGAAACCCTAAAATAGAGCAAACGGAACTTAGAATATAGTAGAATTATCTTTAGATGCAATACACTGTTAGGATGGCATGACACATGTCAGTACTGAATGTCATGGGATTAAAGGATGACTCATTGATTTTATGGGGTTGGGAGGGTTAAGAAATCTCCACAGAGAAGGTTATTCTTGAAATGTGCCTGGAAAGTGAGTAAATGCTCTGTGAGTAAACAAGGACTAAGACACTCCAGGCCAAAGAATGCGGATGAACAGACATAAAAGTATAAGAAATGGGGCATAGAGAAAAAACTGTAATTTGAGAAAAAAAATTCTGACAACATGGTGGATGGATAAAAAGAATGTTAGACTGGAGACAGAGAGAGCCTGAGAGTATGATTTCTATGAGACTGAGTGAGGCAATAGCCACAAGTTGAAAACAAGGAGATCAATTGGAAAAATGATTTTGAAAAGGCAGAGTTAATAGGACTTGGTTGTGAATTGGAATGAAGAAGAAGGAGGAGTCTAAGATGATACCCAGATTCTCAGCTGGGATAACTGGGTAGATAGTGGGCCATTCACTAAGATGAGGAAAGTTCAGAAGAGTAGCAAACATAGAGTAGAGATTGGAGATGGGTTTGAGATGTCTGTGTTTAATCCAGTCAATATAGGCACTTTGAGATTACAGGAGAAATCTGACCTAGGGGCACGAATTTGAGTGATACTGATATGCAGGTGTTAACTGAAGATATAGGAATGGATAAGATAACATAGGAGAATGTTAATATTGGAAATAAATAAAGACAGTATCCCTGGCAATTACCAACATTAAAGGACCAGGGAGGAGAGGGATCTGGCAGGTAGAAGGAGCGGCAATATTAGTAGCATGGGACTGAAGAGAGTCATTCTCTGTTAACCAAAGGAAGAATTATTCCAAGCAGAGAGATAACAATATGGTCAGTTGATGCAGAGAAGCCAAGATTTTGAATAAAAAGAGACTGGTAAATTAGGATGCCAAAGATGGCTTTTACCAGAGCAGTATCACAAGAGTAGTAAGAGCAGAATCTTGACGGCAGTTCACTGAAGAGGCAATAATGGAAGAAAGACTAGTCTTTGGATGAGCTTGCTGAGAAGAGATGGAGATAGCTAGTGGAGAATTAAAAGCCAATGAGTGTGTATTTTGAAATAGGAAGCTAAGCTTGTTTAAGCTTTTGAGAAGGAGCCTATGGAGAGGGCAAGATGTTGAAATACAGGAGAAAGAAGAAATAACATTTAAAGCAAAGTACTTGAGGACATGGGAGGAAATGGATTCAGGAACCCAGGTGGAGAAGCTAGCTTAGAACAAGAAAGATACTTCTTCTTTTGAAACTTGGTGGAAGGAGGTGAGATTTGGCATAACCGCAGTTCTGCCAAGCACGCTCCAAAACATCCTTCAAACATTCTCTTCCTTATGTTTTATTAGGATAGATGAAATCATTTGAATGTTTTCTTCAGGTTTTCATTCTTCCTCTGATATTTAATCAAACATGGGTGCTTGTTTATTAGTTGTGTTTTCATGTTTTTGATTTTTTTGAAGATGCAGTCTCTCTGGTACAAGCATTTGCAAATTAAGAGTTATTAAATCCGTAAGAGCTGAAAAACCCTGATTGCCAGCCTTAATTACCAGCTTTAATTCTCTCGGTTGTGTGAATGTTGATGTCACAAGGCAAATTCCAAATGTTTGCTTACAGAAGTTCTTCTGACACAGTGTTTAAGAACTGCAAAAACTGAAGCTACTGTCCTTATGTAATATCCTCTGAAGTTTCCCTGAAAATAAAACCTTTAGTTTCTGGTTACCTACAGCCTGTCTCTCCTTTCTTTCCTGCCTCTCTCCCTTCCTACCTGCATCTTGTTCTTGTCTTCCTTCCTCCCAGCATTTTATTCAGTGCCACCATGCGCCAGGCCTGGGAAACGTAGGAGAATGTTAATATTGGAAATAAATAAAGACAGTATCCCTGGCAATTACCAACATTAAAGGACCAGGGAGGAGGGGGATCTGGCTGTAGAAGGAGTGGCAATATTAGTAGCATGGGACTGAAGAGAGTCATTCTGTTAACCAAAGGAAGAATTATTTCAAGCAGAGAGATAACAGTGTAGCAATGGACCACCAGACACGGCTGTGTCCTTTTGGAGGTTGTATTCCAGTGGAGGAGATGGAGAATAAATATATATATATAAATATAAATATAAACACAATGATTATAATTTGTGTTGTAAAGTGCTGTAAAATAAAGATAATTCTGTGGTAGAGAATGAGGTACATGTAAGGGGTCAGCCTTCTTTAGATAAGGTGGCCAGGGGATATTCCTCTAAGGAACATTTACTATCCAAGCAGAAGATGAAGAAGCAACTATGCAAAGAATAAGGAAAGAGTCTTCTTAGAAAAGGGAACAGGTCTAGCAGGGTCTAGGAATTATAGAGAGGCCAGTGTGGCTGCATCCCAGGGAGCAAGGGGTTGAATAGGCTAAGAGAAAATGTTTTGTGGGGCCTTGCAGAGTTTGGGTTATATTCCAAATGCTCTGGGAAGTAAATGATTTTTTTTCTTACATAGGAACTTATATAAATCTACATATACTTTTAAAAGAGTACTTGACTGCTGGATGAAGAGTAGATTGGAGAGGGACACATAAGAAGCAGAGAGATCAGTCAGATATTGAATGGATTAGTCCAGGTGAGACATGATGGTGGCTCAAACTAGGGTAGTGGCAGAGGAGACAGAGACAGTGGAGAGTATTCTAAGTGTATTTTGGAGGTAGAAATGACTGATGGACTGAAGGCAGAAGGATTGTGAATGTGGGTAAGGAAAGGATCAGGGTTGACTTGTATGTTTCTGGCTTGTGAAACTGCCCCTTACCATGACTGGGAACATCAGGAAAAGAACAGTTTTGGGAGGTGCGGATGGAGAAGAAGCAAAAGATCTGTCCTGGATTTGTTAAATCTGAGATACCTATGAAACATCCAAATGGAGATATCAAATAAGCAGTTGGATATATATGTCTGTTTCTTAGATCTTTTAAATATAAATTTGGATGTCACAAAAAATAGAAAGTATTTGAAGGTACAGGAATGGCTTGGGGAAAAGTGTACAAAAAAAGAAAAGAGAAGCTCTGGGACATTTAGAGGTCAAGTATTGGAGAAGGAGATAGTGATAGTGACCGAAAAGAAATAGTCAGTGAGACAGGAGGAAACTAAGCCAAAGCCAGAAGAGTATGTCAAGAAAAAGAAGTACCTTTCTATGTGGAAAGGTGAGAGAAGTTGCTTAAGATGAGGGCAGAAAAGTGCCCACTGAATTTTCAACACAAAGATTGTTGGTGAACTTGACAAAAATAGTTTCCATGGAATATGTAAGCCATATTGGAGTAGGTTGATAAACACTATAACACTTCTTATTTTAGAATTCAAATTCAAATTATTTTGAAAAGACAAATGAATTCTAAAATAAGAATTCAAATGAATGAGAGCTAACTCACAAATATGTAAACACATGATTTTACCATTTTAGGAATATTCCTAGGAGCTAATAATGTCCTTGTGGTTTTCACATAGATCTCTTCTCTGACTACAGCCAGCTCTCAACTTTTTCACTAAATTCAGATTCAGTACTAGTTATGTTTTATGAATGACTTAAGTAAATTGACTAATAATATTGGCTGTCGATAACAAATCAAGTAGAATGATCTTCCCTTTGAACATACAGATTAAAATATAAGTTTCCATGAGAACAGAAGTAGAATGTAAGATTAATATGGGCGAATTCAGAAGATATTGAAATCCGTATCTCTAGCCCTTACTCTTACATGTGAGTATCAGACACATACTTGTACCTTGAATCCCCTGCCTGAATGACCCAGAATCAACTCAAATTCAATACAGTCTACCATGGAAATTATTATGTGAGTCCTTAAATTGCTCATCTTTCTCATGCAATTGACCAAACTGGGAACTAGAAAGTGATCCTAGATTTCTCACTGTGCTCCACTTATTACAAATCACAGGTTTCTCCCTTTCTATGTTGTAAATAATTCAATAAAGCAATATAACATTGCCGATTTCTTATTTTATACCCTCATCATTTCTTGCTTTAATTGTGGCAGCAGCAATCTCCCAACTCGTACTGCTACCACAAGTCTTAACCCTCTTCAATCAGCTTTCTATATAGCCACCAACGTAATGTTTTAAAAACACTAATGTGCAACATGGAGACTATGTTTGACCTTGACAAGTATAGTTTTAGTGAAGTGGTAGCAACAAGAGCCACAAAGTACTGGGTTGATGAATTGTCTTACTCTGTTTCTTTAGAGTCTGATATGACTCTCATTGGCAATAACATAAAGACCAAATGCATTTAAGTTTTATACTCTATCTCCAATTTATTTTTCAAGACTTGATTCCCTGCTCTGTATCTTATCTTTTCTACATTTGTGTGTAGCGAAATTCTACACTTTTGCTATGCTGGAGTAGTTTTTTTTCCCAGAACATTTTATGTTTTCTCACACCCTCATGTTACCTTTTCCTGAAATGCCCTCCATCCTTTTTCCATCTTATTCTTTAGGGTGCAGTTTAAATACCATCTCTGTAGACATCTGCCATAGTATATTGTTGCAATTTTCATGTCATTGCGTTGTCATTACAGGAGATACCAGCTGCTATTTTAAAGTAAGAAAAGCAGGGTTGGGGGAGGGATTCCTGTGGTTTCTACTCTGCCTTACTCTTAAGTTAAAAACTTTGCTAACCCCATTTGAAGGAAGCGAGTCATTATCTCAGGGTCCCATTGCAGTTGTTTATTTGTCTACTTCCCTTGCAATATCTGAGCTTCTTAATGGCAGGGTCAGGGTCTTATTAATTTTTGTATTCCCAGCACTTAGCTCATAGAAGATACACACAGATGTAGAATAAATAACATTTAAATGAATACATAGGTGATCCCTAAGTATTAGCCTTGTTCATGCATGGCAAGTGATAAAAAGGAGGCAAGTAGATCAATGAATTCTAATAAGCATTGTTGTGCTGTTGTATTTTGAAAGATATAGCAAGGTGTCTAATAATATGAGGAAGTGATGGTTTCTCACACTAGTCAAATTTCACTATTGACCTAGTTTTTGCTGAAGTGCACGTGTGGTTTTAGGGCTCACGAGTCAAGTATAGCTCAGCTCAGCTTGACTTGAAGAAGAGGCTTGTAAAAGACTGTGTCTATTCAGCTTACTATGGGAATAATCATTCTCTTCATTATATATTTTAAGGTCTTTTAAAACAGACACCACTTAGAAATGTGTGTGTGTGTTGGTGGGGGTGGAGTTCTAGCAAAGCTTTTATTCACCAAAAGAAGACTGGCTGTGTAGTATTCCTGGTGTATATGTAACATATTTTCTTTATCCACTTCAGAACTGATGGGCACCTGGGTTGATTCCATGTCTCTGCTACTGTGAATAGGGCTGTAATGAACAAATGGCTCATGTGTCTTTTGGTAGAATGACTTATTTTCCTTTGGGTATATATCCAGTAATGGGATTGCTGGATTGAATGGTAGTTCAACTCTTAGCTCTTTGGGAAATCTCCAAACTGCTCTCAACAGTGGTTGGACTAATTTAAATTCTCACAAGCACTGTATAAGTATTTCCCTTTACAGCCTCACCAGCATCTGCTGTTTTTAGATGTTTTGGACTTTTTTAAACCAAGGTCATGACCGTTATGAGCTGGTATCTCATTGCGGTTTTGATTTACATTTCTCTGATGATTAGTGATGATGAGCATTTTCTCATATAAACATGCAAAAAATATTGACCGAACCAGGAACTATATAAACTGACTAATAATATTGGTTATGATAAAAGCAAGAAATGATGAGGGTATGAAAGAAGAAATTGGCAATGTTATATTGCTTTATAGAATTATTTACAACATATAAAGGAGATAAATCTGTGATTTTTTTAAAAAAGGAGGATAGTAAGAAACCTAGAATCATTCTATATTTGGCTGCTTGTATGTCTTCTTTTGAGAAGTGTCTGTTCATGTCTGTTGCCCATCTTTTAATGGGGTCATACTATGCTGTCATAAAAAAGAATAAAATCTTGTCCTTTGCAGCAACATGGATGCTGGAGGCCGTTATCCTCAGCAAACTAACACAGAGAAAGAAAACCAAATATTGCATATTCTCACTTATAAATGAAAGCTAGCTGGGCATGGGGGCTCACGCCTGTAATCCCAGCACTTTGGGAGGGCGAGTTGGGCAGATCACCTGAGTTCAGGAGTTCGAGACCAGCCCAACATAGTGAAACCCCATCTCTACTAAAAATACAAAAATTAGCCAGGTGTGGTGGCATGCGCTTGTAGTTCCAGTTACTTGGGAGGCTGAGGCAGGAAAATCGCTTGAACCTGGGAGGCGGAGGTTGTAGCCAGCCAAGATTGTGCCACTGCTCTCCAGCCTGGGTGACAGAGAGAGACTCCATCTCAATAAATAAATAAATAAATAAATAAAAAATGGGAGCTAAACCTCGAGTACACAGGGACATAAAGATGAGAATAATAAATGCAGAGGAATACAAGAGAGGGAAAGGAAGGAGTGGGAGAAGGGCTCAAAAACGAACTATTGTTTACTATCCTCACTACCTGGGAGACAGATTTATTTGTACTCCAAACCTCGGTATTATGCAGTATGCCTTTGTAACAAACCTGCACATATACCCTCTGAACCTATAATGAAATTTGAAAAACAACAACAAAAAAGATGATTGGCTAAAATTCCTGGACTTGGTTGTTTCATAATTGGTAAAATGAAATATTACATAGCTCAGAAATCAAGTAGACAAAAATATGTTTTTAAAAGTCATTATTTAGCAATAATCACTACAATTTATAAGTGCTTATCATAGATCTGTCACTATACCTTCTGTTGTGGAGGAAACTAGATAAATTTGTTATAAAAGCATACAAAATTTTAAACAACTTTTGCAAACTTACTGAAATATTAAAAACACAAAGAGACACTTCAAAAAAGTAATATAAATGGTGATGAGGCAAGCCTACCGTGTTTGGAAACAAATTTTAAAATGCAATATTGAAAACTATATAATATTTACCTTATCATAGGTAATTGGATTCGAGAAACACAATATATAGAAACAGATACCATTGTATATGAGAATTTAATACATAATGAAAGAAGTGTTATAAAGCAGCAGAGAAAAAATTGATTATTCAATAAATGGTGCAACAATTGGTATTGTTGCATTGTGAAAACAATCAATTTGTTCTTCAACTTGCACTATACACAACAAAAGTACATTTCAGATAGAAAAGGGGTTAAATATAAAGTCAAGCCATAAATAATCTAAAAGAAACTAGAATTTACTCTATAGTGTTCTTCCAGAAGAGGAGTGGCGGGCTTTCTAAGTTTAGAAACAAAAGGAGCACCAAGGAAAAGATCAGTACTTTGTCTTATTTGTATAGATGAAAGTTTTGCACAGCCCCTTTAAAAAGACAGAAACCTAAATCCAACCTAAAAACACTGGCAAACAATAGAGTAAGATAAATCGTTTTAAGCAAATTTAAGAAACAAAAGTGTGATTTCTTTGCTCTAAGAGAAATACATACAAATCTCTCTAAAAAAATAAACTTTGCACATGTACAAAAGAAATAAGGCTGATAAGTAAACATGGGAAAATATTTATTTTCATTAGCAAGCAAAGAAATATAAATTAAAACAATATTGAAAAACTATTTTTGCATATCAAAATAGCATACATTCAAATTAATGAAAATATTTAGTGATGAAGATGGTGTGGTGAATAGATACACTCTTACGTTATTGGTGTTTATAGAAATTGTTTTATGAAACTGATTCAGTAATCTTCATTATACCTAAAATAAGGGTCATACATTTTGATTCACAACTCCACTTTTAGGAATCTATCCAAAGGAATTAACGCTAAAACACCAAAACAATTCTTAAGGAAAAAGATATATATCAGTGTTTGTATTGGTTTTCTGTGGCTGCTGTAATAAATTATCATAAACTTGGTGGCTTAAAACAACAGAAGTTTATTCTCTCACAATTTTGGAGTCCAAAAATCCAAAATCAGTATCACTGGGGCGAGGCGTGGTGGCTCACACCTTCTAATCCCAGCACTTTGGGAGGCCAAGGTGGGCAGATCACTTGAGGTCAGGAGTTCGAGACCAGCCTGGCCAACATGGCAAAACCCTATCTCTACTGAAAGTACAAAAATTAGCAGGGCATCATGGCATGTGCCTGTAATCCCAGCTACTTGGGAGGCTGGGGCACAAGAATATCTTGAACCTGGGACACGGAGTTTGCAGTGAACTGAGATTGCATCACTGAACTTCAGCCTGGGTGACAGAGAGAGACTCCAATTCAAAAAAAAAAAAAAAAAAGAAAAGAAAAGAAAAAAGAAATCAATATCACTGGGCTGAAATGAAGGTTTGGCAGGGCTTGTCCCTCTGGAGTCTGCAGAGGGGGAGAATCTAGAATCTTCCACCTTCTGGTGGCTCCTGGTATTCTCTGGGTTGTGGCTGCATCATTCCAATCACTACCTGTGTGGTCTTGTGGCTTTCTTCTCTTCTGCCTGTAGTCAAGTCTCCCCCTGCTTCTCTCTTAGAAGGACGCTTGTAATTGCATTTAGGGCCCATCTGGATAATCCAGGATAATCTTCCCATCTCAAGATCCTTAACTGAATCACATCTACAAGGAACCCTTTTCCCCCCACAAGGTAACATTTACGGGTTCAAGAGATTAGGATCAAGAACATCATACCTGCCCTCAAAGAGCTTACAGTTTGGTGGCGAAGCCATATGATAAATCAGTAATTGCATTTCACAGCAAAGACATTAAGGGAATCTGATTTTTATTTATTTATTTATTTATTTATTTATTTATTTATTATTATTATTATTATACTTTAAGTTTTAGGGTACATGTGCACAATGTGCAGGTTAGTTACATATGTATACATGTGCCATGATGGTGCGCTGCACCCACTAACTTGTCATCTAGCATTAGGTATATCTCCCAATGCTATCCCTCCCCCCTCCCCCCACCCCACAACAGTCCCCAGAGTGTGACGTTCCCCTTCCTGTGTCCATGTGTTCTCATTGTTCAATTCCCAGCTATAAGTGAGAATATGCGGTGTTTGGTTTTTTGTTCTTGCGATAGTTTACTGAGAATGATGATTTCCAATTTCATCCATGTCCCTACAAAGGACATGAACTCACCATTTTTTATGGCTGCATAGTATTCCATGGTGTATATGTGCCACATTTTCTTAATCCAGTCTATCATTGTTGGACATTTGGGTTGGTTCCAAGTCTTTGCTATTGTGAATAATGCCGTAATAAACATACGTGTGCATGTGTCTTTATAGCAGCATGATTTATAGTCCTTTGGGTATATACCCAGTAATGGGATGGCTGTGTCAAATGGTATTTCTAGTTCTAGATCCCTGAGGAATCACCACACTGACTTCCACAATGGTTGAACTAGTTTACAGTCCCACCAACAGTGTAAAAGTGTTCCTATTTCTCCACATCCTCTCCAGCACCTGTTGCTTCCCGACTTTTTAATGATTGCCATTCTAACTGGTGTGAGATGGTATCTCATTGTGGTTTTGATTTGCATTTCTCTGATGGCCAGTGATGGTGAGCATTTTTTCATGTGTTTTTTGGCTGCATAAATGTCTTCTTTTGAGAAGTGTCTGTTCATGTCCTTTGCCCACTTTTTGATGGGGTTGTTTGTTTTTTTCTTGTAAATTTGTTTGAGTTCATTGTAGATTCTGGATATTAGCCCTTTGTCAGATGAGTAGCTTGCAAAAATTTTCTCCCATTTTGTAGGTTACCTGTTCACTCTGATGGTAGTTTCTTTTGCTGTGCAGAAGCTCTTTAGTTTAATTAGATCCCATTTGTCAATTTTGGCTTTTGTTGCCATTGCTTTTGGTGTTTTAGACATGAAGTCCTTGCCCACGCCTATGTCCTGAATGGTAATGCCTAGGTTTTCTTCTAGGGTTTTTATGGTTTTAGGTCTAACATTTAAGTCTTTAATCCATCTTGAATTGATTTTTGTATAAGGTGTAAGGAAGGGATCCAGTTTCAGCTTTCTACATATGGCTAGCCAGTTTTCCCAACACCATTTATTAAATAGGGAATCCTTTCCCCATTGCTTGTTTTTCTCAGGTTTGTCAAAGATCAGATAGTTGTAGATATGCGGCATTATTTCTGAGGGCTCTGTTCTGTTCCATTGATCTATATCTCTGTTTTGGTACCAGTACCATGCTGTTTTGGTTACTGTAGCCTTGTAGTATAGTTTGAAGTCAGGTAGCGTGATGCCTCCAGCTTTGTTCTTTTGGCTTAGGATTGACTTGGCGATGCGGGCTCTTTTTTGGTTCCATATGAACTTTAAAGTAGTTTTTTCCAATTCTGTGAAGAAAGTCATTGGTAGCTTGATGGGGATGGCATTGAATCTGTAAATTACCTTGGGCAGTATGGGAATCTGATTTTTAGAGTGTTAGGAAAGGGAGGCTATTACATGCCATTTGCAATTTAAATGATAGGTAGGAGCTGGCTAAGGGATAGCATAGGGAGGAAGACCGCCACTCACACTGAAATTTGAATTCTTACGCATAATACATTCTCTTATTTTTGGATCTTTGTTCCTTCGTGCGTTTACATGTGCTGTTATCCCTTCATGGAACACCTTGCTAACTCCTTCTAATTCCTCAGGTTTTAGCCTACACGGTGATGCTTCTCTATGCAGTAAAGCTTCTCCCAAGCCTGCCCCCATGGCACTCTGTACTTCCCCGTCACAACCCTTACACTCATCTCTAACTGCCAGCTTATTTATTCATATCCTCTACTAATTTGTTAGTTCCATGAGATCATGATTTTTGAATGCCTTCGTTATTTTTACGTCTTAGTTTCCTATCTGCTAATAGAGTACCTGGCACCTAGTTGATGCCAATAACTACTTGTTGAGTGATTGAATGAATGAATGTAAAAATGAACTTCCAGTTGAGCAGGATTTACTTACCAGGCCTCCTTTTTACATTGAAATTCCATTAAATATGCAATTTATCAAATCAGGCTAACCACCAGATTTGACATCGGTCAGACAGATGCAGGTTCAAGATTGGTTTTTTCATTTCCAGTTGTGACTATGTGTCACCTAACATCCCTCAGTCTTATTTTTGGTTCTCTTTGGTCTATAACATTCACAGATTGGACAAAAGTACCACTAAGATCGCTTTTGCCAAAACCATTTCTTTGTTCATGCATCTCTCTGTGTTTGCCTTTTCTCTTCTTGTCTCCCTTGGAGAACTCCTGATGCCCCCTTAAGGCACAGCTCAACATCTGCTTCTCTTACTCCTACCCCAAAGTTGTTAGGACTTCCCATTCCTCACCAGAACACTTTGCAAATATTGTTATTGTAATATGCACCACATTGTTTCATGATTGTTTGTGTTTCCTATCGCATTCCCCTTTCCACCACTTTACTCACAACTAGAATGGCAGTTTCATGAAACAGGTATCATGTTTTCAGGCTTTAAATCCCTTTGTATCCCTACTATTGAGTGCAATTTCTGCAACATTTAATAGTGAACACAGCCAGGTGCGGTGGCTCACGCCTGTAATCCCAGCACTTTGGGAGGCGGAGGTGAATGGATCACCTGAGGTCAGGAGTTCGAGACCAGCCTGGCCAACATGGCGAAACCCCGTCTCTACTAAAAATACAAAAATTAGCCAGGCATGATGGCACGCGCCTGTAATCCCAGCTACTTGGGAGGCTGAGGCGGGAGAATCTCTTGAACCTGGGAGGCGGAGGTTTCAATGAGCCGAGATTGTGCCACTACACTCTAGCCTGGGAGACAGAGCAAGACCCCATCTCCAAAACAAACAAAACAGTGAATGCAACTGAGTTCTTCTTCCATTGTTGTTGTTGTTGTTGTTTTCATGTTACATATGACCATTTTAGAATATGGGGTAGGAAGAAAAGAAGAGTGATGTCAATATTAGGGCAAGTCAGTAGCATCTGGGTACCAGTAGTGCAGTGAAATCTTACAGTTTATGGTACTGCTTTCTTCAGCTATGTAAGTTCAGTCCAAATGGTTACTCTTTAAACATCATTCTCAGTACATTATAAGCAATAGATGGTTTTGCCTGGCATTGCTCAGAGCAGGCAAAGGAGGCATAGCTTACCTCTTAGTAGGAAGTAGCGGGTATTAACCTTTTTGAGCTACCTGGATCCATTTGATAATTTACTCATGGTAAATTGCTTAAATAGAACCTTAGTGGCCTAGAAAGTTAGCATATCTGCCTGAAAGTAAGCAGTTTACTCTCTTGTAAGTTATTGGATTAGTCCTTAATGGCCTCTTTAAATCTTAATGACTTCCTCTGAATGTGGAATGGGTAGTCTTTTATGGTATTCTAACTAAGCATTTCAAATCAAATCACATATATTTGTTGAGCTCTGTGAAAAGCGTGGTGCTTAGCTGGGGGTCATACAAAGATGAATAACAGTTGCTATCATCAAGGAGGGTACTATCTTTCTGTGTACACAAGATGGATGTATGATAAGTTAAATAATAATACATGATTTAAATAACAATTTGAGGGACTTACAGAAAAGATTTTATGAAGAAGCAAATGATTAATTGGTAGATTCATTATTCAGCTTACATATAGTAGGCACTCCAGAGAGCTGGGAGAACCCTTCAGGTTATGTAAAGTTTATGAAAAAGAAAGTATTTGAGTCAGGTCTTCAAGAATATCTGGTAAGGAAGAAGAAATTTGTGTTATTTGGGGACATAATGGAAATGACCTGTTACCTGATGAGCTGGGTAACACTATCAGGAAGTGGTAGGCGGTGGTATCAAACAGACTAATTTTCACGAGGGAATTCTGTCTGAAACATAGTATCTAGAAGGAACCAAAAGCCAACATCATGTGTCATGACCTAGGCAGGAAGTCAGTATAAAGAGATTCAGCATACGGTGTGCTGCATGGTGGCTCATTCCTATAATCCAGCACTTTGGGAGGCTGAGGTGGGAGGACTGCTTGAGCCCGTGTTTAAGACCAGCCCAGGCAACATAGTGAGACCCCATCTCTACAAAGAAATTAGCTAAGCATGGTGGCATATGCCTGTGGTCCCAGCTACTCAGGAGGCTGAGGTGGGAGGATTGCTTGAGCCTGGGAGGTCAAGACTGTGGTGAGCCATGATCATGCCACTGCACTCCAGCCTGGGTGATATAATAAGACCATGTCTAAAAAAAAAAAAAAAAAAACCAGCATAAAGGAGAAAGGTGTCAAAATGATTGGTTGTTCATAAGAAATTTTTTTGATTATAGTAACACTGGCAAACAGCAGCAACAATGGTGGCAGCAGCAATCAAGTTTTTTTTAAAATTTAACATCTTTGCCATTTTTAAGTGTATAGTTCGGTGGCAATAAATACATTTATATCATTTTGTTCACCTTCATCCCCAATCAACAATTTTTTAGTGTTTTCTAAGTGCCAGGCACTTATATATTATCGTATTTCACGTATTAATTCTTCTAACCATCATTAATTTATAGGTTAGGTACTATTATAATTCCCATTTTATAGATAAGGATATTGAGACATCAGTCCAGAAATAGATGGTACTGACCAAACAGCATAAGAAAGTTCTGCCCACAAATGGTACCAGCATCTGGGCAAAGACCGTCTTGGCAAACTTTCTGTCCTGAGAATTGAACAAGAGTTGTTAGAAGACAGATTGATTCGCAAGGGCTTTAAGCTGGTCTACATCTCCATGTACTCATCAGCTCATGAATTTCAGCGGCAACCATTCAGTGTTATTGGTGCCACTTAGCCTAGAGTGACCAGGTACTTTATGTGGACTTTTTTTCTGCCTGCTCTATCATTCTAGCTCTGAGACTGTGTCCGGAATTGGTGGGTTCTTGGTCTCGCTGACTTCAAGAATGAAGCCACGGACCCCCATGGTGAGTGTTACGGTTCTTAAAGATGGTGAAAGATGGTGTGTCCCGAGTTTCTTCTTACTGGTGGGTTTGTGGTCTCGCTGAGTTCAGGAGTGAAGCTGCAGGCCTTTGCAGTGAGTGTTACAGTTCTTAAAGGTGGCATGTCTGGAGTTGTGCATTCCTCCCATCCGGAGTTGTTCATTGCTGTCTGTGGGTTCATGGTCTTGCTGGTCTCAGGAGTGAAGCTGCAGACCTTCACGGTCAGTGCTACAGCTCAAAAAGGCAGTGTGGACCCAAAGAATGAGCAGCAGCAAGATTTATTGCAAAGAGCAAAAGAACAAAGCTCCCACAACGTGGAAGGGGATGTAAAGGGGTTGCTGCTGCTGACTCGGGCAGCCTGCTTTTATTCCCTTATCTGGTCCCACCCACATCCTGCTGATTGGCCCATTTTACAGAGAGCTGATTGGTCTATTTTACAGAGAGCTGATTGGTCCATTTTGACAGGGTGCTCATTGGTGCATTTACAATCCCTGAGCTAGACACAGAGTGCTGATTGGTGCATTTACAATCCTCTAGCTAGACATAGAAGTTCTCCAAGTCCCCACTAGATTAGCTAGACACAGAGCACTGATTGGTGCGTTCACAAACCTTGAGCTAGACACAGGGTGCTGATTGGTGCATTTAAAAACCTTGAGCTAGACACAGAGTGCTGACTGGTGCATTTACAATTCTCCAGCTAGACATAAAAGTTTTCCAAGTCTCCACCAGATTAGCTAGATACAGAGTGCTGATTGGTGCATCCATGAACCTTGAGCTAGACACAGAGTGCTGATTGGTGCATATACAATCCTCCAGCTAGGCTTAAAAGCTCTCCAAGTCCTCACCTGACTCAGGAGTCCAGCTGGCTTCGCCTGGTGGACCCTGCGCTGGGGCCATGAGCGGAGCTGCCCACCAGTCCCGTGTGGTGCCTGTACACCTCAGCCCTTGGGTGGTCATCCACTGGGCGCCGCAGAGCAGGTGTGGCACCCACTGGGGAGGCTCAGGCCGCACAGGAGCCCATGGGGTGGGGGGACTCAGGCATGGCAGGCTGCAGGTCCTGAGCCCTGCCCCGTGGGGAGGTGGCTGAGGCCCGGCAAGAATTCAAGCACGGAGTGGATGGGCAGGCAGTGCTTGGGGACCCGGCACACCCTCTGCAGCTGCTGGCCCGGGTGCTAAGCCCCTCACTGCCTGGGGCCAGTGGCGCCCGCCAGCCGCTCCCAGTGCTGGGCCCTCCGAGCCCACGCCCACCCTGAACTCGCACTGGTCTGCAAGTGCCGTGCACAGCCCCGGTTCCCGCCCGTGCCTCTCCCTCCACACCTCCCCGCAAGCAGAGGGAGCTGGCTCCGGCCTCTGCCAGCCCAGAGAGGGGCTTCCACAGTGCGGCGGCAGGCTGAAGGGCTCCTCAAGCATGGCCAGAGTGGACACCGAGGCCAAGGAGGCACCGAGAGCGAGCTAGGGCTGTTGGCATGTTGTCACCTCTCAAGACCTCTGCCTTGATTCCTGCCTCCAACTTTTGCATTGGTCTTTGGACGTAGTGTCTTCAGTCTTAAAACTTGGTATTCACCAGTGGACTTTGACTTGACTATTGTCTTGATTCCCAGCTGGATTATCTTTAGGGGGAAGTTCTAGTTCCCATTCCAACACCCAGACCCTGTCTTGTGGGACCCAACAGTGTCCTCACCCAATATTCCACACCAGTCAACCTTAGTTGAGCTTCTGAGCTCCTTCCTCGCTATTCCTCTAAGTAGGGATAGGGTGGGTGAGTATATGCATTGGTTTAGACGTGAACAGAATTTGGCCCTTGTTTGGGAATCAATGAGTTTGAGTAGAGCAGAGTTCTTCAAGGGAAGAGAGGAATACAAGCCTCATACAGTCCTTTGGGGTGAAGACAGGGAGAACCTTTTATTTTAAAATACTTAAAATGTAGCATTTGTAAAAGTGACTTTTATTTAATGCAAAGATAATTATAAAACCAATACAGCAATGTGTCCCTGATGCTCCAACTCTGGGCTACGTCTGCAAAATTGAAATCATACATGGGTTCTATATTAGGTAGATTTTTTCTTTCCAGTTTCAAGGAATATATACAACCTCAGGATAGCTTAGATTTGTGTTTCTTAAGGGCTGATTTATTGGACTATCAGGCTCAGATATGTAAAATGAAGATTCCTAGGTCATGGACCACATCCTCTAGATCAGAACCTTTTCAGGGCTTTAGGTAGTAGATTTTTAATTCACATCCTAGGTGATTATTATCTACACCAAATTTTTATTGAGAGGAAGACTAAGAAACACAACAGCCAAACAAGCTGGTCTCACAGAAAACTGTAAGGACTTTGTAATTCAGTGTTTCTGGCGATGGGTTTTATCTCTTTAATGCTATTGTTACTTATCTTAACATGCCATCAGTGTAATGACTCTGCTTTTTTATTTTTAGTCACAACCTTTGAGCTCACAAAACTACCATTCTCTACTCTCCTACTTGCTACGTCCTGGTTTCTGCTTATTGTGGTTTCTCTCACCTTGCATATTCTCCTGCCTCATGGCTTGGACCTCATGCCTTTTTCTGGATTTCTGACTGCTTGGCTTTTCTACCCAACAGATGGTTTTGTTGTTGTCTGGGTAGAAGTTAGAGCATAAGTTAGTTTTAAACCAGAGATTAGTAGATCTTTGCACAAGATAATGCTCATGGTTTTTATTTGATTTTATTTTCTATCCTCATGAATAATTTTAATATTTTCAGGATTATAGAAGAGATAAAACTATGGTTTATATATCTCAAATTATATAGTTAAAAATAACATTCTATGTTTTCCTTTTCTCCTACCTTCCTCTAATGGTACCTATGTCCTGCATTTAAAGAAAGATAACCTAATTTGTTTAGTTGGTCACTTTCCCAAGAAGAGTAGCCCTGTTGGCAGAGGTCTCATGCCATTTCACAGGTCACTGGCCAGCCTTGAGTCAAGCACCCATCCCTGGTCCAGTTAACTGTGATCAGAGTAGTAAGGTCACATGGTCAGCTCTCCTTAAAAAACAGAAACCATGGAACAGTAACGCATTTAGAACACAAAACTTTCCTCTCTATTATATAGCCACATTTGTAGTTGGCGATTTGGGGCTTTGGGGTTAGCCCCATTGTAAAATATAATCTGATATATCATCGCCTGCCTCAGGTGTCTGGATTCACCTGGGGATGGCTCTAGACATGCACAAAACCCACATCCTCCTACCCCACTGGGTATTTGTCACTGTGGCCTTACAGGAGAAATGCAGATAGGACTGGGCATATTCCAAGCGTACACACCACTTCTACTCTATTCCAGAGAGACTGGATATATAATAAAGATTCATGAACCTTTATTTCAAGTGCTAGCTAAAAACAAGACAATAAAGTCAGTTGAGAGATTCTATAGATATCAAAAAAATCACAGTCCTAGAGCTTCTTTAGACCAGGAAATCAATTACCTGCTGGGTCCCTTGAGAAACCATGCATTATTATTTACAGAAGGATGTCAATTGATTGTTATGGTCTGCACTTTAAAGAACATGAAGGCTTGATTTACAGGCACCTGTTTTCTCACAGTGGGTATGAAATGCTGGTATTCACTGTGTTCATGAGACAGGAAAAATTATTCAACATATGTCATGATGGTCATCTTACAGGAAAATCTAAATGAATAATTATTTTTCTGAACGCTAGCTGTTAAACATATTACATGGATCATGAAACTCCTATTCAAAAAGTATTGCTCCTTGCAAAGAGAAGATTCAAAGTTTATATTCTGTAAAGTCTTTTCTACTGGCATTATTGTGAACATATACTATATATATACAAGGAGTTCCCAACCATTCATTTAACAAATATTTATGAGAGTCTGTTGTGTTCCAGACACTATCCTAGCTAGGGGCAAGAAAAAGTCACTGTCTTCATGGAGCTTACCTTTCAGTGGAGGAGCCCAGAAACAAATAAGGTGATTTCACAGAGCAGGAAGGGGACCAAGAAAATAAATTGGAGTAATGGACTAAAGAATAAGGGAAGATGGGGTGGAATACATAAACTAGGATGGCCAGAAAAGGACGCTCCAAGGAGATAAAATTGGAGCTGAGACCTGAATGAATAACAACAGAACACTTATTTAATGCTGGTGAGAGGTACATTAATACTACACTTTGGTGTAATATAAGGAGAGTTGAAGACACACATGTTCTATGACTCAGGAGTTCCAGATATACACTCAACAGAAATGCTCACAAGTGTGTGCCAAGAATTATGTAGAAGAATTACCTGTCTCCTTATGTAGTTAGTAATGGTGCTCACATTTGTGCCAATATCACAGTGCTCAACACTGAGGATGTGGAATTGGAATGTGTTGTATATTTCTGACTGCTACTGATTTACTGAAAAAGTTATTGCTCCAAAGATCTATAAGAATTTCATAGTTTCATAGTGTCAACTGTCTCAACAACCCAAATGTCCATCAACAATAGAATGCATATGAAAATTATGTTATTTTATACAGTGGAATACTTTATAGCTATGAAAATGAATGAATTACATTTATGTACTCATAATGGATGAATCTCAAAAACACAATGTGAAGTGCAAGAAGCCAGGCAAAACAGAATACGTGATGTATAATTTTATTTATATAAAGCTTAAAAAGGAGGCAAAACTAAACTCCAGGGTTTAGGAAATGCAAGCCTAGGTGGTCAATCTAAGAACAAGCAGGGTGGTGATTGGTGTGTAAGTCAGGATGGTACTTACCTCTGCAGGGAGGGGATTTTAATGTTTGGAAGTGGACAGGTAGGAGGCTGTATTAGTCAGTTCTTGCATTGCTATAAAGAAATACCTGAGACTGAGTAATTTATCCTAACTATTGCAAGGACAGTACCAAGAGGGATGGTGCTAAACCATTCATGAGAAATCTGCCCCCAGGTTCCAATCACCTGCTACCAGGCCCCACTTCCAACACTGGGGATTACATTTCAATATGTGATTTGGGTGGGGACACACACCCAAACTATATCAGAGGCTTTTAGTTACTGGCAGTGTCTATTGACCTGCAGAATAATCCCCCATCCTGCTAGCATCTTCTGACCCTGGTTATACCTAGCTAATTCTTTCCTTTGTGACACTTTGTTGAACTCCACATTGTTACTTTGTGCATATAACTGTTTGCTATATTTCACAGAAGAAAAAAATTCATAAAAGCACCACCCATGTTGTATCAGTCAGGATTCTCTAGAGGGGCAGAAGTAATAGGATAGATGTATATATGAATGGGGAGTTTATTAGGAGAATTGACTGACATGATCAGAAGGTGAAGTCCCATGATTGGCCAGCTGCAAGCTGAGAAGCAAGCTCTGAGTCCCAAAACCTCAGAAGTAGCTAAGCTGATAGCGCAGCCTTCAGTCTGTGGCCAACGGCCCGAGAACCCCTCGGCAAATCACTGGTGTAAATCCAAGAGTTCAGAAGCTGAAGAACTTGAAGTCTGATGTTCGAGGGCAGGAAGCATCGAACACAGGAGAAAGATGGAGGCCAGAAGACTTAGCAAGTCAAGCCCTTCTAACTTCTGCCTGCTGTATTTTAGCTGCATTGGCAGCTGATTAGATGGTGCCCACCCAGATTGAGGGCAGGTCTGTCTCTCCCAGTCCACTGACTCAAATGTTAATCTCCTTTGGCAACACCCTTGCAGACACACCCAGAAACAATGCTTTGCATCGTTCAGTCCAATCAAGTTGACACTCAATATTGACCATCACCCATGTATAATTTGTGTACTACTTGTCCAATAAAATAAAAGCAAAGTCAATGCTTACACTTCAAAATGTAGAAAATGAAAGAAAACATTTATGAAGAAAAAATTTTAAAAATTATTGACATCTTTATGTCATGTTTATATCATTTAAATTATTAAACACAAATGTAATTTTTATGTGCAGTAGAAAAAATTTTATATTTTATTAAATTACTATTTGCTACTTCATTACTGTTTACCTGTGAAAGATGATGAGTGATTTTTTTCTTATTTAAACCATATTAGAAGGTGTTCTAGCTATTAGATTATCATAGGGATAGAAAATAATATTTTGTATGAAAGCCTTTATACCGAGAGTGCCTTGAGGCACTTTACAGAGTAAACATTGGTAGTAAATAATCTTGAGCAAATTTTGCCTTTGTTATGCATAGAAAACCCTATACGTATCAAATAAGGAAATGTTGGTGAGAATGTAAGTCTTTTGTAATTATTAATATTTATTTCCAAGACTACTAGGGACACGTATATAATAAAATACCTTGCTGAAATAATAAAGGTCAACAATCATAAAAAAAGATTTACCTGTCTACTGATCTACTTGGTAATGATGATCACATTTCTGCTAACATTGCAATGCTCACTACCGAGGTTGGGACTTGGGGACGCGTTGTACAATGTGACTGACAACTATTGATTTACTGAATAACTTAATGCTCAATCCACTATTAGGCAGGGAACTGCCAAGGTGCAGAGCAATCTCATTACAAAGGAAAGCCTTGCATGATTTTTTTCTTTGTTCTGCTATAAAATCTGTAATTTCCTTTTTCCTATGTATGTGTCTATGTGTGTGTATGTGTACACATTTGTTCTCCAAAAATGCATTGTATCTGTTAACTAGAGTTTATTACCTAAAGTGATAAAATCTACTGACAGCCCTTAGTCACACTTGGTCTCTTTCTGGCACCTTAAACGTGGAATTTGAAGATTGCTAAAACAAGGAAGAATTAAATTGTGTTAGGAATCCAGGGACCCTCTAGGACAGAAGGGTCCCTGGATTTGGACAGAAGTGTCCAAATTCAATGTTATACAAATCTACTAAGGCAGCCTACTTGTCCTGTGTAAGGCTCAATGGCAAGGTAGGCATAAACAGTTCAGCAATAGGCTGGTGCAGTGGCTCACACCTGTAATCCCAGCACTTTGGGGGGCTGAGGTAGGCAGATCACCTGAGGTCAGAAGTTCAAGACCAGCCTGGGCAACGAGGTGAAACACCGTCTCTACTAAAAATGCAAAAATTAGCCAGGTGTGGTGGTGCATGCCTGTAATCCCAGCTACTCCAAGGCTGAGGCACAAGAACTGCTTGAACCTGTGAGGCAGAGGTTGCAGCGAGCTGAGATGGCACCACTGCACTTCACCCTGGGCAACAGAGTGAGACTGTGTCTCAAAAACAAACAAACAAACAAACAAACAAACAAAAAACTTCAGTGATACAATTCTGAGATAAAATTACCATAAGCCAAAGTTTAAGCAAAAGTTAGATGATTAAAGATCAAGGGTTTTTCTGGGGTCTGTGAGGCAGTAGGCCTGAGAACCCATCTACCTGCATCCAGGTGGCAGTCTTGAGTTCTAAGGAGGTGTCTGAGTGGCTGATTCTAAGAACTAGGATACCAGGAACCCAGGCCAGAGAAGGATCTTCCTCTCTCACTCCATGAGAGGTAGTACAGTTCAGCCAGGAGTCTCTATCACAGAAGTGGTTCAGTCCAGCTCTCTTGCTTTAGGTTAGACCAGCAGAGTTTATGTCCTTAGAACAGCAGCCGCAGAAACAAATGGAGGGTTTCTTCAGATAGCCTTGGGAAGGGCCTTCTCCTAGGGTGCAGTTCTGGGAAGTGTGGACCCAGAATAGCAGCATCAGCATCACCTGGAAACTTGATAGAAGTGTGTGTTCTTAGGACCCACTGCATACCCACTCAATCAAAGTCTCTGAGAGTGGGGATGAGCACTTTGTATTTTAACAAGTCCTCTGAGTCGCTCTGATGCAGGCTAAAGTTTGAGAACTGCTATCCTAGAACAACCAGCCGTCAGTAGAGGTGGACTCCTTCAGCTGCACGGCTTTAACAAGGTGAGAATCAATGGGACTGGCCTGTTAGTCTCCACAAGTGGTAACTTTGAGCTTAAGTAAAAATCGCAGCATCAGCAATTAGTGACAAGTCAGGGGCCAGCGATATCTACATAATGGTGGCAAAAGCAGCACGATTTTGTTTGTTTGTTTGTTTTGAGACAGTTTCACTCTGTCGCCCAGGCTGGAGTGCAGTGGCACAATCTTGGCTCACTGCAATCGCCATCTCCTGAGTTCAGGTGATTCTCATGCCTCAGTCTCCTGAGTAGTTGGGACTACAGGTGTGTGCCACCACGCCCTGCTAATTTTTTTTTTAATTTAAATTTTTTCTTTTTAATTCTTAGTGGAGACAGGATTTTGCCATGTTGTCTAGACTGGTCTCAAACTCCTGAGCTCAGGCAATTTGCCTGCCTCGTCTTCCCAAAGTGCTAGGATTACAGGCGTGAGCCACTGTGCCCTGCCAAAAGCAACATGATATTAACTTCTGAAGAAGCCCAGCCTTCATTCCTGCTGAGCTTCCACCCATCTCAAGGGAGCTTCTATGAATTCTGGCCTCAATGGGATTTGAGATTAGATTCATTGGAGCTTTGGACTCCAGAAAGCAGTCTGGAGGCTTTTTGAATATTCAGGAGAGGTGGACCCAGTGGGAGGAGAGGTGGACCTAGGAGGAGGAGAGGCGGACCCAGGAGGAGGAGAGGTTGAATGAACTCTTTCTAACCTGTGATGGGGGCTCCAGTGTTGCAATGGGCGGTGCACTGGGGGCTGTCATTTGCACCTAAAATTATAAGGAGGGATACTGTAATTATGCAAAAAGGTATTTTCACTTATTAGTTTACATTTTTAATCAGTTTTGTTTAGAATTTTAAAATGTTAAACATCTTTATACATTCATTCAAGGATCAACATCCAGACTTAAGAGTATTCCTAACTTCACTTTGGCGTCTTTAAGATGGTCCTTCTGTGTAGTAGATCCTAGCAAGGAAGGAATTGGTGCTCCCATCTGTAGGCAGCCAAACTGGAAGAGTTTGACACAGCATTCAGCTGAAACATGCTGCTTTTATTCTGTCAGGAAAATAGAACTAAAAGCAACATCACCCTCAGCCGGGAAACTTAGTACTCACTGCAAGAGAGATGACAGGACCTCTGTCATGCTTATCTATGGCTTATAAGAGTTAACATTTTTTAAAAATGTGATGCAGCATGAAGACGTTATTAAGATCTAGTGTAAAACAGTGCAAAGCTGAAACCGGAGAAGATTGAGGAAACTAAAGGTATTTATGGAAGGTCACTTCTGCCTTTATTTTTAAATACTTTGTGAAATTTCTTTCTCCTCTAAGGAAACATTGAAGAAAATAATCCTCATACTTCAATGATAAAGACATATCAGATGTTGAAGAAAATGTTGCTACCACGAAGGCTGGCACCATTATTTTGTATTTCACATTCTCCTTAATTTCTCTCACTTTCCCCCACTAAAGAATACATTACATCATCTCCATGTTAAAGGGCTGCAGGAAGCTATAGATTTCTCTGCAGAGTTTTTGAAACTGTGGAAATAGCCATACTCATAAATTGATGATGCTTAAAATGATCATGAGCTGTAAAATCTTACTCTAATGATTCTGAGCATATAAATGAGAGCAGAATTTGTTCTAAGCCAGTTATTGCTATACTGGCATTTCACCAGTGGGGCTGTTGGATTCTGTGACTATATATGATTGGTTACATGTGTGAAATAAGTTAACAGTATTTTTTTTATCCAGTCAACCTCTAGATAGTCTTGCAAATAGTAATACTGACTTTTATCAAAATAACACACTATGAATAATTCTGATTTGAAATGTGATGGGGACCTGAAATCTAGAAAATTTAAGAATAATGTGGGAAACTGGACATGTATGCATGAAGATATCTATATCTTCACCTATGGAGATTTTGATTTAGTAGGTCTAGGTGGAAATCTGAGAATCTGCATTTTTAAAAGATTAGCAGATGTTTCTGTTATTAACCAGGCTTGACAACCACTGAAGTACTGTCTATCATCTGTCATCTTCCTCCTTCCCTCCCTCCATCCCTTCCTCCCCCTTCCCTCCCTCCTTCTCTTCCCCTTCCCTCCTTCCCTTCCCTTCCTTCCCTTCCTTCCCTTCCCCTCCCTTCCCTCCCTTCCCTTCCTTCCCTTCCCCTCCCTTCCCTTCCCTCCCCTCCCCTCGCTTCCCCTCCCCTCTCCTCTCCTTTCCCTCCCTCCCTCCCTTCCTTCTTTCCTTCCTTTCTCACTCTCTCTCAAGCTATGGATCTACATAGATATAGGGATTGCATCTGAGACTTGTTCATAAATTTCTAGTTTACAAAATGTATTCTGAGGTAATTACATGAACCTCACAATATCTATTGAGGCAAGCAGGGAAATTTAAGGACAAGGACTTGAAGCTCAAAGAGGTCCTCAAGCTGAAGGTCTCCTGGTTGATAGGAATAGAATTCAAATCTATATTTTTTTGTTTCAGACCTCTTTTCCTGTATCATGAGGGGCTACAGTAAATTCTTGCCAACAGTTTAATGCTGTCTTTCTCCTTCAAGAAGATGCAAACCCAACCTTCTGAGACTGGGGATGGGAGGAAACAGAAGAAGCCACCACATTCTCCATTTCACAGAATAACCCAGTAGCCTAACCATTCAGTGAGGTGAGAACCAAGAATATACAGTAGTTATGTTTAGACAAGGGGTTCTTGACCTGGTGGTGGGCAGGGCTCAACAATCCCAGAAGATACATATATAGGCTGTATATAGAGTGAGAGAGAGTCTGTGAGCCTTCCAAAATTATATGTAAAATTTTGTATTTACATGTAGTTGAAACATTGGATATTTTTGGTACTCTAGTATGCTGAATTCTACATTATTTTAGTAATAGCATCATCCTGGTTTTCTTTGGGAGCATAGCTTCTTCCTCATTGATTCCACTCTGGGAAGCTATTCACAAAGGTGCCTGTGCTTCAGTAGCCCGGGTCTAGGCATATGACCAATGTTAAGCGAATTGAACAGCCACCATTTGGAATTTAAATCATGAATCAAGTGATACAAGAATGAAATCAGTTGGAGTTTATTCATCCTAGCAGAGATGATCTGAGCATCCTATGACCAAAACCCTTTAGAATTACATAATTCTATTTTTTTCCAGTCTGTTAGCCTCTTCTTTGTATTTGTGAACTTCTCTGTGTGAGTCAGAGTTCTCCAGAAAATGAGGGAGATTTTAAGGGACTGACTCACATGAATGTGGGCGGAGTCTGGCAAGTCCAAAATCTGCAGGATAGGTCAGCAGGCTGGAGACCCAAGAAAGAGTTGATGCTGCAGTCCAAGTCTGAAAGCAGTCTGCTGGCAAGTTCTCTCCATCTCTCTCTCTCTCTCCCCACCCCCGCAAATATCTAGGTACCATGGTGTAAAATTAACTATCACATCTCTCATTTGCTTCCATAGATTATTTTTGCTTGTGGAAGCCAAAGATGGTTCCATGGTTTGCAACCAAAAGAGCTCTAGAGAATGTGTACATTTTTCTGGGAAGAAAGTACAAATTTTTACTAGATCTTTAATTCAGTCAGTGACCCAAAGAATGTTAAGCCTCACTGGCCTAGAGCAACTGGGAAGGAATTTGGTAGGAAGTGGCAATGGGCAAACAGCCAGAGTGCACTATCTTTAGAATTTGAATGATGGTAGGTGGTAGCAATGTCCCACGATACCCCTTCGTGATTCTTCACTGCATCTCCATTTTAGGGATGATGTTGACAGCCCAGTTTACATGAAAGTGGACCAGCCCTTTGCAGAGTCATTTTTTCTCTTCATATCTCTTGTTGGCATCTGAATGAATCTACTCCCCTTCCTTGCATAAGAAATGTTTAATTAAACAAGTCTTTCTCCATATGTAATTATGGGTCCAACCATATTAGAATCACCTAGGGTGCACATGAAAAATCCATATTCCTGTACCTTTCCTCTTGCTACCATAGACGAACTCGACTTGTTTCAATGTAAGGCAGTTCTTCCACTTGTATACTCAGGCCTATCACCTCTAATTCACTCAAGGACTTTGCATCACAATTACCCTCCCTTCAAGCCCACTCCCATCTCTTACATCATTAAATTCTCTCTATTGGATCATTCCCTTCAGTACACAAACATACTGTATTATTCCTAGTTTTAAAACAACTCTCTAGACCCTTTATTCCCATGTAGCTACTGCCCATATCTCTGCTTCCCTTTTAGCAAAACCTCTTGAAATATCTCTATATACTTGTCTCTTACTTTGCTTTCTTGCTCCAGCCAACTTTAATCAGGCTTTTGTTCCCACTACTCCAAGAAACTGATCTTTTTGATTACTAAGGTTACTAACAACCTCAGTTTTGTCAAACCTAATGGCCAATTCTCAATTTCCCAGCAGCCTTTTACCCAGTTGATCACTTTCTGATTCTTGGAAAATTCTCTTCACTTGTCTTCAGAGACAGCACACTGACTTGGATTTTTTCCTACTGCAGTAGCTTATTTTTCCTTGATTTCCCCCTTTCCTTATCTGTAAATTTTGAAGAACTGAAGGGCTAGTTTCTCTGCTTTCATAATCTATTCTCACTTCCTAGGTGAACTTTTGCACTGAGTCCCCCGATCTTTCCCCATGAAGGCCAATCTTTCATATTCAATTGCCTCCTCAGCATTTCCACTTGAATATCTAATATGCATTTCAAACTTAACTCTTGTATCCATGGCTTTTGAAAAATATGCTCCTTCCTTAGGGCACCCCAATTCAGTCAGTGGCACCACTATGTATTTAATTGCTCATATCTGAACCCCAAGAGTCATCCTTGACATTTTTATTTCTTTTTACACACCCCACAGCCAATCCATCAACAAATCCTATTGGCTTATATTTTACAACATTTAAGATCTAGTAACTTTTCATCTCCTGGATGGTCTCCCTGCTCCTGATAGCCTGCTCTATCAATTTTCCATGTAATAACCAGAATGATAATTTCAAAAGTATATCACATCACATAAGCTACTACTCAAAATCTTTCAGTAGTTTCCATCATACTCAAAATGCAATTCTAACTCCTTACCATTGTCTATGCTGCCCTGTGAGCTGCTCTGAGCCTCTGTCTGACCTCATCTTCAACCACATTTCTCATTCACCTTGTGCTATTCTTATGGGCCTTCTTGCTGTTCCTGGAACGTGTCAAGATTTTTCCAAATTCAGAGACTCTCTACCCTTACTGCTCCTTCTATCGGGAATGTGATTCCCCTCAGATCTTCAAGTCTAATTCAGGTCTTTCATCCAGTGTTAGCTCTCAGAGAGGCCTTCCCTGATTATGCTGTCTAAATTAGTCTCCCCAGCCTCCTAGCATCCCAGTAGTGTTCTATTTCTTAACCTGAGTGGTGGTTACAGAGATTGCGACTTTATAAAAATATGACATATTATAAAATGTATGGTTTTTAATTTATAGTATATTTCATAGTAAAAAAAATTTTAAACAGAGGTGAAGCAACTATTAATGAAATGATTTTTAAAATTTCCCTGGAATTGAAGGTCATGAATTTTGAGCCTGATGGGTGAAAAAAGACCCAGGTCAAGGCACACTGATCAGGCCACAATGTGGAGACTGGAATGGAATGGATATCGGGAGACAAGAGAGGAGATTTTTGATGGATGTGGGGAGATGTGATAGGAGTGGTTCAGAAGACAGGTGACAGAAGCTTGGACCAAGTTTTTCAAAACGGAGATGCTTTCTGGGTTTTTCTGATCTTCAGCAATCTCTTAATTCCTGTCTTGTTGACTCTCACTCTGCTTTTTCCACTGCAGTCATTCAAAAGTTTTCTTTCACCCCAGGATTCCCAGGCTTCTTTCTGGTTTCTAGCATTTCCTTAGGACAAGGCCTTCTACTGGAGTGAAAAAGCCAAGGTCATCTGACATAAACTTGGTTCTATCTCTTCACTTTAAGATTTCTCTATCTCTACTCCTTCTTTGCTGTTTCTATCCTGTTTCTGATATAAAATTTCTTTGCTTTTATTTGCCAAGAAATATTTTCACTCTTGATTCCATTTATTTCCCACCATCCCTTAAACCAAACTTGAATATTATTCTATCCCTGCTGATATGGTTTGGATCTGTGTCCCCACCGAAATCTCATGTTGAGTTGTAATCCCCAATGTTGGAGGTGGGGCCTTGTGGGAGGTGATTGGATCATGAGGGTGGATTGCCCCCGTTGGTGCTATTCTCGTGACAGAACTCTCATGAGATCCAGTTGATTAAAAGTGTGTGGCACCACCTCCTTCCTCCTGCTCCAGCCATGTAAGATGTGCCTGTTTCCCCTTTGCCTTCTGCAGTGATTATAAGTTTCCTGAGGCCTCCCCAGAAGCAGAAGCTGCTAGGCTTCCTGTGCAGCCTGTGGAACCATGAGCCAGTTAAACCTCTTTTCTTTATAAATTACCCAGTCTCAGGTATTTCTTTACAGCAGTGTGAGAATGGACTACTATACCTACCTAGCTTTTCTTCATAGTATTTATCACAACCTGAAATTATATTAGTTGTTTATTTAATGCCTGCATTTCTACCCCTAAAGACAGCAGGTTCTTTGTCTCCTTCCCTGCTTTGTTTCCACCTCCTAGAACAGTGGTTGGAACATAGTAAGTGTTCAATAAATAATAGTTTAACGAACAAATGAATCTTAAGATCTCTGCACTATTATGTTCAACGTGTTTCCTATCATTTTCTTCTTAAGAAGTAGCACAGGAAAATGGGCAAAATTTAATCATTTTTTTCTGTCAAGGAACCTCCTCTTTCTATTTTACACATATGGTATTTTGCTTTTTTCCCTTTAGATATGTTACATTTATAATAAGCAATAAAGACAATCCCATTTAAAATAAGTAAAACAGGCCAGGGATTGTGGTTCATGCCTGTAGTCCCAGCACTTTGGAGGAGGCCAAGGCAGGAGGATCACTTGAGCCCAGGAGTTTGAGACCAGCCTGGACAACATAGTGAGACCCATCTCTCAAAAAAAAAAAAATGCAGCCAGGTGTGGTGGCGCATGCCTGTAGTTCAAGCTACTCAGGAGGCTGAGGTGGGAGGGTTGCTTGAGCCTGTGAGGTTGAGGCTGCAGTGAGCCATGATAGTGCCGTTGTACTCCAGCCTGGGTGACACAGTGAGATTATCTCAAAAATATTAACAATAATGACAGTAATAAATAAATTAGGTAAAAGAGTACCATCCAGTACTCTCTGCCTACTTAGAATGCTTATTTTTCTTTTACAGCACTCGCTGCCTGAAACGATACATTTGTTTATTTGTGGTCTGCCTCACTGTCTAGAGTGTCAGCTCCGTGAGGGCAGAGACTGTGTCTTCACAGTTGCACCCACTCTGCCTGGAACAGTGATTGGCACACAGAAAATACTCAAATAGCTTTTACTTTTCTCCCCAAACATGCTGCTGAATCAAAGTCTCCTGATGATACCCAGGAATCTGAGCTTTTAATAAGTTCCATAGATGATTCTTATGAGCTTTAAATTTGAGAACTATCTGTCAAAATGATCATTACTAGGTAATAAATATAGGGCTACAAAGTATTGCTAAATCTAGGGATTATCCTTTCATTCTATTCTGTTAACCCAAGTAGCCCTGCTGAAGAATAGACTGAGAAATTAGGCAACCTTTAAAGGGGTGAGAATAAAAATGCTTTCTTCTCATGTCCCAATAGTACTGTTAAAAACAGGTGGAAGAAACAGCCTCCCTTCAGCTTTTCTATAAGTATTTACAACTTCTGTGTTCATTTTTTCTCTCTTCTAATCAGGATTTAAAAAAATAACTGTTGAGTGTTGTAGGTATTGTAAATTACATTGGTCTAACCTACTGAAGCTGTGTGAATTTCAAATATATCTCATCTTACATGGTAGATGTGTAAAGTGTATCACACTGGGACAGAAATAAATGTTGTTAAGAGAAAATTCTGTCAGGTAAGCTTCTTACCTAGTTTTGTCCACTTTAGGATCCAGGTATCTATATACATAATAGCTAGAGATGTTCTTTATCAACTTTTGGAAGTGTAAATGCCTTTTTGGTAATTATTCAACCCATAGTCTATAATGACAACTATTTACAACTTCCCATACATATGTATATACCTCAAAGTAAAATGATTCTGGTAGCAGTCTTCAGGTTCTTCTCACTTTGGAAATTGCATTAGTCTTTTTCCCATAATACAATGGGAACAGACTTGGATTCTTTTCTTCCTGCTCTTGAGATGTTGGCTTTTTGAAACGGACCCTGATGACCTGGTCTCAGCTTTGGTCTCCATATTTATTTTTCAGTCCAGCCTCTTAAGAACTGAGTGTTTATCAGAGAGCATATATGGGAGGTTTTACTCCTTTTCAGTGTATTCTGGATATTGTTGGTTATTGTTATATTTCATCACTTCCTGCCTGGTGTGCCAAAATGAAAATGGATATCTCTTGTATTGGTCAAAAACATGAAAGTGATTGTGATGGTTTTTAAAAAGACATCTGAAAATTCTTTGACACGTCTCCCATCAAGAAGTGGACTCTAAATCTCTTCCCTTTGTGAATGGACTGGCCATAGTGACTCACTTCTAAAACAGAATGTGGCAGAAGTGACACTATGTGAATAACCAGTTTAGGGTAGAAAAGGCCTTTTTTTCTTGGAATACTGACTTTGAAACCCAGCACTGCTTGGAGGAAGCCCAGGCCACATAACAAAGCCTGGTAGACAGCCCCCACTGAGGTCCCAACAAATAACCAGCAACAACCACCAGGCGTATGAGTGAGAGAGCCTTTGAGATGCCACCA
Source organism: Gorilla gorilla gorilla (assembly GCF_029281585.2). Taxonomy (NCBI): domain Eukaryota; kingdom Metazoa; phylum Chordata; class Mammalia; order Primates; family Hominidae; genus Gorilla; species Gorilla gorilla. The sequence goes on from NC_073231.2 coordinate 110,475,546, forward strand.
CACCAATCCTCCTTTGAATTCAATGGCACTAGAGACTGGAACCATGTAGCTGAATCTGATCAACCCTCTGAATTGTGAAGAGATAATACTGACAATTGCTATAGTTTTATGCCACTAAATTTGGGGTGGTATGTGATGTAGCAACAGATAACCACAATAGACATGACATTCCCTTGGTTAAACTTACACTTGCTCTGGGCATTTGATCCTTTTACTTTGTTAAGTCTATGTCTTTTTTCTCCATTAAATTTGTGATGCAAAATGCTGACTCATGTTGAGTGCCATTTTTAGAGAAAGTGGACTTAAGAGAGATATTTAGGGACCAAAGGAAACAACAGAGTGGAACCATTTTTGTTTCAACATAAAAAGATGTCACTTGGTAATTGCAGAGAATTAAGATGAATAGAGAACTTAGGGGAAAACTGTGATGGAAGGAGAGTTGATTACTCAGTTGAGTTCATTGTTCAACATGTGGTCTCTCACTTCTGTCTCACCCAACTTCAATCCAGTGTCTGAATACTTTTTCTAAAGCAGCAATCCTGTCATTCACCAACTTGCCTTAAATGCTTCTGATGCATTGTCTTTGGTATAAAACCCAATTTCCTTTGCATAACACAACAGAATCTTTATGAGCCCCTGAAGCTGCCCCATCACCTGTCTTTGCAGCCTCAGGATTTCTCCCACCTCCTCGTACACTCTGTGCTTTGATTGTTTCAGTCACGGCTGTACCTGCCTGTGCATAATTTTGAACTTGCTCTTCCATCTCCCTGGAATGCCTTTCCCCCTCCTTCTTTTCATGGCAAATTCCTACTCATTCTTCAAGTTCAAACATTAATGTTGGCTTTTTCAATGCTGGCTGAGTGCTGAGTTACACACACATTCTGTGTATTCTTTTGGCCCCAGGTGGTTACTTTCTGTCTGGAATTATCCTTGTCCATCTCCTTTCCAGGTTGTGAGCTCCTTGAAGCTAGGGGTTGTGTCTATTGAATCCCCAGAGCCTATTATCCCAGTAAGTGGCTCATAGTAAATACTCATATATGCTCCATAATGCATGAGTTATGGCAGACAGTAAGTGGGAGGAAATTGGAGAATGGTAAGCTACTGTTGTTCCTAGTAACTAGGAGGAAAGTATTATTGTGGTCTTTAACACACTTACAATCTTACTACTTAAAAGTTTAGAATAAAGTGGAACAGATGGGATTTAAGCCGTGAAATAGCTTTGGGGCAGACTCTTAAATGGAAATAGGATGAAGAAATCAAACGATTACAAAATAAACTTCATCACAGTAAACTGAAAGAATACATTCTTTATACCTACATTTTTTTGCTTCCATATTATAGTACACAGAGCATATATTTTGAAGGTGAATTTTACTATTGGTAACTTATTCTATATGCTCTACAACTGTGTGTATGTGTATGTATGTAAAAAACACAAAAATATTTTTGTGAAATTATGTAGCCAATGGTATGTTAGAGATGCTAATAGAGTTTTGTAAGAACCAATTGTTAAATTTTTAGGAATTTTGGAAGCTGGTTGTTAAACATGATTAGCTTGGAATTGGCCATGTTGGTAGTATTTATTTATTTATTGCCATTTATTTATTTTTTAGATTGAGTCTCACTCTGTTGCCCAGGCTGGAGTACAGTGGTGTGGTCTCTGCTCACTGCAACATTTGCCTCCTGGGTTCCCAGCAGTTCTCCTGCCTCAGCCTCTCGAGTAGCTGGGATTATAGGCATGCACCACCATGTCCAGCTAATTTTTGTATTTTTTTGTAGAGACGGGATTTCACCATGTTGGTCAGGCTGGTCTCAAACTCCTGACCTCAAGCAATCCACCTGCCTCAGCCTCCCAAAGTGCTGGGATTACAGGCATGAGACACCACATCTGGCCCAATGTTGGTACTATTTACACTACAGGAATAGGCAAATGCCACAGTACATACTTATTTTCCCCCAATACCTAACTGGTTATTAAATGTTTAGTGGCACATCACTGGATATAGTTTTGTTATACTCAGTAGAATGTTTATGTCAAAAGACTGTACAAACTATTTGTCTTTCATAACTTGATGAGAAATGAAAGATGATCAAATGAAACCTATCATGTATGTAGGCAGATGATTGAAAGAACTAGACTGTCTTTTTAGAATACGCCCCAAACTTGAAACTTTCAAACATAGTGGAAATAAAAACCATCCTTCTTCTATGGCATGAAGTTATTCTTTATACTTTCAAACATAGTGGAAATAAACACCATCCTTCTTCTATGGCACAAAGTTATTCTTTATATATTTCTCTTTTTTCTTTTTTGCCTTTTTACTGAGATGACCAAAAAGGAAAAAGTGTTATGGTTTTTCTGAAGTGAAACTTTTGTCATTATTACAATCAAAACAATTCTTTTCCTTTTTTTCTTTTTTCTTTTGAATCTGTAGGTAAATGCTAAATGATTCAAATGTAAGCTTATTATTAAAAAAACTTATTTACTCGCTGAGTTATTTGTTCATTCCATAAATATTCTTGGAGTACTTATGATCTGTAGAAGAGGATATGGTGGTAAATATGGCAAACCCAGATTTGCCTTTATGGAGCTCACAGTCAAATTAGGGAGGCAGAAAATAATCACCCATGTTGTGTTACATGTTATAAAGACGTTCAGAGGGAAGAGGAGGAAGTTAACATGAAGCTAATGAAGCTTAAGTTTTAGGATACAGTTCCCCGTGTATGTGTGAGGGCCCTCAGGTAAAGTGGACTTTGTCATGTTTGCAAAACTAAAAGGTAGCCAAGGCACTAGAGTAGCAAACGAAAGAGCAACTGGCATGAGATGAGGCTGGAAAGTTAGGTAGGGAGAAGCTCATGGATGGCCCTTCATATGGTTGAAAGATTCTGGACTTTCTCCTAAGTATAACAGAAGGGTAATAAAGGGTTTTAAGCTGAGGAATGACATGTTTTAGAAAGATTGTTCTGAACTCTTGTGTGGAGAATAGATTGGAGGGGGAGCAAGAGCACATAAAACATAATGAAAAATGGTCTTGTTGTGAATTGACAGAGGAAGAGGTTATCTAACGAGAATGCTAGTGAGATTATGATTATTAGGCTACTTACATTGGATATCATTTTTAATGACCTGGAAGAAGTGATAAAAATAATTTGATTATCCTTGCAGGCAGTAATAGGGAATTATCCATAAAAGTGGAAAGGACATAATTTTAAAAGCTCTGGAAAAATCACAAGCAGCCAAGAAATAAAACCATAGTAATCCTGAATATCTGTGTGCACAAACATAAAGCAACTAAGAATTTCTCAGTTCTCATGGAAGAATGCATTGTGAACAATAACACGTCTTGTCCAATGTTGCTTTGATTCTGAGAGCTCTATATTGTTTGGTTCAACTAACTGTTTCCAATTAGCTCCTAGTGCTTTTAAGTTCTACTTCTGCCAAAATGACTACAGACAATTCATTTAAAGAGCTTGCAGAAGGATGTCCACTCATGTTAAATATTGAGCACAGCCTTACTCCTGCCATAAAACATCACAGAATCCTCTAATACCATAATCAGCAGGAAACTCTATAAACAAGATGCCATCAATAGTCTGCACAGAACAGAAAGTAAAAATAATCATTAATAACCTAATTGACCTTGAAATTTTTATATAATGTTTGCTGCTTCTTATCACAGATGAAGCATGGAAGAGTGATAAAATGCAACAATTCAATGTTCAAGTCAGAAAAGTGTGAATATTCAGCTTTCATTAAGTCCACTGGAGACAAAACCATCCAAATGAAAAATCCACGTGAATTGTCACAAAACAAGCATTAATTTAAGTTATATCTTTGGAGAATATTCTGTTCACTTCCTCTAAATGAAAGATCATTTACCTTCTGTTACATAAGCTTAAGTTGTACTAACGATAAACTTACTGTTTCTTCTCTTAATTCCACTTTACAAATCAAGCAGAGCAGATGGTCGTTTTAATGCAGATCATTTCAGAGTCACCAACAAATAAGGCAACATGTCTAGTTCTGCATACAGAGAAGTTAACGTGCTGATGACTAGTCATCAGATGTGCAACTTGTTTATTAATTTTGATTTTTATGATTATTACATTCATTACCAGGTATCTTAGGCAGCTAGAGCTGCTATAACAAAATACCATAGACTGGGTGGCTTAAGTAATAGACATTTATTTCTCACAGTTCTGGCTGCAGACTGCCGCCCTCTTGCTGTTTGCTCAGGGAGAGAGAGAGAAAAAAAAAAAGAGAGAGAGAGATCTGTCTACCTCTTCTCATAAGAGCATTAACCCCATCATGTGGGTCCCACCCTCATGACTTAATCTAAACCTAATTACCTCCCAAATGCCTCACCTCCAAATACTATCACATTAGGGGTTAAGACTTCAAGGTATGAATTTGGGGGAGGTGCAAACATTCACTCCATAACACAGGGAGAGAAGGATAATTGCCATAGTGAACAGTGTCCATCCCACACTTACCAAAATTAAAAATGTTATTAGAACTGCTACATTTTCTTTTCCTAAGCAGAGAGATGTAAAACACTGGGAATTAAAAAAGGTAGATTATGTTTGAAGATAAGAAATATAAACAATTTGTGATGCTGATGGTTTGTTTGTGATATGATGTAATTAGATGCTGATTAGAAATACGTTTAATGCTGTAGAGTCGCCTGATTTACAATCTAACTGAGCAGAGTGAAAGATTTCTCAAATGATGTAATGAATTAGCCTTTTTAAAAAATAGTTTTATTCAGGCTTTTTGATGGAAGGCCATGAAACTACTAACTGGTATTCCTGCAGGAGTTGGCTGGCCAGGACCCAGGCTGGTGCCTAATAGTGTAACCCAGGAAGTAAGCTAGTGTCATGACTTTGGTACTGTGGAGGTCACTTTTCAGGTAATACTCAGTCTGAATTTATAATCCTTGAGGAAGGTGTAGGAAGGAATAAGGGAGGGGGAAATGGAGACAGAAGGAGAAAACGGGGCAGGAGGTGGGAGAAACAATTCCTAGCTATAGGCAGCAGCAGTAACAGCAGCAGCAATAACAACTTTGGCAAATGAATATTGGGGGAGAATGAAGGCACTGTAAATCCCATATTATGTGCATCTGAGTAGTAGCAGATAAAATGATATATAGATATAGCTATGAAAATAATATGAGAGATAATAATCTGAAATGCATACAGGAGCCAAGCAACTAACATAAATGTAAACATGGACGAAGAGGATTGCATAAAAGCACGAAGCGGGCTGCAAGTAAGATATTGGTGTCTTTATTGCCACTAAGCACAACACCCATGATGTTATGATACCTTTTAAGGTACAATTTGAACTAAAAGAAAAAATGACCTTATAAAACACACTGAGGTTGATTTATGAACCCTGAGATACTATGCTTAGGGTTTGAACTTTGAGCAATTGTATGCAGTGAAATAATTTTCTGCAATGACGATGAAAGCCCTGAAAAAAGAAATTGTTTCTTATAACGGAGATAAAATAAAACATTTCAGAATCATATTTTAAAAGTACGTATGGCTGAAAGTTTTGTTTCAATAAGTTCCTGAGTGTGGAGGAATTAAAGTTAATATCAAAGGTTCAATTTATATTATGTATTCTATGTGTGTGTGTGTGTGTGTGGTATATATTTGCTTAAGTTGGTAACTTTAGTGCACTTTTCACAATTCATCTCTTTGAATTAGTCATTGTCAACTCAGCACTTTCTTTGTGCAGTGTAATATTTCCAAGTTTAGTTTGTTCACCATTGCCTCTGGTTTGAATTGTTGTAATTTTGCTCTCACCAGTTTTTTTGCCTCCAGTTCCCACTACCCCTAACTCGTCATTTCCAGTCATTTCCTTAGGGAGCACCTGGGACTAGCCCAGCTGGGATTTGCATCAAGGCCAGCAGTGGATATTGAGTATGAGGAGGCAAGACAAGCCTAGACTCTCCTGTTCAAAGTGGCCTACGAGTGGAGGAAGTCAACAGACATGTTGAAATCAGAGTCCACTGGAGAACATGGAGAGTTAAACACTGGAGGGTTCAAATACCAAAGGCTAAAGGGCCAAAGATAGGTTTGTAAACTACAGATAAAATCCTAAGCCCTCCACCAACTGAACAGACCCCTGCTTGGCCAAGGGGACCCTCAGAGAAACCCGAAACAGAGTTCCTGGCCATGACAGGAAGGGAGGTCAGATGTGCCTCATTATACTCCCCCCACTTGGAGTTTAGTCACAACTGACCAACATTAATGTTAAAAATCGAGATTGTAAGACTGACAAAACAGACTCTTTGTGGCAATAAGATACCCAATTATAAGTAAGACCTAAGGCCATGTGAGGCAAAGGTTAAGTCACGCTTGCAGGCTGTCAATCTTAACAGGTTGCTTGAACCCAATATTTTGTGGCTGACACTGACATAACTTAAACATTCCTTTCTGCTGACTCCAAGTTTCAGACAGAGCCTTACTCCAACTGCAAATTAAAAAATCTCTGAATCCATCTATATATAATCTGTATATATATATAACCTGTAAACCCCTGCTTTTGGGCCAAACCAATGTACACCTTCTATGTACTGACTTACGACTTTCCCTGTAACTACTGCCTCCCTAAGCTGTATAAAACCAAACTGTAATCTGACCTCCTCAGGATCACTTACTCAAGGCTTCTTGAGTTTATGTTTCCCTGGGCCACAGTCACTCATATTGGCTCAGGACAAACCTCTTTAAAATATTTTACAGAGTTTTGTTTTTCTGTTAAGAGGTTCTTAGCTGGGGGATGAACGAAGAATTTTGAGTTGGGTAGAGTTAGGTTAGGCTGAGAGTAGGTGAGGAACCTACAAGAATGGTCCATGGTTTATGTCTGTTGGTCAGTGGGTGTGTACATGGTGATTGGCATCCCAGACTGGAATCTGGGACTGGGTAGATACTGTTCTCTGTGCTGTTGTTAAAGGGGACTTTAGAAAATATGAATCAAATTATGTTACTCCATTTCTAACAATCACGTTTAGAATTCTACTTAGAACCTCACTACTTGCCATAACAATCTCCGATATAAAGTCAGAATATCCTAGTGTGTTACAATCAACTAGGTGTGTGTGCAGTCACATTTAGGTGTGTCTCATGCAATTTGTTGCTCATAATGACGTACTAAAGTTTGCGAAGTTTTTTTCCCGATACAAATGAGAGCAAATCTATTCTCTAAATCATATTTTGTCAGTCTCTCATTTGAGGTGCTTTCTTGATTGGAAATGATAGGTACAGTGTTACAAGTAAGTCTTGGGGAATTGCATATAATCCGAGGCCTATCATAGGCCAATGTTGAAATCTTTTGCAAGCTACTCCCATTCCAAATGTGTTGATAGTTACTACCAAAGGTGATTATGTATTATTACAGTGTTGGACTTTATCAAACTGTGGTGTGCTCATAGGAGTGTGTTATGAAATAAATCATTACCTGTCATTTCTCTTTTTGAGAAAAACATGTTTTGAGATTTGCTAGCAAAATTTGCAAGCTTGGTAGTTTGTGCTGTCCTGTACAGCTTCATCTTTCCCTGTCCTCTACGTGTGTGCCAATCTCATCACACTGCTCAGAGGTTCACCTCTCCATGCTTTTCCCTTGCTGTTCCTTTTGCCTGGAATGGCTAATATTGGGCTGCTGTGTTATACAATTCCAGAGAGCACCATTCCTATTGTATTCTTAAGTTGTTTTCCTAGGAGATGGAAGAGGGTGGCATTCACAGAGGTAAGAGTTGTCCCTGAAGTTGTAAAGGGGAAGTTTTTTTATTATGCTGCCTTTCCTCATGGGTATATTTATTGAACTTTATTTTTCCTTCAAAATTTGTTATTGAAGTTCTCTTCCAAAATTATATTAATTACATGTGATGACTTAACTGTTGAAATAAATCAAAGATTACCAAATTTTTTTAAAAAATCATAGGAATATATCCTCACCATGTCCCTATTTCCATCCTTAACATCTGAGGTTATCAAGAAAAACACCCCGGTGAAAAAAAATTTTTGTAACTTTCTTCAAATTCTTAAAAATATCTATCTGTCTATCTATCTACAGCTGTGTCTATATCCTTGGCCACTGTTTGTTTTTCTAAATTGACATCCTATAATACAATTCCTTGCAACATTCTAGACTTTCCTGTAGCTCCATATATATGCATGTGACTCACTCTTTTTAAGGGCTACTTTTAGAGTCCATTGGGGGAATAGTGAGAGTTAAATATGAGGGTGACCTAATAGCAAAGGCCAAAAGGCCAAAAATAGGTTCAAGGTGAGGGGATGAGCTAGGAATTTGGAGTGGTAGAGCCAGGTCAGGGTGAGACTGGCTGAGGAGTGTAGAAGGATGGTCCATGGCTCATTCATCAGTAGGTGTTTACAGGGTATTTAGAACATCAAGCTGCCCTAAGGGACCAGACTTTCCATGCAGCTTAAGTTATTGATCTAGCTAATTCTTTTAAAGAGCTGCATTCTCAGCTTGAATGTACTATGATTCATTCAACTTCTCTCCTATGCAGGTTGTTGTAAGTTTTGCCAACTTTCTCAGTGCTATAACAAACATACTTATATATATACTTGTAGGTTCTGAAGTTTTTGTCTCTATAAAGTACCAGAAGCAGGACTGAGAGGTTAAAGTCCATGTATATATAAAATTTATTTCTGTTGACAGGCTACACTCCAGGTAGCTGCAGAAATTCTCATCCCTTGGAGAGTTTCTCAATAATAGGATACACTTTTAAATTACATAGGCCACAATCTCATCTTTTTACACTCCACTTAATCTTAGAGTTTGTGAATCAAGAGCCTAAATTTGAAGCTTTTTACTAGAAGAATGCCTAAAGACATTTTTTTCTTTCTGTTGATGAATATATTCATTAAGCCAAAGGAAGATTACAGTGATTATCTTGGAACTTGAAAAGGTCAATTTCATTAACTTCAGCAAAACAGGATAGACTGGCAGATACTAGAGTCTGGAAAGCCCACGTAGGTAGGAGTGAGCAAGAGAACAAACCCAGCAAATTCTAGGAAAAAAAAAACTGGTCCAGGTGATAGGTTATTGTATTAGTCCATTCTTGCATTGCTATCAGGAACTACCCGAGATTGGGTAATTTATGAAGAAAAGAGGTTTAATTGACTCACAGTTCCACAGGCTGTACAGGAAACATTGCTGGGGAGGCCTCAGGAAACATACAATCATGGTGGAAAGCGAAGGGGAAGCAGGCACATCCTTACATGGCAGAGCATAAGAGAGACCAAAGGGGAAGATACCACACACTTTTGAATAGCCAGATCTTGTGAGAACTCTATCATGAGACAACACTAGGGGATTAGCAACCACCTCCATGATCCAATCACCACCCACCAGGCCCTACCTCCTACACTGAGGATTACAATTGAACATGAGATTTGGGTGCAGACACAGAGCCAAACCAAGTCAGTCATGGAAAGAGGAGGCTTATTCAATAGAACAGTTGTAGTCAGAGCAGGTGGCACCAGGAAGACCCAAAGCTGGGTCCAATAAGGGGGAGTTCAGGAGCAAAGGATATTTGGAGACTCAAGAAAATAGGAGGGAGGAGGTTGATATCTGGGACATTTGTTGGAAAGTGGCAAGGACCAAGTCACTTCTGGGAAGCAGCAGGGAGACATGAATCCCTTGGAGAAGGTCAGCCTTTCTAAGTCAGACAGATCTGCCTTCAAAGTCTGGCTCTGCTGCCTGCTAATCTTTGACCTGGAGAAAGCTGTTAAATCACCATGGATCTTGATTTCTTTATCCATATGGCATGTCAAGGAGCTGGCTTAGTGCATAGCACATACAATACATACAGTGTTTGTTGTTATACACATGCAGCCTAGCACTTCTAGGATTGCTGAATTTTTCCTTTGACAAAGGGTATATTTGTAGATGTATAGTGTAAAATGAGTTGACAGTTGTATACTCAGACTCCAGTATGCCATATTTACCTTGTCTTCTGGAATAGTTGCCTCACCTTTCCCCAAACCTCCTACCAAAGTCCTCTGTAGTGTGGCTGGTTAAAAAAACTATAGAAAACCTTGAGGCTGTCATTTCCTGACAAGTAACAGCAGTGCCTGCAATGCCTTGATGCTGGGGCTATTTGCCGGATTATCTCTTCTTGGATATCCTTCAAGTCCCCCTTGCTTTCTAGTACTTAGTCCTAGTTCTGTTTTCATAAAGTCTCAAAAAGACTTGCCTACTCATCTGTTTTCGTAAAGTGTCAAAAAGCTCTCCAATCAAGCATACAGAAGTTAACAAATGCTGATGCTAAATTTCAGAGCATTGAGCCCGTACACCTGGAAAACCTTTTGCCTAATTGTCTTGTTTGGTCCTCTGGTAGAGGTGGTTGAGCCTATCCCTTAGGGGGCCATAGATGTAGGGAACCATTCGGAGCTTGGCAATGTCAATGTTTAGAACTGGGCATTTATTGCCTGAAGGTGTATGTTATATACCAAGTTCTTCTTGAACAGAGTTGATCCTAATATCCTGAGAACAAGAAAGTGCTTCTCAGGAAAGTACTTTATGAATTTCTGTGATTTGTTATGTTAACAGCAAACAAAAAATGACATAACAATAAAGTAAGAACCGTGCAGGGTGCATACCAGCTATTTTTAGCTGCTCAGAATCCATTTTTCTTCCTTTGGGAAATGGTATCTCAGTTTTCCTTTGGGCTCCCACCCTCATCCCCAACTCTAAGTCCATGTGATGGGCAGATGACTGAAGTCTTGCCAGTCAACATTTTTTATTTGCTAGTCATGGCACTTAGTTTAACAGTGACTGAGCCAATGAAATTCAACCCCAAGACTTTGCTGAACTATTAGGAAAGAGACTGTTATGGTCATTCAGCTGGTAGAATACAAGCCTGGAAGTGGTGGTGGTTATCTTGCCAACATATGAGGAGAGCTTATTTAGAGCCAAGTCGTGCCTAAAACCACAATCCTCTGGACTACTTAGTCACGTGAGCCATTTAAATGGTTTTTGCTTATGTCAGTTTGGTTGTATTTCTGTCACTTGCAATTGAAAGATTCCTGACTAATTTAGCTGGGTTTCTGAAGTTGTTGAAATCCAAAGCTAAATGTAATGCTATTGAACTGAAGACTTCTCTAAATTGTTGAAAATCCAGATAGCAAATCTGAGGACTGAATGTGATTTCTGTTTATCATTAAGATAAAAAAAATTCTGAGCAAAAAATATCACCACACTCCTTCCAAAACTAAAAATGACACACTAGGTAGCAAAAAGGATACCAGCTTGCAATTTTCAGTGGCATTACTATTACCTCTGAGCACTACAGGTAAATACCATACATTTATCTGAGATCAGATGTTTAATCTAGATTATTTCTAGAGTTCCTTCTGATTCTTTAGTTCTAGACAACTATGTAGAAAATCAGGTATGATTTGACTTTTTTTGCCATAGTGTCATTTTATGGCGACATTGAAAGGGAGCCATGGACAATAAGAGTAGCAGGATATTATACAACCTGTATGGATTTTGGAACCAGACAGACATGTTTCAGAATTCTGGCTAAATGACCTTGGAAAATTAACATAACCACTCAGTTTCAGTTTTGTCGTTTCATGTAACATGGGGATAGTGATACCTACTCCACCCTTAAAGACCAAGTGAAATGCTGTATACTAAATCTAATGTTGTGCTTGATGCATAGAATCCTAGTTTTTAAGTTCTATAAAGGAGACTTAGTTATAAATGAAGTTTCTAAAGTCACCTGTTATGTATTTGTGTAAATGATGCCCTCATTCATGCCTAGAAAACCCAGAATAAATCTGCTACATGTTTTACACATGAGACACCCTTCTCTCCCTAAACAGATATATTTTTAAGTAGTTATCTGAGTTTAGATTTGTTTCAACAAAACAAGCGGCAATTATGGGAAACTGAGATTTCTCTAAGATTAGTTTGGGGAAATAATGCATAACCCTGGCTTAGGTTGAGAATACAACCATTTGAAATGCAGACACAAAGACCATTGGAAAGAAAGCTGGGTATTTGTAATGCATAATGATAAAATACTATATACTATGTTGATTTTACTAGTGAGTGGATATTTTATTTTTGATATGCTCTATATTTTTAAAGGTTTTATAATCTGAATTATAGATGATACCAAGTATTTGCTAAGTTCCAAATAGCATCTGTTTCTTGCCATTCGATTTTTATTTTTTCTGGAAATGCATATTTTGATGATGCTAAAACCATAAATCTTTCTCGACAGTGCTCTCTTAGTTTTAATAAGCAGTAGCTAGGGCCAACTTCCATTTACAGTTGTGGAATGTTAAACAGCATTGGAGAATGTTAAGTTGTTAGATAACTGACTAGTTTTCTCAAACCTCCTCTGGTAATTAACCATGCCTCCTACTCCCTTTTCCACACTCCAAAGGGAATATGCTAATCCACTCTTAGGTTTACAGCAATGGCTTAATATTCCATTTCAAGAACTCGTGCACAAGCATTGTGCAAATTGATTTCATTCCATTGGGAATTCACACCCAGAAGCACTGCCCTGACACGAGATTAGGAGTGAAGAGGACCTCACAACTCTCCCAGCTACAGGGCCCTGCATGATACATGGTACATGAAAAGGGATCAGTGCATGTTTGTGGACTGAATGAAAAAATAACCACTGTAATTCTCTACTATAATGTTTTTGTTCACAAAACATCCAAATTGATTTAATCCAAAGGAGATGGAAAGTAATGCTGTGTGTGGAAAAACATGAATTCAGGCCTGTTAGTTTTTCTAGTAAGGTTCCTTGATGTGCCTTTCAGGAACAAGGCCTATGGGACTCTGTGACTCAGGAACACAGTACTTTTCCTGATGGCAAGGCAGCATCAAGATCCTTTGGGGCTTGCATTCATTCCTCTGGAGGCTGGATGTCACTCTTTTTTATTCTCCCATTCCTTCCTTACCTTGTAATACTCATCTGTTTTGCTTTTTTTTTTTTTTTTTCCTAGGCAGAGTCTTGCTCTGTCGCCCAGGCTGGAGTGCAGTGGCACAATCTCGGCTCACCGCAACCTCTGCCTCCTGGGTTCAAGTGACTCTTGTGCCTCAGCCTCCCGAGTAGCTGGGATTACAGGCGTACACTACCAGGCTCAACTAATTTTTTGTATGTTTAGTAGAGACAGAGTTTCACTATGTTGGCCAGGCTGGTCTTGAACTCCTGGCCTCTAGTGATCTTCCCTCCTCAGCCTCCCAAAGTGCTGGGATTACAGGAGTGAGCCACTGTGCCTGGCCTGCTTTGCTTTTTCTTATTTGGTTCTATGGTTCTTATATTTTTGTTAGTGCAAAGATCTCACATATTTAAACTTTTATGAAAAAAATCCTACACAGCTACATTAAAAAACATCACTCTGAGTCTCTCTCACGTCTATTCAAAGTCACACAGATTTGCCATTTTTTTTTCAGGTGGATTGGAAGCATATGCTCTGTAGATGGTTCTGTGTCTGTGGTCTCTTTTAGTCCTCACTACAAGTCATGAAACAATTCTGAGTCATTGTTATTTCCATTTGATGGATGAGGATACAGAGGCTTAAAGAGGTAAAGTCATTTTCACTTAAGGATAGTATCTTGGTCTTTAACAGAGATGGCAGGAAATAGAAGCAGACAGGCAGGATGCTATGTCTGGACAAAATACTTTAGAAGTGGATGTACCTTTATGGTTAATCTTCCTCTTATGATGCAAGAGATTTCATTGTGAATATGTTAAAAAATGCATTTATTTTACAGTCTTAATATCTCTGAGACACTCCAGGGTCTTGTGTAATAGCTCTTATGTAATACGATCTTTTAATGACTGCCTCCCTTACTTCCTATGTCACCACTTACTTTCTAAAGTATTTTAAGTCCCAGCTCAGATGTTACCCCTCAGAGATGCCTTCTAAGATTACTCTGGACCCTCCAATCACTCTCTATCCCAATGTCCCATTTCATTTCTTTCATAACTTCTTTTGCTGTTGAAAAATCATATTTTTTATTGTGTGTATCTGGGAATGGGAACGGGAGCTGCCTAGGAGAATGGTCCTTGTTTGTCTTACTTGCCTCTCCATCCCCAGTCCTTAGAATAGTGCCTGGATAAATTATTGCATATGCTTCAAGATGCATACTAAGGTAAATGGCGTGACTCTGATCCTTAAATACTGAGGAATTGGCAAGGGCAAGGCACTGGTGGGGCCCAGTCACAGAGAGATGGAAGATGAATGGCAGTACTTCCTTTCTTTGCCAGCTGTTGGATTGTTCTGGCTGAGTGCACTAAGGTGGGTATAATTAGCTCTTATGGCCTGCCCAAACAAGTGCCCAAGTCCCAGTATAAAGCGATCTTTATCTAGGTCTCTATAGGCATTGACTGGGTTGTTTGAAGCCAAAGGAGCCTCAGTACATACTCATAACTCCTGGGACATTAAATAGACCCTAACTAATCCTAGGGATTTCTGTTTCAATATAGGATATGTGTAGATTGCTTTGAAAATGACCAAACTCCTGGATCCCTGCAAATGACTGTACGTAGTGATTCAGATAAAACCCTATTCTTCACCAGGTGCTATGAGAATTGCTTTAATACCACTTAATTTCATCTTTAAACACATCCAGAGACGTATACTATTATTATCCCCATTTTTAGATGAGGAATCTGAAGCTTAGAGAGAGTAAATGACTTGCCTAGGCCCCACTGCTAGTTGAGGAGGGGTACAAACCTAGCTGACTCTTCTCAAAATTGATACTGTCTAATTGGCAAAGATCTGATGTCCCATTCTGCTGTGGCCTAAAACCTTTAAGAAAATTATGTTTATCAGCTGTGAATGAATGCTCACAGTTCGAGGATGGGCCTAAGAGACATTGGCAGACACTTGGTTTAGAAGTTAACAAAGAAGTCAAATGAAATCATAATTTTTAAGTCCTTAAAATATAAGTCTTATGCAAATCAATTTTTGAAAATTGGCTATGTTAATTGATTTGAACTATATATGTACTTTGGAAACAGACAGACTTGAGTTCAAAGCCCAGCAGTTACTTAATGCTATGTAACCTTCAATAAGTTTCTTATTCTTTTTAGATTGAATATGGATTCCAATACCTATCTCACAAAATTTATGCAAGGAGAGCACCCAGTTCAGTGCTTGGAGCACATAGAAGGGGAAACAAAACATTATTTTCTTTCCTTTAAGTATTATGGTTGGGAATTTTTTGGTTGTGAAGTTTTGTTTTCCTAAATTTCATGTTCTCCCAGTCATGTTAAAATTTTATTTCTATTCATTTCATTTCTTTCCTCAAGTATAGTTTAAAGATCACAATTCATTTCTTAAGACTTGTGCATCATTGCTCTGGTAAATCTCTTGGCCTTCATAGTAGTTGATAAGGTTTACTTTTCTTCTTCATTGAATCCTCCCACACCTCATCCCTGACCAGAGTGTTTCTTTTTGGCTTTCATTTTACCTCTGTTTATCATTCATGAACGTATGCCACAGCTTCTTTTGACATTATACTTAAAAAGTCCCCCCAAAGCATGCTTTTTAAAAGTTGGGGCACAGCGACCTTGAGAGAACATTCTTCTTGAAGGGGTAGTATTAGACCCTGACCAAATGATATCACCTTAAAAAGCTGGATTTTTTTAAAAGTCATTTTTTACGGTCATTGTCTAGAAACACTTGTGGTAAGAAGTAAAAATTCAAGCGTGAAGTACCTTAGTCATGACCTATATCAACAGCAAAAACAAGGGCCATTAACTTGATTGGAACATATGAATCTGAAAGTGCAGCTATTCAAATAAAAATAGCCAGCTCTATGAGTCCAAGCAGGGCAAAAAACTACCTCCAACAGGAGAGAGACAATGTAAAAGCAATAAAATGTAAATTGTCTGTAATATTGCTCTCAGAATAATGTCAATTTGTTTACACTTGACAGGCTACATTTAATAAACTTATCCACAATTTTTGTTCTGTTTATAAGACAAAACAAGCTGGATAGCTTGCATATTTGTCACAGACATTTCAGGGCATGTGTGCAAAATTATAATAAACATACTCTTTTTACAAACTCCTACTATTACTTTGTTCCTGAAAGCTCTGGGCTGCCAGGCTATTTTTGCATTGCCTAAGTCACTCCAAGGCGAGCCAGGTGCCATGGTGCACACCTGTAGTTCTAGCTACTCAGGAGGCTGAGGCAGGAGGATTGCTTGAGCACAGGAATTCAAGATCAGCCTGAGCAACATGGTGAGACCCCACCTCTACAAAAAGATAAAACAAAAAAACCCAAAAACTTACCAGGGTGCAAAAAGGCTGCCATCAGTGCTAGAACCCTAGTACTACAATCCTTCTGACTCCATACTGTCTAAAGGTAGATTACTCAGTTATCTCTCTGTATTCTTGTCTTAGGTGCTATTGTGCTTAGAGTTGACTGTGAGGCAAGCCTCTGCATCTGTACAGGAATAGAACTACGAAAGCAAAAAGTACTTCTGATCTCCTTTTATTGGTTGTGAATAAGCACTAGTATCCTCATTTTACAGATGAAGAAACTAAATCTCAAAGGTGCTAAGTAAGTTACTGAGAGATGCTGAGTCACACTGATACTAAGTGAGTCATGCTGTTAGTGGGATTGTGAGTAGCAGTCACACTATCTGTAAGTTGCAAACTAACTGGACTCAGGGTGACCAATTTTCCCAGTTTGCTTAGGACGGAGGGGTTTCCTGGGAAGCAGGACTTTCCATACTAAAACTAGGACAGTCCCAGGCAAACCAGGATGGTTGGTAACCCTAGATGTCTGATTTTAGAAACACTACACTCTTTATCTTTCTGCTTCAGGCTCTAAAATATTTGGCTCTCCTTAAAATCTTTTGCCGTCATATCCTGCTGTAATCTTCACCCACCCACCACTTCTTCTGCTAGTTTAGTCGGCAGACTGTGCTTACCATTGCATTTGCTGTGAGACTCTTACTACAAATTGCAGCCCATTTACCCTCTTTTCTGGGCCACAGGAAATCGCAGGCTGACAACTCAGTGTCTATGTGGTTTTCTGAGCCTCTAGCTCTATTGGATTTCTAGCCAGAAAATTATTATTCTTCCTTTTGGTGACAACTATGTTAAAAAGAAAAACTCAACAATTCTCTTGATTTCAAAGATGACAAGGTCTATAAAGAGGGAAAAAGCTAAAGACCTCTGGGCATTGAAATTCTTCCATCCAGATACTCTGATGCTATAATGATGGTTCCTGTTAACCATCAAATCGTCTGTCAGGGATGCCTCAGCTGCACTTGGCAATTTCTCTCAGCAGAGGAGCATCCTGATGGTGAAAGGCTCCTGGCACCTGCTCTTATTGGCCTTGCTCTTCTTAGCAAGAATCCTCCCTTTAGGTTCCTCCCTTTAGTTGATCCTATTATTTTTGACAGCTTTGAGAGATAGCAACTGCTTCTAGTGGCTTCTTTCACTGATGGCAACAATCCTCTTAACAGCAGCTTTTCTGAGACTTTGCTGGGGTCTTTTGTTTTTTTCAGAAAGCCCCATGCTTCCTCTATAGCTGATAACTTAGTGTGATACTTAGTAGGTACTAGAGTGCTTATTAAGCCCTGTAGTGACAAACCATGGTGCTTTACCATGCTCTGTGGCAGTGTTGTTCAAACTGTAGGTCCTTACTCCTTAGTGAGTCATAAATCAATATAGCAGGTCGAAAGCAGTCATTTTGTTACATGTGGCAGATATCTGAGTTACCCCAAGTTTCTGGTGTCACATCCATATGGGTCTGCAGTAACATCTGTCCTTGCCTCCTCAGAAGAAAGAATTCAACAGAGGGGCATAAAGCAGAAAAAGAGACAGAGGCAAGTTTCAGAGCAGGAGTGGAATTTTAATTTAAAAAGCTTTAGAACAGGAGAGAAAGGAAAGTTCACTAGGAAGAAATCCAAGAGGGCACCTGGAGGTCAAAGAGAGAAGGGAGTGTTTAGCCTTGATCCTAGGGCTATATAGGCCCCTCTTTCCCATGATTATTCCCTTAGGGTGGGCTCTCCTTACCCTTAGGAACTGAGCACACACAGTGTGTGTAGGAAGTTGCATGCATGCCCATCTGAAGCTTTCTTCCCTTTTTCCAGTGGAGTGCACCCGGAAGATCGTATTTCACCATTTTGTCTTTAAGTGCACATGCCCAGGAGGTTTTTCTCCCCAGTATCTGCATTCAGTCAACATTTCAATGTTAATAGCTGTGGATCATCAGGAAATGGCCTCTCCCTGGCACCCTTGGTGGGCTGTGAAATTATCATTTTTAGAGAGGCAGTGTGATAATGATACAGGAGGTAAGAAGAAATTACTTAGGTTGGCTAATGAGGGTACGGAAGTCCTCAGTAAGGTTTTCTTTTTAATGAAAAGCAGCCCCAAATCATTTTCCTTTCTAACAAAGAGCAGCCTGTAAAATCGAGCCACAGTCATAGATGCCAGCAGTTGTGCCAATCGTGTTCAAAATGGCGGCCCCATCTTCCCTTCTCTTTATCAGCCACATGTACAGTAAGGAGCAGACAAGATGGCTCCGGTTAACAGGAGAGTTCGTTTGCATGGTAAGATTAGGGTGGGGTGGTCAGCCTTCCCACATGCTATGTAAATGTCATACCTGATGGAACCAATCTGGGAGCCTTTTGTAAATCAGACACTGCCTCCTCAAACCTGACTATAAAATCCAGCACATCTGCTGCCCACCAGTCCTTTCTGCTGGGAGACCTCTCTCTATACAGAGAGAGCTGTTTCTCTTTCTCTTCTCTTCTGCCTATCAAACCTCTGCTCATAAACTCCTCGTGTGTGTCCATGTCCTAAATTTTCCTGGCGCAAGACGATGAACCCCAGGGTATATACCCCAGACTACGTAGCCACTTAAGTAACTGTTGAACCTGACATTCCTAGTGGGTGGGGGGAGAGCCCTCTCCTGCCCAGCTGACGCCTATCTGTCTACCTTTAACAATTTAGAAAAAAAAATTTTTTAAGACTAATAGAATAGAAAACCAGGAATACATTACATATAGTAAGGATTCGTGTTGTTTCATAAAATTTTTATCCCTTTCATTATTGTATACGTGTGCGTGATTGTACGCATGAAAAAAATCTTTTAGAAAGATATTTGTAGGAAGACATTCATCATACTGTTTCTGAAAGTAGCAACACATTGAAAACACCTAAATGTTCACTGGGAGGGGATCATAAGCTCCATGCATGCCACATCTAAAATATTCATTAAATTCTTTATTATTTTTTTCCATACAGTAAACAAGTCATTTTCATAATTAAGAACTTATTTTATTCTTTTGGCACTGCATTAGATAAGTAAACTTACTGAAAACCAC
The DNA here is from genome assembly GCF_029281585.2 of Gorilla gorilla gorilla. Lineage (NCBI taxonomy): Eukaryota > Metazoa > Chordata > Mammalia > Primates > Hominidae > Gorilla > Gorilla gorilla. The sequence goes on from NC_073231.2 coordinate 110,494,907, forward strand.
ATGGTACCCCAGATTAAACTGCCTCACTTGGCCTTTCTTGGAACCTCAAGGTAAGGAAAAATTCCATTGATTCACCCGAGTTCCAAAGGAATGTCCCTACACACACCCTGCAAAGGGCATACTCATTTACTCAACAAAAATGTATTAACCTCCTTTTTTGTGAGAGCCATTAAGCCAGATTCAAGGGATTCAGAGATGAATGGAGCATGATCTCTCTCTTTTACGAGTTCAGAGCCTGCTAAGGAAGAAAATGAGCAAATAAATAATTCTTGCACTATATAATAAGTGCTCAAGTAAAGATATGACACTATGCTGTGGCTCATGAATTCTGACCTCATCACTCCCTTTTTGCTATATCTTAAACTTTAATAATTTAGGGGCTGGGAAAATACTCTAAATTTATCTTTCCAGTTTCCTTGTTTGCCTGAGGCCTGGGAAAAAGCCTTGCAAATCAAGTCCCAGTAACAAAGGTGATCATTCCACAGCCCTTTAAGTAGAGATGTTAATTAGAGGCAGTATAATGGAGTGATTAAGAACATGGGTTTGGGATTCAGCATATGATGATATTGTTTATAATTTCACTGCTCTGTGACCTATGTAAGTCATTCAATTTATCTGAGTTTCATTATTCATATTTTTACTTTATAAGGTTATCAGCCCTTTACTGTATTGAGATTAAAGTACTTAGCATAGTCCCCGGCACAGAGTAGGGCTCATCATATGCTAGTAACAGTTGTTTTTCTGGGTTCTGATGGTTCCAAATTGTCTGGACATATAAAACTAAGTTGATGTTTCTCTTCTGAGCATTTACTATATTAATATGGGCACCAAGAAAGTTCAAATTTTTTATAAATTAGTTTTTAATACACTAAATGACTTCTGCCAGAGAGGTTGTATAGATTAATAGATTGAGAATTGAGAAAAATCATTAAGTGAGAAACTGAAAACTGTGAAAAATCTCATATATATTTTAAGTAAGTCTTAGTAAAGATTTTTGGGGAAGTTGACTGACTGATGACTTGTCTGCTGGATGGAGGTCACTGAGGGCAGTCATTTAGAGAAAGGAGGGGCCATTCCAGTAATCACCAGTTCACTTTTTCCTTTGCTTCTCTTGGAAGATTCCAGCTTATGTCACTTTTCTACAGTTCTCAAAGTTTGTGTCTTTATAGCTCTGATCTGGGAAGATTAATGTTTGTATACCTCAAAACAAACAAAAATAAAACAATATTGTCCAATAATGGCAATTTTGCATTTTGTAAACAAGAGTTTCATTCTTTGAATAGCTGTAAATTTATGATAGAAAGTTTATTTTCTCCTATTCTGATTCTGACTCATTTCTACAAGTAGCTGAATAAGTCAGAATCCTTTCAGTTGCAAGTGGTACATCCAGAGGTAGTTGAGCTTCAGGCACAACTTGATCTGATAGACCAAACGATGCCACCAGGAAGTCTTCTCTCTGGCCTTGTTAGTTCTTTTCTTCTGTGTGAACATCATCCCAATGCAAGCTTTTCCCAAGGGGTGCAGAAGACTGAGCAACAGCTTTAGGCTTACAGAACTTCCAGCTTAGCAGCTGAAGCTAAAAGTGAACTATCTTTCTCGATAGGATAAGTCTGGGCTGATTTTTTTGACACAGATTGGGATCTACATGTGTCCTTATCCGTGAAAGCCGAGGTGTTATTTCTGCCCGGATCCTCAAATGAGATCAGAAGCCAGGCACGCAGAAACCAAGCCAAACAAACAAACAAAACCAGAATAAAAACAAGAACAAATGCTCACTATATTATTAACTCAATTAGCTTATTTGAGCTAAATGTAAAATTTAGGATAATGACTCTGTTAAAATCTTTAGACAAATTAAATTTAACAGAGTTTATTTGAGCAAGGAATGATTTGAGAATGGGGCAGCACTCAGAACCAGCAGGGGTTCTGCTCCACAATGTGGGCAGACAGCACTGATGGACAGAAAACAGAGGTGAGGAAGAGAAACAGCTTGATTGGTTACAGCTCAGCGTTTGCCTCATTTGAGCATAGCTTCATCAGTTGACTGCCTGTGACTGACTGAAGCTCAGCTGCTGTGATAGGCTAAGACTCAGCTGTTTGTTATAACAGTACACTCCTAAATTAGGCTTTCAGTTAGTTTATGCTAAGTTAGGTTGCAATTTGTTATGTAAAGACTCAAAGTACCAAAGCATCCTCGGGCCAAATTTACTTTAATTTAACAGCAACTCATTAAGCATCTTTCTCTTCCATTTATGATTTTATCCATTGACATATCGTCTATTATTTATTCTATGCAGATAACTCCTATATCCCTGTCTTCACACTGAACATCTCTCCTTCACTCTAGAGCCAAATACCCTCCTTCCTGTTTGGCATCTCTATCTGAATGTCACACCCTCATCTCATTCGTAAATAAATATCTTTCTCTCTCACACACACATTCACAGACACACAGAACATTTAAATGTGGTTTCTGTGTGTGTGGGGGGGCACATATGTGAAAGAGAGAGATGGTTTGCAAGAGTACTTGGTATTTTAAAAAGTACGTTGGTGACATATATCTACTTAAGCAAAGCAATATTCCCATATCAACTGACTCACTGGCAAAAACAAAAAATTAGCAAGCTAACATGTGGGCCAATCAATGTGATCCTTTCACCAAAACAATAATTAAAGGAATCGTTATAGTTTGATGCTAAGAAGCAGTGAGAAACAGTACACTTTTCTGCTGGGTCTTCATAAGAAAATCTGTTAATGTATAACTGGACTTCTTTTCAAACTGAATGCACTGCTGCTTCCATTGATTGAAAGGATACATGTTGTGGTCCTGGCCCGAGCATTGGCATGTGAACTTGCTGGACAACCATACCTTATCAGGTCCCACAAATGAGTCAGTTGAGAAGGAAATGCCAGTTAGAACAGATATATACTACTGTTTTTATTCATCAGCTTAAGGAGCTGTCATGATTGTCACAGTGTACATATTTAACTTGGTGAGTTTTAAGGTTTTAAATATGAAAATGTCTTATTTTCTGCAAATATTGGAGAGTGTGGTTCTAGTGAGGGAGATGCCAGGCTACAGACCTTAAGAACAAGAGATGAAATGAAGATTTTTGTCATAGGAGTTCTCTATAAAAATTGCACTTTTGAGTGGAATTATTTTATACCATTTTTACTTAATTTCTTAAAATGCAAACTAAAAACATGTTTTATAGGTCTTATGCGTTTTGACTTTTATTACGTATTTTGTTAAACACTTTCCTAAAACTGAACAGAGAATGAGGAAAGACAATTCACCAAAATATGGGTATTTTCCTTCCTTCCAAAACAGCATTGCCTAAGGCCAAACTCATCATCTTCTGCCCAAAGCAGCTCTTTTTTCTTGGTTTCTTCTTTCTGCTCATAGCTCAATGATTTTCAAATGTTGTTTGCCTCTGTCTCAACATAGTGGTATAATATTGATCATGCTTTTGTTTGTGAGTATGTGATGTGAGAATTAATTATGTCTGTGCTTAAAATGGAAAGACCTTCACTTTTTAATGTTTGATTTCTTCTACTCAGAGTTTTTACACTTAGGAAAATCTTGTTGCTGGGAAAATATCTGGTAATGGTATACTTAGAGGCCCTTTGGGTTTCTAAGGTGGAGGGTGGAGTGGAAGGACAAAAAGAGTGAGAAAAGATAGTTGCTTATCTTCCTAGCCTGAGTTTGAAAGAGAAAGAAGTTTTAATCCAAAGCAATTTGAGTTCACAGAAAGATGTCTAGAGAAAGAATATAGCTGTACATATATTTTTGATTCTGCTGCTTTTGTTTCAAGAGGTGCTTCCAAGAATCAGGTAATAAACAATTTCTATTCACCTTTATAAATACATAATGCTAATAGTATTGTAGTAAAACGGTAGTTTCCCTTTGTAATGGTTTTTAATATTGATCTATTACATTCTCTGAGCACTTTCTTTGCAATAGTTTCATTTATTCTTTAGCTCTTTGGGCCATCAAAGGCCTCTGCTCTGGCTGTAAAGAATGGTACCTAAATGTGCCCTGAGCTCTCACTATAGTTTATCATTTACATTTTCTGTAACTTGTTAACTCTCAGCCTCTCTCTTATTTATAAGTCCTCTTGCCTAGTATTACTGTTGTCACTGCTGCTACAGAATTTTGCTGATGTTAGAAATCACCACTGTTAGGCCTGGTAAAGACTATAGTTTGAATTTCCAACAGTTCAGATAGACATCTTATCAAAGCGATAGAATTATATCCAGAATGTTTGCTGAAATATGTGGGTTACAACAAGGGACAGAGTTTTCAGTTCAAGGAAGAACAGTTTACGTCACTTAGTTATGAGGAGTTTGACAGTATCAGTCCCATATAAGATTATGGGGCACTCAAGGAGTTGATGACTGTCCAGGTGATTGCCCACAATAAGCTGGGTAACTGGTGCAATACTATCGCAGGCCTGAAGGTTTTCTTCACATCTGTTCACAAGATTTCACAGGGTCGATCAACAAAGTGGCTGGTGGTTCATTTTAGGATAGTGCTTAGATGGCTTTGCATTTTGGTTCTTATTGCTATAGTTTTGCACAGTCTCTCATTATGACGTATCTGCACCAATATAAGCTTTACAAATGTTTTCCTTGCCTTCCAACCGACCCTAATCAAATTCATGGTTTGCATGGTTGACCACGTTATCTTTTAAAAATATATTATCTTATTAATTCAATCACTCAGGATTTACTTAACTTTATGGAATACCTATGATGTGCCAGACAAACTGTGACAAGTCTAGTGGGAGACAGACTTGTACACAGAAAATTATAAGACAATGTGCTGTGTGTTTTATCTGAGATACAACCACTCCTTGATTAAAACTCTTCCATGGTTCCCTATTGTTAATAAGAAAATAGTTTAAGTTCTTCCCTGAAATAAAAGATCCTCCACAATTTGAATCCACTTTACCGGCACAGCCTCATGGCTAGGCCCTTCCCCCACGTGCACCCCATGTGTCAACCACACAAATTGTGCTGATGTTCCCAGGAACTGCATCATTCCCCACAACTGGTGAATTCCTATACATTCTTCAACATTTAGCTTAAGCGTTATTATTTCCTTTGTGACTCTGACTCCAGACCTCTAAAGCATAGCTAGTCATTCACTTCCTTTTGGCTCTTATGGAAATTTTTTATATATCTCTTTTTTTGTGGCTCATACTATCCTTTATTTCATTATTATAGCCACTAAATTATGTGATTCTTGAAGGCAGGAAGTATATCCCATACTTTTCATTTTTCTGATGTTTGGTTTCATGACTGGCACACATTTGATGCACGAAGTGTTGTTTTAAGGATAACTGAATGAATGAATAAGTGAATAAAATATGAAACCAGCATGTGGAGTTAACATTGGATTTTTTTTTAATCAACGCTGTTGAAATACTCTTTACTGTTAAGCAATTATCTTCTGGTAGAACACCTGGTACAAATCTATAACTATGTTGGCCAACAACTCAAAGTGATTACTGCAACCAATTTACGGCAATTAGAAGGAGGACCACACTCCATAGAATTTAAAAGGTGCATTGACTGCACACCTGTATGACATAAAAGAAACTATGACCACTTCAATAATCATAAAAGCATATTATTGTCTCATTAATTGTTAAATAGGCCAATGACATAGTTATTTTATAAAATGAAGTTAAAGCAAAAAAGAAAAAGGTGAAAAGCAGCCTGTACAAGATTTAAGAAGAAATACCAAGACAAAGAATTTTTAAAAGAAGATAATGTAATTCCACATACGTATTCACTTATATCTGTATAATAATTTTTATATCTTTTGGATATTTTTAGAGTTACTAGAGGAAGTGGATTAGAGAAGGCCAAATACCATGGAAAGCAATGTGCATATGGCTTCCTTCTGGCATGGAATCTGTAGTGCAGTGGTTAAGAGCCTGAGTTCTTGTAGCAGGCTGCTGGGTATGAGCCTTGCTCCATCCCATTCTAGCTATGTAATATTAGGAAAGTCACTTAACCCGTCTGTTTCTCAGAGAATAATAATAGTACCTATCTGATAGGTACTACAAAATGAGAATAATAATAATACCTGGAAAACAAGAATAATAATAGTACCTATATGGTAGGATTGTGAAAGGGTGTAAGATGGTAAGCTCTCAAAAATACTAGCTTTTATTACTATTTGTTAATTTCCTCTTTGGGCTCATATCATATCCTGTCTTTTCCATTTTTTAGCATGTGTCCTTACTGGCACTTGTGTCTTCCACATGTTTTCCATTTTGTATGTTTTTAATATGTTCATGTCAAGTCTCTATATCCCAAATATTGGCATTTTGTTTTATGTAGGAAATGGTAATAATCATTAGTGGATGCAGAAGAAGCTCCAAATCCATTAATAACCAAGGCAACAGTATGATTCCATTCTTTTCCTTTGATTTTCTGCTATATATTGTTCAGAAATCCTTGATGTTGCCTACGAAGACTCCAAATCATCTATTATCATTGAATTTAGGGCTAAAATAAGTACATTTAATTGTAACCCAGTTAATAAAAAGTAAGTGCTGAGAAAAATTATTAAAAGCTTCTGTGTAATGATAATTGTATTCCTGAGCCTAATAATTGGGTTAGGATACAACAATTTTTGTATTGGTTAGAGCTATACCCTGCTTTGGTTTGACAGTCAGAGCCAAAGACACAGCAATCTTCCCTCAAATATTGGAAGGACTTTGTCCTCCTGAATGACTCTTTCAAATAATTTCTTTTATGACCAAACTTAGAAAGTAAATATCTATTCAGATGATGAAAAATACTAATGTTTGAAGAGCTATAAATATAAAATCAATGAATGCCAACAAAACAAGGCATTGTACATATTATGAAATATAACTTAAGATTTTGGATCTCAATACTTGGAAACATTGAACTATGAACTATGTATTATTATTATCTTAGAAAGCTTTACTCCATTTTAGATGGACTATACCACTTCAAATGGGCTGTTGATGCAAAATGAGCAAAAAAAAAGTGCATCAGTGGAACTTATTTTAATGAAATATTAACTGGCCACATTTCAAAATTATATTCTATACTGTCCTGTGACCAAAGATGCTAAAGAACTTCCTATTTAAGAGTACCATGAAAGGGTATGGCTGGAGGGTGAAATAAGAAAAGACACAGAATGTATTGTATTTGTAGGAATTAAGAATAAAAATGTGCTTCAAACGGAATGTTGAGTATCATCATGGCAACTACTTTTTTGATCAACAAGAATCATGAAAAACCAGAAGCTATGTCAGCTATGCTTTGGATAAAGTTACTGCTTTTTAAAAATCAAGTTAATGATTCACAAGAGTAAAGACATAGAATCAACCTAGGTGCCCATCAACAGTGGACTGGATAAAGAAAATGTGGTACATATATACTATGGAATACTACGCAGTCATAAAAAAGAATGAAATCATGTCCTTTGCAGCATGGATGCAGCTGGAGACCATTATCCTAAGCAAATTAACATGGGAACAGAAAGCCAAATATCACATATTCTCAGTTATAAGTGGGATTTAAACATTGGGTACTCATGGATATAAGGGTGGCAACAATAGATCCTGGGGACTACTAGAGTGGGTAGGTAGGGAGGGTGACAAGGGTTGAAGAACTAATGATTGGGTACTATGCTCAGTAACTGGGTGATGTGATCATTTGTACCCCAAACCTCAACATCACACAGTATACCTAGGTAACAAACCAGCACATGTACCCCCTGAATCTAAAATAAATATTGAAACAAAATCAAGTGAATAAATCAAAAATAAATAATAAAATTAATGTGATATAGGCATACTTCTATGGTTCTCTATTGAACAGACCTTATTGAGAAAACAGTCAATCAAAAGTTGCCAATAAAGTTAAAGGATTGAACACACACATCTACAGTCTGCCCCTGAATTTCTAATTAATAACTGTAAAGGAATTTTTAAAGACTGTATGAGTTAGCTTTTCCTGCATAACAATATATGCCCAAAATAAAGTGGCTTTAAACAACAACCATTTATTTAGTTCAGATTCTGTGGATTTGCAATGTGAGCTGGGCTCAGATAAATGATTTTTTTGGTTTCAGCAGGGCTCCTTCATGTATTTGCAGTCAGCTGCAGGTCAAGTGCAGATTTGCTAATCTTGACTGAACTTCCATATCTCCCCAGCCTCAGTTGGGACCTCCGAGTTGACTCAGGCTACCATCCAACACCAGGCCAGATCAAGCTTATCCATATGGAGAAGAAGGTGATCTTGAGAAAGTGAATGGAGTGTTTGGGGTCTCTTGAGATCTACCCTTTGATCAGATACATTGTCACTTCTACCTTATTCTGCTGGCTGAAGCAAGTCACAAGGCCTGTCCAGATTTAAGGGATGGAAAAATTGGCTTTGCCACTTTTTTAGTGGAGCTGCAAATTTACATTGCAAGGGGCATGAATATGAGGAGGAAATTACGGATATTTCTATATTTAATCTACCCCAATTGTATAAACCCACAAGGACAAAGAGAACAGAGGAGAAAACAATAGAAATGAAATTTTGGAAGCTAGAAGGAAAATTAATGAGTAGCAATTGACTTTGAGACACTTGAGAAAGCTGAATCCTAAACTTGCAGTGGGGAGAGACAAGAAGCAATCCAGTGTACTAATGCAATCCATAGAATCTTCTAAAGTCTCAGAAATTGATATACCTGGTATACATGCCAGGTATTTATGGAAATGGGAAGATGAAGGTGGAGATAGAAACAGGAAGATTCATTGAAATTCTCTTTAAGTAGTATTGCAGTTAGGCATTCAGATTCTATCCCCCAGTCTGCCCGGTCATTAACTGCCATTGTCTCCCTATACTACCCCAGAGAAAACAGGAGGTTTAGTTTATGAAGTAGGTAAAAACAAGGGTTTCTGGACTTATTGACACCCTAAACACAATTGAGGATTGAGGTGTTGTGGTAGGGAAAATAATGGCTACCAAAGATGTCCACATCCTAATCCTCAGAACCTATGGATATGTTAGGTTACATGGCAAAGGGAAATTAAGGTTGCATGTGGAATTAAACTTGTGTCAGCTGACTTGAGATGAAAACTTAGCCTGTATTATCCTGGTGGGCCCAATGTAATCACAAGGATCCTTATAGGAAGAGATGTGTGACAGGTCTACTGAATATTCTATCTTCCCTCTTAATATCACATTTTGTGTCCTACCTATTTATCCCTGGGATCCCTAAGAAGCAAAAACTCAGTCTCATGGCATTTCTGCAGCTAGATAACCTATGAAGTTTACACTTCTTTTTTGGATTAACTTTCCTACTTTTTCCCTAAAAATTTTTTCACCAGAGGGAGCATCCTATTTGGAAAGAAGAAAAAAGACTCCTTCTCTGGCAGTGCATATGACACTGATTCAAAGCAAAGCAAAACTTGCTTTTGGCAAATGCAAGAAAACCCAAACCTTAAAACTCTAAAAAAGGGACTACTAACACAAGGAGGGGAGAAAACCTAAATCATGCTGTTAACTGTCCAACTGAGCAATTAAGCACAGTGGAGTTTTAAGTGGTCTGCAAACAGTGCCTGAAGAATCTAGTTAATATATGGCAATGGCTCCTCACTAATTGTGACTCTCAAATGAAGTAACTCTCCATGCCCTTCTCTGGAGAACATGATGGAGAAAAAAACGAAACAAAATTGTTCCTTCTGAGTCATTCTGCTTGTTCCTAAAACAGCAATAACAGCAGCAGCAAAACTCTGGTTTTAGCCTGTTGGATTCCTTGCTGCAAGAGTTGCTGAAGGGCTCCAGGATCTGTAGCCTGCTTGAAGCTGTCAGCTTCATCCCCCACATCTTGTCAGCAAATAACGATTAAACTTTAACTTGCCTACTCTTTATTTCTATGGCAGTCTAACTTTTCTTTAGGAGCATCTGTCTTTTTGGAGATGCAGTGACAACTTAACCGAAAATGTGTTGTGAGTGTCTAGCACATTGAGTGGTACAGAGTTGGCCACTCAATAAATATTGGTAGAAGTGAATTGAATAAGATTTAAAAAGTAATTGAAAGGGTGGATTAGCAAAATCTTATTTATAGAATGCATTCTAAGCCTCTTTTAATTGCAGGCATAGTTGTGATGTCCAAGTACTTTCTGATTATATATTGAATCAATTTAACAAATATTTACTGAGCCCTACTAGCCACACTGCACCAAGAGCTTGAGAGAGGGGAGAGACAGTAATGCAAAAACTATATCCACCAGATCCCTTGTTCTCACAGAATTTATAATCTAGTAGGACAGATGGACTAGAATAATAGTCTGTTTTTAAAAGTTGGGTAAAGAAGTAGTTGGAATGTCCTTAAGAAAAATCTTACTTAACTCAAAGAGTGCTAGATAAATTAATGGGGAACAAGATTCCTAGCCTGGAAAAAGAAGAAAAAGAAAAAAACCGGGGTTGGGTGTATAGTGTTTTCCGAAGGTAAATAAAATGTTTCTAGAGCCATGGTTTCTTACTACAGATTTAGGGCTTGTTCCCTTTCTTTACAGTGTCACCCTGATTCCCTACATATTTCCCCATCTTTTCCCAAGTAACTTCACTAGGCTTTGATATAAACTGGTCAACATTAGGGAGTTCCCACCCAATAATGATGTTCATACTACCCAAACTCTGTGCTTCACAGATGCCCTCTACTGGTTTGGCTTGTTCATAAGCTATGCTTTTAGGGAATCGGATTCAAAAGTTGAGATTGGTAAAGGATTCTTGAACAAGAAAACACTTACATTGGCCTTGGAGGAATCAATTTTTCTGGGCACTCAATGTTTCTTGGGACTGTGCCAGGAGCATGCGGGCCACTGCCAGGAATTGAATGGAACTACCAAACCAAAGAGGCCTTAGGGGGTAACCTGTGGAGGACCCCACCTATTTTATGCTTTCTAGGGAGACGATGATCTGCTGTTATCTCTCAAACTTCTTCCAAATGGTTTAGAATTATGCTATGTTGAGAAGAGTAATGACTCTAGTTTGTCTGTCCAGAGCCTTGTGGGAACTCTCTGTTGGGAACTGCTTTTCCTTCTGCTCTAGCTATGTGATTCTGGGGAGAGCCACCTTGTTCTTATTTGACATCACTATATTGCCATAGGTACTGTAATTGGTGCATGGGTGCACAAATTACCCAAAGTGAGAAAACCAAAGTAATCCCTGAGGTGTTCCTAACTGGAACTGGGGAATGAGAGTAAGTTCTTCTCAGGTTGTGGGAGGCTTGGAATAGGAAGTTTGCTAGCTCTTGGCAGTTATGTTTTCTATCATATGGTGTCAGCGCGTCTGCAGTGGGATATGATTTATGTGATGCGGAAAGAAAAGCAAAGACAAGAAATACACAAAGAGTCCCAATGGTGTTGAATCCCTGGTTTCTATTGTTTGAGAGGCACAGTTTAACTCTGGATGGACTTGGTTATTTAATCGTTCCTCTAGTTAGTAGAAATACACTAGCATGCTTCCGAATAATTCCCTTTTTGTGTATCCTTCTTCACATGGGGTTTCTGTCATTTGCAATCTTTAAGAGTCCTGATTAATAAAAGAATCTGCTCTGATGCTGTCCCCTTTTCTCCCTGTTTCCTATAATCTTCCCTTTGCTTTCATAAACCACAAGCTATTTCCATTCTTTACTGTGTAATTGTCTGTTTATTTCTTCTCCATTTCTACCTGGTCCTTCCTTTCTTCCTTCCCTTTCCATTTTCTTTTTCTTTTTCCTTCCTTTCTTTCCCTCTCTTTCCGTTTCTCCCCTCCCTCCCTCCCTCCCTTCCTTCCTTCCTCCTTCTTCTTTTTTTCTTTTTCTTTTCTTTTTTTTGAGACAGAGTTTTGCTCTTATCGCCCAGGCTGGAGTACAGTGGCTCAATCTTGGCTCACTGCAACCCCTGCCTCATGGGTTCAAGTGATTCTCCTGCCTCAGCCTCCCGAGTAGCTGGGATTACAGGTGCCCACCGCCATGCCTGGCTAATTTTCTTGTATTTCTTAGGAGAGACAGGGTTTCACCATGTTGGCCAGGCTGGTCTCGAACTCCTGACTTCAAGTGATCCGCCCATCTCGGCCTCCCAAAGTGCTGGGATTACAGGTGTGAGCCACTGTGATCAGCCTCTTCTTCTTCTTCTTCTTTTTTTTTTGAAGCAGGGTCTGGCTCTGTCGCCCAGGCTGGAGTATAGTGGCACGATCTTGGTTCACTGCAACCTCCGCCTCCTGGGTTCAAGTAATTCTCACGCCTCGGTCTCCTGAGCACCTGGGATTACAGGTGCCCGCCACGACACCCGGCTAATTTTTGTATTTTTTGTAGAGACTGGTTTCACCATGTTGGTCAGGCTGGTCTTGAACTCCTGACCTCAAGTGATCTGCCCACCTCGGCCTCCCAAAGTGTTGGGATTACAGGCATGAGCCACTGTGCCCGGCCCCTTCTTCTCTTTTTCGCCTTTCCTTCATTCACTGCACAGGGGCCTATTGTTTTTCCTTCACCATTCATTTTACATGAAGATCCAGTTTAAAAGCTCTTTTGAAAGTGATTCTTTGGCAGCTGGTATTTGGGATTATGCTAACGATAAAGACATAAAAAATAGAAATAAATGTGTGGTTCCAAGTCAGGCATGGTGGCTCATGCCTGTAATCCCAGGACTTTGGGAGGCCGAGGTGGGCGGATCACCTGAGGTCAGGAGACCAGCCTGGCAAACATAGTGAAACCTCGTCTCTACTAAAAATACGAAAATTAGCTGGGCGTGGCAGCATGCGCCTGTAGTCCCAGCTACTCGGAAGACTGAGGTAGGAGAATTGATTGAACCTGTGAGATGAAGGTTGCAGTAAGCCATGATCATGCCACGGTGCTCCAGCCTGGGTGACAGAGCAAGACTCTGTCAAAAAAAAAAAAAAAAAAAAAAAAGGCAGTAAATTTGTGTGGTTTTTGTTGATTACCTCTGGGTTATGTAATTACTGATAAATTTTATGTTTTGCTTTTCTGTGTTTGAGAAAATTCCTATAATAAACAAAGATTTTCCTTTTATAAAAATATTTTGTTACTGATCACTTTAAACTATACCTACCTGTTCCTTACTTGTGCTTGTTGAGAAAGTACTTAATATTAAAAGACCTGGCTGGGTGTGGTGGCTCATGCCTGTAATCCCAGCACTTTGGGAGGCCGAGGTGAGTGGATCACCTGAGGTCAGGAGTTCGAGACCAGCCTGGCCAACTTGGCAAAACCCTGTCTCTGCTAAAAAAATACAAAAAAAAAAAAAAAAAAAAATTAGCTGGGCGTGGTGGCTCACGCTTATAATCCCAGCTACTCGGGAGGCTGAGGCAGGAGAATTGCTTGAACGTGGGAGGCGGAGGTTGCAGTGAGCTCAGATTGCGCCACTGCACTCCAGCCTGGGCAACGGAGTGAGACTCTCTCCCTCTCTCCCTCTCTCTGTCTCTGTCTATATATCTATATCTATCTATATCTATATCTATCTATATATCTATATCTATATCTATATATCTATCTATATCTATATCTATATCTAGATCTAGATCTAGATATATATAGAGAGAGACCTGCATAAGGATGACTCTCAAAAAATCACCTTTAGAGAGTTGAGACTTATAGCTTACATGCTTACATGTCCTTAGCAAATATGGGTGGATAAATGAATAATGAATAGACAGGTGAATGAATAAGTGTTTCTCCTAAACACAAAGTAAGTACCAGTATGGCAAAGCCTGATTCCATATAAAGGCCTCCGATAATTTACCAGACTGTCAATTTTACCAGGAAGTATGTCTGTACTCTTTGACCAAGGATGAATACTCAGTAGACTCTCTGGGCTAAACCTGGATATGGTATATTTGACAGCTTTAAATAGAGAAAGAAAGCTACACTCCTGCGTTCATCCCAGCTGGTAAAGGAAAGGCAGATGCTCAATACAAATATTTTAGCAAGTTACAAAGACAGCGAGGAAGAAAAAGGTCAGACTGAAAATAATGCTCTCTCAAAGGAAATATTTGGCCAAGGAAAGTCACAGATACAGTATCTTTGGTCTAAAGGGAAGGGAACTATAACCCATATGACTTCAGCCTGAGTTGCCACACAGGGCAAGTTAGGGGAAAATAAGGCAGTTAAGGAGAAACTGAGGTAGTTTAAAGAGAATGATAATACCCAGGATATGGAGAAATTGGCACATCATATAGATATAGTACACATGGAAATGTATATCAGAACTGCATTTATGCAAAATACTGTGATCATATGTCTCATGCCTTCTAAACAAGCAAATCCACTTGGGAGAATTCATACTAAGGAAAGTTTCAGGAGTTTGTACTTAGATGTGTGTAAGAATGTTGAGCTGAGTGTCTGGTTGCTTTTATAAAAAGAAAGAAATGGAAACAAACATTAATGAGAAGTACCTGGTTAAATTATAGCACATCTGTAAAATAAATATTATGCAGTAATTAAAAATGATACTGATTAATATTCATGGATATGAGAATATACCCAATATATTCCCACATACTTTTAAGTGAAAAAGCATATTTTAAAGTAGTGTGCATAAAGTGATCCTGCTTCTTGTTAAAAATATTAATGGAGATATGGCTATAAATACATGTGTATTTTAGATATTCTGAAAGGTTATGCCATGATACTTGCAGTAGTTGTATTTGGATGGCAGAAATTACAGACATTTAAAGTGTGTTTGCCTATCTTAATTTTCTGTCTTTCTGTAAGGAATATATGTTAAAAGTATATTAATATAAGTTAAATTAACTTTAAAAGGGAAGATGGGGACATTGACAAGTCAACTACATCCTCCCTTCTCACATTTCATTCTTAAAGACCCCACTCTCAGTTCCTGGAAGAAGTGGTAGACGTATTATGTGTCATGGAACCCCATCTATCCTAGACATCCCCCGGGGCATCTGGAATTGAGATACTGACAAGCAGAGGCAGATGATGAGTGCTTGAACTGAAAGGTCATATAGAGCAGAATCCAGAGTTGTCACTGCTGTAAGTTAAACCACATGCAACTGAAATATGGGAGAATACAGAGGCCCTAAATAAACCCAGAAAGCCAGCTTGCAGAGAAGAAACAGAGATGAAGGCAGATGTCCAGAGAGGAACAGAACTGAGAGACCAAGGGGCCCACTGAGGAATGGAAGGCACAGCCTTGCTATCAAACCCTCCAGTTCTGATTCCTACATGGCCCAATTCTATTTCATTTCTGGCTCTTAGAACATTTATAAAATTGTGTGTGTGTGTGTGTGTGTGTGTGTGTATTTAAATAGAAATCCCATTTACCCAAATAAATTGGAGTGAGATCCTGTTCATTGAGGGCCTTGATGAAGACAGAAATGTATATCCCAAAACAAACATCAGGGTAGGGCAGTAGTAGTGGGCTTTGAGTGAGCTACCATCCTCAATGCGCCATCATCCACAGATTGTGGGAGGCTTCCCATCATATCAAACACTATCTTAGTTTGTTCCTGCTGCTATAAGAAAATACCTTAGATTGGTTAATTCATAACAACAGAAATCTATTTCTCATAGTTCTGGAGGCTGGGAAGTCCATGATCAAGGGGCCGGCAGATTTGTTGTCTGGTGAGGGCTTGCGCTATGCTTCCAAGATGGTGCCTTTTTGCTGTGTCCTCACATGGCAGAAGGACAAAAGGGATGAATTCACTCCCGTAAGCCCTTTTATAGGGGTCTAATCCCATCCATGAGAGCAGAGTCCTTATGGCCTAGTCACCTCCTAAAGATCCCACCTCTCAATACTGTTGCATTGGACATTAAGTTTCAGTATGCATTTTGGAGGGACACAAATATTCAAACCATAGAAAACACCAAACTGGGATTTTTACTTTTCTATTCTTGGCCATGAAAGCCATGAAACTGGTGACAGCATTCTCTTTCAGTAACCAATTGAAAAAAAAATGAGAAGTAAAACCTTGACAAATGTTTCTCCCAAGGCAGCTGTTAATTCCTAACTGATATCTACCAAAAGTGTGATTTTGTGAATGTCGTTAAAGGCCTTTAAAGGTGAGGAATTTTACAGTGAAGCTCTCCTATTAAGTATTTTGAATTTGTTGTGCAGAACTGAGCCTAATGTGCTTGACAGCCTTGGCGAAAAATGCACGATATAAATGCATCATCAATATAATAATATAAATTGAATTAGAATGCTCATTCTGTTCTGCTGAGTTTCTTTCCTGAGCTGATTATGTCTGAAATGGCTCTTGTTAGAAGCTTTCTCATTATGAGGAACTCACTGTTCTGTTCCAGCTCTCTGTCAAGTGCCACCTGTTTGGCACTTTTTACTCTTATATTTTTAAAGTCAAGTAGCCCATCATGTTAATATATGAAGTTTAGAGTCATGGCATTAGAATTGCAGCATGCAGCTTCCCTTGGTTATGTTTTTTGCTAATAGTGTCTTAGCCTGTTTTGTATTGCTATAACAGAGTACCACCCACCAGGTAATTTATAATGAACAGTAACATATTTTGCTCGCAGTTCGGGAGATTTGAAAGTCCAAGAGCATGGCACTGGCATCTTGTGAGGGCCTTCTTGCTGTGTCATCCTATGGCTGAAGGCAGAGGGCAAGAGAGTACTAGAGAGAGCAAGAGAGGGCTGATATTGCTTTTATTAATAACTAATGCATGTGAGGCTTAATACCTAGGTGATGGGTTGATAGGTGCAGCAAACCACAATGGCACACGTTTACCTATATAACAAACCTGCACATCCTGCACATGTATCCCGGAACTTAAAATTAAATTAAATTAAAAAAAGTCCACTCCAGTGATATTGATCCATCTGTAAGGCCAGAGTCTTCATGATCTTATCACCTCTTAAAAGTTTCACCTCTCAACACTACTGCATTGGGGATTAAGTTTCCAATACATGAACTTTGGGAAAAGTATTTTACAACTAATAATAGTAAGTTTCAGTTGCATTTTGAAGAGTAAAGGATAACAGTTTGGCTATTTGATTGTTGACAAGGTCAAATGGTGGCCTGACAAATAATGATCCCAACATTTTCTCTAATAACCTTCTAGTTGCATAATTTATCTTTGTGAAAAAGTTTGGACTATTGGCCATGTCCTAAATCAGTTTCCATTTGAGTGAACTGAAGTGTCTAAATTATTTATTGCTAGAGATAGGTCTTTTAAAAATAACTGATAGACTTTATTTTTTAGAGTAGTTTTGGAATTACAGAAAATTGAGCAGGAGGTAGTACAAAGAGTTCCCATATGCCTCTCTTCCAACTCCTGCACCAAGTTTTCCCTATTATTAATAACTTACATTAATATGGTACATTCGTTGCAATTAATGAACCAACATTGTTACATTATTATTAGCTAAAGTCCACAGTTTATTCAGATTTCTTTAGTTTTTACCTAAAGCCTTTTTATCTGTTCCAGTATCCCATCGAGGATGCCACATCACATTTACTTGTCATGTCTTCTTAGGCCCCTCTTGGCTGTGTAAAACAAACCAAAATGAGTAAGAGTCCAAAGAGCAAACTCTAGGACAAGAACACAGTTCCTGAGATTCACCTACTCCTTGTGACTCTTCCATGAGGCATGCACCCCTCTTCCTTTACATTTGTTTATCCCTAAGTATTGATAATCCAGCTGTAATTTTCACAAATTACTATTAAAAAGTGAGGCATAAGAAAAATTCAAAATGTACAGAAAAAACAAATAGTTCAAGGACAATACACTCTGTGAATTATAGCATTTGTATCTACTATCCCAGTACAAGTATCAACAGCTTTATCAAACCCCACTGTTCTTTATTCTAATATAAAGCTGGTGTGGTTTTTTTTTTCTCCCTCCTACTGTCCTAGGTGACTTGGAGACCTAGTCTGATTACTATCTGTGTTCCTGGCCTTCTGATGTTTCTTTTATGCCCAGTCAAGTACCAAAGTCCTTTCTTTATTAAAAGTCAAACCTCTTCTGAGTTTGAAGTTTCTAGATAATTTTTTCCTACTCAGTTTTAGTTTCTAGTTTGAGATACCTGCTGAAGTGGAGAGACCAAGCTTTAGAATGCCTGCAAAGTCTATGGTTTTCTTTTAGAGGGCCACCTTCCTTCCTTCCTGAAGGAAGGCTGCAGGCAGTTCTTTAAGCAGATATGTTCGTGTTGGCGCCATGAGACCCTGTCTTCTTGGGCAAGGCTGATTAAACCAGGTGTAGATTTCTGGCTAAAGACAAGCTATAAGCTATGAGGTCATGGAACAAGAGGTTTGTTCAACCAGAACAATGGGTATTAAATGAGACAAATCAGAATTTCTGAAAAGAAATCTAGAGGATGAAGGCAGCAAGGCCATAAGGGAGAAGGGTCTTAAAGGTTTGTGAGTAACAGAAGTTGTGAGTGAGCAGAAGTCACAAGTAGACCAAAGTGATGAGTAAGTGGACACCAGATGGCATAGGTGTTATTGTAGCAGTAGGAGAGGTAGAAGGAGCTGACTCATTGCATTAGCAGAACTCTCTGAACTCCTGGGTCTGAGAGGGAGTGACAAGGTAACAGAGGCCTAGAATTGCCTCTGTTCCCAAGCCAGCTTCCAGTTCCTGAGCTTCATTCCTTCTCTTGGGGTGTGTGTGCGTGTGTGTGTGTGTGTGTGTGTGTGTGTGTGTGTGTGGTGGGGGTGGGGGGTCTTTTATTTCCTTCTCTTGGAGATCCAATCTTTCAAATATTTTGAGTGTGCTGTCATCATTTCCACCCTTACACTGTATAGGTTTTGTTCCTCAAGGTAACATAAGGGAGGTTTAAATAGCACATGTGCCTGTCTCCATTCAAGCTGGCAGGAGTTGTGATTAAGGCTGCAAGTCACCTAGCCCTCCCTGGCTCAGCTTCTTTGCTTTGCACATCAGAGAGAAGTTCCAGGTAGTTTTATAGAGTATTGGTCTTCACCCCCAATATAGGGAGGTAGCCTTATAAAAGTCTAATTAGACCATACTGGCTAACATGGTGAAACCCTGTCTCTACTAAAAATACAAAAAATTAGCTGGGTGTGGTGACATGCGCTTGTAGTACCAGCTACTCGGGAGGCTGAGGCAGGAGAATCGCTTGAACCCAGGAGGTGGAGGTTGCAGTGAGACGAGATCATGCCACTGCACTCCAGCCTGGGCAACAGAGTGAGACTCTGTCTCAAAAAAAAAAAAAAAAGTCTAATTAATGCAATAAAAATTATATCATGGGTAAAAAAGTTTATATCCCCCTCCCCAAATTTCCTTTGCCAACTCTCATCCATTTACATTGAGTTCTTCTGTTAACTGACTTAGCAGAATCAAGTTAGTTACTCTGTTGAATTTTTGACTGGTTATGGCTGGGTTCTCTCATAAGCCTTCTCTTCTAATAATGAGCTGTTAATATTTATATATGCAAGGTAATGTTCTAAAAAATGTACATGTATTAATTCATTTAATCTTCACATCAACCCTGGAAGGAAGGTACACTCATCATTCCTCTTTTGTATGTAAGGACATTAAGGCTTAGAGAGGTTAAATAATTGGTCAGAGTTCATATAGCTATTAAGTGGGATTTGAAGTATTATCTGTTTGATATTAGGACCTTTGCTCTTAACTAAGGGCCACGTTCTCTGATGCCCACCGTCTCTATCTCCAAGTCCTTTCCACCTCTGGTGGTTGGCACTGAGACCAACATCCAGCTAACTGCTTGCCTGGATCTCGCTGAGATCTGGATTCCCAACTACAGTGCTCAGCCTGCCTGTAGACAGGTCTCTGATAAACATCCCTTAAGGGTGAGTATTGAGGAAATCAGTTAAAATGGCACTTCACTTTAGAGCCACAAAAGTCCAATTCCCAATGTCTGTTTTCTCAATATAATCTGTTTGGACTAGGTTGCCTCAATATCCTGTCATTTTCACAGTGGACTGAACACACAGAACAATATGATTTCCTAGGGAATTGATATATTTTTTCTATTTTACCAACGGTTGGTACTGTTTTTGTTTTGTTTTGGTCTCCAAACATTAAAGCTTACCAGGCAATGGAGTGGTTAATGCTGTGTGCTGATATCCACTCTCTCCATAAGGTGCTTCCACGGCTGCTGGATGTTGACAAGCACCTATCCTCCTATAGTGGTGACTTTCTTTTGAGTTCCTCTTCTCTGGAGCTATCTGCTCTGCCCAAGCTACATGGCTGCCCATGTGACAGGCTCCAGCACATGTTGTGTTGGAAGTGGCCTGCTCTGCTTCTGGACCCTCCATTACAGAAGTTGCTATTGCCCAAGGAGGTTGATCTCTCTGTTACTCTGATCTCTTGTTAATGGTGAGAGGACCCCTTTTTCAGTCCCCTAATGCTTTTTTCTAACATAGGCAGAAGGGCAGGGACTGACTCCAAAGTTTAAATCTTCTTATGCCAACCTCAAATTGCCCAATAGCATCATTTTCTCTCTTTGCAAATCCCTACCTCCAGGGGGAGACCCAGAATTATAGGACTGATAGCTCCCTATGCTTTCTGAGCAGTGTGTGGTGAGAGAACTAGCTTAATATTATGGACTGCTGGCACTATTTGTTGTCTTCCAAGGAGCTTCCTTTTCTCTTTCCTTATTGGAGAGGGCTTTCTCTTATTACAGAAAATGCCAGTTACTCTTTTCCTAGCCTCCGTTACAACTAGTGCAAAGGCAAGTAACTCAGCATTGGCTCATGGAACCCAAAGGGGTGTCTGCTAAGGGCTTTGGGGAAAGGCTTCTCTTCCTAGAAAAGAGAAGGCATCCTTTTTCTTTCCTTTTCTAGATTTTATTTGTATGTGACCCCCAGAACCACTGTAGCCCTTGTGGGCTCATAAAAGGAGGCATCAGCGTCACACTGTGAATGCAAAGCACAAAGGAAAAAAGCACCCAGATCCCTGAGCTGTTGTACCAATCTTGAGAGTGCCCTGCCTTGACTTTTTTGTTATAATGTTACTAATAATTATTATTATAACTACTGATAATAACAGCTAACACTTCTATACAACTTATTGTGCTCCAGACACATCTAGTTATTATGAGAGACTATAAATATCTATGTTGTTGAAATCATACCTTCTAGTTGAGTGTTCTATTATTTGTAGCTGAAAACACCCTAACTGAAACATTTGCAAAGCTGATTCTTGTTCTCGCTAAGCCACAGAGGTTAGAGAAAGGCCTCTCTGGGAAGCAGGCTTCAGCATGTGCCCTCCAAAATACATGATCCTCTCATCATGAGATGACTCCTCTTTTCCCAGTTTCCTTCATGAAATTCCTTCTCCCATGCAAGCATCTTGAGTTCTACATGTAAAGGGTCTTGGAAAACCAGGTGTGAACTTGCCATGGCATTTATCACATCCTGGTGATCTCCGAGTTACACAGATGACAATAATTAGTACATAATGTTCCTCGAGGACCTCTCACCAAAACATCTGAAAATGAGGGCTAGGAGTGAGGATGGGGGAAGATATTTCTGAGGATACTGCATTACTCTCATTTCCTTCCTGACTATGCAATTTCAAGAAGTCACTCAGATTATTACCATAGGGGCTTGGGGTCCTCTGAGGACCTGTAATTAGTCCACTGCAGCGAATGTTTATCTGGACGTGACTGCCCACAGCAATCATTTCCTGGCTTACACACTCTGCTTGACAATACACCACCTTTGTGGCATGCCTTTCTATAGGAAAATAAACACTATCACCAAAGAGCTCTAAAAACTGTAAAATATTATACACATGTGACTTATGGTGATCACAAAGATTTATTCATGACCTGCCTTCAATATTACCAGCCCTGGGTCCTAGGGATATATTTAATATATGCTAGCCTGTTTTATCACCTTACTCAACAGCCAATATAACCTGGTTTTCCACCAAATACGTGGATTGTGTCAGAACAGGTCATGTGTTCTTTCATTGCTATTGAATACATCTCACATCTTACTAATAATTATAACTAATGTTGATCAACATTTTACAATTCACAGTTTGCTTTTTTCACATATGCTATTTCCTCGTTACCACCCCCATGGAAGTGAGAATATGGAAGCTCAGATTTGCCTAAGATGACTCAGCTAAAACATGTGATCAAGGCAGGAAAAAAGGGTTCTTTTGAAGCCAAGGAAAGTTTTTTCTGCTGTAATGCACCGAGTCCCCTTTAGGTGATGCGTGGCTTTAAGACTGAAGCAGGGACTGGGCGCAGTGGCTCACGCCTGTAATCCCAGCACTTTGGGAGGATGAGGTGGGAGGATCACTTGAGGCCAGGAGTTCGAGACCAGCCTGGGCAACATAGTGAGACCCTGTTTCTACAAAGTAAGAAAAAAAAAAAAAAGGAACCCAGGGGCCAGGTCTTCAAGTAAAGAGGCAGGAACAGGGGCCAGTTCTTAAAGTAAAGAAGCAGAGATTTGGGGAAATTGGTGATAAACTGAATGACCACATGGTGAACTTCTGTGGCTCGAGGGCAAGTTACTTGGGTAAACTGCTTCAGTTTCCTCATCTGTAAGAGTTCCCAATAGCATCCACCTCATAACATCATTGGTTACATTAGAAGAGTGCTTGCCACGTAATAAGCACGTTACTAGAATTTGCTACTTTGGTTTTATCCTGTATGAACATTTAGGAGGCGAGAGCTGGGGCAAATCAGCTGTTTTGCTCTCCTAACAGACTCTTCCATTTTCTCTGTCTCTGGAAAAGTTCAGAATAATGTACGGATTACAGAGCCTCTGTCTGAATGACCTCAGGGATCAGCTAACCCTGAGTGAAAGCACCTGGTAGTAAAGCGAATCCTGCGCCTAAGTGAAAACTGTACTATTCAGCTCTGTTCACTGTTTAAAGAATTCCTTTAAAGAGCTTAATAAAAAGGATCAGCAGGATTTTAGGGTATTAACACATCTTCCAATGCAATATTTTAATGAGGTAAGTATAATACAGAAACCCCTTGGATTAATCTTCCCTTAAACTACCCATGAGCCCAAGATGCAGATAAAAATATCTTTGGAAAATTGTAGGGAATTTCAGTGAACCCATGTGTCAAAAGAAAGAAAATGATGGGTGTGTGACTTCTGACCCCCATCAGGGCTGGTTGGCTTTGTCTCTCATGAAAGTTCCAAGGCAAAAATGACCACAACACAGGGAACTCAACAGTTTTCCTTCTTTGTTCATTCCTTTCTAGATTGCGAGCAGCAATCTCTGGCTGAGTTTATCTTGGAGGGTGGTTGGAGAGCTGGGGGCAGTGTACCCACCATAATTGTTTGCAGTTGCTGGTTGTGGGGGACAGTGTGAATAGCTTCTTTGCAGAAGTCCTCAGTGTACGCCTGCCCTGCAAAGACCATGTTTTCCTCTGACGGGCTCACAGTTTATTTTTAACAACTGGTACCAAGACCTTGTGCTGTTTGTCTGCATCAGAGTGTGGCAGTTAGGAAGCGCATACGCAATTTCTGAGCATGGGAGTGTTTGTCTGGTGTTAGTCATTAGGGAGCGGCTGCTATCTCCTTTGTCAGTGCTTAGAACTGGGGCCGTTTAAGTTCCTTGTCCTTGTGCATTTAATTTTTAGATTTTAATTTTGTCGTTTGAAAAATTCCTTTATAAATTACATCATCTTGTGATTTATTTTTCTTTTCCAAAAAGGAAAGGACTAGTATATATAATCTCTAAAATAAGAGAGAAAGGACGGGGATAGAACAAGGAAGGGAGGGAGAGGGGAGAGAGAGCAAGAGCAAGAAAGAGAGAGGGACAGAGAGAGAGAGAGAGAGAGAGATATAGCTATGCTCTTCTTTTTTGCCTTATTTTGGACATTGTGAAATGAGTACAGATTACCTCACCAGACTTCAAAGGGCGGATGGAGTAGATGATTTCTGTGAGTTTTATTTGACAGGCACATGGATTGTCCAATTGTCACGTAATATATTCACTTTTTGCTCTGATCTATTCCCTTGAGTTAAGCATTCCCTTTCGCTAACAAAATAAAAGGCAAATCCCTTTGAGAACACTCACCATAAAGTTTTTAACACTTGGTGAGAATGATAATCTTGGATTGGTGGTTTCCAAATTTGGCTGATCATCTCAAGCCCCTGGGGGTGATTGTTAAGCATACAGACTCCAGGGCCTCAACCCAGATTTAGGGAAGAATCAGAATATCTAAGGAGGTACAGCTTTTACATTTATAAAAATACCTCTTAGGCATTTGAATGATTTAGGAATTCCTTGCAGATCTGCAGACCTGGAAGGCTTGTCCTCCTAGGAAGAAAGAAAGGGCAGGTAGCAGAACTCCTGGGCCTTTGGAGAGAATGGAAGATCTCGATAGGAAGGAGTGAAGGCAGGAGAGTCTCTGAACAGGCAGTGAAGGACTCCAGAGACAGTTTTCTTACCTCCAGGTTTTGCTCTAGGTTAGCTATGTCAGTGGAGAATGTGCCTTAATCAAAAGCCATCTTTATTAATAAATGCCATAAAACCATCACAGAGTTTCTTGTTTTCATGTCACACTTCAAACATTGATGCCAGTCTACAAGTTGACACTGATTTTCTGGCCTTGACATTTTTATTAGTTTGGCTGGAAGAGCCAATTTGTGTCAAAGAGGAGATAACTTATTTATAAACACACCTCCACCCCCCCACCTCCCCACCCCCCCCACACACATATACACACACACACTCACACACACATATATTTTTTTATATCAGTGGGTTATTTCAATTTATCTTTAGGTGTGATAGATAGTCCTGTTGATGAAACATCATCATTTTGGCTTCTGTCCCTTTTTTCTTTTGATTTTCTTATTTCTAAAATAAAATAAAGAGATTAGAATAAATTCTATACTTGGGGCACATGAAGGTGATAATAGGAGTTCATATGCTATTTTTAGTATTTGAAAAGGAAAACAGGATTAAACATTACATATTTATGTTGCAAAGAAGTACATAAGCTCATTGTGCAACTCCCACTTATGAGTGAGTACATGCGGTGTTTTGTTTTCTGTTCCTGTGTTAGTTTGCTGATAATGATGGGGCACAGGGAGGGGAACATCACACACTGGGACGTATCGGGGGCGGGGGTGGGGGGCAAGGGGAGGGAGAGCGTTAGGACAAATACCTAATACACGCTGGGCTTAAAACCTAGATGACGGATTGATAGGTGCAGCAAACCACCATGGCACATGTATGCCTATGTAACAAACCTGCACGTTCTGCACATGTATCCCAGAACTGAACACAAAATAAAATAGAAATAAAATAAGAAGAGTAAGAGAGGCCAGAGACCTCTCTCTCTCTGATGCACACGCAGGGGTAGGGCCAGTCGTAGTCCACAAGCCAGGAAGAGAGCCCTTACCAGAAGCCGAACATTGCATAAAAAAAAAAAAAAAGGAAAAGTACATAAGCTAACAAAAATCAAAATTTCTTTAAGGCTTTTAAAAATAATAATTACATTAGCTTATTTGTTAGCACTGATTTACTCATGTTGAGCTGAAGTTATGATGGGAGTTTATAAATAAATAAATAAATAACAAAACAATACAATAAATTAAAAACAAAATATTTGAAAACATGGGGTCCATTTGTTTATTCCTTCAGCAGTTTCAGCTAATACTAGATTAAAATATTGCTCCAAGAAGGATTTAGTTAACAGAACTTAAAATATTTCAGGGCCTTCAAAACAGAAAGCAACCAAAGAAATATTTTAAATAGGGGTACCTTCCATAGACCCACAAAATGTAAATTTCTATCACATTAGAAGACCTCTGTTTTATAGTGGGGCTCTTCAGGAAATAGATTCTTAGATGGATATTTGCATGCAGGAAGTCGACTGGGGAGGGCTGGTAGGAGCAAGCCCTGCGAGGGAGGGAAGTGCTTTTGGGCAATGCAGAAGTTCTCAATCAATCTCACAGAGAGCTCAGGAGCGAGGATGACCTTTCAGAATGGTCACAATTTCCAGAAAGGCATTCAGCTAAGCTGTCAGCCTCGATAACCCAGCGAGTATCTGAAAATGCATCACAACACAGACCCAGGGCTGGCCCTGCTTTTGTGCAATCACCGATGTTCTGTATCCTCTGATATATATGAATACCTGTTCCCCACCCCCAGGATCTGGGTTCTCACATAAAATGTAAAATGCCTCTTTCTTCAGACTTCCTAGTTACTAAGGAGTGTTAACAGAGCACATTGAACAACTTTAAGAGCCCGTTCTTTGCATGGTTTCATAGGAGGTGGGTCTCAACATTGAGAGCTCACAAATATCCTTATTGGTAGGTAATAAGACTTTACCCATGAAGGAGAGCGTGAGGGAGGGAAGAGAAAGGAAGAAAAACTGGTAAGTACAAGCACATAACATATGCCACGTCCTGTTCTAGACTCTAGAGATAAAAATAAAAAAAGAATAAGACATAATAGAAATGTACAGACTTGCAAATTAGGAATTGCAACAATGTATAACGGGTGCTCTCAATGAAGTAAGATTAGGGCCCAATGGCGGTATAACAAAGAGTATGGTTAGTTTACCAAGAAGAATATTCAAGAAAAAGCTTTCCATGAAATTTGAAATTTCTATGAAATGTGAAATTTGAAGTGAATCTTGAAAGACAATTAAATATTAGCCAGGGAAAAGGTGCAAGGAAAGACATTCCAGATAGAGGAAGCAGGGTATGCAAAGGTCTGGAGGCCTGGACTTGCTTGGGAAACTCCAATCATTTTGACGTCATCAAAACTTGGGTTTGGGGGAATGTCATGCTGAGTGGTGAAGCTTGAACGTAGGCAGATCACAGAGTTTTTTATATCTTGCTGAGCAATTTGCCTGTATCTTGAAGGCAAAGGGAGACCTCTGAAAGATGTGTGCGTGTGTGCATCTTTTTTCCATTTTAAACACAGGAGTGATATGATCAGATGGGCATTTTCAAGAACTCACTTTGGCAGCACATGTCAGTACTAAGATAAGCAAATGGTAAACTCTTGGAGAGGCAGGCCTTTTTCATCAACATTTTATATAAATGCCATGTATGCTCAGGAAATTGAAACCAAAAATGATTGGTACTACAAAATCTGCTGACTTTGGTTCATATTTGCTTTTTTATTAAATGAAAGTAAACATTGTATTCAACCTTGAGTAGTACATTTTATTTTAAAAACAAAAAAAAGTAAATGTGAGGATTCATTTTTATCAGCCCTATCCAACATTGTGGTCTTTCAAATTAGACAAACCAATTTACCTTTGCCAGCCTACTTTAGAAACTCATGCTGGTTGTTTCTGTTTATCCAGAAACAATCTCATAACATTTAGACAGATAATTTTCTTGGAATGTGTTTGGAAAAGAAAGAAATATTCTTAGATATACAGAAAACATACAGCAAGAATACATTCGCATATCCATTGATTAATCCATCCATCCATCCATTCATCCATCCATCCATCCATCCATCCATCCATCCATCCATCCATCCCTCCATATTTATGCTGGCCCACTGTAGGCGTTTTATGAGACACCAGGGCTGCAAAGATGAAGAAACTCAGCCTTTGGTCAAAGAGCTTACAGTCTAAGTTCAGAGAAACACGCGTAAACAAATGATGACAATGCAATATGGTAATGTACATGCTATTATAAAACTGTATTTTCAAATAAAATAGACATATAATTTGTCTTGGTTAGCATGGTGACAAAGAAAGGGTAAAGCATTTGAAATTAAAATACTGGGGTTTAAGTTCCAGATATGGGATTTACTATCTTGGTAAATTTGGTCATGTTATTTGAGCACACAGACTTATAAGTTTTAAAAATATATATTCAAAGGAAATAATGGTTGTACCTTATTCAAAATAATGAGTTCAATAAATTTTCTCCATACAAGACAAGTACGTAAAACCCAACAGCATTCATGTATACCTTTTGTGAGAGGTGATCTGCCATCAGCCCTAAGTGGCTGTGCATATTCTTGCTGTATGTAACAAGAAGACAAGATCCTGACCTGATCATTCTTTGCTCTGGTCATTTCTCAGGGTGGATTTGCAGCAAGCTACTTTGAGGAATTAGGTAATATTTCCAGCAAAGCGAAGGGTAGGCTTGCTTTTGCTCACTATTCAAGCGGAGAATACCCCAAGCTCAGGGTTCTTCCATAAATGCAGCCTGCTGCATGTATAAGCATCCATAACGGCCACTTTGCTTTGTCCCTGTAGGAAGATGAGACATCCTCATGTATATTGTTACCGCTTTGCTGTGAATAATAAAGATCTTTCTCTTTGGAGGAGCCTCATGAGATCTTTCTCTGAGGAGCCTAGTGTTTCCTGCCAGAATTCATGAGAAAACAGTAACAAGCTGGCTTATCAGTTTATAATTAGTATAAAATCTCAGACCCTATATGATCCTTGACAATAACTACAATAGATATTTAATACCATAACAAGAAAGATCTTTCATCGGCAGCAGTAAAAATATAGATTACTTACGAATAATCTATTGAAAAAGTACTTTTGACCTATATGAAGAAAAATGCAATATTTTATTGAGATTAAAGGAGACTAGAGCAAACAATGTCATATCCTCACAGGAGAAGATTAAATATTTATTAAAAAATCAATTCTTCCCAAATATTTTTATAGGTTAAATGCAACTCCAATCAAAATCCAAATAAGATGCTTGAGAACATTATTTCTTAATTCTAAATTTAATAGGAAAGAACACTTCAGGGGGTTTATCAATGATATTCTAGAAAAGAGAAGAGAGGGAAGTAGCACAGAGATTAAGGGTGTGAAGGTGGCAGTATAGCAGAGTGAATAATAATGTGGCTTTGCCGTCAGACTGATCTGAGTTTGAGCCTTGGCTCTGTCATGTGTAATTGTAGGACTCGGCCAAGGTACTTGACTAGTAAGCCTCAGCTTCCTCATGTGTGTAATGGGGCCTATAATAGCAACTACTTTGAAATGTATGGATTAAAGTACTTAGCAACATGCTTGGCACTTAGCACTCAATAATGTTGGCTATTATGAGTTTTAACAGATATTAAAATGAATCACAAAGCCATTTGTAAATGGCATAAGAACTTAGACAACTGAATCTGAATCTATTATCTTTGATCCATTGCATCTATGTTTACCCACATAGAAAATGTAATTTATAACAAAGGAAATAGCACAGATATCTAGAAAGGGAACATACACACACAAATGTGTACATGTATATATTTATACACATATACATATTTATAGTTTTATAAACACATTTATAATACAGAAAATATCATACGTCATAGAGAAGGAAATATATGTATATATGGTATGTTTATACACACATACATGTATAATAAACCATCAACTTCAAATAGTTGAGATTCAATGCTGCACTTGATGAAATGACAGCCCCCAATAAGATTAATCATTCAAAAGGAAATTCCTTAAAGCACACTAAACCTTATTTGATATGTAATCCTACCCACTAGGAAATACTTTACACAAAATTCCCATTGAATAAGCTCTTCTTTTCTCCTTTTTTTTCAGGGGGCTGCCAAAATCAAATACAGGCTCTGGTGCAAAGGTTAATCACATCCCTTTAAGGGGAAACCCCTCTAAAATCTGATTGCCAAGTATGAAGGGAAAATTGTAAATATGTAGCAAGTTCTGAATTAAATTTAAGGTTATTTTAATTATAAAAGCATTAATGACAGCAGGAAATTTAATGAAATAGTGGGCCATGAAATCAGTGTTATCATTTTAATACATAACAGAATATGACAAACTCTATAAGATTCCTGTTCTCTTTCATGTCTATTACAATTTCCTTCTATTAGTTTCTACAAATAGAAAATTACATATAAAATTGAGTTTAACCAAATCTCTGCTAAAATCAGACAATCTGATTTGGTATTATATAACCACACTGAAATTTCATTTAATTTAGAAAGGGCTTCTCCTGGTGCCTTGAATACTAACTATTCTTCTAACAACACGTGTGTGGAGCTCTGGGTTTGACAGGAGAATAATCCTAGTGCTGAACAATAGATCAAGATTTTAACAGAGAGAATGAAGATGAATAGAAATGGAGAGCTTGACCCAAGCCCATATAGGAGAGATTTCAAAAGTATTTCTTGAAATAGTCTGAAAATATTTACTCTTGCTTATCATCTCATGAAGGAATTCTTTCTGAGAAAAAGTTGAAGATTCAGATGTCAGGCCTGACTGTCTTCCAATACAGCATGTCTGAAACTCCCCTGGTCTTTATTAAGAATAAAAGGCCTTAGAAAATAGGTCTTAGGTGCTTCAAGTATACTTACAGCATTGTTATTATAGCTGTCTATTGTAAATTGGTAATTATTTGAGGTCTTCGTCATCTTTCACACACATGAAAGGTACTTCAAAGGTAATATTTTAATAGGGGATTAATTTGTTTATTCTAGAGAGAAGGATCAAATCAAGAAGTGAGGAGAGGGGTGATTCTTGGGGAAAGAGTACTGATTTAAAAGAAAGATGAGGTGGGCTCTGGGGTACTGATATAACTCTATAACCAGTTCCTTTGACCTAGGTCCTGTTTATATAAAGTCTGTGATTGTGAAAATTAATTGAGCCATATAATTATCTGTGCACATTTCTGTATGTATATTATACTTTGTAGTGTTTTAATTTTTCAAAGTAACTGTTTTTACATTCTCTGATAGAACTACAGATGTCTGAAATAATGTAAAAATCTCAAATAGTAAAAATGTCTAAGTTAGCATTTAGTGGAAATTTCTAGGTTTGGCTTTATCTTGCCATCACAAATTGCACACCATAAAGATAAGATTAGAAGCAAATAACAGGATTCTTATTTTTTTGAATCTGGCTAGTCCACTGTGATTTGTCCAATCCTAACTCCCAAGATCCACACATTGAAAGTATCCTTAGCCATGAAATCCTACAGAATCCTAAAATGATTGCCTAAAATGAATGCCTAAGCCAGTGGTCTTATTTTGCTTGGTCTTCAGGTTTGCAATTCTCCACCAGCCAGGACTTGTATTGAATCCCTAGCACCTAACAGATATTGAATCACTCACTCATTTGGGCAGGTTGTCTTCAGAGGATCTCGAATGTAACTCACTGTAGCCCTTAAGAGTTTCCACATCCAGCCAACTCTCTTCTCCCCTTTGGCTAACTGTACCCAGAGTGGTGTGTCAGGTAGTTCTCTCCCATGACTCTAAATTTCTTAAAGAGATTATTGCAAGGTCAGGCTGGGAAGCAATGCAGAATAATAACAGTAGCAGAAAACCAAGCATCAGAATGAGGATCCATTTCAACTCAAGCTTTATTTTTCAATAGCTGTATGACCTTGGGCAACCTCTTTGTAAAATAGGGGTCAAACATCTGCTCCTCACATATTCATTATGAGGATCAGATCAGGTAATGTATGTGAATGTATTTTGTATGCCATAAACAGCAGTATCAGAGTTATTACAGTCACACAGTTTATTTATTGTGGGCTGCGGGTATGTGCTTAGAAGTAAGGAGTTACTATCACTTTGAAAATATTTTTAACAGTTCTCCTGTAGAGCAGTATTCACAGCTACATCCAAGGCACAGGAGTGCTGAACTGTTTTTGTTCCACTTCTGGCCACTTCATTAGGCACCTTTCAAAGGCGCCATGACTTAGCTAAGCTTGAAGTGCAGATGCCAAATTACAGTGCCAACCCCGTGGGGTGGGACAGTCCTCTTGCCTTCCAGACAACTGTCTGAAAGAATTTTGTATTTGTCCTCAATTTGCTGTGTTGGGAGTTTCCCAGATAACCAACCAAAAGCGGACGGACTGTGACAGCAGCATCTGGGTCATCCGAGGCATCTTGGAGCAAGTCTGTGCAGAAAATATTATATGAGTTAAAAATTTCAAGCTCCAGTGGTAATGGATAATGGGTCAATGGGGCTCTATTAAAAAGCTGGGTCAGGGGAAAGTGACTTCTTTGGGATGTTCTGGTAGATTGAGACCATTAATTTAGAGGTGGATTGTTTCATGGATCAAGAAGACATTTCCTGGGGGGAAGCTACTGCATAACCTCGGACTGTCTCCTGTGGAATCCTAGGGACCCCATCTCCATTTAATTCAAACAGTGTTTAAAAAAATTACCAGTTTAGCCCTGCAGGAGTTCTGAAATGTGCCTCAAAGGCTCTGTAAGGTTACATAGCCCAGAGGGAGTTGGAAACTAAATTGAATTCTTGAGCTTTACAATTTCTTTACTCGGCTGGAGCTTACACATTACATTATTTAATGTACTTTGGAGTAGTAGCCTCTGTCTTGTTCTTAAGTCCCAGATAAACCATAACTAAAACTTAAAGAATTACAAATTCAGAGAATAGACAGCTGAAAATAAACATAAAGATGTTGGTAATTCTCATGGAAAATAACAACTCTCTATTCCAAGGAATACAGACCATAAATATGCCCATAGACCAGAGTTCTAAATCTTTTTCAGGGGAAGCTGGTGACTAAGCAAGTTAATTATATTGTTGTCCTATGGGCTGAATGGAAGGTCATGTAATGCCTTCAAATGCTTGTTGCAGTTCTATGTTTTATAAGAATGACACTCTCATCAAAGTAGCAATCAAACCAGCCCTTTTGCGGTAGCCACTTCATTACATGCTTTCAGAAGCTACAGCACTCTAGCTATAGCCTGGTGCAATTCAAAGAAACAGAAGAAAGGGAACAGACTAGAGGCTGTAGAAGAGGGCTTTGAGGTCAATCCCCCACAAGAAAGGCTAGGGCATTTCTTAGGAGAGAGGTCGGGGGCATACCTGAAGATATAAAAACCTTTGTCAGCAAAGGAGTTGGTGTCAGTTGCAGGTTTCATCAGAGATCTGGGTGGAGAAGGCAGAATTCAATGTGCTGTGATTTTTCAACAGCCAATCATCTCCCATGCTGGCCCTAATGCTGGTGTCTAATGGCTCATGTCACATCCCCTGTGTTAAACATTGGCTTAGCTGAGCTGCCTCTTTAGAAGTACAAATCTTCTCAAGAGAGGCACCTCATTAAGCCACTTAACACTTTCAAGTGAATGAATGTGGAGAGACAGGGGAGAGAGGAGAAAGGGAAGGTGAGGGATGTCAGCAATCAAACTACAAATGTATGCAGGGCCTTGCCTAGGGAAGGGAGGATGGGCAGGAGCCGGGCGGAGGAGAGGCTATTTGCCACTTCTGGCTCGCCCAGTGCCAGGATAGTGTCCCTGACAGGTCAGCGGAGGGTTGCCATGAGGAGAGGAACGCCAGTATGCAAGTCCCTGCTGAAGGAAGAGCACCTTCCTGCACTGCCTCTCTGTTCTCCAGTTCTCTCACGTTTTCCCCTCTTCTACACTCATTTCCTTATGGCGTTCTTCCCAGTCCTTCCTGTTTGGTTTACAAACCATTTTGACGTTTGTCTTGTGACCATTTCAAATCCTGTGTAGCTCTTCACATGGGGAGGGAGCTGGCAGGCAGGGAGGCACCGTCTAAGGGTTTGAAAATAGCATGTCTGGCTGGGTGCGGTGGCTCACGCCTGTAATCGCAGCACTTGGGAGGCTGAAGCGGGTGGATCACTTGAAGTCGGGAGTTTGAGACCAGCTTGGCCAACATGGTGAAACCCCATCTCTACTAAAAAAAATACAAAAATTAGCTGGGCACGGTGGTGCATGTCTGTAATCCCAGCTACTTGGAAGGCTGAGGAATGAGAATCGCCTGAATGCAGGAGGCAGAGGTTGCAGTGAGCTGAAATCGCACCACTGAACTCCAGCCTGGGTGACAGAGTGAGACTCTGTCTAAAAAAAAAAAAAAAAGAAAAAGAAAATAGCATGTCTCAGGAGACATGAAGGCCAGGACCTGGATGACGCTGCCTCGAGGAGATACAGCTAAAAGGGCAATGGAAGGAACATTCCACAGCTCCTGAAGGGCCTTTTGTATTGGGTGGGGAACGTTGTCCTCTATCCTCCATGCAGGTCACACAAAAAGAAGGGAAATGAATGGCAGGTGGGGGATTGAGGCTGGATTTAAGGAAGGGTTATGGATATGGTTTGGCTCTGTGTTCCCACCCAAATCTCATCTTGATTTGTAATCCTCACCTGTCGAGGGAGGGAGGTGATTGGATTGGATCATGGGGGTGGTTTCCCCCATGCTGTTCTCTTGATAGTGAGTGAGCTCTCACGAGATCTGATGGTTTTATAAGGGACTCTTCCCCCTTCACGCTCTCTCCTGGTTCCTTGTGAAGAAGGTGCCTGTTCCCTCTTCCACCACGATTGTAAGTTTCCTGAGGCCTCCCCAGCCATGTGGAATTGTGAGGCAATTAAACCTCTTTCCTTTATAAATTAACCAGTCTCAGGGAAGTTCTTTATAGCAGTGTGAAAATGGACTAATACAGTTATCATCCCTCTTTTTTAAAAAATAGGAGTGAAGGAGGGGTTTAGCTTAACTGGGAATGTACTACAGGGAAAAGTGGAAGAAAAATAATTTGTAAAGTACTATGCTTTTCCATTTTTCAAGGTTACTGAACTCTTTTTTTCTTTGAATTAAATTGTACATCAAGCTCTAATAGCCAACTTCCCTGGTTGAACTGGGGGTAGGTGGTCAGGCAGCTTGTCCGAGAGCCTCAGCAGGCTTCCTCCCCAGCCTGCTAAGGCTCTCCTGAGGAAATCCAGGCTTTTCTGAAACACAAATTAGAAACCCCTGGAATAGCATTTTTAGTTTACAAAGGCTTAACATCATTATATTACAGTGGAGGCAATCAGGCCAAGAGAGCTGAAGGGAGTGACCGGCTCATATTTGGTATAACAAGGACCTCCCCAGGCATTCTGGCCACTAGGAAACAACCCACTCCCCAGTGTAATGCACTGCTTCCTTGGAGTTGCCTCTAGACCTGTAAGAACCCCAGCATCTCTACCTTCTGGAACCTTAGTGAGATGGTCATACAGGCTTTGCTGTTATTTCTGAGTCATTCCATTCCAAAACACAGAACTAGAGACCTGAGCTATTTGTGGCCACAGAAGGACAGAGAACAAACAAGGATTTTGTGATGAGGGGATCCTTATGAGTCTGACCGCTCTTTCCACAGCACAAATAATCAAGAAACGGAATGGACTGTCCCCAGATCTGGGACTCGAGAGGCAGCCAGAAGCCTGAGAGCAGAGCTTGGCGAAACAGGAGGCGGTAGATGAGCCAGCTGATGCTTTTAAACTAATTAAGAAAAGAGAGGCAGGTGTGTAATGGAAATGCTGGCTTGAAATGGTTAAAATCAGAAAACAGATTAGCACCTGTTTTGTCTAGTTTGGCACCATTCAAATGGAGGTGCAGGCCCCACCTCTGTCGCTCACTCCAGGCACACATTTATGAAACGGGAACACATAATTGTACCTTCTGAGGGTGGTCTACAATTCTTGCTCCCATCTTAGGAGAATGTATTCCTTCCTTCCTTGTTCATGCAGAGTTTGCTCTGTGGCGTTTTAATTGGCTCAGGTGGTTGTACTTAGCACTGCCCCCTCTTTCCCCCTCCCTCTCTCTGCTTCCCTTCTCTGATTTCCCTTCCTATCTCCCTTTTAGTGCACTCACATCTTTCTCTCCAAAGTGCTTCTTTCCTCTCTCTGCCTCTTTCACATCTCCCTTCAAAGATGAGACTGGGAAAAGAGGGTGGTAAGGGAATTCCACGGCCTGAATACCTTATTGTGTGTATTTTCTAGTACTCATTATCAGGGGAAACTGCTCTGTACTTAACACAGTTTTGTATTTTCTGCATGTGCTGGTATGTTTTAAAATACCAAAGAAAAAATAATGCTTTCATTTCATGACAAAATATGATCTGTGTAAAAAGCAAGTCTGGCAGAAAGTGGCTTTGGCAGGAGCTGGGTTGGCCCTGGGTGAGGGCAGGCACCATTCTCAGGTTCCTTACTTTCAGTTGCTATGAACGCCCACTCACCAGGGCTCTCCATCCTCAGTGGGGAGCATACAACAGGGCAGAGAACACAGGGCCATTGTTCCAGGATCCTAGATCAACAATTCTACATATTCAGTCTGGCCTTATCAACTCTGGACTCTTCCCTTGCTTGCCTGGGACATTTCTAGTGGCAGTTGAGTAACCAATTTCTGTGGATGTGGCCTCTTACTGGTCTGCACTGTTAAATAAGCAGGAGACCATAGGCATGAGGCTGTCTTGTCCTTTGAGTTCCTACCTAAACAAACTGAAATCTAATTTAGGAGTATATTTTGTAATAAATAACTGAGTTTTAGCCAATCACAAGCAGCCAACTGATCAGACCATGCCCCAACAAGGCAAATGCCTCATCATACTATGCCCAAATAAGGCAAACGCCTGCATATAGCCAATCAGGTGATTTCTCTACTTTGCTTCCATATTCGGCCTATAAAACTGTCTGCTTGTGCTGCTGGGTGGAGTCACTGACCCTCTTCTGGATCTGAATGTTGTGCAATTCATGAATCGTTCTTTGTTCAAACCCTGTTAAATTGAATTTGTGTAAAGTTTTTCTTTTAGCAGTACCTTCCCAATTTTACCTTTTCTGCTTGCTTATCTGATTCTTTACGTGCAAGCTCTGGCAGCATGATGTGTTTGTGGTACAGAAGCATTGGCATGGTAATCATTTAAGTGACGAAAATAATCTTCATATGCAGAAAACCATGATCATGGATCTTGCCCTCTCTCCCTAGTCCACTACTCCCCCTGTGGGTATTAGCTGATTAATGGTATTACTGTCCTATAATTTCTTTGTGTAGTATATTTTCTTTTCTCTATAATTTACATAATCATACTCCTCCAGTCCTTTTGTATTCTACCTGCAAAATGTCCCTTGGCTTTTTCCCCTCCTATTTCTTGTGTCACTGCCCCTAGTCAGGCTCCTGTTATCTCTTATCTTGAAAGATGCCATTCACTGGTTATTTTTCTTTTCCTATTTATTTTCCACATTTCAAATAATTTTCTAACATCTGAGATAAGATTTTTATCACTTCCTGGCCTAAATATTGCTGCTGACTTTTCTCTGACACGATGTTGAAGTCCCCAGTGACCTGGACCCAGCACACTTTCCAGTCTCATCCCCCATCATATGTTTTCCTGCCCCTCATCACAAACTATTCCATTTTTTATGAGAAGCCAGCCATACTAGGCCCCTCTCTGGTCCTTGAATCTGCTGCATAATTGCTAGTATTTATGCTTGAGGGCAGACTGTTTCCTTTTCTCAGAATATATTTTTTCCATCTTCACTTCCCTCAGCCCTACTCAACTTTCAAGGCAGACTCAAATGCTGCTTCCTCTGAAGGGTCTTCTTCTGTCACAAGGCAGAATTAAGTACCTTTTCTTTGTTCCCATAGCACTTGGTTCATGTGACTCTTGTCATAGCCACCACTTTTCCCCCATTATAGTTATTAACAGGTCTGTTTTCTTCCCTTAGCCTGTGAGCTTTTTAAGATTAAGGATTTTGTTGTTGTATTCTTAGCATAGATCTTGGTACCTGGTAGGCAACAAATGAGACGCTGTCAGCTTGGTGACTGATACTGAAATGTCCCACTTACTCCTGTGGCTGGCACACATAAAAGTGATGTCCCTTAAGATAACCAGGACAGGAGAAGAAGCCCTTTCTAGGTGAGTGTGATAGGGTGTTAAAATGGGACTCTTGCAGTCTTGAGGTTTTGTCTGAAGCCTGAAAGCTGAGAACGACAGGTTCCAAGTATGTCCACATCCTAAGGCAGATGTTAGACCATCTATGAGGCATTTGCAAAGGGAGTAATAAAAATAGTATTATCAGCAATATTAAGACTATGAAAGAAAAGGTTAAGAATTCATTAGCTAAAGTAGTCTCCAAACTGGGCTCCCAATTTCTTCCTTTCTCTTCCTTTTCCCTGGTATACTCAACATAGCTGCCAGAGTGATTGAAGTCGGTCGTGGCTTTTCTGTCCTCAGAAGCTCTAAGTGAAAGCCGAAATTCTTGCAATGGTTTCTGAGGCCTGACAAAAGCAGCTCTCATTTCTCTCTTCAACCTCATCTCCTGCTATGCCTCCCTTTGCGCTCTCTGCTACAGCCATGCTGGCCTCCTTGCTATTCTTCAAACATGCAAACATACTTCTGCCATGGGGCCTTTGCACGGGCTTGCCCGGGATAATCTCATCTTCAAATCTTTGCTTAAGCATCACTTTCTTACTGAGACCAACACCATCAGCATATTTAAAATTTCGGCCATAAATGCTAGTCTTCCTAAGTCCTCATATGCTCCTCTGCTTTTTCCCTACAGCTGTTAGCACTATAAAATTGAATTTTTCATTATTTTATAGTTTATTGTCTGTCTCTGAGGAAGGGGGTTGATCTTGTTGTTCGCTGATTTATACTAATCTGCCATTCTACCAATGAAGCTTAGAATACACTTGCTGGGCCGGGCGTGGTGGCTCACACCTGTAATCCCAGCACTTTGGGAGGCCGAGGCAGGCAGATCACGAAGTCAGGAGATAGAGACCATCCTGGCTAACATGGTGAAACCCCGTCTCTACTAAAAATACAAAAAAATTAGCCGGGCGTGGTGGTGGGTGCCTCCCGCTACTAGGGAGGCTGAGGCAGGAGAATGGTGTGAGCCCGGGAGGCAGAGCTTGCAGTGAGCCGAGATAGTGCCACTGCGCTCCAGCCTGGGCAACAGAGCAAGACTCCATCTCAAAAAAAAAAAAAAAAAAAAAAGATAAAGTACACTTGCTTTCTGTGCTAGTCATTAGCTAAGTCAGAATTTCCAGGAAAGAAAAGAAAGGATGGTTGATCAAGCTTACTTCCCATAACAACCATATTTTTCCTTGGATTTGACTCCTACTCACATGTCAGCTCTTGAATTTTTCAAGAAGGCTCTTTGAGATAATCTTTCACTATTATTTACTAAGATTTTAAAGAAGCTATGCAAAGTAGCATTATTTAAAAAATCTCCTTTCTAATGTAGGTAACAAAGATTTTGTCTCATTTTCCTTGTACTCTATTTTGTCTTTTCAGTGTCTCACTCCACCCCTTTCCCAGGTGAAGGAAGTGATTCATCTGTGTGTTTTATCTTAAGGAAGAAGAGGGATCAAATGAGCCAACTTTGGCCCCCCCCCAAAAAAAACCTAGAACGAGGGTTAAGACACATGAAATTAATTTGGATAGACTTGTTGACAAAGCCAATCTTTAATGCCAACCTCATAAAAACAGAATGAGGTAACTGTTGTCACAGATTGCAGTATCATAATAAAGCACAAATACTGAGTCTTTATGCTTCTCCACAAATCAGAGATATATGGTGGAAGGACTATAGGATTTGAAGCCAGAATACTGGGCAACATTCTGACCCATCCATCAGCTCTTATGTAGACATGGGTCTGTCAATTACTCTCTAAAGTGGGAATAACAACACACAGGCTATCCTATTTCACAGAGTTGTGGGAAGGTAAATGAGAAAATTTGGAAAGCACTTTGCTTAGTGCTCTACAAATATTGGAATCATTTATTCCAGAATTAGGGGGATTTGTTTATTAGTTTACAGAACAAAGGCATTAAGATTCATTTAAATCTCCATGAAACAAATTCGACATTGTTCCATTTCCTCACACGAGGGAAGCAAATTCTCTTATTATGTGTCTATATTTATCAATGGGGAAATCCAGCCCTCAGCTATCCTCTTCCCACCAACATTAAGAAATGTAACAGTGGCAGCTGGAAAAACACAGAACTTTGAATAGGAGATAAGAATTACAGACTTCTTAAATGTCTTCATCTCCAATATTTTCCAGATCAGAATTTTTCTTGTCATTGATGTTACTTACATAGTATGATCAGCCAGAAGGTCTCTACTCTCTAAAACTACTCATTGTTGCCTAAAAGTCTGTAATTGGAGATCCCATTTCTTTGTATTAAGGCATTAATTTATGCTCAAATCACTTTAAATTGTTACACTAAAGAAAGGAGAAAATGAAGTCTATAGCATCAGGTGTCCCTGGAGAAGTAGGGACACTGGCTAAAAGAATGGCTTAAAAAGACATTGAAGTCCAGGCATGCTGGCTCATGCCTGTGATCCAAGCACTTTGGGAGGCCACGGCAGGGGGTTGCTTGTGCCCAGGAGTTCGAGACCAGCTTGGGCAACATGGCAAAACCTTGTCTCTACAAAAAAATACAAAACTTAGCCGGGCATGGTAGTGTGCACCTGTAGTCCCAGCTAGTCAAGAAGCTGAGGTGGTAGGACTCCTCGAGTCCAGAGGTGGAGGTTGTAGGGGGCCAAGATTGCACCATTGCATTCCGGCCTGGGCAACAGAGTGAGACCCTATCTCAAGATAAATAATAAAATACATAAGTAGAAAGACAATAAAAATCAACTTTATTCCCTCTGAATTTTACCTTGGGTTGTCCTGTAGAGTAACAATCCCTTCTGCCCTCACCCTGGTGAAAGGTGCTGAACAGCAAGGGTTAAAGAAGAAATGTGAGCTCTTAACATTTCTCTAGGTGTCTTACTTGCAAATTGAAGATTAAACACAATTTTCACAATGGAGATCAGATTTACCCTTAGAGTGTTTTGGCTTCTGTGAAACTCTACTCCCAGCCAACTGCTGATGTTCATTCCTACCATTTTTAGCACCATTTTTCTTTCTTCTGTATGTGCCATCAAGGAACCATTGGGGGTTTGGATTGCCTAGAATTTGGCTCAGTTATGAAGCATGAAGTTAGTTATAAGGGCCTAGATCTCTGCCAGGTGCAACCAGAAGAACTACTTGGGATTCAGCACAGTCCCTAGGTAATGCTGATGACCCTGGGCTTGCATCATTATTTTAAGAGAAGCCTGGGGTATGTAGAAATTGATTTTGGGAATTCCAGTGCAAACCTCTTTAATCACTGATTTGTATTTTGGAATGCAGGCTTCTATGTTGGCTTGGTTTACATGGGGCTTGCCACTTCAAATTACTTTTTTTCTTTTTAATAGCACCTCTTTTGGGATGTGGGTATGGAGGGTGGAGAGGTATGGGAAATAATGAAGATGAATCAGTGATTTAAGGCCAAAAAAATTAGATGAGAATTTCAATATGAGACCAACTAGTTTTGCAGAGACCCAATTTCTGTGCTTCTTTTGAGGGCAAGTCAATCAAACAGACATAAAGATGATTCTTAGCCTTCTGCTGTCTGTGCCTATGAAATGCTATTTAAAGCTATTGAAGAAATGTAGGAAGAAAACAATTTTGAATGTCACAGGAAGGAATTAATAAAAACCAAGACTATATGAACCAAAGTAATCATTGCTACTATAAGAAAATAAATCGTGTGCATTACAAAGATCCTCTGTGATCTCAAGACAAAGACTTAACTGCTACTTCTACATAATAGACATTAATGATGAGGGACTCGTAACTGTCCAAGAGGGCTAAACCCAAGGTGATGATAAATGCCCACCATTAAAGGTATATTGTGTAGTACTAACAATTTTATCTTGGCTCCAAATGTGAGATGAGAATCTGCCTAGAAATCTAAAGACAAAACAGAATTGAAGGTAAAACAAAATTGTGAGTTTGGAAAAATAAACATTTTAAAAATGAATATAATCTCCCTCTGTTGCTTATTTGGCCAGCTGCAAGTATACAAGGGGTTTCTGCCTTCTTCCACTTAAATAATGCATTTAATTTCCTGTTTGAATTTATTTGGAAGTAATATATTAATTTAGAGCAAGAGTCCTGAAGTCAGACTGCCTGTGTTCAAACTCTGCCATTGACCCTAGATAAGTTAATTAGCCTCTCTAAACTTCAATGTTCTCATTTGCCAAAACAGCGTGGCTGGTATATAGTAAGTACTCAATACATTTTAGGTATTATGACTATAGTAAATACTATTGTCCAGCTTATATTCCTTTTACCAGTGTACCCATCCTTCAGCTGTTTTCAGTGTTGATGCTTAAAGATCATAGCTAATTGCTTTTCTTTGAAGACTTGCTCTTGTCAAGAATGGGGAATCTAGATGAAGAGACTGCAACCCACCCTGCCCTCTGCATGGAGCAGACTAGTGCTAGACTTTTCCCAAGATCACATTCTTGCTTAACTACTACTTCTTCTCTGATCTTCTTTCCCTCTCTTAGAAGTTATGTTTCTTCCCCTAAAAATCATTTTTTAAATAAACTATATTCACTTGAATCTCTCTCAGGCTTCTAGTAACCTAAGACAAGAACCATATTATTTCCTTGATTTTGAGCCATGTAAACTTTCACATTTTAACAAGTTTGAGGTCAGACTGTATCTTAAAATCACTGCAAGCTAGGGTAAAGTTTTCATTTTCTGCACATTGACATGAAAATGTGCAGAACGAGTGTCAAGTCTTTGAAGAAAATCCTGGGATAACAGTGAGGCATTCTTTTGCTGCATGTCCAACATTCTTGATGGCACAGAGGACCATGCTTTGCGGAGAAGCAGTCAGCAATGACTTTGAATTGAGTAGTTGAAAAATTGAAGAGTCAGACTGAATGATTAAAAATACTAGAAATGTTGGCCTATTTAGCTTTTACTTTCCTTTTAATATATGTAAAACAATAATATGTAATACATGTTGAAATCTAAAAGATCTTTCAAAAATATAAAATCCTAAGTGATGATTGTGACAAAGATGATTCTTCATTGCAGTGGGGAAGGGATGATCTTTCAATGAATGCTCTGGGTCTACTGGATGTCCACACTTGGGGGAACAGCTTCATCTCTCTGACACCATACCCCAAATCAACCGCAGATGGGTTGTAGATCTAAAAGTGAAAGGTAAAATATGAAGCTATTGAAACATAACATCAGAGACTATCTTCTTGAACTTCAGTTGGGCAAATATTTATTAAGCAGAACCGCCAATGCTTTAATTATAAAGAAAAGAATAAATTGAACCATGTAAAAACTAAGAGCATTTCTTCATCAAAAGACTCCATTAAAAGAGTGGCAAAGTAAGTCACAAGGTGGGAGAAAATATTTACAACATGCATATCTAACAAAGGGTTATAGTCCGTGCAATAAAAACTCCTACAAATTGGTAATAAGACAAACATCCTAATAAAATAATGAGCAAAGACATGGACAAACAAGGATATAAAATGGCCAATAAATGTAAAAGGTGCTTAACTTCATTAGTCATCAGGAAAATGCAAATTAAAACCACAGTTGATTATATACCCATGAGAAGGCTAAAATGCAAACATATCAAATTGTAAGCTGGTTTAGCTATTGGAACTGAAACTCTTGAATATTGCTGGTGGGAATGTTAATTGAGTAACTACTTTGGAAAAATATTTTGGCAACATCTAAATATCTCTTCTGATCCAGCAATTCTCCTTCTAGGTATGTACCCAGTAGAATTGTATATAAATACTCATCCAAATAAAAGTACAAGAATGTTGATAGCAGCGTTATTTGTAAAACCTTCAAAGTATAAACAGCCAAATGCCTATCAATAATGTGATGGATCATTATATTGTGTATATTCATATAATGGAATATCATACAGCAATGAGAATAAATATGTTCTAATAGCATGTATTAATGGGTATCATCA
The DNA here is from genome assembly GCF_029281585.2 of Gorilla gorilla gorilla. NCBI lineage: Eukaryota > Metazoa > Chordata > Mammalia > Primates > Hominidae > Gorilla > Gorilla gorilla. Next base: position 110,538,373 of record NC_073231.2, read on the forward strand.
ACATAATGTTGAACAAAACCAGACTGAAAAGAATACATAATTTACAGTTCTATTTATATAAAATTCAAAAATAGGAAAAAATTTTTTGTGGTGTTGGAAGCCAGGATAATGGTTACTTTTGGAAGAAGGTAGTACTGACAGCAGGCATACAGGTCTTCTAGGGTTCTGACAGTGTTCTAGTTCTTAATCCAGGGTGCTGTTCACATGGGTGTGGAAATTTATCGAGCTTTATTGATGAGTTTCATACTTCTTGTTATGTATGTGAAATGAAAGCATTGCCATTGTTTAATTGGCAGCAGTATTCCCCCTTTTCTAGCAGTATTTAGATAATGATGTGTCTTGTAATTGATGGTATCTTGGTTGAGGTAAAATACCTTCATCAGTAGTCAGGTAATAATAGTTCCCTAACTCTGATCTGTCTCTTACTCTGTTTTCCAATTCATCTCAAGTGCTCAGTGTGGCACCCCATAATCTCTTCTCAACTTTTTACTTAAGAGTAGAACCGGTTCTTAGCTTGATAGGTATTCACCTGGAACAAAAATTAACTTGCCCGGACTCCCTGCACCTAGGTGTGGTCAATGTGATGGCATTTTGGCCTCTATCAGAGGAAAGGGTATGGGCTAGTGTGCAGGAAAGTGTTAACTCACCTGCCTCAAGTTGCAAATCTTGCAGTTTTCTAAGAAGGGTCTGTTTCATGACTGGCCCTTGGCTGATTCCTCAGAATTGAGCTCTTAGAATATTTTAACTGATGAGTGCTTTGCATGAATCACATTATACCCATTTATCTGGATAGTTTGTGTCAACAATGTGATTTATGATGGATACCTGCTTTCCTTCTTGGGACTCCAGTGACTGCAGTCAGTCATATAGAAACCACATGCCTATGTGACTGACACCTGATAAAAGCCCTAGACTGGGACAAGCTTCCCTCTTAGACACATCTGAACAGAATAGGTTCTCACAACTTGTTGCTGGGAGAAATAAGTGCTTCCTGTGTGACTCC